>NC_092720.1:212970146-213613146 GCF_047496885.1 Scyliorhinus torazame | reverse complement strand
ATATGCCTTCAGCTGGTTGATATGGAACCACGCAGTCTTTCCATTGGGGTACTTTATCTTGTAGACGGAAGGGCTTACTTTGTCCGCAATGGAATAACGACCCGAGTACTTTGGTGACAGGAATGTGCTGTGGTTGTATACGGAGAGCATGACTTGCTGTCCTACACTGAACTCAGTCGCATGCACTGTCTTATCGAAACAAGCCTTG
The DNA here is from genome assembly GCF_047496885.1 of Scyliorhinus torazame. NCBI lineage: Eukaryota > Metazoa > Chordata > Chondrichthyes > Carcharhiniformes > Scyliorhinidae > Scyliorhinus > Scyliorhinus torazame. The sequence continues at coordinate 213,612,938 of NC_092720.1, read as the reverse complement.
CTCTGTTTCTTCCTTGTGCCCAATTTCACTGCGGCTGCTAGCTGAGCCCTTTTAACATTATCCACTAATTGTTTGACTGCGTTCTCGTGTGTGAGGGCCGTCACTTCGGGGCTGGTCAAATCTAAACATAACAAAAGTTCTGTGCCTTTCATGGGGTGTCTGGTCGTGAGGGTGTGTGGGGCGTAACCTGTAGAAGTTGAAACTGTATTGCGCAAAAACATCAGCGCAAAAGGGAGGACTGAGTCCCAAGTGGTGTTGCTTTGGTGGACCATTTTTCTGAGGGTGGATTTTAGGGTCCAATTCATGCGCTCCACGATACCACTCGATTGTGGGTGGTATGCAATGTGGAATTTTTGGGTAATGCCAAATATCGTGAGGACATTCTTCATGACATGTCCCGTAAAATGGGAACCTTGGTCGGATTCAATGCTGTGGGGGAGTCCCCATCTTGTAAAGATGTGGTGGGTCAAAATTTTGGCTGTGGTCTTTGCAGTGTTTGTCCTGGATGGGAATGCTTCCACCCATTTTGTAAACGTGTCTATCACCACGAGTACATATTTATAAGCATTCCTGCAAGGGGGTAATGGTCCTATAAAATCAATCTGGTGGTTAGTCCAGGGGCCATTAACGGGTCGGGTGTGACTAAGCTCAGCCTTTTTTGGCATATCTATCCGGATTATTCTGGGCACAGATAAGACCATTCTCGATGTAGTCATTTACATCGTCCTTTAAATTCGGCCACCAACAAAGCTGCCTGAGGTGGGCAGTAGTGGGATGGATTCCCTGATGTCCATGACCATCATCGAACAAACAAATCAGTTGATTCCTGTCCTGTTCAGGAACCACATAGAGGGTGTATTTTAACACCACACCGTCATGTGAGGTCAGTGTATTCTTAAACCTCTCGTAAGGTGCTGGATAGTTTCCTTTTAAAATTTCCCTGAGATTGCTGTCCTGCTTCTGGGCCTGCACTAGATCCTCGATCTTAGTCTGTGAGACCTGAACTGCATTCACTGGTGCGCTTTCGCGGGGTGTCCAAAAGTATCCGTGCCTGGAACCTGCTTTAGCCAGTGCATTGGCTTTTACATTTCCAGGGGGGGGAGGAACGATGGTGACTTCGAACTTTGACTATCACAAAAGTCCTGTTCTGTGCTCTCTCTAAGATGTGACGGAGCAATGGGGCTGAGGGGAGGGGTTTTCCGTCTGCGGAAACAAATCCTCTTGCTTTCCACAGGGGCAGGAATTCCGTAAGGCTGTTGCAGACATAGAGGCTGTCCGAGTATATGTCTGCTGGGCTGGGGAAGGAATCTGGGTGTTCCACTATATACGCGATGGCCGCAAGTTCTGCCGCCTGCGCGCCTAAGTGTCCTGGAAGTTTTATTGCTATTTCTTCTAGGGCGCGTCCTCGACATAAATACCGCAACCTGTTATGCGCTTCCCATCCAATATTGTGGAAGATCCATCCACATATATCCTTATGGGCTCGCCCGTGTCTGTGTGCTGGGGGCTCTGGGTTGAATTACCTATCTTTCTGGGGGGTGTTTTAGCAATAAAGGGGCCTGTGTTGTGGTGTGGAGAGATAATCTCACATTCATGGGGGGTTCCGGGGTACTGTAGGTGGTCGGCTAAAAAAGTGTGTGTCTTTGTCCGTTTTACTGTGATGGCCCGTTCCTGCAAGAGAAGGGTCCATCTAGCTGCTCTAATCTGGCTTACTGTACCGTCCTCGAGTCGTCCGTCCACTAAAGGATGGGTGGGGGGTGTTCTGTGAGGATTGTGATGGGGTTCAGTCCGGTAATGTAGGAAAAATACTGAACTGCCAAAATACTGCGAGCAGGTGCCTCTCACAGACTCAAAATCCCTGCTCCACAGCATCTAAAACTCTGGAGGCGTAAGCTACGGGTCTTAACTGTTCGTGCCGTTTCTGGAGGAGCACGGCCGAAAGGATGCGGTCTGTGCTTGCTACCTCCATAGCGTAGGGGGAAAACGGGTCTGGAACTTGTAGTGAGGGGGCTCCGATGAGTGCCTGTTCTAAAGAGTCCACAGCATCCGTATGCTGCGGAAGCCATTCCCAGGGGGCTCCTTTCTTTAGGAGGTCTGAGAGGGGCGCTGCCTTGCTGGCGAAACCGTCCATGTGGTTTCGGCAGTAGCCAACCAGGCCTAAAAACGACCGGAGGGCTGAAACGTTCTGGGGAAGGGGAAATTTAGCAATCGAGTCAATCCTTTTATGCTCGATCTCGCGTTTACCGTGCGTGATAATTGTTCCCAAATATATCACCTTATCTTCCAAAATCTGGGCCTTTTTGTGGTTAACTTTACAACCAATTGAATGTAAAAGTTCCAGGAGTTCGGACAGAAGCTCAATGTGCTCTTCCTTGGTGTCTGTCTGCAGTAGTAGGTCGTCTATGTACTGGACCAGATATTCGGGCCGAGAGAATTTGGCTAAACCATTTGCCAGCTGTCGGTGGAAAATGGAGGGGGAGTTGTGGAATCCTTGTGGCAGGCATGTCCACGTGTACTGCTGATTTTTAAAAGTGAAGGAAAATTTGTACTGGCACGCCTTTGCCAATGGAATGGACCAGAATCCATTACTGACATCCAAAACCGTAAAGAATCGGGAACTGAGTCCCTGCTTGAGCATGGTCTCGGGACTTGTTGCTACTGTGGGGGCTGCTGCGGGGGTGATTTTGTTGAGTTCCCGGTAATCGATGGTCAGTCGCCATGATCCATCGGGCTTTCTCACTGGCTAAATCGGGACATTATTAGTGGAGGCTACTGATCTAAGTACGCCCTGCTCTAATAAGCAATCTACTACCTTTGCAATTTCTCCCTCTGCCTCTCGGGGAAATCCATATTGTTTTTGGGGTATAGGGTCAGGTCCTGTGATTTGTACGGAGCCAGTCATCCGGCCACAGTCGTGTTTGTGGGTCGCGAATGCTGTCCTGTTCTTTTGCAGAACTGCCCTAACCTGTTTGTCCGTGCTAAGCGTGGTCGGGTTGAACCAAAATTCGCCAACGGCGCTAATTTTGTTCGCGTATTCTCCTATGTTGAGCATTGCGGGGGCTCTTGCGGATTTCGCCATTTTACAGACACACTGGTTGACTGGATCAAGTGAAAGATTGTGGGAATTCATGAAGTCTATTCCCAGAATGTGTTCTGCTGTGTGGGGCAGGTCAACTAAAACCACAGGGTGCTTAGTGGTAATGTTGCCGATTTGAATGGGTACAGGGGCTGTGATGTGTCCCTGCTGTGAGTGGCCTGTAAAGCCGCTGAGGGTGATAGTGGCTGTAGTGGGCCACGTGTCTTTTTGAAACAGGGTGGAGGAATTTATTGTGGTGCGGGACCCTCCTGTGTCCCATAGAAATTCGATGGGCTGGCCCCGAATTTTCGCTGCAACTACCGGTCGTCCGGACCTATCCCAAAGGGTGTCGCAGACCCACCTGGGGGAGCCCGTACACCATCGGTCCGTTCCGTTCAGGTCCGTCTGATCTGAACGGGCGCTAACACTATGAATCGGCTCTGTCTTCTTCTTCTTACTCAGAGTGCCCGTCTGCTGGGTTCTCTGTGGCTTTCGTGGGGCATTGCATTCCCTTGCAAAGTGTCCCAACTGTCCACAGTTGTAACACTCCTGTGACTTGGGTGGGGGGCTGTTCTTTCCTTCATTCACCCATGCGGGGTTCTGGTGTGTTTTTACCGCCTGTATATCTGCGTCGGCCTGCTTTTCCTCGGGATTTTTAACTGCGGGTTTGCTTTGTACAGACTGCTCCCAGGCGCGGGACAATCTTTTTACTACCCACTTCTCGTTATGAGCCTCCTCTGAGGGATCATAATTGGCGCAAGCTTTTTGTCCTGTTTCTGCAGCATGGGAGATAAGGGTGCGGGTCCATTTGGCCATGTTGTCTGGGGATAAATGGGCGCGGTCTAAGTCTGCAAAGACTGCTGCAAAGTGGATCCACAGGCGTCCAGCGAACGCTGTGGGGTGCTCAGTTTTCTTTTGCCTGCATTTGTTGAGGCCATCTACGGGGTCACCCCGGTTCTACCCGATCGCATCCAGGATCGCGGTATGCATTTCTGCAAGGGTGCCTCCTCCTACATTCTGTGGGTCGGGAAGGGCTGCTACGACCGAAGGGTCTAGACTCAAAACTGTGAGCTTTACATGCTCTCGCTCAACAGGCCGTACATGGTTGCCTGCTGCTTTACTCTGGCAAAGAAATGGTGGGGGTCTGAGGTGGGGAGGAACGGTGTAATCTTATCGCACGCGTCCCGTAATTGGGTCACTGTTAAGGGGGTGCAGTGTAGAAATTCTGTATCGTCCAATATGGCTGTGCGGCGGGTGGTTACTGGGTTCATTGGAGCCTGATCTATCTGCTCTGTGGGGGGTTGGGGCGCTTTCCTCTTCTGTGGTTTTCCCTGCGCACATGTTCCCTGAACATATCTCTGCGCTGTTCAATTTAATTCTTCCCAATCTTCCTTATCTAATTTTGCTCCAAAGGTTTCCTGGAATCCTTTTTGGACTGAAAGCAGCGATTGCAGCTCTGCAATCTGCTTCCGGCACTTTGTGTGGTCTAGTGAGCTTTGTCTTTGCTCCATGGTGGCAGCATGGAGTGCTCTCAACGCTGCCTTCAGGTCACTACACTGCCTCTGCAATGCTTCTACCTGTTTCTCGGTTTCTGCTCGTACCAGGACTGCACGTTGCGTGTCCTGATAGGCCTTTTCATACTGGGACTGGAAGCTGCTTAAGTGTGTCAGACAAGACTGGTGAGCCCACTTGGCATCATCCACCTCTCCGTCTTTTGCTGCCAACTTCCTCCTCAACTCTAAGTTCTCTCTTTCTACCTCCCTTACATCGACCTTACTCATTCGATATATGCCTTCCATCTCTTTCCGGAGCGTCCTAACGACCTCCTCTGTGCCTCGCAACTGTGCCAAGCAGGACACAATTGCCATCGGCTTTCCTAAGCTCTTCTTGTGGATCTCGCTCAGGGTCTCCCACCAAGTATGTCCTATACTCCCGGGGCCTGATTCCTCGTTGTCACAGAATTCGCTCCAAAGGGGCCATCCTTCCCCTTTGAGATATTTCCTGATTTCTTCCTCCCAAATGGGACATTGTTCCACTCTACTGCTGCTGGTCGCTGCGACCACAAATTCCTCGGGGATCATGAGGCGTTGCATTGCCTGCATTGCCATCTTTCCCATCCGAATGCTGCTCTTCAAATTTGGGACAGGGGTATTAAGGCGGTGCTGTAAATACGGGTATGGCTTTCGCTACTTTCCAAAATACAAACCCCCGACATTTCTAGAACATAGAACATAGAAAAATACAGCACAGAACAGGCCCTTCGGCCCATGATGTTGTGCCGAACCTTTGTCCTAGATTAATCATAGATTATAATTGAATTTACAGTGCAGAAGGAGGCCATTCGGCACACTGAGTCTGCACCGGCTCTTGGAAAGAGCACCCTACCCAAGGTCAACACCTCCATCCAACACTAAGGGCAATTTTGGACACTAAGGGCAATTTATCATGGCCAATCCACCTGGGGTTGGTTTAGCACACTGGGCTAAATTGCTGGCTTTTAAAGCAGACCAAGGTAGGCCAGCAGCACGGTTCGATTCCCATACCAGCCTCCCCGAACAGGCGCCGGAATGTGGCGACTAGGGGCTTTTCACAGTAACTTCATTTTATGCCTACTTGTGACAATAAGCATACTTTACTTTACTTTACTAACCTGCACATCTTTGGACTGTGGGAGGAAACCGGAGCACCCGGAGGAAACCCACGCACACACGGGGAGGATGTGCAGACTCCGCACAGACAGTGACCCAAGCCGGAATCGAACCTGGGACCCTGGAGCTGTGAAGCAATTGTGCTATCCACAATGCTACCGTGCTGCCCTTAAGAACAAATAAATCTACACTATATCATTTTACCGTAATCCATGTACCTATCCAATAGCTGCTTGAAGATCCCTAATGTTTCCGACTCAACTACTTCCACAGGCAGTGCATTCCATGCCCCCACTACTCTCTGGGTAAAGAACCTACCTCTGACATCCCCCCTATATCTTCCACCATTCACCTTAAATTTATGTCCCCTTGTAATGGTTTGTTCCACCCGGGGGAAAAGTCTCTGACTGTCTACTCTATCTATTCCCCTGATCATCTTATAAACCTCTATCAAGTCGCCCCTCATCCTTCTCCGTTCTAATGAGAAAAGGCCTAGCATCCTCAACCTTTCCTCGTAAGACCTACTCTCCATTCCAGGCAACATCCTGGTAAATCTCCTTTGCACCTTTTCCAAAGCTTCCACATCCTTCCTAAAATGAGGCGACCAGAACTGTACACAGTACTCCAAATGTGGCCTTACCAAAGTTTTGTACAGCTGCATCATCACCTCACGGCTCTTAAATTCAATCCCTCTGTTAATGAACGCCAGCACACCATAGGCCTTCTTCACAGCTCTATCCACTTGAGTGGCAACTTTCAAAGATGTATGAACATAGACCCCAAGATCGTTCTGCTCCTCCACATTGCCAAGAACTCTACCGTTAACCCTGTATTCCGCATTCATATTTGTCCTTCCAAAATGGACAACGTCACACTTTTCAAGGTTAAACTCCATCTGCCACTTCTCAGCCCAGCTCTGCATCTTATCTATGTCTCTTTGCAGCCGACAACAGCCCTCCTCACTGTCCACAACTCCACCAATCTTTGTATCGTCTGCAAATTTACTGACCCACCCTTCAACTCCCTCATCCAAGTCATTAATGAAAATCACAAACAGCAGAGGACCCAGAACTGATCCCTGTGGTACGCCACTGGTAACTGGGATCCAGGCTGAATATTTGCCATCCACCACCACTCTCTGACTTTTATCGGTTAGCCAGCTCGTTATCCAACTGCCCAAATTTCCCACTATCCCATGCCTCCTTACTTTCTGCAGAAGTCTACCATGGGGAACTTTATCAAATGCCTTACTAAAATCCATGTACACTACATCCACTGCTTTACCTTCATCCACATGCTTGGTCACCTCCTCAAAGAATTCAATAAGACTTGTAAGGTAAGACCTATCCCTCACAAATTTGTGCTGACTATCCCGAATCAAGCAATGTCTTTCCAGATGCTCAGAAATCCTATCCGTACCCTTTCCATTACTTTGCCTACCACCGAAGTAAGACTAACTGGCCTGTAATTCCCAGGGTTATCGCTAGTCCCTTTTTTTGAACAGGGGCACGACATTCGCCACTCTCCAATCCCCTGGTACCACCCCTGTTGACAGTGAGGACAAAAAGATAATTGCCAACGGCTCTGCAATTTCATCTCTTGCTTCCCATAAAATCCTTGGATTATCCCGTCAGGCCCGAGGGACTTGTCTATCCTCAAGTTTTTCAAAATGCCCAACACATCTTCCTTCCTAACAAGTATTTCCTCGAGCTTACCAGTCTGTTTCACACTGTCCTCTCCAACAATATGGCCCCTCTCATTTGTAAATACAGAAGAAAAGTACTCGTTCAAGGCCTCTCCTATCGCTTCAGACTCAATACACAATCTCCCGCTACTGTCCTTGATTTGACCTACCCTCGCTCTAGTCATTCTCATATTTCTCACATATGTGTAAAAGGCCTTGGGGTTTTCCTTGATCCTACCCGCCAAAGATTGTTCATGCCCTCTCTTAGCTCTCCTAATCCCTTTCTTCAGTTCCCTCCTGGCTATCTTGTATCCCTCCAATGCCCTGTCTGAACCTTGTTTCCTCAGCCTTACATAAGTCTCCTTTTTCCTCTTAACAAGACATTCAACCTCTCTTGTCAACCATGGTTCCCTCACTCGACCATCTCTTCCCTGCCTGACAGGGGCATACATATCAAGGACACGTAGTACCTGTTCCTTGAACAAGTTGCACATTTCACTTGTGTCCTTCCCTGACAGCCTATGTTCCCAACTTATGCACTTCAATTCTTGTCTGACAACATCGTATTTACCCTTCCCCCAATTGTAAACCTTGCCCTGTTGCACACACCTATCCCTCTCCATTACTAAAGTGAAAGTCACAGAATTGTGGTCACTATCTCCAAAATGCTCCCCCACTAACAAATCTATCACTTGCCCTGGTTCATTACCAAGTACCAAATCCAATATTGCCTCTCCTCTGGTCGGACAATCTACATACTGTGTTAGAAAAGCTTCCTGGACACACTGCACAAACACCACCCCATCCAAATTTTTTGATCTAAAGAGTTTCCACTCAATGTTTGGAGAAGTTAAAGTCACCCATGACTACTACCCTGTGACTTCTGCACCTTTCCAAAATCTGTTTCCCAATCTGTTCCTCCACATCTCTGCTACTATTGGGGGGCCTATAGAAAACTCCTAACAAGGTGACTGCTCCTTTCCTATTTCTGACTTCAACCCATACTACATCAGTAGGCTGATACTCCTCGAACTGCCTTTCTACAGCTGTTATACTATCTCTAATTAACAATGCCACCCCCCACCTCTTTTAACCACCCTCCCTAATCTTATTGAAACATCTATAACCAGAGACCTCCAACAACCATTTCTGCCCCTCTTCTATCCACGTTTCCGAGATGGCCACCACATCGTAGTCCCACGTACCGATCCATGCCTTAAGTTCACCCACCTTATTCCTGATGCTTCTTGCGTTGAAGTATACACACTTCAACCCATCTCCGTGCCGCAAGTACTCTCCTTTGTCAGTGTTCCCTTCCCCACTGCCTCATTACACGCTTTGGCGTCCTGAATATCGGCTACCTTAGTTGCTACAAATCCGGTTCCCATTCCCCTGCCAAATTAGTTTAAACCCTCCCAAAGAGTATGAGAAAACCTCCCTCCCAGGATATTGGTGCCCCTCTGGTTCAGATGCAACCCGTCCTGCTTGTACAGGTCCCACCTTCCCCAGAATGCGCTCCAATTATCCAAATACCCGAAGCCCTCCCTCCGACACCATTCCTGCAGCCACGTGATCAGCTGCACTCTCTCCCTATTCCTAGCCTCGCTATCACGTGGCACCGGCAACAAACCAGAGATGACAACTCTGTCTGTCCAGGCTTTTAACTTCCAGCCTAACTCACTAAACTCGTTTATTACCTCCACACCCCTTTTCCTACCTACGTTATTGGTACCAATGTGCACCACGACTTCTGGCTGCTCCCCCTCCCCCTTAAGGATCCTGAAGACACGATCCGAGACATCCCTGGCCCTGGCACCCGGGAGGCAACATACCTTCCGGGAGTCTCGCTCGCGACCACAGAATCTCCTATCTATTCCCCTAACCATTGAATCTCCTACAACTATTGCTTTTCTATTCTCCCCCCTTCCCTTCTGAGCCCCAGAGCCAGACTCCATGCCATAGACCTGGCCGCTAGGGCCTTCCCCCGGTAGGTCATCCCCCCCAACAGCATCCAAAACGGTATACTTGTTTTGAAGGGGAACGGCCACGAGGGATCCCTGCACTGTCTGCCTGTTTGTTTTCTTTCCCCTGACTGTAACCTAGCTATTCTTGTCCTGTACCTTGGGTGCGGTTACCTCCCTGTAACTCTTCTCTATCACCCCATCTGCCTCCCAGATGATCCAAAGTTCATCCAGCTTCAGCTTCAGTTCCTTAACACGGTCTTTGAGGAGCTGGAGTTGGGTGCACATCCCGCAGGTATAGTCAGCGGGGACACCGGTGGTATCCCTCTCCACCCACATCCTACAGGAGGAGCATGCAACTGGCCTAGCCTCCATCCCCTCTTACCTTACAGAATATAGCTGCCCTGTGGACCAACTGGACCTCCGCCCTCCGACTCTGCTCCCAGTCAGCTGCACTTTCTGTAAACTCTTGGCTCTCTTCTCACTCTTTGCGGAAATGTAGGAAACAAAATGAAAGGAGCACCTTACTCCCTCCTCACCTAATTCCCTTAGTCACCAAACTCTCACCATAGCACTCAAATGCACCAAATTCAGCACTCAGTGCAAACAAAGTCTGCACTGTAGGGGATCATTTTTATACTGTGAATCTAGCCTCTGAAAACTGGCCTAATCCAATTAACTAATTAACAAGCTCCAGCTGCAAGTACCTACAAGTAGAACCTTTGTTTAAAGCTGATTGAAAATTCACCTTCTTCTAAACCAAACAGCAACTTTTAAGTTAATTAACTAAATAAAAGAAAGACTAGACTTTAGATAAAAATGAAGCCTTATACTCGTACCAGCCTCCCCGAACAGGCGCCGGAATGTGGTGACTAGGGGCTTTTCACAGTAACTTCATTTGAAGCCTACTTGTGAGAATAAGCCATTTTCATTTTCATTTCATTCTCTCAGTCACCAAACTCTCACTATAGCACTCAAATGCACCAAATTCAGCACTCAGTTTTGTCGCAACAAAAAATCTATCAGTTTTACCTTATCGCCCTGTTAGTTACGCATGCATACACACACTTCCGAATTATGAGGATTGATCAGAACTGCTTGAACGCTTGTGGTCTTCTGTTCCCAACTGGACCTCTAATTCAAATTCTGGGTTCTGCCGGAGTGGTTATGCCACTTCTAGAGCGGGTCCCGGCAGGATATCGCCAAATAATGTTGCTAACTTTCCAGTTGGTTCAATTGCTCTGTTTTATCACCTTTGCTCTCGAGTCGCCAGGTATCTTTATGATACCGCCACGAGGTTCAAGTCCAAGTGCTGATCAATAACTCAATATACCGATTAGTAAGATTCAAATCAAAGCACATTTATTATACACAGTAATCGCTACTCATGCACAAATTCTACGTCTAAGCTACTTCTATAACTAACAGGCCTATACTTAACTTCCGACTGGCCCACCAGGTATGGGGAACAAATGGCCGTTCGTTCGGGTTCTGAGTCTGTGGGATTCGAAGTTGGTATGGATTGGTACTTATCTCGTAGTGAGCGTTGGTGGTCTTTTGGTGGTCACGGCACCGGTCACAGTTGGTTCGCGTTGCTGGGTGACCCGGGCAGGATGATGAGAGCAATTTGAACTTGGGGCTTAACTCTTATAGTCCCCAGGGGCTTCCTGCCTTTCGGGGCGGACCCTGTACCTGATTCTATGTGATTGGACTTCGTTCCAATCGCTTGGTTCGATTTCTCCAATACTGGAGCGGTTCCCTGATCGATGGGTGGTGCTGAGGTGTTCGTTAACCTCTTTTGTGTTGGCTCCTGCTGGCGCCGGGGAGTCTGGCTTAGTTTTGAGTGTCCCAAATGTTGCCATTGTTCCCGGGGATTGCTCATCAGTATGTAGATGGCTGCTACATTGTTATGCTGATGGTCGCTGGTATTGATGCTGTCTGGGCTTTTGCAGAGTTAAATACACAGCAAACCTGCCCCTGCTGGTTTCTGCCTGTGTTGGCTGACTTTCCCATCAGTCCTTTCCGTTCGCCATTTTAAATTGGGAGTTGGCCAATTTAGGTGGCTACAGGAGGGCCCCACCAGAGCGGTCCAGGCACCTAAAGCATACCCCCAGGACGCTGATGCATCGCTCAATGACACCCCTGGTTGCTGCATGGGCGTCATCGTAACGGTTCTCCACGTCGGTCTGGGTCTCCACATAGGCATCATTAGCCACGACTTCAGTGGGTAACTTCTATCACTCAAGAGTCAACTCCTCACCCGAGGGTGCGATTCCAAAGGTGCGGGGCACCGACGAGTATGCCAGGACAAATACGTTGTGCACGCTGCCTGGATACCAGGTGCGGACATGCAAGATTAACAGCCAGTGGTCACACGGTGTCACAATGATGAGCACTGCTGCCTCACAGCGCCAGGGACCCGGGTTCAATTCTGATCTTGGGTGACTGTGTGGAGCCTGCACGTTCTCTCCGTGTCTGTGAGGGTTTCCTCCGGGTGCTCCGGTTTCCTCCCACAGTCCAAAGATGTGCAGGTTAGGTGGATTGGCCATGATAAATTGTCCCTTAATATTCAAAGGTTCTGTGGGGTTCAGGATAGCTTGGGGATTGGGCTGGGGTGGGTTCTCTTTCAGAGGGTCGGTGCAGACTCGATGGGCCGAATGGCTTTTTTCTGCACTTTAGTGATTCTATGATTCTAATTGCACGTTTATCGAGTGGAAGCTCGTCCATAGCGGGGACATGTGTTCCGTCGATACCCCCCCCCCCCCCCCCCCGGACCTGGGGCATGCCTGCGATGATTCCACTGCCCGGTTAGCCTGGTGGACCCGGTCCACATTGAAGTTGATATAGTGTCGCCCGGCATATAGGGTATCCGCAATAGCCCGGATGCACCTGTGCATAGATGTCTGCGAGATCACAGACAGGTTCCCACCCAGCGTCTGGAAGGACCCCGTGGCGTAAACATTCAGGGTGAGCGTCACCTTGATGGCATCGGGACTGGGCGTCTTCACCAGGTGCGCCATCATCTGGCAGAGATGTTGCAGTGTCTCCCTGCTCAGCCGTAGCCGACGGCAGCATGCTCAATCCGACAGGGTCTCGAAGGACAGGCGCTGCCAATATACACGAGGCCTGATGCGGTGCCTCCTTCCCACCTCCTCCTCAGCCGGTTGGGCGGCTGGCTCTCCAGCCTCACTGGCTGGCTCCTGCTCCTCTGGGGCAGGCTCCTGTTCTGCAGCATCGTCCTCAAGCAGCTTCTGTTCTGCAGCCTCAGTGAGTTTGCAAGGGCCGCCAGAGCCAGACAGACACCAACCGTTCCTGGCGGGATTCCGAAATCATTGTCTGCAAGTCCAACGGGCTACGCAGTGGCCCTGGCCTGCACTGCAGTCCCTGCAAGTCCCCCTCCCATGTTACGTAATGGGTTAAGAGACACGGCAATTAGTTGTCTCATTTATGTTAAGTATCCAATAATTGACAACTGATCTGCAAAGGGGCTTCAGGGGCCTCTGGCTCAGGTGATGTGTAGTTAGAGTTTTGTGCAGAGGCTGTTGGAATTAATTAAAAATGTGTTGGTGAAAAAGGAACATAACTTTTGACTCTTTATACCACAGCATCTAACCACACCCCTGGCCGTTCATCCGACAATCTGCTTTCCGCACCGCACTCCGGCCAGTCGGTGGTTGGTACCGGGGGGCCTCTAACCCCACCACTCATCCCCGCTGGTAGGGGTACCGGTGGCTGGCGCTACCAATGCCAGTGATACGGTCTGCAGCCCCTGTTCTGCACCCTCCTGTGAGATCTGCCATGGGTGTCCTCCTTGGGTGGGCCGTTTGCTACCCCGCCAGCAAGGTGGCACCTGGTTGTGTGGTGCAGCTGGAGGTCACCATGTGCCACCACCTAGCGCCATGCCTGCTGGCATGCATGTGGCAGGGCCAACGAATGGGGTCAGGCGGGGGGCAGGAACCTGTTTGTACCGTAGCAGTAATGTGCTGTGGGTCCTCTGTGCTTCGCAAGGGTTGTGCCTACCTGTCCAGAGTCAGGATGGATTGGAGCAGGGGCACAATAGGCAGGCGGGGCTTGGTGACGGCTGGTGGTCCTGCTGGGTGGGCTGGCTGATAGTGGGAGAGGCAGTAGGCCAGGGTGGGTGCCAACGGTCACAGTGCATGCATCCGCTGTACAGGGTGTGCTCTGCTCTTCCCCGGCTCCTCCCGCAGTGCGGCAGAGCCTCGGATGTGTGCCAGCATCTGGTGGGCCACTGGCTGCACTGGACCATGCCCATTCCATTGATGGATCCGAGGCTCCTCGGAGGGTGGCACCCATACGGCTGGTGCAGTCAGACCATTATGTTCCCACTCCTAAAGAAAATGTAGTTCCAGTGTTCTTGCACAGTGAGACATTGCCATTATGGTGGCCAATAATCTGACACACACTGGGTTAATTTTCAATGTGGGGCCATGAACCCAATATCCAGATTCATTGCGGATCCTGAGCCCAAGCCTCAGCCTAATTGGTCAGAAGGTGAGTGGGTTGCCCAATGATTGCCTCTTGGAGACCATTCTGGGGGCTGCTTTTACCTTGCCGATTTGAGCAGACAGCTCCTGAGAAGGGAAAGCAGGCAGATCGAGGCCTTGTGTAACAAGGTAGCACCATTGCTCATGCCAACGCTGGTTGACCTCAAAAATCTGTTTGAAGAACCATTGTCAATAAAGTGTTTGGGATTTGTGGCAATTCCAACTGATCCACTCAAAAGCTGGTCAGATTCATCCAAAAAGCTTTTAAAACTTCTGTTCTCATCTGCCATCATTGTCAGCCCTTTAAAAAACTCTGAAGGAAAGTTAAACGGCCATGAATTGATGTGTGCCTTCCTTAGATCCACACCCCCACTGTCCCTTTGAAAATCTGAAACTGTCTCAGAGGTGTCAAGATCCCAAAATGACTTCCAGCACCACAGTTTTCAATGCCCATCCTGCATCGTTTCTCAATTCCACCGGCAACTGAAAATCCAGCTCACTTCCTCTTGAGGTGAATTGTAGAACTGACCCTCATTTGATTCCAGTCTGACAGACACAGGCAGCATTAAAATTTGCAAACCAACTGACGACCAGATGGTAGAAGGGACTTTACAGGGACAGTGGCAGATGGATGGCAAATCCATCAGGTTATAGAGGACTTTTGAGTGGTTTCTATAGGGCAAGACCTGCACTCCGCACTGTGAATCCGACAAAATATGGAACCTTTAATCTGATCCCACCTTTTATTTTACATGAAACACAAACATGGAGTGAGCTGCACTGCGGAAAATTGAATTTACATTATTTAAAACTCACACGTCAGACAGTATTTTAAGGATGATCCAGCAATTATATAAACTGTATATAAATCTTATCTTAAAATGGAGGATTAGCTCTAATATTTAGATATTCAACAAGTTCTTGTGATTAACCTATAAACTGGAAGGTATTTTGTAGAAACATTGATGTCTGAACGCTCTTATAAAGAGCTAATGTTGAACTGGGCAGATTCTCAGCCATTTGTCACAATGCGTCGTACTGAAGAAAGGATGAAGTTTCTCTGTGAATTCACACACGGTGAAAGTGTAGAGGTAAACCTTTCTGTTTGCTCCATAAAATGAAACTTTCTTGGAATCATAACTGAGATAAACACCAATCTTCCTGGGAATCTCACCAGCACAGATATCGGATTTATTGTCAGAGTTTGCCTCAAATTTATCTTCTTCCCTCCCAATTGTCCAGAACCCTTTTCCTGGTATCAGTTCAATATCTGTTTTCCTCTCCACGGACTCTGTGGCTACTCCCAGAGTCCAATGTCGATTCCCCGCAACCTCTACCTCCCAGTAGTGTGCACCTGATGTGAATCCGTCTGATCCCAGCACAGATTCCCAGACTGTAAACCTCTCATCATTCTCATCGACACACCTCTCTGTCCGGGTCAATCTAACGTTCTTCAGATCCTTAGACACCTCGAGCTTTGGATTGGCTGTTTCTGTATCCAGGGTTACAGGGACTGGGATGAAAAGGGAGAATTATTGAGATCTTAAATACAGACTGAGGTTGTTTAAATCACTCAACAAGAATGTTTGAAAAACCAAATGAAACAAGAGGTATTGTAACAATAATCACAACTAGGAGAATAACCATTTACATTTCGATAGCATACCTGGCTGATACAAAGGTGCTTGAAAGCACCTTAAGAAAGGTGAGGATAGGAGAAAATGGGAATTCAACAGGAAGCTATTTGAAAGGGATTTTAAGAAAAGCAAACCATTCTAAAAGTCATACAGACTAAAAACATTGGGGGCAATTTTGTGCACCGCATTCACCCTGAGTGTAAATGACGACGTGGGCGCAAAATTTCGCTGGCGAGATCTTGGGCTGGAGTCTCCAGTTTTCCAACTGCATGTTCCTTGGCGGTGCGTCGTTCTCTGGTGGTGGGATTCCATCTTCCTGCCTCTTGTCAATGGGATTTCCCACTTGTGATGTATATAGAAATTCCAGATGAATTGTATTATAGGTATTTGGTGTAGTAAGGGTTAAAAGCCTGGGTTAGAGTATGTTTGACATCTACAATCATGTTTTAAAAGAAATCCTAGTTTGAAAGACAACTACGATTTTGGGAACCAGTGGTGCAATTAGGCCATCGTAAAAAGCTTGGACTGATGCAGTTTTGTTTGGATTAAGAGGGGCTTCCCTGTGGAGTTAATTAGATTTCTGCTTGGTAAGATGAAGTTGTTACTGGGTGGAGCTAAGGTATCAGGCATTTTGCAGGAAAAGCAGGTCAGTGGAGTTTCCGATGAGGCTGTTAATGGAAGTCAAGCAGTTTGCTCTCTGCAGTTCAGTTAAATATATGTCTGTAGACATATTAGCAGTCTTGCCAAGCAGCTTAGACTTGTCTGATTAGGTGAACTTCTGAAGAATTACAGCCAGAGTTTCTGCATGGTTCTAACATGATTCAGAGCTTATCTTTAAAGCAGTGTCACAAGATCTCCCTTTCTCTTTTTTTAATTATTTTTAAAAATAAATTTAGAGTACCCAATTATTTTTTTCTAATTAGAGGGCAATTTAGCATGGCCAATCCTCCTAACTACATCTTTGGGTTGTGGGGGGTGAAACCCACGCAGACTTGGGGAGAATGTGCAAACTCCACACGGACAGTGACCCAGGGCCGGGATTCAAACCCGGGTCCTCAGCGCCGTAGTCCCAGTGTTAACCACTGCGCCGCATGCCGCCCCTGATCATCTTTCTCAAAGAACATCTCTGTAAAGTAAGTTTTCCTGAGTGCTAACGGTAGTTAAAGTGGATTGAGATGTGAGGGTTTTTTTTGTTGGTAAGAGGGAATAAAGATAGCAGTTAAGGATAGTGTATTCACTCTATTGAATAGCACTGTTTCAGGGGTAAGATATTTTAATACTGTGTTAGTAATAACTTTTAAAAATATACCACATCCCTATTTTCGTGAAGTGCCGGGAAAACCAGGTGTGCTGCAGGCGGGGAAGTGAATCTCAACAGCCGGAGTATCCCGGCACTTGTTTCCCGATTTTCCCTGCCCCTCGCTGGTGATGTAAGGAAACCTCATTTAAATGCATTTGAATAAATTTTAAGATGATGAACACGCCTCCCTGCCAGATCAGAGGCAGTGGCGTTGTGGTATTGTCACTGGATTTAAAGTCCAATGACAATGAATCTCCAGGGACCTGGGTTCGGATCCCACGACAGAAGATGGTGCAATTTGATGTCAATTAAAAGATCTGGAATTAAAAGTCTAATGATGACCACACAGCGCCAGGGACCCTGGTTCAATTCCGGCCTTGGTTGTCTGTCTGTGTGAAGTTTTCTTGGTTGTCTGTCTGTGTGAAACTTTCTCCTCCGGGTGCTCAAGTTTCCTCCCACAGTCCAAAGATGCGGACTGGCCATGCTAAATTGCCCTTAGGGTGTGGTTGCAGAAATAGGGTAGGGGATTGGGCCTAAATAGGATGGTCTTTTGAAGGGTCAGTGCAAACTCAATGGGCCGAATGGCCTCCTTCTGCACTGTAGCGATTCTATGATTCAATGAGTAGAGAATCCCGCCGCCAGCGATTGGCACGCTGCTGAGGAACACGCGGCTGTGGTACTGGAGAATCCCACCCTTGATCGTCAACCACATCCTGACACACAACAACATTACCATCACTGAAACCCCACCATCAACATCACATAGGTCACCATTGGTACCACAGGTATTTAACTTGACAAGACATGGAAATACTGTGACTACAAGAGCAGGTCAGAGGCGGGAATTTCTACAGTGAGTAATTCACCCTCCCCGGCTCCCAAAACCGATCCATCATCTACAAAGTGCAAGTCAAGTGTGTGATGGTCTCCTTGCCTGGATGATAGCAATGCTTCAGGGAGCCATGATGACAGTGGTGACTCCTGCGCTTGCAATGGAGGTGGGCCGCATTCTGAGACCCACAAGGCCTCAGATAATCAGAGGCTGACTGTCACAGACATCAAAAGGCACAGAGCAGAAAGGGCAGCAGCCTGCCTCCATCTCAGCTGACAATATTGGGGGAGTACCTGTAGGCAACTGAGAAAGTCCCCCAATAGCACTTCGGTTTCGGAGGGCTGTACTATATGGTTCAATGTCACCTCGCTGTTTATTTGTCTTTAATCATACTTGTCTGCTGCAGCAGGTAAAGAATCCATTACCTGTTTATTAAAAGTTCAATGCCTCTTGCAAAGGGTATGATGGGGAGGATCCCAATCCACGTGGTCAATGTATTTACAAGCCATGGTCAGATGTCATAATGAGTCCACTGAGGTGGTAAGGACATTCAAGGAAAAGGCAACAGAGTTTATAGAAGGGAGAAGATTTATTTGCTTGCGCTTGTGTGTAAGGATGGTTCATATGTATGTGTATGAGTCCCCTTGCGTGTCTCTCATTACACCTGGTCTGCTGTTCTTCGGCGTCTTCACTATGTTCTGACAAGTCAGCAACCCTTTCCAAATCCTAATCTTCAGAAAGGTAGTGCACTCCGGAATGGCTTCATCGGCTTCTCCCCTCAGGTAGTGCGGAAAACAGCACACCACCTTGGTGGCATTCCACAATGGTGTCATGGTGGCATAGCGGTTAGCACTGCTGCCTCACAGCGCCAGGAACCCAGGTTCAATTCTAACCTTGAGTGACTGTATGGAAGTTGCATGTTCTCCCCGTGTCTGTGTGGGTTTACTCCGTATGCTCTGGTTTTCCCCCACAGTCAAAAGTCCAAAGACGTGCGGGTTAGGTGGATTGGCCATTCTAAATTGCCTCTTAATGTGCAGGGATGTCCAGGTTAGGTGATGGGGTTACGAGGATGGGCACAGTGGATGGGGAGGAGGGTGGGGGGGGACCTGGGTGGAGTGCTCTTTCAGAGGGTCAGTGCAGACTCAATGGGCCTAATAGCCTTCTGCACTGTGGGGATTCTATGATAACATGAGGCCCTTGGTGGCGTAGAATGAAGGACCCATCAGATCTATCAAGGCACCGGAACAGCATCTTTAGAAACCCTGTGCCCTGCTCAGGTTTTCCCTCATGTATTTCTCTATATTTGCACAGATGTAAGGAACTCTGTCTTCACTGGACAGCCCTTGTTTCCCAATATTCACCCTTGAAGGTGCACGTGTGGTCAGAAAGGTTTGGCACTGGGGACAGCCTTAGAATATAATTGTGACAACTTCCAGACACTTTCTGTAATCCTGCAGGATCTGTTTGTTTTGTCCCAGACCAGGTGTGCAGAGTGAGTGAAAGCCTTTTCTGTTGATGAAGATCATTACTTGGTCTGTGGGAACATTTTTGGTCACATGCATACAATCTGACTGATTGCACTTCAATGCACCTGAGGGAAAACAGTGATGGCCCCAAATCCTATAACCCTCAACACCTGACAGCCTGCATTAGTGCAAAACCATATGTACTGTCAGGCCCTCCTGAACACGGAATCAGTGACCATCGTGATGCAGCGATGAGCCGCAGACCGAGAGATCCCACAAATATTGTAGAAGATCCCTGGAATGATCCTCAGGATAGAAATTCAGTGCCATGGTGATTTTCAATGCCACCAACATACGGTGCCCATTATTTCCCGTCCGGTTCAGCTCATCCTCTATCATGGCGAACAGCATGGTGACCATCTGCCTGGAGAGGCGGGTTCTGAAGGTAATTGCAGGAAGCTGTGCCTCTGTACCATGAAAAAGGTACAACAACCTGCCAACCTTCCTTAAATAGCACCTTATAGAGGGCACAGAGGGAGGACATTTGGCTCATCAATTCCATGCCGGCTCACTCTAGTCCACTAGTCAGTCCCATTCCTCTGCTCTATCCCCTGAGCCCTGCAAGTTAATTTTCCTCAAGGACCCATTCAATTTCCTTTCCTTCCAAATCTGTGACGAGGGCAGCAGATGCATGAGATGTCAGTTCCCTTCCAAGTCACACACCATCCTGAATTGTAACTTTACCATTGTTCCTTCACTATTGCTGGTTTAAAATTTTGGAACTGAATCCCTATTAGCTTTGTCAGTGTATGTATAATCGCATAGACTGCTGCACCTTATTGAGATACATAGGATATTCGGGGGGCTTGACAGGGTAGATGCTGAGAGGTTGTTTCCCCTCGTGGGAGTGTCCAGGGCCAGAGGGCATAATCTCAGAGTAAGGGGTCACCCAAATAAGAGTGAAATGAGGAGGAATTTCTTCTCTTAAAGAGAGTGAATCTGTGGAGTTCATTACCACAGGGAGCTGTAGAGGCTGGGTCGTTAACTATGTTCAAGACTGAGATAATCAGATTTTTAATCAATAAGAGAATCGAGGGTTATGAGGGTGCTGAATCAGGGCAGCATGGTTTCACAGTGGTTAGCACTGCTGCCTCACAGTGCCGAGGTCCCAGGTTCGATCTTGGCTCTGGGTCACTGTGTGTGTGGAGTTTGCACATTCTCCCCGTGTTTGCGTGAATTTCGCCCCCACAACCCAAAGGTGTGCAGGGTAGGTGGCTTGGCCATGCTAAATTGCCCTTAATTGGAAAAAATAAATTGTGTACTCTAAAAAAATTTTTTTTTTTTTTAAATGAGGGTACTGAATCTGTGGAACTCTTTGCAGTAGAAGGCTGTGGAGGCCAAAATCATGGAGTGTCTTTAAGACAGAGATAGATCGGTTCTTGATTAATCGGGGGATCTGGATTATGGGGAGGAGGCAGGAAAATGGGGATGAGAAACATATCAGCCAGGATTGAATGGCGGAGCAGACTCGATGGGCCAAATAGCCTAATTCTGCTCCTATGTATTATGGTTTTACAAGGTGGGAAAGTGGGAGTTGAGGATTATCAGATCAGATTAGTCATGCTCTCATCGAATGGTGGAGCAAACTCAATGGCTTACTTCTGTTCCTATGTCTTATGATATAAATGTCTTATAGCTGAAGAAGACTCATCATCACCACCTTCTCAAGGGGAATTAGGGATGGGCAATATTTGCTCACATTTGGAAAACAAATAATAAGTACGAACGATTGCTGGGCCTTGGACACTACTCTGGGGAGCTACTGCTGCAAATTTCTGGAGCAAACTAAATCAGGATGAGGGCAGGAGTCACGGAAAAGGAAAGGCAGAGGGTGATGTGGGAATGACCTTGATTTTATCCAAACCAAAGCCTGAATTCTGCACATTTAAGATCTGGTTTTCTGAATTCACACTGCTGCATGGTTGGTGCCCAAAAGGCATGTAAATTAAAAATTCTATGTCTGCTGTCCTAGATCTGCTATCCCTTCCATTTGATAGAATGAAAATCGTGACAGTGTACCTGCTATTTCTTAATATGTTGGGGTTTGAGACTCTCAGCATGAAAATGAAGTAGTCAAAGTGAGCTGGAGAGTTAGGAGAGGGGATGATCAATGGAGATGATCAATTGCAATCAATTTTACATGAATGTTCATTTCAATAATCTTATTGATTAATCTTCTGGATCTTACCTGCACAAATAGAAATGTTCTTCCAATCTGAAAATAGAAAACACAATAAAATTGGAAAAATCATCACACAAATAATTCCAGAGAAAACCAATCACGTGCATTTTTAATTGTTGACTGAAATGAGGCGTAAGCCTCTAAATGCTGGTAATGCAAACCTACAGTCCGGGTGGACAACGGAGCATGATATTGTCACAGTGGGTCTTTCTCTTTCAAAACCATTTCACAGCAATTGCAGTTGATGTTGTTTGCATCCTGCTCAGGGGTGGGGTCAGGTGGGATGATATCATCAGTAATGTTCACATCACACAAGTGCCAGGCAATGACCATCTCCAACAAGACAGAATATAACCATCTCCCTTTGACATTCAACAGAATTTTTGTAATTGCATCCCTCAACATCAACAGCCTGGGAGTTAACCATTGACCACTTAACCATGTAAATATTGCAGTTACAAAATTAGGGAAGTCTGTGATGGGTACCTCATCTCCTGACTCCCAAAAGCCTGTTCACCACCTGCAAGGCACAAGTCATCTTCTTCATGGATAAATAAGTCTAAGTGCTGAAACCACCATGTTTACA
Organism: Scyliorhinus torazame; assembly: GCF_047496885.1. Lineage (NCBI taxonomy): Eukaryota > Metazoa > Chordata > Chondrichthyes > Carcharhiniformes > Scyliorhinidae > Scyliorhinus > Scyliorhinus torazame. Next base: position 213,591,001 of record NC_092720.1, on the reverse strand, counting down.
AACATCCACCACATCAAAGAGAGTTAAGTGCATTCAATTTCCAGCTCAGCACTTCAACATCACTCAAGCGTGAAGGGGTGCGATTAGAACTCCCTTTGATGTGGTGGATGTTGTTGCTCTTTTTAGCCTTAGTTTATTAGCCCTGATTATGTCACCTTTGCTCACGAGTCGCCAGGTATCTTTCTGATACCGCCACGTGGTTCAAGTTCAGGTTATGATTAATAATACAGCACACCGCTTAGTAAGGATTAAAACAACGGTCATTTATTATATACAACAAGCAATATTAATACACTAATACTACTATCTATATAATAAACCTATCACTACTGGCCAATACTTAACCTAGGAAGAGCCCACCAGGTCAGGGAAATGAATGGCTTGTCCAATCAGATCTGGCCTGCGGGATTCAAAAGGCTGCTACAGGTCAGTGGCTAGGTGTCTCTACCGGATAGCGAACGTTGGATTCAAACTTACGGTTGCCGGTTGCTGTTCTTGCGAAGGTCTCGAGCAGGCGAAGAGGAGAGAGAGAGAGAGCGATCTGAACTTGGCCCCTCACTTTTATAGGGCCCAGGGGCTTCCCGCCTCCTGGGGCGGCCCTTGACCCTGAGTCCCAAGTGATTGGATTCTGTCCCCAGTCTCTGGGGTCGATGTGTCCAATGGCGAGGCGATTCCTCGATCGGGGGGTGGTCGTTCACCTGTCTTTGTTTCAGCCACTGCAGGCGCCGTCAGGTCTGGCCCGGTATTCAATTGCTAATATGTTGCAATTGTTCCCGGGGATAGCCGATTTAACTGCAGATGTCTGGATAGATGGGCTGCTAACAGTCCTGAATATAACTGCAAATGTCTGGGTTGAAGGGCTGTTGATAGCCCTGAGTATCGATCTGGGCTAACTTCCCCAGAGCCGAATATGCAATACTGTCTGCAGCTGCCTGTTTGTGTCTTGTTAGTTGCTTTTCCCAGCAGCCTTTCGGGTTAGCCATTTCAAACTGGGTTTTGGCCAGATTAATCGGGACGCAGCCATTTTACGTGGCTACAATGTTTATAAACATTGTGGTTTTAACAATGTGACTGACTGAGCCATACTTAAAAATGAGACAAGGCTCAAAGTTGTTTTGTGGAAGCCTGTCATTCACAGCCCCTAGCAGAAATGAATGGATGGCATGCAGCTAATGGATTAGGAGGGTTTAACACGGGTCAAGGGTGTGATACCTTAAAGGAGTTGCTCCCAAAGTACATCAGAGTGCCACCCCCCCTTCACAATGCATACCCTGCTCAACCCTCCCTATCAGACCCCCTCCCCCACAGACGTCCCATAAAATGGGATACGCTCCCCCAGGAACCCCCTTAATAGGAAGAATCCTTCCATCAGGGACTGCCTAATAGGGAAAACCCCAGGGACACCCTAAACAGGGTGACCACCCAGGGATGCCCTTATTGGCGGCACGGTGACATAGTGGTTAGCACGGCCGTCTCACAGCTCTAGGGTCCCAGGTTCAATTCCGGCCTCAGGTTACTCTCTGTGTGGAGTTTGCACTTTCTCCACATGTCTGTGTGGGTTTCCTCCGTGTGCTCCAGTTTCCTCCCACTGTCCAAAAAAGTGCGTGTTAGGTGGATTGGCCATGCTAAATTGCCCTTAGTGTCCAAAAGGTTAGGTGGGGTTACTGGGCTAGGGTGGAAGTGTAGGCTTAAGAAGGGTGTTCTTTCCAAGGGTCGGTGCAGCCTCGATGGGCTGAATGGCCTCCTTCTGCACTGTAAATTCTATGGTTCTATGATTTTAAAGGAACCCCCCACAGAGACCCCCTAACGAGGGAGACCCCTCCCCAACAGGGATCCCCTGTTTTCTTTCCAGGAATGGACACGAGGTGCTTCCAGGTAAGTGTTACAACGGTAATTGTTTTCACTGCCCCTGTCTGGACTGCTCTTTAGAAACATAGAAAATAGGTGCAAGAGTAGGCCATTCGGCCCTTCAAGTCTGCACCACCATTCAATTTGATCATGCAAATTCAGTATCCCACTCCCGCTTTCTTTCCATACCCCTTGATCCCTTTCGTCGCAATTGCCACATCCGCTCCCTCTTGAATATATCCAACAAACTGACCCCAACAGCTTTCTGTGGTTGAGAATTCCACAAGTTTCCAACTCTCTGAGAGAAGAAGTTATTCCTCATCTCGGTCCTGAAAGGCTGACCCCTTATTCTTAGGCTGTGACCCCCTAGTTCTGGATGTCCCCAACATCGGGAACATTCTTCCCGCGTCTAGCCTGTCCAGTCCCATCAGGATTTTATATGTTTCTATGAGATCCCCTGTCATTCTTCTAAACTCCAGACAGGAGTCTCCTTTGTGGTGGGGGGTATGTTGGGGGGGTATCTTTAGTTAGGGGGTCCCTGGGTGGTCTCCCTACGTAGATGATCCCTGGAGGAGGGGGGGGGGGGGGGAGGGGAGGTCTACCTATTAAGGTGGTCCCTGAAGTGGAGATCACCCTATTAAAGGGATCTCTAGTGGAGGCGTGTTCTCCCATTTTAGGGGACCTCTGTGGGGAGGGCTTCTGGTAGGGGAGGGGTGGGCAGGGTGTGCATTGTGGAGGGAGGGTGGCATTCGGATGGACTTTGGGTGCAACTCTTTTCAGAAGTCACCCCCTTGGCCTACCAAGACGTCCATCATGTCAGACTCATGTTTTTTGAGACCCTTTGTAAATCCCGCTCACGTAATTCCTGGTCCAGAGGACCGGAAAATCACGCAGGGCTGGAGAATATGATGCTTGGCCTGCTAACTGGTGCATAGACATGAATCCCGATCCTGCTGCCAGCGGGTGGTCTGAGCATAGCGGTTGGTTTGGCGCCCGACGCAAACTTCGATTTCGACTCGACGTTGATCGCAATTCGTGATCCCGGTGTCAAGGAGCAGAGCATTTAGTGCAGTGTTTGTGGTACACCCATTACCACCTCAATGTATCTAGACGCCTACTAATCTTGTTACTGGGCAAATCACATCTCATTATTCCTCTAGACACCTGCTAGTTTTGTTACTTGTGGAGTAAATTTCCTCCCCCTTAAATCTCAGAGGTTAAGGACTGTTTCCTCCACAGTTCAGTCAGGTCCCGGATACTTTCCTTCGTTTTACCGTCATTCATTCGTATGTTCAGCAAATCGGTGTGTGAATAATATCTGAGCTTCGGAATTCTAACAAGGGCCAGAATTCTCTGGTCATTGCGATTCACTCTCCCACTGGCAGTGCACCCCTGCCTGCGGGTTTTCCAGTGGCATGGGGTGGTTACAATGGGAAATCCCATTGACAAGCAGCGGGAAGTTAGAATCCCGCCTCCAGCAAATGGGGCACGGCCGAGAAACACCTGCTGGGGGACCGGAGAATCCAGACCAATATCTCTTACAGCAAATTGTGACCCTCTGTCTCTCATCAAATTATGTGTGTTGTTATTGCAGCAGATACATTGGTGAATACAACTAATGCTGCAACATACTCAGTACATGAATATACGGCAGCTATTTATGAGAAAGGAGTTGTCCTACCTGATTCACTCACAGATTTCCACTGACCTGAAATATAGAAAATAAAATATAAATATATTTTATTAATCCGATCGTCACAAACATTGACACATTCTTCATATTTCAAATGGTTTGAACATTGAAATTTTAGCACCTGGATGTTAACCTTGTATCACTCTGAGTCAGAAGGTGTTGGAACTTACTCCAAAGACCTTAATACATAATCCAGGTTGATCCTTCCACTGTAGTGCTGAGGGGGTGCTGCGCAGTTGGAAGTGCCAACTTTCAAGTTGAGATGTTCACCCAGTCGGTCTGTCTCACAGGATCAAACTATCCCATGGCACTATTTTGAAGAAGAGTAGGGCAGCTGTTCCAGTGCTCTGGTCAACATTTATTCCTCAGCCAACATCATTATAATATTCTTCATTAATTTTATTGCTGTTTACGGGATCTTGCCGTGCACAAATTAGCTGCTGCATTTCTCACACTACAACAGTGACTGCACTTCAGAAACACTTTTGTTCATAAAATGCTTTGGCACAAAGCTGTTCAGAAAGCTGCACCACAGAGGGCTCCGCCCCATTTGAGACAGTGCCAGCCAACGGTATTCTGACTTTGGATATCTTATTTATTTCGGAGCCCAGTACCAGAGAAGACTGACCCTCCTCCCTCCCACTTACGGCGTGTACTCCCTGAGCAGTGATTTGAGCTCAAGCCCAGGAAGGAGGACAAAGGAAGAGGTTCCTGCATGCTAGCCTCCAGACCCCCATAAAGCAACGGGCGCCCCGAAGTTAATGTAAGGAAACGCCTCCCTTCGAGATTGAGAGACTGAATCCAATGTCCTGGCCGAGTTGAATGTATTTGTGTCCCCCACATCTTCTTTGGTGCACTCTCAGCAATGAAGACCCCAGAGATTCATGGCAGCCTGAGCCCTCACCTCCGATATACCCCAAGGAGGTGAGGTCGCCAGGTTCACATTTATAAAGACCTGTTGTAAATGGTGCCAGCATAACGTCACTCTGGCATCCACTGAATATTCAGTGAGCGGGGAAAAGGTCTGGAGTGAGTTCTTGCTAATGACATGCTAATGTATTAAAATGAGGTTCTCGGGCTTCTGCAATGTGATCCACATTACTCCACCGGCAATGGGGGGGTGGGATGAAAATCCCAATCACACGGAGAGAACAATGTTTTTCGATTCTCTCCGGATTTTGAACCCGCACCGCATTTCTCATGGACACAAAAGGTGGACTCAAAATCGCCCTGACAGGTTTGAGTCAGTAAATCTGGTAGTAGTCCTACTGAGCCCTCATTATGTTGAACATTCCAGAGTACATCCCTTTGCGAGCCTGAGTGCTTCTTCCAAGTGATGTTCAATATGGGTGGGTATTGATTTATCAGTGATTCATCACTGAGGGAGGGAGGTAATTCCTTCCCAAGTTTGACTTGATGCAAAGAGACTTCATGGGGTCTGGAATCAATATTGAGAACTCAAAGAATACAGCACAGGAACAGGCCCTTCGGCCCTCCAAAGCCTGCGCCGACCATGGTATCTGCTTAAACTAAAAACGTATGGAGTCCGTATCCTTCCATTCCCACCCAAGTCATATATTTGTTTAGATGCCCCTTAAATGCCGGCTCCCACCACCTCCACAGGCAGCCCGTTTCATATATTTACCACCCTCTGTGTAAAAACCTTGCCTTGCACATCTCTTCTAAACTTACGCACTTTAAACCTATGACTTTCCTACCGTAGGAAAGAGCATCTGACTAACCACTCTGTCCATGCCACTCATAAGTTTGTAGACCTCTATCAGGTCGCCTCTCAACCTCAGTCGGGACAAATTCCCAGGGCAAATTCTTCCCAATAAAATAAAACTCCATTTTACTTGTTGAAAAAATGTTTGCACTTACAAAGTAGTAAAACACTACTTTGAGAGCAATGAAAGTGGGACATTGCTTCTTTTATAGAAGTAACATGCTTGTACAAATTAGAAGGTGCCTTGTTCAATTACTAGTCATTGTTAGCTTATTTCAGTCAGTAGCAGTTTAACCGTTGATTGTCACAATCTATAACCTTACGATGTGATACATCCCATTCCTCCATCACAATCAAGATAGGTAGCAATAAAAAAAACGGTCTCAGTAACAAGGACTGGATTGTTGAAAACCCTTTCTGGTGCACTAATGTCCTTTCGGGAAGGAAATCTATTGCTATTACCAAAAAAGTGATTGAATCTTAAATTCCCTCTGTAATGACAGAGCCATTCAGTTGTATTAAATGGCTACAGAAAAGTCAAATAGGAAACCCGGATGTACCACCTGGCATTGAAATAGACATTGGAAACAAAAGAGGCACACCCTGGATAATCAGCCAAGCAAATTCCTCCTCATTAACGCATGATGAAATTAGGGAGTTGTCCCACAGCCTAATTAGCAACAGATTGACACAGTCACACTCACTGAAACATATCTTCCAGCAATGTTCCAGACACTTTCATCACTATTCCTGCATTGGTCCTGTCCCATCGTCAGCACAGACCCACCAGAGATGGTGCATGAATGCCCACTTTTGAGCAGTTGGATCTCTCCTCAGCTTGTTCAGCTTCACATGGCAGCAGTGCCACACTACATGATTGAGACTTCATCTTCATAAGGACTTTAAGTTGATTTTGTATGCTAATGATATCTGATAGATTGGTGTTTCTCTCCACAGATTACTGGTGTAACCTGGGTGAGTGCTGATTTGTTCCAAAATTGGTGGGAGCAGGATGTTTCCTTGTCCTGGTTTAGCCTGAAGTAATGAAACTACATGGAAGTCCAAAGTTTGTATTCAGAACTCTGAGACTCATTCGTCTGTAGATAACTAAGGCCTAAAAAACACTGCAATCTTGCCCATGAGATAAGCCTGACCCAGAAATAGTGATGGAAGAGGCGAGGATGTTGGGTGTCATATATAATTCTGAATATATCGTGGGCAGGCTGAATTTTTGACAAGCCTGTCAGACAGATTTGTCAACTTGATGTTGGAAAGAACAGTGGGCGGGATTCTCCCAGCCCTGGGCCGGGCCAGATAATCCCTGCGACCGGGCCATGCCGCCCCGACACGTTGCGGAGAATCGGCGCCATTGGCGCCGCCGTGGTTGGTGCGGCGCCGGTTGCGAGCCGCTCCACGCACCCCCCCCCCCCCCCCCCCCCACCCCCCCATCCCTCGATTCTCCGGCCCGAGCGGCTGTTAGAAAAAAAACGAGTCCATCCGACGCCGTTCTAACCTTCTCTGAGCCGACTGGACCTCGGCATGGAAGCGTCGGGTGGCGACCCGCCCACCCTGGGGGGCCCCACCCTGGGGGGCCTCCGATGTGGCCTGGCCACAATCGGGGCCCACCGATCGGCGGGCCAGTCTCTCTGGCTGGGAGCCTCCTGTCCTACGTGCCGGCCCCTGTAGCCCTGCGCCATGTTGCGTCGGGGCCGGCGCGTTGACACCGGCGCCACTCCGCATGCGCGGAGCCCGTGGCGCAATTCGCCCCGGCGGCGCGACCCGCTCCAGCGCCATGCTGGCCCCCTGTAGGGGCCAGAATTAGTCCTGGCAGCGGCCCGTTCACACCGTCGTAAAACACGACGGCGTTTATGACGGCCTGGACACTGCAGCGGGATTACAGAATCCCGCCCAGTGATACTGGTACAGCAGTTGAATAAGTTAATAAGCTGCATAGTTCCAATTGTCTGTGTTAACTTTCTAATACGTGAACTAGCTAGAAAGGGTCAATTGGGCATCTTTACTTTATATCTCATTCTCAAAAATACTTGAGAAAATTTGTGAATAATGCCCTCAGATGTAAGGTTAGTCAAAAGGCTTACTATTGATAAAAGGTTCATCAAAAGATCTGTTGAGTTGGTCACGAGTGGCACAATGAGATATCCCTGTCCATTTACCAGGCTCAATGTAATGAAATTCTCTTCCTCCTGTTTCGTGAAATGAGCTTTTGCAAATCAATGCACATTCTCCCTGTGTCTGCGTGGGTTTCCTCCGGGTGCTCCGGTTTCCTCCCACAGTCCAAAGATGTGCAGGTTCGGTGGAGTAACAATGCTAAATTGCCCCTTCATGTCCAAAAAGATGGGGTGGGGTTACTGGATTATGGGGATAGAGTGGAGGCGTGGGCTTAAGTTGGGTGCTCTTTCCAAGGGCCGGTGCAGACTCGATGGGCCGAATGGCCTCCTTCCACACTGTTAATTCTATGAATATTGGGGACAATTCTCCAGCCCTTACCGCTGAAGTCGGCTCACGCTGCAGCTTCCCCAGTGGTGGCACAGACAAGGAACGTAAATCACTATTGACTCCGGAGTACTGGAAGATCGTACCATCCATCATGGTGAGTCTCCTCTGTCACAGGAAAACTGTAGAATTCGCCCATAGTTTCTAGTGGATGTGGCTGGACTGTATGTGCCCGTGATATTGTCAATGTAAATCAGAATGGTCAGAAGGGATTAGTTGCGTGGGAAATAGAACTGTGACAGATAGAGTCATAGATGTTTACAGCATGGAAACAGGTCCTTCGGCCCAGCTGGTCCATGCTGCCCAGTTTCTATCACTAAGCTCATCCCACTTGCCCGCATTTGGCCCATATCCCACTATACCCACCCTGCCCATGTAACCGTCTAACTGCTTTTTAAAGGACAAAATTGTACCCGCCTCTCCCACTGCCTCTGGCAGCTCGTTCCAGATGCTCACCACCCTCTGTGTGACACTAGTACAGCAGTTGAATAAGTTAATAAGGTGCATAGTTCTAATTGCCTGTGTTAACTTACTAATACGTGAAATAGCTAGGTTATTCACCAATTATTAAACTCATTTGTAAGTTGATTTTTGTAGTTAGAAATGTATAACAAGCATTAGAAATTAGACAAAAGTGGTGTTCAGATGGTGAATTATGCACAAAGTAATATTAAAATCCAAGTCAGTTTAACAGCCATTATTCATAGGTATAGAAGTGCACATCAAAATACCCAACCTCTCTGCTGCATTACAAATATTTCAATGTTAAACCCTTACCAAATTGTTTCATAGCCTTGTCATGTTGGAGTTCTGAAAAAATCCAAGAAACATGAATTGCAGTTAATATTAAAAATGATTCATTTAATCAGACATTCTTTCACTTACTAATAATATAAATAAATGGGATTAATTCTGTTTGAAAAAAAACATCACCAGCACTTTCTCCAGAGCACCATGCATCAAGTTCATTCACCAATGTTTAACCAATGCTCCATTCTGTCCATTTGGTTGATTCGGCGAACAAAATTTGACTGTTAATCTTGTCTGGAAAATGTGATTGTTAACTTATGGACCAGAATTTTACATTGCTCAGCCGGGCACGCAGGAGTCTTCTCTCCTGCTGTCCAAACAAAAATTATAATGGCTAAATTATTAAATATAGAAATGTAAAAGAAACAATACCTGCTTCAGTTCCATATTTTTATTAAATCCTGAATCTGTATTCACAAACGTCACTATTGAATTGAAATCATACCTTTGATGTTTTTAAGTTGTTTCATAACCCAAATGATTCCAGCAATTAAAGCTACTATTAGAAAACAGAGGACCGCCGATAAAAACACCAGCCAGCCTGAGACGGTCGGGAAGAAATCATCTGCAAAGTAAATTTTTAAAAAATGATTGAGGCATTTATAATTTTAACACTTTTCAACAAAAACATCCAATGGAACACAACGGAATAACCATCATTCCCCCCAAACACAAACCCCGACCAACATGGCTTATAAAAACACACAGCCCTCCCGCCATTTGTTTTTCCTACCCTTATTCATCACTTCCATGCCTCCCCTTTCCGCCCCCCTCCCCCATACCCTTCCCTCTCCTCCCCCTGCTGACAGCCTAATTTTTATCGAAGAAGTTGATGAACGGCTGCCACCTCCGAGTGAACCCCTGTAACAAATCCCTCAAGGCAAATTTAATTTTCTCCAGCTTGAGAAACCCCGCCATGTCGCTAACCCAAACCCCCGATTTTGGGGGCTCCTAGTCCCTCCATCCCAGTAAAATCCGTCTACGGGTCACCAGGGAAACAAAGGTCAAAACGTCAGCCTGGGCTCCCCAGGTTTCCGACACTACAAAGGTCGCAAGTAAGTAAATTAATGAGATTATATTCCCTGCAACATTGTACACAATGATCATTCTTTTAAAGTTCCTAATATTAGCAATTTCTTTTTCTTGGTACCCATCCTCCTGCCAACCTCCCCAGCAGCACTCAGTCTTTCATTTTAATATTGCATTAATAATACAATCTCAGGCAGGGACGAGTTTCTCATTTTTACTCTCTCGGACCAGACCCCAACAGTTGCTGGAAACTGGACAGAAACCCCAATATTTTATTTCATCTTGTAAGACTGAGGGGAAAGGATAGTTTGTTCCAGGAGTGGTTTCACGCAAAATATGGATATGGTATATTAAAATTAACTTTATTATTAATGCAGTATTACAAATTTTATCATCACTAAGAAAATAACTTACTCTTCAAACAATGCAATGAAAACAATAACCCATATGCTATCTCAAACAAACCCATCTCAGGTCATAATCCATTTTTAAGTACAGATCGCAGACCCAGGCATACTTGCTTAAGAGATGTTCTTTGGGACTGTTTTAAGAGGTAGACCTGAACCCTGTCAGAACAATGCAGAATCTCTGGCTCAGGTCTTCAGAAACTGCCTTCATAGCTTGCTTTCCAGCCCTAGGTTGACCTCACTGTCTGCCTGCTAAATGCCTGGTATCCTAGCTCCTCCCATTAGTTACATCATCTTACTAAGCTGAACACAATGTTTCCAACTATCTACTCCCCAGGGAACTCTCTTAATACAAACAAAAGTCCGTTCATTAGCAATTTATCTGTAATTCCTACATTCATCACAACATCTAATCCTGCCCACACTGACTTTGGATGTGCCCCGAGCGTAAAATTCAGGCTTACCTGTTGCAGACTGCCACAGTCTAACATTCAGGGCTCTCAAGGCTGAGAGTCTGGGGTAATGACTGCAAAGTCTCAATAGATAAAGACAAGCTGTATGACCAGGGTTTTACAGAAGATTTGATGAACCAGCCAAGTAACTTTGGGCAGACTCGAAGGGCCGAATGGCCTAATTCTGCTCCTATATCTTAAGACATTTCTGGTCTCAAGATGGATGGGACCACAAAATTCCACCTTGAGGCCTTCCCACCATATCTACCGAGGGGCTAGAACCCATGTAAAATCCCTCAGGCTGTATGCATCCGAGAATATTTCACATGAAATGTATATTGTAAATAGAAACTATAGATATTAATGTAGTGAGGCAGAGTGTCACAGACAGTACTGAAAGTGAACTATTGTGAAGGATTGATTTTATATACTGTCAAATCTCAAGAGTTATGTAATATGCTTCTATGGATTTCATGAATAAAGTATATTTTTGGAGAAAAACATCTATATTTTATAATTTACAGACCTGCTATCTGAATTGCTGCTGCTTCTTCTTTTTTTAACAGATTGTTCTGTATGAGGCACTTGAACCTGTTTATTGAATCTTTTGATACAGCAACAGAGCTCTGGACGTTTACAAGACCTTTTGTGTCTACATGGTAACTCATTTCAGATGCTGCTGGTAAGTTCTGTCCAGCTCCATGAGTCCACAATATCTGTGGCTTGGGGAACCATCCATTAGATTCACATACAAGCTGAATCCTGTTTTCACGGTATCCATCAACGGAGATCCAATACTCACGTCCCAAAGCTTCAATAATAAAAACACATATTTAAAAACATGTTTGCAGTACTTAACACATTAGAGATATTCATTTATTATTGAGTGGTAATATAATTGGAATATATCTGTGAAATGACTCCTAGGATGTGAACTAAATTTCATCTCAAAATATATTTTTACCTAACAATCTGGCAAATAACACAAAAGGGAAATCCAGTGTCCTCCAGAGGGGTATAAATACTAAAAAGGTAACAGAAGGCGTCAGGCTGAATTGGAATTTTATGATTGGAGACAGAGGACATGGCTGAGATAGCAAGTGAATATGTTTACCAAAGAACAAGATGCTGCTGAGGTCATACTGAGAGGGGATGTGATTCAGCGACTAGATGAACTAAAATTTGATAAAGTGGAGGTATTAGATAGATTGTGGAGGCCTTTGAACGGGTGGAGTGGAGGTGTCCATTCGCAGTGCTGGAGCGATTCAGGATAGGGCCGAAGTTTGCGTTGTGAGTTAAGTTGTACCAGGAACCAAACGCGAGTGTCCGGACAAATAATGTAAGCTCGGGCTACTTCTGAATGCATAGGGGAACGTGAGGGGGTGCCCTATGTCCCCTCTCCTATTCACATTGACGATTGAGCTTTTGACCATCACCTTGAGGAGCTTGGATAAGTGGAGAGGGATAATGAGCGGGAGGAAGAGGAAGAGGAGCATAGGGTGTCTCTCTAAGCCGACGACCTGTCGCTGTACGTCACAAATCTGGTTCTGATGATGGGGGACATAATGATGTGGTACTGAAAACAGGCTTGGAAGGTACACATAGAAACTGCTGGAAACCCTGGCTGGAATCGATCAAAAGCACTCAAGTCAAAGCATAAACCTGTTATTGCGATGGACTATAATTACCCACTCCAAGTCTATGAATATGTAACAAACTTCCAGACACAGGTGATCAACTTTGCAGCAGGACTAAGAACAGACAAAAGAAGCCATCAGACTCCTTAATGAGCTGACGGCTGGTCAGACAAAGGCAGTTTCAGAGGACAATGGTTCTGATTGAACCACCATCGATAAACAGGAGTATCCTGTCTTTCCCATTAACCAGTTGGGGTCTGGCTAGGACAATGACCAGTGGTGGGCGTATATATGACTCAATCTAAGCTTCCCAGTATAAGGAAAGCAGCATTGAACGGACCTGGAGAGAAGCTGGGAATTGTCCAGGCACAACCATCGCAAGAAGGGCCATGGGTATCGAACCCAGAGAAGACATCCACATAGAGTGGTCGAAGCCTGCCAGCCTCCTTTACTAAGTGCGGGTAAAACCCAAAGCTCAGCTGTGAGTCTGAGTCAGATTTTCTTGAGTAACAGAATTGCGTTAAACTATGAACCTGTTTTATCTCGTAAATAAAGACACCTGGGTTCAACTTGGAGTACGTAAACTGGTTGAACGTATCAGATTTAAAGGTACAACGATTAGGATACTAAAACAGTTCGGAGCTTTTTCTGGGTATAAACTGAATTGGGACAACAGTAAATGTTTTCCGGTCACCCTGCCAGGGAGGGGAACTAATTTGGGGTGTTACCATTTAGGCTGATGAACTCGCATTTCAGGTACTTAGGAGATTGGGATTGGGTGCAGCTTTGGAAGCTAAATTTTACAAGCTTGGTGAGGAGGGTGAAGGCAGATCTACAGAGATGGGATAGTCTCCCACTGTTGTTAGCTGGGCGAGTGCAATTGGTGAAGATGAATATCTTGCCACGGTTCTTGTTCCTGTTTCAAAGTGTTTCTGCCAAAAATGTTCTTTGTAAAGGTAGAAAGTATGATTTTGTCATTTAATTGTGTAGCGAAGAGGGCGAGGATCCGAAGAGGAGTCCTACAGAGGGACCAGCAGTCAGGGAGCTGCCGAACCTGCTTTACAACTACTGGCTGGCGAATGTGGAGAAGGTGTTGGGATGGCAGAGGGGACCAGGAATCGGTTTGGCTAAAATTGGAGGCCAGGTCCTGTGAGGGTATGGAAATTCGGGCGCTGGTGACGGCCCTGCTACTGCTTTCCACGAGGAAGTTTTCAGGGAGCTCGGTAGTGGTGGTAGCTACGCTAAAAATATGGGGGCAATTACAGCAGCACTTTAAAGCAGGGAGAGGGTTGAGGATGATGCCGATCAGGGACAATCATATGTTTCAGCCGGCTCGGGTGGACGGCAGGTTCAGGGGATGGAGGGAGAAGGGGGTGACAGTAATGGGGTATTTGTTTCTGGAGGGGAGGTTTGTGAGTTTGGGGGAGTTCGTTTGGGGGAGTTAGTGGAGACGTACGGGCTTGCGCAGTTGGAGGCATTCAGGTACTTGCAAGTCGGGAATTTTGCAATGAAGGTTTATTTGAGATTTTTGGTTGCGCCGCCCGCGTCGTTGGTGGAGAAGGTACTGTCGCTGGCCGGATTGGAGGGTAAAACTTCAGGTATCTATGGGTGGCTGCTGGCGGAGGACAGGGCTTTTTGGAGGGGATTACGGTGAAATGGGAGGAGCTAGGGATGAAGTGGGGGAGGAGGTGTGGTGTGAGGCCTTACGGAGGGTGAATGCCACGTCATTGTGTGCGAGGCTCGAGTTCATACAACTGAAGGTGGTGCATCGGGCACACTTAATGAGGGCAAGGATGAGTCGTGTGTTTGAAGGGGTAGAAGATAAATGCGAGCGGTTTTGATGGGACACATATGTTCTGGGCATGTCCTAAGCGAGCAAATCTTTGGGGCTCTTTACCATGTCAGCGATCTTCGGTAGGGAACTGGAGCCGGGTCCCCTTGATGCCATATTCGGGGTCAGAGCTGCCGGAGTTGCAGGCGGGAGCAGATGTTTTAGCCTTCGCCTCGCTGATTGCTCGTAAGTGGGTTCTGCTGAAGTGGAGGTCAGATTCTCCACTCAGTGCCTCGGTATGGCTGGAAAACCTCCGAGAAATTTTGTATTTGGAGAAAGTTAATAAAAATATTTTCAAAAAAGGTAAATTGTGCAGATCTTGTGATGCAGTGTGTCGCCTCTGAACCAGGCACTCCGATGTCAGGTCCCAACTAGGACTTGGTGACCAAGCGAGGTGTGCTCATAACGCGGCCAACCAGGTGGAGTGTGTCAACCTGCAAATCCTTCCAACACATCAATGGAAGGTGTTAATAACGGGACAGACTCCTGGTCAGTCACTCATGACGTGGAGTTGCGCCCCTTCAAGCTTTAAGCCCCCGACGACAGACTAGTGATCTGTTCCGAGAATAACCTCGCTATGGGGATAGACAAAAGTCTGCCTTAGTGCACACTATGTGAGGGAAGAGAAGAGAAGGAGATTAGATAGGCTGGCTGTATTTAAAGATTGTAAGTTACTATAACTAGATGGGAAACATCCACATTTACTATGTGAAGGAAGGGTGGAAATTGCAGACCATCAAATTTAAAGTAAAGGTATTCAATTTGACACAATTTAGCAGCAGTCCTGAAAATTGGGAATATTTTGGTCTCCTTAACTCAGGAAGGATTTACTTGGCTTGATAAGGATGCAGCACATGACCTGGGTTAGTGACAGGGCTGAGTTTCTCAGCCTGTAGCGAATCACGTTTGCCTTGAGAGGGTCCTTGCTGGGGTTCTCCCGGTGGTGGCAACCGTTAGTTGACTTTCTAAGAGAGCGTTAAAATGTCAGCAGCAGCAATCCGGTGGGGGGGGGGCTTAGGTGGGGAACTGTTCATTTAATGTGTATTCTCTTTTTGTATAATTAGAACAGCCACCTCGTTTTGTTAAATATGTTCCTTTTATTTTTCTGTTATTGGTTATATAAAAATTCTGTTTGAAAAAAGCTTTAATAAAAACAAATTTTAAAACAAAAAAGGATGCAGCGCATGTTCATCAGATTGATTCCTGGGATCAGATACTTGACGGGAGAAATTGAGTAGGATATGGAGGTACAAACATATGAACTTGGAGCAGGAGTAGATCACTTGGCCCCTTGTGGCTGCTCTGCCATTCAGACCATGGCTGATCTGATGGTAACCTAAACTCCACATTCCCGCCTACCCTGGATAATCTTTCAGCCCCTTGTTGTCGGAGAAACCTATTCTCTGGAGTTCAGACAGATGAAAATTGATCTCAGTGCAACATATAAAACTCTCAAGAGGGTTTGACAGTGTAGATGATGAATGGCCAGTTCTCCTGGCTAAAGAGTCCAGAACCATGGTTGACGGTGGAATCACAGTCTCTGAATAAGCACACAGCCAATTGGAATAAAGATGAAGTGAAATTTCTTCATTCAAAGAGCTGTCAAACTTTGGCATTCTCCAGTGTGGAGAGCTGTGGATGTTCAGTACATTGAAGATTAAGATTAATAGAATTTTGGGCCCAAAGAGAATCAAGGGATATGGGGATAGGTGTGGAAGGTAAAGTTGAGGGAAAAGCGTGATCATGATCTTACTAAATGGTAGAGCAGACTGGAGGGGGCAATATGATCTACTCCTGCTCATATTTTTATTTTATCACATTTACCCATTTTGCCACAGCCATTTTCCTAATAGTAATTCACCAAAAAAGAATTTAGCCAACTCTACTTTAGGGTAGAAATATAACTGCTTCATTCAGGCATACTCTCCCCTGATACAGCAATAGTAGACCTGCCAGGGTTTCTGCTGTACTTGATGTTATTTCTTTATGAAAATATTGCTGCACAAATATCATAACAAAGTGAAGATTTTGTTAAGAGAAGCAATTGAGTTTTGACCAAAAAAGTTTTAAAACATGTTCCTAATTTGAACTTTGTTTTTGTAAGTAGATGTGTTCACTAACCTCCAACTTTCAGCTCAACCGAACTTTCTTCAATATCTTTTTTATCATCAACTATACATGTGTATTCCCCCTCATCAAACACTCTTGTGTTCTTTATTCGAAGAGAAACATTTCCTTTGGTCACTTCTTCTTTAAACATTTCAGTCCTTCCTCTGTAATCCTTGTGTTGAGCAACAGTGTCATCTTTTCCGTTCCTATACACGTGCACTGGTAAACCAAAATCTGATTTGAACCATCGCACGACCATGTTGCTGACGAAGCTTTCTGGTACAAGCTGACAATACAATAGGACATCTTCACCCACAATGGCTACAACAGGATGAGCTGGTCCAGTAACTGTGAATTTACCTGTGGAATTATTATCTGATGAAACAACTTCAACTTGTCTTAACTATAACATTTTATAATGAGCGCCGTCATTAGAATCAATTTTAAACAATTAGAAACAAATCCCTTAATCTAGCATTCAATATAGCTGTTAGGAGAAAATACTTATTTTTCTGAATCATTGTTTTCCAAAAGACATTGTCATGGTCTCCATGGAGACTTACAAACTAAAAATCAAATTAATTTGCTGAATAACCCCAACAAGAAAACCAAATGACAAGATTTCAATCTTATACTTTAACAATCAGATAAAAAATCAACATAAATGAAACATGAAAGGGGAAGCACGGTAACTCAGTGGTCAGCACTGCTGCCTCACAGTGCCAGGGACTGGGTTCAATTCCAATGTTGGGTGAGTGAGTGGAGTTTGCACTTTCTCCCCGTGTCTGCATGGTTTCCTCCAGGTGCTCCAGTTTCCACCCACACAGTGCAAAGATGTGCAGTTTATGTGGATTGGCTATATCTTTTTATTAAAACAGTAAAAAATATATACAAGGCCAAATGGTACAAACACTAATTTTGTGCTGGAGAAACAGGGTTCCCTCCCCTCAGTACTAACGTACGGGACGGGGGGATAGGATACTCTGATTATTAAAACGGTACATGCACTAAACTTTGCGCTGGAGAGACTAGATACCTTCGCCTCTCTGCCAGCAGAAGGGAAAGGAAGGGGCGGTGGGGAGGGAGTCGGGGTGTTGGTGGAGGGGGGGTGGGGGGGGCAATAGGACACTGCCTGAAACATCTACGGAGGCAGAAAAACAAAAGAACCTTCAATTAAGATGTGCCAGATTCCGAGAAACCTCCAGAGTGGGTGAGGGGCGACACTGTCATGCTAAATTGCCCCTTAGTGTCCAGAGATGTGTAGATTCGGTGGATAGGCCATGCTAAATTGCCCCTTCGTGTCACGGATTTCAGCCAAAAATTTTAAGCTCTGAACCTCACAGATATAATTCCAGAGTTTCTTCTTTGAGGATTTAATTATCAATCCTCACCTGATAACAGTTGCCAACAAAACTGTTAGCATCAATTAGGCTCCGATTAGTTTATTCTCAATCATCAACAAAGTGGTGGGAGGCATCGCGACAGTGCTATCAGTTGGCAATAACCCCCTCACCGAGGCTCAGTTTGGGTTTCACCAAGACCACTCAGCTCCTGACCTCATTACAGCCTTGATCCAAATATGAACAAAAGGACTGAATTCTGAAGAAGTGTGAGTGACTTTCCTTGACATCAAGTCAGCACAAGGAGCCCGAGCAAACAATCGGGGGAAAACTCTTCTTACCAAGCAGCAAGGAAGTTGATTCTGGTTGTTGGAGGCCAATCATCTCAGTGCTGGGATATTACCATATAAGTTTGTCCTAAGGAGAGTGTCCTATATTAATATTGTTAATGCTGTGGGAAATGAGTGCATGCTCTACTTGTGATTAAGAGCAGCTGAAATTAACTGGGGAAAGGTTAGGGCACATATACAAGAACCAGTTTGTACCTGTGGGAGGTGGCTGAGTGGAAGGGAAGAGCAGTCTGTACTTATGTTATGCGGGGTTTTGTGAATAAATCCATATGAGAACGGACTGGTTCCAGCTTCCTCCTTTGCCAGAAAGCTATTCAGCAAATTAACATCTTAGACCCGACCATCTTCCGCTGCTTCATCACTGCCTTTCCCGTCATCATGAAGATTTTTGCTGATAATTATGTTATGGGCCAGGGTTTAAAAATTCCAAAGTGTATTATGAAGTTCACCTGACCTCTAACCTTTCTGTTGAATTTGGCTGGGATGAGCACAAAAGCTTTCCCTGCAGGTGTGATTCATCACTCTTCCTGGACACTTTAATCAAAACAAGCTTGATTCTAAGAATGGAGTTAACATATATATATATAAAAACAGACAGCAAGATTTTTTTAAATCAATTACAAACAAAAAGACACTACACAGCTACAGTAATCTATGTACAACACTTAATGAATTCCCCCTTAACTGTTCCAATTCAATAACACAATCCAATAAACCAAATATCCCTTTTCGAGCGCATGGCCCAGCACATTGCATTCTCACTTGAATTCGACTGGCTTCTCCGGAGATTCTGATCCTCTCTCAACCAGACGATTCAAATTCCTTCCGGAAACCAAACTATATCTTTTCAGTTACCAAAGCAGATAGCCACACCAAAGGCCTTTTCACTGGAACAGATATTTAAAATGAAAATAGAGGGAGACAGGTAAAACACTTATTTTCTCGTCTGAGTCCAAACTGAAACTGAAAAAATCTCACAGCCACAGCCCAGCTCCACCCACAAAATGACACCACTGAAGCCATGTGATAAGGCAAAAACCTTTCTTAAAGGGACACTCACATGGTGTATATGTGCAGGAAGTGCTGCCAGCTGCAGAAACTAGAGCTCCGGGTTTCAGAGCTTGAGCAGGGTTTGGAGTCTCTGTGGCGCATCCATGTACCGCAACTTCGGGGCCTGGAAGCAGAGAGGGAATGGGTGACCACCACGCAGTTCAAGAGAACTTGGTGCAGGGAGACTCCGGAGGCTCTGCTCATCTTTTAATTTAATCTTTGTGCACATTTATTTTGTCTTCTCTTGGGCGACCTGGTTTGTATTTTGTCCTGTGAATTGCTGGTCAGGGTTTCATCATGATAGAGCCGAGCAGGGATAAAATACTTACATCCTTGTTTGCTTGTAGTGGCTGGAGGGAGTTGGGGTGGAGCTCTGCCTTGGGTGGTGCAGTTGCTCCCACCCTGACAGCAGGGTGTGCATCAATGAATGATGGCTGCCAACGAGGGTGTTGTTCTGGCTGAAGGTGTCTGTTCTGCGGTGCAGGTCGTCAAGGCCCAATTCCAAGAGTTGCAAGGTGTTTTCATGGAGGTTTTGGAGGCACACAAGGAGGTTTTTGTGAAGGAGAGAACATGGTCCCTAATGGGAACACACGTCCGTAAGGTTGAGTTTCTGTTGCATGACCTGTCATCCACCCTGGCGGAATCAGGAGAGAGAGGAGCGGGAAAGGAGTGCTGGTGAGCTTGGTTCCCGAGGTGAGGCGGTGGAGAGGTTCTCGGTGGAGTTCAAGAATTGGGTGCCATGTTGTTTCGGGCATCTTGATTTGGATGCTGGGCAACTTAAAACTCAATGGGTACATGTAATCCTGTCTTCGAGGCCTGGGTTGGGTTGTTCTGTCCTGTTCCAGATGTCGGTCAAGAGGGATTGGAGATCACTGAACCGATCAAGCAATTCCCCCCCTCCGCAGCAGCCGATGCTGTTGACCGCCTGGACTCTGGTGGGATGGCATGCTGGAGTCTCCAGTCACAGTAATCCTAGAGAGATCCTGAAGGGTACTCACTGATCGTGATCCTGCCATATCCTTGATTTCTGCTTTCTTGGTGCGATAGTGGAGAAGTATTTATCGAGAGGACTACCTCAAATCTCAGCTATTAACCTGGACTTTGTTCCCTGATGATTATGCGGTTGTCTGGTTTATTTTGTCAATTTACACCATTTCCAGGGAAGTGAATAGTGTGAGTGTGATGTTCTGTACCGTTGGTTATCCTGATTGGTTCAGCTGAGTATTAAATTAAGGATTTGTGCATTGTCTTTATCCTAAATATATAAAGGCCTTATATTGTCAGATCCTTAAGATAGAAGAAGGGGGATGCTTTTTGTAGTCCCCCCTCTGTCCCGTTTATCACAAGCAGCGAGGGAAGTGCACGTATTGGGTTGGGCAGTTTTGTTTTGTCCTTGCTATGTTCGAGGAAGAGCTCACAGTTAGATCCCATTGCTTTGGGTTTTTTCAGATATTTTTTTCTTCTAATTTTGCTCCAGTGCTTCTTCCCTTTTGGGTCCAGGCAGACTATGTGCTATCCTGATGAGGACAGGGTTATTTCGACTCGGTCGAGTCAGTCTTTTCTCTGTTTTCACTGCTGTTGGAGCTCTGCTAAGGACGATGGTGGCCATGTGTATCCTATGTATAATAGCACAGGCCGTGGTCTAGTTTGGCGCCCGCTCCCCGGCACTGTTCTATTTTGTTCTCTTCTCTTATTTTGACATGTGGTGTTGGTTTTGACTGGGGCACAGCCTGGTGGGTTGCTGCTGATCCCCGGGCATCGAGTGGGGGGAGGGGGGGGGGGGGGGGGGGGTCGAGACTCTCCCTGGGCATCTTGACTGTTTGTCTTTCTCAGAACTGTGTTCCGCCTTGACTGGGACCCAGTTGCATATCCTTCCTTGTTGTGAGGGTGGGAGGCATGCTTTGTCCTGTGTGGGACTGTGTCGGTGCATCCTCAGATGGACATCGGGTTCGGTGGGGTGTGGAAGTCCTTCTGATCGAGTTCTCTTTTCGCTATGGCAGTGCTGAGCTGGGCCAGGCCCTCGACAGTGGTCGATTTAAGGGATTGCATTTTGGGGTGACCACTGGCAAGCCCGGTGTGGCTGAATCTGCACTTGGGTGGGTGGTGATTCTAAGATGGAGCGAGAATTGTGCCTGAAAGGTATCCTTTTTGTCCCCCCGTGGTTTAGTCGGCTCTCATCTCATTATAATATTTTGGGCAGTAGCCCGAGTAGCCTTGTTATCCAAATGATTCGTTTTGATAGATCTTGTTCTTTCTTTTCACCATTTTTCCTTTTGTGAAGACCCCCAGAAGTGTTGCTTCCGGTATGTCCCTCACCTTGCACTGGTTTTCTCCTGAGCCAGTGGCAGTGATGTAGGATGGCAGGTCTCGATGTTGTAGACAATTGGTGCAGGCCTATTGTTGTCTCATGGTATCATTTTGACCCCTGAGGCACACCACTTACTAATGACCGAAGTCAGGCTAACCTGGGTTGTAGTCCATTTGGTCCAGGCGATTTATCCACCTTCAGACCTTTCAGTTTCTCCAGAATCTTCTCCTTAGTGATGGCCACTGTTCTCACCTCGGCCTCTGCTTCTCCTGAAGTTCTGGTATCCCACTGGTGTCTTCCATTGTGAAGACTGCTGCAAAGTTCCCTGAGGTAACCCAGGCATTGGGATCTAGCCCCTTCCCTTTGGAGACCTCGGCGAATGCCGTTCAGTGCTGGTCCCCACAAACGGAGACCAGGCAGAATGGCACTCGTGGGGGTCTTCCAGGGGATCAGAGGCTCCCAGGTGCATCCACTGTGGGCAGAGTGGTAACCTGGCACTGCCAGCCTGGCACCATCAGCCTGGTACTGCTAAGGTTCACAGGTAGCACTGCCAGCTGGCAGAGCATGATCAGGGTGCCAGCTGGCAGTGCCAAGTTGGCATTTATTGTGCGGTATTTGGGCCCGGGCTTCCCTGAGAATGTGGGGTGGGGTGTGGGGGGAAAGGCCCTCCCTTTACAGGTGAGTTGGGAATTTTGGGTGTTTCAGAGGTCACGTCCAGGGTCGAGAGATTGGGATGTCATTTCAAAATGGAGTCCCGATCTCGCCCTGCACCTAGGGGTTTCAGCGAACGGAGCTCCACAGTACAGGAAATGGGATTAAGTGCGGCCTTGGCCACGTGTTCCCCACTGAGGCCCCGTATACAACCGGAATCGTGCTAGATAGCACTGCAGTGAAACACGCGGCTAAACACGCTCGCTTTGGAGCATAGTCCCCATTTGGTTCAATTGTGCCCAATGCGACTAGCCAACAATGTTGAGATGGTGAGTGTATCAGTCTGAATTTTTGTAAGAGCAAGCCATTTGCTTCCATTCCAAAGAGTGCTGTAATTGAAGAAGATTCAATGTTACCACTAAAAATATGAATGATGCAAAATGTTTTGTCCGTAGCAAAGCCAAATTAGTACACAATTGGTACATATGAATTGGAGAGCGTTACAACATCCTGGACGAGTGTGCAGTCAATTCCGACCCGCTCAGGTCCCGGAGTCCAACACAATCAGGCCCCGGAGTCCAACACAATCAGGCCCCGGAGTCCAACACAAGTGAATTAATCAATAATTATGTTCACATAACGGTCAGCTCCCTCCACTTTTAGTGCTCACCCTCTTCCTAAAGACACACAAGATATACACAAGCAGAGGGAGATGAAGGGGGAAAATAAAGGAGTATTAATGTAAGATGGAAAGATGAGTGTCCATGCTTCGGATGTTGAAGTTGTCTTTTTAGCTGACTGTCCTTCCCGGTTGCGGAGTGCTTGAGAACCACTGGCTGAATGACGAATGAAGATCTTCTGGCTGGACCATTCAGTCTGATTCCCCAGACTGTGGGATTCCATTTGGGGAGTCACTTTAACTCTTATTAACCTGGGCCTTCACGCCAAAGAACAGCCTCAAATTTGTTTAATTCTTATTCATCTCCAACTCCGCCAGAACAACCAACAGCTTGTCTGAGATAAACAGAGTATCAGAGGAGTTGCTTCCATGAGATCTTAGAGAAGTCTGGTAACCTTGCAGAGAAAGGACATAAACCAAAAGTTCCCTCCAGCTCTGTCTTCTGGCATTAAACACTCACAGGCTGGATAGAGAGGAATAGCTGGCTGTTCCGTTTACCTGGAGGTGTCAGAGAAAGGTCTTCCATTTTTAGGGAGAGAGAAAACGCCAAATAGCTTTCTTCAGCTCTGAATTCATACCAAAACTACGTACAGCCTTCCTGTCTTTGGCAGAACATTCCAGAATGGTTGACACCCATCAGCATCATCTATTAGCTAAAAGCCCAGCAAAGTAAACAGCTCATTGTCTAACAGCCAAGTCCATCAAGATGAGTCATCATCGATGCCAACACATCCAGTTGGATTCTTTTATTTTAAGTTAAAGATTAAGACCATCTTAAAGGTAGGTCCTATTAATTATCCAGGTTCAAAAATTATGAAAGCCAAATCAAAAGAAAATGAAGGGAATAAATAAGGAAAACAGGGTATAAACAAGAGAATCCTTACAAGACGCCAGGACAGTATGGCATTTATCACAACATTTTGATAAATCTTGTGATAATTTAACTTTGGGTCGATGAAAATGGCTGAAGGCACTGGATACTGTAATGACTATGGGCTCTGACAATATTCCAACAATAGTACTGAAGACTTGTGCTCCAGAACTTGCCGCACCCCTAGCCAAGCTGTTCCAGTACAGCTACAACACTGGCATCTACCCGGAAATACGGAAAATTCCCAGGTGTGTCCTGTCCACGAGAAACAGGGCAAATCCAACCCTGCCAATTACCGCCCTATCAGTCTACTCTCCATCATCAGCAAAGGGGGAGACAGTGGTGTTGTGGTATTATCGCTGGACTAGTAATTCAGAGACAGGGGACCCAGGTTTGAATCCGGTCATGGCAGATGGTGAAATTTGAATTGAATAAAAGTCTGGAAGTAAAAGTCCAAAAAAAAAGGTGACCATGACACCATTGTCAATTGTCATAAAGCCCCAGCAGGTTCACTATGTCTTTTAGGGAAGGAAATCTGTTGTCCTAACCTGGTCTGGCCTACATGTGACTCCAGACCCACAGTAATGAGGGTGTGTCTTAAATTATCCAGGTACAAAAATTATGAAAGCCAAAACAAAAGAAAATGAAGGGAATAAACAAGAGAAACAGGGTATATAGGACAGTGTGGCATTGATCACAAAATTTGGATAAAACGTATGATAATTTAAATTTAGGTCGCTGGAAATGGGTGAAAGCGCTGGATCCTGTACCGGCTATGGGCCCTGACAATATTCTGGCAATAGTACTGAAGACTCGTGCTCCAGAACCTGCTGGACCCTTAGTCAAGCTGTTCCAGTACAGCTACAACACTGGCATCCACCTCAGGAATGGGCAGAAATGCCGGCCCAGCCAGGGATGCCCACATCCTATGAAAGAATATATTTTAAAAAACGTTATGGAAGGAGTCATCAACAGTGCTCTCAATTGGCACTTACTCAGCAACAACCTGCTCACGGACGCTCAGTTTGTCTTCCGCCAGGGCGACTCAGCTCCTGACCTCATTACAACCTTGGTTCAAACATGGACAAAAGAGCTGAATGCCAGAGGTGAGGTGGGAGTGACTGCCCTTGACATCAAGGCAGCATTTGACCGAGTGTGGCATCAAGGAGCCCTCGCCAAACTGGAGTCAATGGGAATCAGGGGGAAAACTCTCTGCTAGTCGGAGTCATACTGGCACAAAGGAAGATGGTTGTGGTGGTTGGAGGCCATTCACCTCAGCATCAGGATATCACTGCAGGAGTTCCTCAGGGTAGTGTCCAAGGCCCAACCATCTTTAGCTGCTTCATCAATAACCTCACTTCCATCATAGGTCAGAAGTGGAGATATTCGCAGATGATTGCACATGTTTAGCTGTTTAGCACAGGGCTAAATCGCTGGCTTTGAAAGCAGACCAAGGCAGGCTAGCAGCACGGTTCAATTCCCGTAACAGCCTCCCCGAACAGGCGCCGGAATGTGGCGACTAGGGACTTTTCACAGTAACTTCATTGAAGCCTACTTGTGACAATAAACGATTTTCATTTTCATTTCATGTTCAGCACCATTTGCGACTCCTCAGGTAATGAAGCAGCCCGTGTCCAAATGCAGCAAGATCCAAGCTTGGGCTGACAAGTGTCATGTTGCATTTGTGCCACACACGTGCCAGGCAATGCCCATCTCCTACAAGAGCGGATCTAACGATCACCTCTTGACATTCAATGGCATCACCATCTCTGAATCCCCCACAATCAACATCCTGGGGGTTACAATTGATCAGAAACTGAATTGGACTCAGCCACATTCATACTGTGGCTACCAGGACTGGTGAAAGGCCAGGAATCCTACGGCGAGTAACTCACCTCCTGACTCCCCAAAGCATGTCCACCATCTACAAGGCACAACTTGTAATGGAATACTCCCCACTTGCCTGGATGAGAGCAGCTCCAACAACAGCCAAGAAGCTCAACATCATCCAGGACAAAGCTGCCCGTTTGATTGCTCCCCTTCCACAAACATTCAAATCCTCCACCACCGACGGACAGCGGCAGCCGTGTGTACCAGCTACAAGATGCACTGCAGTGACTCACCAAGGTTCCTTAGTCAGCACCTTCTAAACCCACGACCACTACCATCTAGAAGGACAAGAGCAGCAGATACCTGGGAACCCCACCGCCTGGAGGTTCCCCTCCATGTCACTCACCACCCTTGGAAATATATCGCCATTCCTTCACTGGCGCTGAGGCAAAATCTTGGAACTCCTTAACAGCACGGTGGATGTACCTATAGCAGGGATTGCAGTGGTTCAAGAAGGCAGCTCACCACCACCTACGGACGGTCAACTAGGGATGAGCAATGAATGTTGGCCTAACCAGCGACAGCCACATCCCATACATGAATTTAAAAAAGGATATGATGTAAGATTTTCAATAATAGCAACATGTCTTCTACATACCGATGGCAAGTGTACACGAGAGAGAATAGACTTCCAGTTATCATCAGATAAGTCTGAATCAAGATCTTGCTCCCAAAGAGATTTTAAGGTAGAAAGCGATGGGTAAAGCAGTGAAAAGTTTAGAGGCTGGATTTTGCGGTCCCCAGCTACGTGTTTCTTGACCCCTTCGCTGGCAGTGTGATTCTCCCTTCTGGCTGCTTGTCAATGGGATCTCCAATTGAAATCACCCCACAGGCAGGGGTGCACTGCCAGCGGGAAAAGAGAATCCCAATGGCTGGAGAATTCCGGCCTAGAGAATATAATTTGGAAATGAACCCCCGAGCAACAAGGATTTAGTTCTAATATAATATCAATCGGTGATTTAGGGGGCAATGAAGGAAACTGAACAATTATTTGCACACAAAATCTCTGACTTGTAAGTAATTGAAAGAAGTGTGTGCAGAGTAGATCATACTTCTGAGAGAGAGTCAAAAGAAACAAAAACATTATTAATATATAAAATAGCAAGGGTTTTGACACCTTTTGTCTGTCAGACTTGAAAGGCGGAATCTTCTAAGACAGCAGAAATAAATCATTTGCAACAGCAGGTTTGAAGAAAGACAGGGATTGTAACCCAAAGTGTGTTCTGAA
This sequence comes from Scyliorhinus torazame, assembly GCF_047496885.1. Taxonomy (NCBI): domain Eukaryota; kingdom Metazoa; phylum Chordata; class Chondrichthyes; order Carcharhiniformes; family Scyliorhinidae; genus Scyliorhinus; species Scyliorhinus torazame. The sequence goes on along the minus strand of NC_092720.1, from coordinate 213,564,578 downwards.
CAAAGTGTGTTCCAAATCTTACCTACTGTCTGACAGTAAGGTTTGAAAAAACTTAACTGGTTGTGAAATGAATGGAGGAGCGCAAGCAGAGAGATGTGCAATGACAGAGGCTATCTCTAATTGCACCCACATTAAACTGGCTGAGCCTGAAGCATATTAGCAGACCGATACCAAAACTGAACATTTGGCAGTGTCAGGCCTGGTGGCCTACTCCTGCTTCGAATTCTTGTGTCACATCATCTAAATGCTTTCTAGAAAAACTTTAAGATTTCTGGATGTTTTCATATCCCAAATAAAGGAATATTGCAACAAAAAAATGCTTGGGGATAAACAACTAAATGCACTGAAATTAGAGTAGTTATTTTAGCAAAATATTCACCTTTATGAAATTTATACAACAACTAAAGAAAAGGGTAAATTAGAGGTCTGAGGCCCTGCTTCCTACATTCCAACAAAGGGTTAAAGTTGAGCTTAAAAATGTCCCGAAGGAGTTGAGTAATTAAATTCCTAAATATTTCTGTTTATGAGACCTCGAAGAGGGAAGTTCTTGGCTTGACATAATAGGGAATAAAAATCACTCTTCTGCAAATTAATTTTAAGACCTGAAATATGACCAATCACTCAAGAAGAGAGGAAGCACATGGGAGAGATGAGGCCAAATCAGAGATGTAAAGAAGTAGACGATCAACATATAGGGAGCCCATCTCATATAACACCCTGTATATCTCCACAGGTCCACAGTGAAATTGCCAGGAGCTCAATAGCAACAGTGAAAAGTAGTGAAAGGGGACAACCCTGATACTTCAATGGAAGTCAAAGAGTGGATATTATTTGTACATATAGAAGTAACCACAGGTCCAGAAAATGTGTCCAAATCCAAACGTTTGAAGAAAAGAGATTCCATTAATTCCACCAAAAGCCTATTCTGTATCCATAGTTAAAAGAACCTCAGGAAAAGACGTTGTTGAACAAATAATATTGAAAAACACCTTAAATTAGAGACAGATTGCGTGCCCTGTATAAAACTTGCCTGGTCAGGAGTGAGCAGAACTGTCTTTTCAACTTCTTGTCTGAAAATGTTAAGTTTTTGTCCAAACCAAAAAAAGATTAGGAGCGGTTATTGGGGTAAGGGGATAGAATTGAGATGTGGGCTTAAATGGGTCGGTGCAGACTCGATGGGCCGAATGGCTTCTTTCTGCACTGTATGTTCTATGTTCAAGTCAACTGACCAAGAAACAGTCAAATTCTGAAATGACCTATGTTTATTTCAAGAGACACAGTTGCACCCTCACATCAGAATTTTGTTACACGTTATCTATAAATGTAATCAAAGTTTAATATTTCTTACCATATACAGAGAACGGAATCACAAACAGTAAAAGCACGATGAGGTCAATTCCTTCCATCTTGTGAGATCTTAGCAGAATAACCATCTTTAATACATAGAAAATCAATACAGCTATCATGAGGTGTTTTAATCTTATCTTCTATATGGAGTATTCACATATCAATGTTAAACAGGCTTTGAATCTTAAACCCTGTGAACATATTCCACTTTGCAGTTTAATAGAATTCAGCTTATTCCTGGCCCAAATAATTACTTTTACCCTGACTTCGTCACAAAAGGGAAAATATATTTTCTTGAAAGCAGGGCCATTTGTTCAAAGTCAGAGGTTTACAGAACCATGTGGGGGGGGGGGGTTCAGGGGGTGAAGGGGGGGGGGGTTCAGGGGGGGGGGGGGGTGAAGGGGGGGGGGTTCAGGGGGGGGGGGTGAAGGGGGGGGGGGGTGAAGGGGGGGGGGGTTCAGGGGGGGGGGGGTTCAGGGGGGGATTCGGGGGGGGGGGGGGTTCAGGGGGGGATTCGGGGGGGGGGGGGGGTTCAGTGGGTGAAGGGGGGGTGCAGCAGCTGAAGTCACCGCTCTCAGTGGTGAAACATCGAATGGAATCGGAGGTTTTAGCACAAGAGAAACTCTGAAATTAAAGATTTGTTTCCAGAAAGGAGGCGCCACAACTACCGACAGGGTTGGGTCATTAGAAATATAAATGTGTCAAGTTTAATGGAATGACCGTCACAAGACTCTGTTCCTCCTTTTCATCTCCGTCTCTCTCTCTGGTCGCGGGTTTGACTCTGACGGTTTCAGGTTGGAAATCTCCTCTGGCTCCCGCTCCCTTCTCCTGAGAGGAGCCACTTCCACTCTCTCTCCAGCACTGCACAGTTTGGAAAGTTTCTCCCTGGACAACCTGCAGCCGCTCCCACTTCAATTCCTTCCATTTGATCGGCACCTTTCAGCCTGAATAAAAAACACCCAATCCCACAGGAAATAAACCCTCCCCAAAATAAAGATTTGGGACTCACCTCGGACTTTCCCACAACCTGATCCAAGACTTTCCGCCTTTTCCCAACAGATCTGTGAAGAGGAAAAATGTTCCCAACAACAGCTCGTCCCGCCCTGGAAACTTTCACTTTCGCTTTTCACTGACTTCCTGAATTGAGGGATGGGTCCTGGTTTGGACCCAGTCTGTAATCGCACATCAATCACTATTTCATAATAATCCCCGGACAATTCACTCTGTGTCGCCTCAAAACAAGGATTTCATTCGCAAAGTGAAGGTTGTTGAATATATTTCACGGCGGCACCATCATTATTTTCGGGGCTATTTGAATTCCACACTTTGCACTGAGATCTGGATTGGGTAAGAGGCTGAGAAGCAGGTGTGCAGAATTCCAGAACATTCTCCCTCAATCACTGACCCTGCCTCACAATCTCACAGCCTCACAACACTGTGTGAAGAATTGGTTTATTTTGTTTGATTCTAAGGGCTCGATTCAGCAAACTCAAAGTCTGTTTTGGGCGTGTTTGCCGAGGAGTTTCGCGGTGGCTGCGTTGGCGAGATCGTGGCCAGGATTCAACCGCACTTTGTGCCAAAAATGAGCCCCCACGAGATTCTCAACATTACTGGCTCCCTCGCCCGATTCACCCGACTGGTACTCAGCGGCTTGCCGCTAACAGGGGGGGTGCTGCTTTTAAACGCCCCCTCACCATTCACTCCCAGTCACACACAGCATGGCAGCGCACAGACCTGCGCCTCACTTTGGGGATGCTGACCTCCTGAGGCTTCTCGACCCTGTGGATGAGAGGCGGGGCACCCTATTCCCCCAAGGGGGGTCAGAGAGCTGCAGCAGGGTCAGCAATGCCGTCTGGGAGGCAGCGACTGTCATTGTGGGCAGCATGACCAGGAGGACCCACGTCCAATATCAGAAGACCAACGATCTCCAACGAGCTGCAAGGGGAAGTTACCACATCGCTCCTGGCATTGGTTCATCCTGGCACACCTCAAATTCCCAAACTCCCCCCCAATCGACTGGCTGACACCATACACCCTCCTCACATCCAATCTCTGTGCTTCTTCCTCAGAACCCCCGGCACCAACCAACAAAACCTCTTCATTGCCACGTCCAGTGCCCACACATGCCACCTGCTATAGACCCCCCGATCCATCTAGTGTGTGGTTCACATTGCCCTCTCGTTGTCTCCGCAGGAGAAGATAGACTATAATTAATGGGAAAGGGCCAGGTCAGGGGGGAGGAATCCCAGAAATTCGAGTCCTCACCCCCTCTGAAGAACAGGCGGTGGAAATCGCAGGGTTACCCGAGGAGAGAACAGTCACTGACAGCTAGGTCGGCCTGCCCCAGAGAGGCTGCCTCTGCACCCATATGGCCTGTCTCAAGTGAGTTGTTCATGTCAGACAAAATGATCCTTCTCACTGACCACATGTACATTGTCTCGCACGATCACCATCTGATGAGGCCGGGTCATCCGGAGTTGTATCCCCCTCCGCCACCCAAGAGAACACCTCGGAGGAGAGCTCCGAGGAGAGCATCGGCGAGGCGTCACAGCTATCACCCCACCTCCCCCAGCGCAGAGACACACACCTCCGTGGGCGACATTCGTGGACAGGCTTCTGAGGCACAATCTGGTGAGCACCACACAGTTGCTGATGGACATCAGGTGGAGGCAAGAACATCCAAGGCAGACAGCAGTCAGAGGTCTGCTGGATCCCAGACACACAGCTGTCTCCCAGCCAGATGTTGAGCCTCTGGACCAGCTTCTCCCAGAGCTGATGCAGATGATAGGTCACGGCTGAGATTCAGGAGGGGGCGGCAGCGACATTCCGGCAACTGCAAGGCCGATTGGAGGAGTCCCAAAGGCTTCAGGCACAGGAGATGATGCTGACTGCACTGTGGCCAACACTGCTCGGGCAGCAACCACAGCGGAAAACCTACATCACGACGTCCGAGTCTTGATTGGTGGGTCCGAGGAATGGCTCAGCCCGTGACGGCCATAGCTGAGAACTTGAAAAAAATGGCGCAGTCACTGAGGGGTGTGTCCCAGACAGATGGCCATTGCTAAGGCTCTGCAGAGCAGGGCCCAGTCACTGAGGGGTGTGTGTCCCAGACAGATGGTCATTGCTAAGGCTCTGCAGAGCAGGGCCCAGTCACTGAGGGGTGTGTATCAGACAGATGGCCATTGCTAAGGCTCTGCAGAGCAGGGCCCAGTCACTGAGGAGCATCGCTCAGGGCCTCAACACCATGGTGCAGGTAATGGGAAACTCCAGGACTGGACGTGCCAGATGACTCAGAGGCCTCTGCAGCTCACTCCAGTTGCCCTTCCAGTCCATAGAGTCCCCGAGGGCCCAAGTGGACCCTCAGGGAGGAGCGCTGGAGGCCAACCTGGGGCCTGACTACGGCAGTCTCCATTTCTACCGAATCACCCCCCCCCCTCCTGACACCGGTGCATCCCGAGAGCAGTGGGCAGAACAGGGTGGCACGGCCATGCCAGTGACACCGGTAAGTTGGCCAGGGCCCGCTGGCTCCAGGCCCTCCAGAGGGTATCTGCCAAGGGCATCAAAGACCACAGGACAAGGAAAGCAGCCGGCCGCCTGCACCTCTGATGTGCATCCTGGGGACACACATAGACATAGCTCCAGACCACGGAAGATCAACAAGAGTGAGGAGCACTGAATGGTCACTTGGGGGTGAGGGTTGGCGGGTGGGGAGCGGGGGGGGAGGGGGGGGCGGACACTATCGGTAGCTCTGGGGAATGGAAATCTGTCACAGTGAGAAGTTCACGATTAAAACATGTCACACATCATACATGTGGAGCCTCTTCACAGCGGGCCTGCCCGCACCCCCGCCCTCTGTTGCCCTCTGCTCCTCCCACCCTGCCCCCCAGGCACAGTCATCCAAGATCAAAAGCCCCCGATGCAGACCCCGTTGAGAGGATGGGTGTGAGCGCGCTGTCAGCGGACAGGAGTCAGACTTTATCAGAAACTGAGGAGCACCAGAGCTTTCCTCGCAGCCAGTGATCATCACCCTCCTGCCTTGTATGGTGACCCACTGACAGTGCCGACACAGGCCCATCACCCTGGGGTGATGGTACACAGACTCTTGGAGGGGGGAACAGGGTGGTCAGGGAGGGGGCGATGTGATTTGGGGGTGGGGAATGGGAGGGAAGGGGAGGGATGTGGGATAGGGGAATGGGGGAGGGAGAAAAATGGGGGAGGGCGGGAGGATCTGGGGGAGAGGAATGGGGAGGACATGAATGGGTGGCAGGAGGGGAAGTGAGAGGAAGTGAAATAGGGGGGAAGGAAATGGGAAGGGGGGTGTTGAGCTGGTGGACACAGCCCCATCCTCGGAGAATCTGGAGATGATGAGGGCCTGCCCGATCCTCCTCGCAGGCCGGACCCTTGACCCCACCTGTCCTCCATCCTCCGGATCCTACTTGGGCTCATCCTCTAGCCCCTCCTGGACCACTGGTTAAATATAACACAATAAAGATTGTAGGGCCGATGATGTGTTGCAGCTGTAACACGTGGGAACTGGTGAACAGCTATTTTCATTTTTTCTTTCTTTTTTTTTGATGGTGACTCTTTCATTCAATCTGATAATCCAATATAGAATTGTGATTTGTTAAACAACATCAAGCATGATAACATTTTAAAAAGTGAATCCTTTTGTACTGTTAAATCATGAGTGAAAACTTGCCTCTCATCAGATGCACAGGCTACATCCAACAACCTAGTGTCCAACTGAGTAATAATAATAATAATCTTTAGTAGTGTCACAAGTCGGCTCACATTAACACTGCAGTGAAGTTACTGCAGTGAAGCTACATTCTGTAGAGTATTGATTTATTCGGGACTTCCGCTGGTGGCTTGCAGGAGGAGGTCGCACATTGGGTTGCTCCTGCTCGAGGCTTGATTTTTTTAGAATTTAATGCCCGGTGCCAGGGGCAATTTTGGGTTGAATAAGTGCAGGAAGAAAGATGTTCAAAACCCAAAGGAAAGCTGCCGTGAAGAAGGGGGCGAACGAAGGTTCACTGTCGAGTGGAAGGGTCGGCTCAGCAACTGGAAGGAAGGCGGAGGCTGGGTCGCCGGGTGGGGTCGCACTGTTCACGGCAGAAAAGATGACCGAGGTGATGGTTGTGGAACTTGAAAAACAGTTTGCAAAGCACATGGAGGTGATGAGGAGATGATGGCAGCACTGAAGGTGCTGGTGGAGGAGGCGCTTGCTCCGGTGAAGGCGGTGGTGTCGAGGGCATCGACCGAGGGGCGGAAGCAGGGTGAGAAACTGAAGGGAGTGGAAGAGTCCTTGTTGCCACACAGTAATCAACTCACCTCGATGGGTGAGGAGCTGTAGAGGATGGTGGAGGCCAACAAGGGTCTGAGAGCCAAAGTGGAGGAGCTGGAGAACAGAAGTAGGCGGCAGAACCTGAGGATCGTGGGCCTGTCCGAATGGTGGAGGGCCCGAGGCCGACGGAGTATTTTGCCAAGATGTTGGCGGAGCTGTTGGGGAGGGGAAAGATCCCTCTCGGTACGAACTGGATCGGGCTCATGGAGCGAGGAGGCCTAAACCAAAGGCGAGTGAGCCGGCAAGAGCAGTGATTATTTGTTTCCGTAGGTCCGGCATCATGGAGAAGGTCCTGTGATGGGCAAAGCAGAAGCGGGAGGTGCAGTGGGCTGGAGCTGGTATACGCATACGCCAGGACTTTACTGTGGAGTTGGCGAGGAGGCAAGCGGCCTTCGGCCGAGTGAAGATGGGACTATATAACAGCAGTGTGCGGTTCGGCGTAGTGTTCCCGGCTAAGTTGAGGGTAACCTACAACTCCAAAGACTTTTATTTCGAGACGGTGGAAGCGGCAGAAGGACTGGGGCAGAAGTGAGAAATGGGACTGAGGATCGGGGGGAGGAGTGGACGTAGCTCTATTTTTCACTGCATGTTATATGTGCTAAATGAGTTGACGTTGTCTATTTGGACAAGTAAGAAGTCTTACAACACCAGGTTAAAGTCCAACATGTTTGTTTCAAACACTAGCTTTCGGAGCACTGCTCCTTCCTCAGGTGAATCTGCATCTTTGTAGAAACCTAATGTCAGTGACTATGTGCGCGATCTTCCTGGAGATCCTCTCCACTTTGAGCCGGCAGTTTGCGGTGTCGATGGTAGCCATGATGTGGAGATGCCGGCGCTGGACTGGGGTGAGCACAGTAAGAAGTCGTACAGCTAGTGTACGAGACAGACATGTTGGACTTTAACCTGGTGTTGTTACACTTCTTACTGTGCTCACCCCAGTCCAACGCCGGCATCTCCATATTTGGACAAGGTAAGAGTTGGGATTTTCCTTTGCAATGATGGTTCTTTGGGGGTTGTGTGTTTACACTGAGGTTGTGTGTTGAAGGGGATTTCTTTGTTTTCCTGGGGCCGGGCAGGGGGCAGGGGATTGGAGGGGAGTGAGGCCTGGGCAGGGGTCTCCACACTGGCCAGCTCAAACTAGCCATTGGACGGGAGTGCGTTGGGGGGAGGGACTACGGCCATACAGAGCCTGGTCGAACAGGTTTTGATGGGCCTAGGAGGTGTGAAAGGTTTGGGGAGGGGACTGATACTGGGGAGGTGTTTTCTAGAGGAAGTTGATGGGAGGATTCTGGGAGGAGCTCGATGGTCACAATGGGTCGGGGCGGGCCAAGCCCAGTGGGCCTGGAGTTATGAGGATGGTGGTAGGCGGGGTGAGGGGCGGGTGAGAGACCCCCGGTTAGGATAGTTACGTGGAATGTGAGGGGTTTGTTGGAGGGAGGTTTCTCAGGGTCATCTCGGGGGTAGTGCTCGTGAACTCGGAGCCAGGGCCCCAAGAAGCCTTTTTCGGGGGGGTCGGACCGGCTAGGGCGGGTGGGGGGGGCAGATGTTAACCTTTTCCTCGCTGATTGCCCGGAGGTGGGTCATGTTGGACGGTGGTCAGCTTCTCCATCCTGCGACACGGCTTGGTGGCAGGACGGGGGCCCTCTCGAATTTCTTTGACTGTCGGGAAGGTGAAGTGTGAGCTGAGGGAGATGAAGGAAGCGTTTCACAATTCATGGGGGCTGTTTATTATGCACTTCCCAGAATTGGTTGCCATTGAACATTAGGGAGGGGGGGCGGTATTGTTGTCTTTGGTTACACTGTTTACTGATCGTTAATTTGTGTTTTTCTTCACCTGGAATGTGCGGGTGGATGTTTTGGTCTGTATATTGAGCGGGGGCGGTTTGTGTGTGGGGCATTGGGACTGTATTTGTTCTTGTTTGTTTTTTCTTTGGTTGTTTATTGATGAAAATGTTGAAAATGAAAAGAATAAAAAGATTGAAAAAGAAATAATATTGATTTATTCTTCTTGCATCTGAGGTCTTGTGATGCAAAAGTGAAACCCCAGATATTCCCGGTTCTCGTCCAACTTCAGGACTTGATGGCCAGGAAGATGCTCACAGAATGTGACCAAACAGGTTTATTAGGAATCTTCTGATACGCCTGTGACAGGCATAAGGACGGGGGAATTTCCTGGTCAGCCATGCTCAATGCAGAGTGGAGCTCCCATTGGCTGGTTCCCTCAGCAAAATACAGTTGTGTTGGTGGTGTAAAGGGCCCCGCACATCAAATTCTGTTTTTTAAAAGTTATTTTATTCCAAACACATGTAACATCAACAAAGTACAAAATACACAGTCCGTCAAATTACAATCCACAGTTTGGACAATGTTTCCCCTTTTATCCTCCCCCACCCCCGCGACAAACAACTCCTCAAATAGCATCATGAACACATGAACGCGATTTGCCACCTTCAACTGTTTCAGCCCCAACCTCACACATGAAGTTGACGCATTCACCCTCTGAGCACCTCACACCACAGCCCCTCCTCCCTGTCCCCCCAACTCTTCCTCCCACTTTGCCTTAATCCCATCCAGTGATACCTTCTCTTCTCCCAGAGTCACCCCATAAATCGCCAACACCCCCCCCCCCCTTTCTCCACTCCCCCGCCATCAATATCTCTTCCAACAGTGTGGGGGCCGGTGTAATCGGAAGCTCTGTCCCTCCTTCCTGGCAAGATTTTGGACCCGCCTCTCTCTAAACATCTCCCCCGCCCCAACCCATATTTCTCCCCCAGCTCCTCCAACTTCGCAAATCGGCCTCCCAGAAACATGTCCTTTAACACCCTAACTCCCCTCTCCTCTCATCTCCTAAAATTCCCATCCCACCTCCCTGGGGCAAATCTATGATTCCCTCGAATCGGCATTTCCCTTGACCCCGCCCACAACCTAAAGTTCTGGTGCAACTGCCTCCAGATCTCGTGCTTCGTCACTGCCACCGGACTCCCTGAGTATTCCCCTGGGGCCATCGGGAGCAGCGCCGTTGCCAACGCCTTCAACCCTGAACCCCTTGCATAGACTCTCCTCCATTCTAACTCACCGGGACTCCCCCCTCTAACCCAGCCCCGCACCTTCTCAGCATTCGCCGCCCAGTAATAATACAGTAAATCTGGGAGACCCCCCCCCCCCCCGCCTGCCTGCCGCCCTCTCTGCAACAGCACCTTCCTAATCCTGGCCACCTCCCCCCCTCCACCCCCAAAATACACGAGGTAATCATCTTTTCTACTTCTGTAAAAACGCCTTTGATAAAAAGATCGTCAGACACTGAAAGATGAACAGAAACCGCGGCAATACATTAATCTCAACTGCCTGCCCCCGACCTGCCAGCGATAGAGGAAGACAATCCCGACTTGCCAGACCTGCTTTCACCCTCCCACCAAACTACCGATGTTATATCTATGGAGCCCCCCCCCCCCCGTGCCACCTGCACCCCCAGGTATATAAAGTGGTTACCACCCTACGGAATGGCAGCCCCCCCCACCCCTGCCCGGGACACCACAAAATATTCGCTTTTGTCCAAATTTAGTTCATACCCCGAGAAAGACCCAACACTCGAAGCAGCCCCAATATACCACCCATCGACAACAGCAAGTCAGCTGTGAACAAAGATAGCCTATGCTCCACTCCCCCCCCCCCCCCCCCGCCCCCCGCCCCCACACCCCGCACAGCCCCCTCCACATCCCCAAACCTCTCAACGCGATGGCCAAAGGCTCGATTGCAAGCGCAAACAACAGCGGGGACATAGGACACCCCTGCCTGGTCCCTCGATGTAGAGCTAAATACTCAGAATTCATGTTATTCATGCGGATACTCGCCCTCGGCTCCCTGTAATTTTACCCAATCCACAAACCGCGCCTCAATCCCAAACCGCTCCAAAACCGCCCTCAAATACCCCCCTCCATCCGGTCAAACTCCTTCTCTGCGTCCAGCGTCACCTCTACCTCTGTCTCCCTCCCCTCTGCCGGTGCCATAACTACATTCCGAACCCTCCTCATGTGTGAAAAAAGCTGCCGTCCTCTTACCAACCCCGTCTGACCCTCTCACCTTCGGGAGGCACTCCTCCAACCTACCCGCCAATACCTTCGCCAACACCTTTGCATCTACATTCAAGAGTGATATGGGCCTATACAACCCACATTCTGTTGGATCCTTATCCTTCTTGAGTAACAGTGAGATCGATGCCTGCCCCAAAGTCTGTGGCAACACCCCCCTTCCCTATCGCCTCATCAAACATCCCCACCAACCGCGGCGCCAGCTTATCCCAAAATAATATTCCACCGGAAACCCATTGGCCCTGCTACCTTCCCGACTGCATCCTCCCAATCGCATCCTTTATCTCCTGCTCCCCTATCGCCCCCTCTAATGTGGTCCTATCCCCCTCCCCCAATCTCGGATATTCCAAACCATCCAGGAATTCCTGCATTCCTGATCCTCCCCCAATGGCTCCGATCTATAAAATCGCGCATAAAATTCCTCAAAAACCCTATTAATCTCGTCCGGAGCCATCACCAACTTCCCTGTCCCATCCCGAACCTGAACAATTTCCCTCGCCGCTGCCTCCTTCCGAAGTTGACCTGCCAGCATGCGTCCCTTCTCTCCATACTCGTAGACCACTCCCCTCGCCCGGAGTTTGTGATCAGGTGGTCAGTGAAGCAGAGGGGGGATGGGGTTGTTGTTTTGTTCAGGGGAAGGGGGAGGGGCTATTGACAAAGGTGTTGTTGCTGTGGTGTAGCGTGGGAGGGAGGGATTGGTGACGGACATCCTCGGGTGGGCCTGGAGGGTTGCCTGGAATGGGCCGGGGCAGGCCTGAGAAGTGGCATGGTTAATCAGCAGGAGAGGGGGGCGGGCACCCTCTGACCAGGTTGGTCACATGGAAGTGAGGGGCTGAATGGGCCAGTTAAACGGTTGCTTGTTTTCATGCACCTGAGGAGCTTGAAGGCAGACGTGGTCTTTTTCCCAGAAACACACTTGACGATCGGGGATCAGACAAGGCGAAGGAAAGGGTGGGTTGAGCAAGTCTTCCATTCGGGATTAACCATGAAGATCGGGGGGGGGGGGGGGGGGCGCGGCGATGCTGGTAAATAATCGGGTGGTGTTGGAGGTGGGGAATATAGCAGCCGATTCGGGGGGGAAGATTCGTGATGGTGGGTGGGAAACTGGAAGGGATGCCAGAGGTCCCGGTAAACATTTATGCCCCAAACTGGGACGATGTGGAGTTTATGAGGCGGGTGCTGAGGAAGGTCCCAGACCTGGACTCACACCGGTTGATTGACGGGGGGGGGGATTTTAACACGGTCAGTGAACCAGGGTTCGGCCGGTCGAGCCCGAGGTCGGGGAGGGTGTCGGCGGTGACGAAGGATCTGAAGGGGTTCATGGAGTGCATGGTGGATGGACCTGTAGAGGTTTGGGAGGTCGAGGGTGAAAGAGTTCTTGTACTTCTCCCATGTGCACATGTGTACTCTCGGGTCGATTTTTTAATGGTGGGTAAGACGTTGCTGGCGGGGATGGTCGACGCGGGGTACTCGGCGATCGTGGTTTCAGACCATGGATGGGGAGGTGTGTGTGAGTGGGTGAGTGTCATGTGAGAGTGCCTTTAAGAATTGGATGTTTAAGAAATGTGCCTTTAAGAAATGAAGCTGAGAGACGTCCGGTTGCGGTGATGCCGAGCTAGCCGCACGTTTCGGCGGCTCCAGCTCCGACGGACCTTCGGGCTCTTTTAAGAGCCCCAACGGGGAATTTTTTGTCGACCCAACCCGGTGTGGGGTGTGGGAGAAGGGAGTCCCCCCCAAACGAAGGAGGAAAAAAACGGCGGCGGCGGCTGCAGCCCGAGGAATCGTCGACCAAAAGGTCAGAGGGAGAGAAGTACAAGATGGCGGCGGAGAAAGCGCAGGCGACATGGGGGCCTGAGCAGGATGAAATCGTGAGACGGTGCGTGGAGCTGCTGAAGAGGGAGGTGCTGACCCCGATGCTACAGGCAATTGAGGGGCTTAAGGAGACACTAAAGACCCAGGAGACAGAGCTCCGCGTGGTGGAGCAGAAGGTGACAGATATTGAGGACGAGATCCTGGGCCTGGCGGTTAGGACTCAGACGCACGAGGCACTTCATAAAAAGTGTACTGAAAGGATCGAGGCCCTTGAAAACGGAGCGCGAAGGAAGAACCTTAGGATACTGGGTCTCCCTGAGGGTGTGGAAGGAGTGGACTGTGGAGCGTATGCAAGTACGATGCTGGGCTCACTGATGGGTGCTGAGGCCCCTACGGGCCCCATGGAGGTGGAGTGGGCAAATCGGATTCCGTCGAGAAGACCAAAAGTGGGAGAACCACCGAGGGCGATAATCGTGCGATTTTACCACCTTAAGGACAGAGAAGAGGTCCTGAGATGGGCTAAAAAGGTGCGGAGTAGCAGATGGGAGAATGCAGTGGTACGGGTGTACCAGGATTGGAGTGCGGAGGTGGCGAGAAGGAGGGCGAGCTTCAACTGAGCCAAAGAGGTGTTGCATAAAAGGAAGGTGAAGTTTGGGATGCTGCAGCCGGCAAGACTATGGGTCACGTATCAGGAGAGACACCATTATTTCGAGACGGCGGAGGAAGCATGGACCTTTATCAAAGAGGAGAAATTGGATCGGAACTGAGGGACTGATGCTGCAGGAAATGTTATTGTTATTGATCTTGTTAATGTTATGGGTGAAGTTAATTGAGAAGCAAACTGGGAAGGGGGGAGACATTGGGGAAATGTGGGCGCCGGTGAGGGGGGAAAGACGGGACATAGTCGGAGAATGGGGAAGGGGAGGGGAAGGGGAAAGGGAGCTGCGCCATAAGAGGCGGGTCAGGTAAAGGGATGTTCCCGCGCCAGAAAGAATAAGGCGGGAAGACAGGCGCAAGGCGGATGGGAGTTCCCCCACACGGGGGGGGGTCGAGGAGTGAGCAGGAGTAGCCGGGGTCAGTTGAAGTCAGCTGACTTACGGAAGTGATATGGGGGGAGCAATCATGCTAGATAGGGATCTAGCGGGGTGGGGGGGGGGACAACTGGGTTGTTGCTGGGGAAAACCAAAAGGAAATGGCTAAAGAGTGGGTGGGCGGGGATGGTGTGCGACGCTGGGGGAGCGAGCGGGAGCGCGGAGGCGGGATATGGGACTGGCCTAGAGAAGGTAATGGCTAGTCGACACGGGAGGGGGGCAGGTAGCCCCCTAGTGAGGCTGATCACGTGGAACGTGAGAGGCCTGAACGGACCGATAAAAAGGGCCCGAGTGCTCGCGCATTTGAAAGGACTAAGGGCAGACGTGGTTATGCTCCAAGAGACGCACCTAAAGGTGGCGGACCAAGTTAGGCTAAGGAAAGGATGGGTGGGACAGGTGTTCCACTCAGGACTGGACGCAAAGAACAGAGGGGTGGCCATTTTGGTGGGGAAACGGGTAGCATTTGAAGCAAAGAACATCGTAGCAGATAGCGGAGGTAGATATGTAATGGTGAGTGGTAGGCTGGAGCGAATGGAGGTCGTGTTGGTTAATGTGTATGCCCCAAATTGGGACGATGCGGGATTTATGAGATGGATGCTGGGGCGTATACCGGACCTGGAGGTAGGAAACTTGATTTTAGGAGGGGACTTTAATACGGTGCTGGACCCGGGGCTAGATAGATCCAGCTCAAGGACCGGAAGAAGGCCGGCAGCGGCCAAGGTACTTAAGGGGTTTATGGACCAAATGGGGGGAGTGGATCCATGGCGATTTCTTAGACCTAGGGTTAGGGAGTTTTCCTTCTTCTCCCATGTCCATAAAGTGTACTCCCGGATAGATTTTTTTGTTTTGGGAAGGTCGTTGATCTCTAGGGTGGAAGAAGCTGAGTACTCAGCCATAGCGGTTTCGGATCATGCCCCACAATTGGGTGGACCTGGAATTAGGAGAGGACAGGGAGCAGAGAACACTCTGGCGATTAGATGTGGGACTGATGGCGGATGAGGGAGTGTGTGCAAGAGTGCGGGGGTGTATTGAGAGATACCTGGAGGTCAATGACGACGGCGAGGTCCCTGTGGGAGTGGTTTGGGAAGCACTAAAAGCGGTGGTCAGAGGAGAGCTGATCTCTATTGGGGCCTACAAAAGGAAAACAGTGGCCAAGGAAAGGGAAAGATTACTGGGGGAGATTTTAAGGGTGGACAGGGAATTTGCAGAGACCCCGGAGGAGGGACTGTACAGGGAGAGGAGACGACTCCAGACGGAGTTTGACCTTCTGACCACCAGAAAGGCGGAGGTACTGTGGAGGAAGGCACAGGGGAGGAGGTATGAATATGGGGAAAAGGCTAGTCGCCTGTTGGCTCATCAATTGCGAAAGAGGGCAGCAGCGAGGGAGATAGGAGAAATTAGAGACGAAAGGGGAGACACGGTGCGAAGGGCAGGAAAGATAAATGAGATGTTCAAGACCTTTTATGAGGAACTGTATAGGTCTCAACCCCCAGAGGGAGAGGAGGGGATGCGGCAGTTCCTGGACCAATTGAGGTTCCCGAAAGTGGAGGAGCGGGAGGTGGTAGGCCTGGGGGCACCGATTGAGGTGGACGAGGTTATTAAGGGACTGGGAAGCATGCAAGCAGGGAAGGCCCCGGGGCCAGACGGGTTCCCGGTGGAATATTACAGAAAATATGTGGACTTGTTGGCCCCGTTGATGGCGAGGACGTTCAATGAGGCCAGGGAAGGGGGGACTCTACCCCCGACGATGTCGGAGGCGACGATATCGCTAATTTTGAAGAGGGACAAAGATCCGTTGCAGTGCGGGTCCTATAGACCTATTTCACTATTGAACGTGGACGCCAAATTGCTGGCAAAGGTACTGGCATCGAGGATAGAGGACTGTGTCCCGGGGGTGGTGCACGAAGACCAGACAGGGTTCGTAAAAGGGAGACAACTGAATGTTAACGTGCGACGACTATTAGGGGTGATAATGATGCCCCCAGTGGAGGGGGAGGTAGAGATAGTGGCGGCAATGGACGCAGAGAAGGCATTTGATAGGGTGGAGTGGGAGTATTTATGGGAAGTGTTAAGGAGGTTTGGGTTTGGGAACGGGTTTATTAGCTGGGTTAGACTTCTTTATGGGGTTCCAACGGCAAGCGTAGTTACAAGTCGACATAGATCGGAGTATTTCCGACTATATAGGGGAACAAGACAGGGATGCCCGCTGTCTCCATTGTTGTTCGCATTGGCAATTGAACCTCTGGCCATGGCGTTGAGAGACTCCAGGAAATGGAGAGGGGTGATTAGAGGGGGAGAAGAACACCGAGTCTCGTTATACGCGGATGACCTATTGTTATACGTGTCGGACCCAGCGGGGGGGATGATAGAGGTTATGCGAAATTTGAGGGGGTTCGGGGAATTCTCGGGGTATAGGCTAAACATGGGGAAGAGTGAATTATTTGTGATACATCCAGGGGACCAGAGTAGAGAGATAGAAGGCTTGCCGCTAAGGAAAGTGGAAAGAAACTTCCGATACCTGGGGATTCAGATCGCTAGGAGCTGGGGAACCTTGCACAGACTTAATCTGACACGGCTGGTAGAACAAATGGAGGAGGACTTCAAGAGGTGGGACATGCAGCCTTTATCGCTGGCGGGCAGGGTGCAAGCAATTAAGATGATGGTCCTCCTGAGGTTCTTATTTGTATTTCAATGTCTCCCTATATTAATCACCAAGACCTTTTTTAATAAAATAGACAGGAGCATCACGAGCTTCGTGTGGGCAGGGAAAGTTCCGAGAGTAAGGAGGGGGTTCCTTCAGCGTAGTAGGGACAGAGGAGGATTGGCACTACCGAACTTGGGTGATTACTATTGGGCCGCCAATGTGGCAATGATACGTAAATGGATGATGGAGGGTGAGGGAGCGGCGTGGAAAAGACCGGAGAGAAAGTCCTGTAAAGGGACGAGTTTAGAGGCGCTGGTGACGGCGCCGCTACCGTTCTCACCTAAAAAGTTTACCACGAACCCGGTGGTGGCGGCAACACTGAACATCTGGGGACAGTGGAGGCGACAGAGAGGGGTGCGGGGAGCCCTGGTGGGGTCCCCTATCAGGAACAACCATACGTTCGCCCCAGGAAGAATGGATGGAGGATTTCAGAGCTGGTACCAGTTGGGAATTAGGAGGGTGGGAGATTTATTTATAGATGGGACTTTTGCGAGCTTGGGAGCATTGGAGGAAAAGTATAAGTTGCCCCGGGGAAATTTCTTGAGATATGTGCAGGTGAGGGCGTTTACTAGACAACAGGTGAGGGAATTTCCGCGGCTCCCGACACAGGGGATACAGGACAGGGTGCTTTCAGGGGTGTGGGTCGGAGAGGGCAAGGTGTCAGACATTTATCGAGAGATGAGGGAAGACGGGGAGGAGTCGGTGGGCGAACTAAAAGGAAAGTGGGAAGAAGAATTAGGGGAGGAGATAGAGGAGGGTATGTGGGCTGATGCCCTAAGCAGGGTAAATTCCTCTTCCTCATGCGCCAGGCTTAGCCTGATTCAATTTAAGGTGCTACATAGAGCACACATAACGGGGGCAAGATTGAGCAGGTTCTTTGGAGTGGAAGACAAATGTGGGAGGTGTGGCGGGAGCCCGGCAAACCACGCACATATGTTTTGGGCATGCCCGGCACTGGAAGGGCATTGGAAGGGAGTGACGGGAGTGATTTCGCAGGTGGTGAAGGCCCGGGTCAAACCAGGCTGGGGGTTAGCTCTATTTGGAGTTGCGGAAGAGCCGGGAGTGCAGGAGGCGAAAGAGGCCGACGTTGTGGCCTTTGCGTCCCTAGTAGCCCGGCGCAGGATCCTACTCATGTGGAAGGAGGAGAAACCCCCCGGACTGGAGGCCTGGGTAAACGATATGGCGGGGTTCATTAAACTGGAGCAGATAAAGTTTGCCCTGAGAGGATCGGCTCAAGGGTTCACCAGGCGGTGGCAGCCATTTCTCGACTACCTAGGGGAACGTTAGAGGGAAGACAGATGACCAGCAGCAGCAACCCAGGGGGAGGGGGGGGGGGGGGGGAGGTTTTTTTTTAGTTTAGTTTAGGTCAATAGATAAGGGGGTTTTGTTACTTGTGTATTGTTAAAGATTTCTGTATTGTTACTGTTGCGTTTGTTTTGTAAGAGGAAAAATTGTTGTTTGGGAAAAATTTTTTCAATAAAATATATTTTAAAAAAAAGAAATGGAGCTGATCATATTACTGAAGTGATGCCACGGGGCGGGGAGCTGAGCTCACTTCTGCTTTTTGGGAGTTTTAGTTTCAGTTTGAAGAAAGCTTGGGTGTGGCTGGACAATCTCTTAATCCTTTGGTGAAATCGGAATTGTAAAAAGGTCTCAGTATTGAATATAAATCTAACGTGCTTCTGTTTGAAGGATTTGTTAAGTCTTTTGGATGTGTAAAGGAACAGTTTGCGGGATTGGGTAGTGTTGTATTATTTTCGGGGTAATCTTTGAAGTAAGGGGTGTTAATAGATCCTATGTTTATTTAAAAGGTTAATTTGAGTTCATGGAATAAACATTGTTTTGTTTTAAAAACCACGTGTCCATTATTGTAATACCACACCTGGGGAACAAGCCGTGTGCTTCAAAAGCAACAATCCATTAAAGGTGGGGGTTGGTTGAACACCGTGATACATTTTGGGGTTCTGAAAACACCTCTCCCATGACAGTGAGGGCCGCCATCCAGAGGAATATAGAACTAAATGATCCAGGTGAGGTCTCGGCCGCCACACTGTGGGAGGCACTCAAGGCGGTGGTTAGGGGGGGAGTTCATATCGATCCGGGCGAACCGAGCGGAGATGGCTCGGCTGGTGGATGAGATTTTGCGGAAGCCCCAGAGGCAGGAATGTTGAAGGAGAGGCAGAAGCTTCAGATAGAGTTTGGACTGGTGTCCACGGGGAAGGCAGTGGGGCAGTTGTGGAGGGCCAGAGTACGAGTACGGGGAGAAGGCTCGCAGGATGCTGGCCACCAACTCAGGAAGCAGGAGGCGGCGAGGGAGATTGGAAGGGTGAAGGACGGGAGGGGTAGAATGTACTGGACCCAGTGAGGTTGAACGGGATATTTCAGGAGTTTTGCAGGAGGCTTTATAAATCGGAGCCCTCGACCGGGGTGGGGGGGGGGGGGGGGGGAATGTGGCAATTCCTGGATGGGTTAGAGTTTCCCAAGATGGAGGTGGACCTGGTAGAGGGGTTGGGAGCACTCACTGGGCTGGTGGAGTTGATGGAGGGTATGGGGGCGATACAGGCAGGGAAGGCCCCGGGTCCAGGTGGCTTCCTGGTTATTTTTGGGAGACCTGGGACCCCTGCTGGTAAGGACATTTAATGAGGTGAGGGAGACGGGGGAGACGCCCCCACACGTTATCACAGGCCTCAATGTCTTTAATTTTGAAGCAGGATAAGGACCCGGGGCAGTGTGGGTCCTACCCCCCGATATCACTGCTGAATACAGACGGCAAGTTGTTGGCAAAGATCTTGGCCTCGCGGATTGGGGACTGTGTGCCGGGGCTGAGAGGGGAAGACCAGGCCGGGTTTGTAAAGGAGAGGCAGCTGTCGGCTAACGTTAGGCGTCTGTTGAACGTTATAACGATGCCCTCGGAGGAACAGAATGTGGAGGTCGCCATGGACGCGGAGAAGGCCTTTGATCGGGTCGAATGGGAATATTTGTGGGAGATACGGGGACAGTTTGGGGTCGGGCAGGAGTTTGTGGATTGGGTCCGGTTGTTGTATTGGGCACCGGCAGCGAGTGGAACCGGATGTGTTTGGGGCATTTAGGCTGCATTGTGGGACGAGGCAGGGATGCACACTCTCCCCGTTGATCTTTGCTTTGGCGATAGAGCCGCTGGCAATGGCCACTTAGAGCGTCAAAGGTTTGGAAAGGGATAGTGAGGGGGACGGGGGTGGAGCACAGGGTCTCGCTGTACGTGTGACGATCTGTTGCTTTACATATCGGCCCCATTGGAAAGTATTGGAGGGATCATGGACATTTTGGTGAATTCGGCCGGTTCTCTGGGTAAAAGTTAAACATGGGGAAGAGTGAGGTCTTCCCGATCCAGGCAAGGGGGCAGGAGAGGAGGTTGGACGAGCTGCTGATTAAGGTGGTGGGATCGAGTTTCAGGTACCTAGGCATCCAGGTGGCGCGGGGATGGGAGCAGCGACAGAAACTGAATCTGGTGGAGCAGATGAAGGGGGATTTTAAGGTGGGACTTGTTCCCGTTGTCATTGGCGGGGCGGGTGCAGTCCGTGAAGACGACGGTACTCCCGAGGTTCCTATTTGTGTTCCAGAACCTTCAGATTTTTATTCCAAAGGCCTTTTTTAGGAACATTAATGCACTGATCTTGAGGTTTGTGTGGGCAGGGAAAGCCCCACAAGTGACGATGGTGCTGCTGGAGCGGGGACGTGGGGAGGGGGGGGGGGGGTCTTGCCAAATATGATGAACTATTACTGGGCAGTGAATATGGCCGTGGTCAGGGTGGGTAGTGGGAGAGGTCATCCTTGCCAGCCAGGTACTCCACAAGACCGGTAGGCGTGGTGGCCCTGAGGCTGTGGGGACAGTGGCGGCCACAGGGTTTCAGGACAAGGTGGTGTCGAAAACAGGAGATGGTGAGGGCAGAATGTCGGAGATTTACAAAGATTGACTGTACTGGGAAGGCACCTGATAGGAGATGTTAGGCGGAAGTGGGAGGAAGAGCTGGGGAGGGTGTTGGAGGCTGGGTAATGGGAGGAGGATCTGAGGAGAGTGAATGAACCTCTTTGTGCGCTAGGCTTAGCCTTATTCACTTTCAGATACTCCAGAGGGGAGCCCGTGAACCATGTCCACACGTTTTGGGCCTGTCTGAAGCTGGAGGGATTTTGCCGGGGGTTCGCTGACGCGATGTCTGCGGTGCTGAGGGTGAAGTTGGTCCAGAGTCCAGAAGTGGCGATTTTGGAGTGTCAGACCCGGGGGTCCAGGGGGCGAGAGAGGCTGACGTTTTGGCCTTTGCCTCTCTGTAGCTCGGAGACGGATCCTGTTGGAATGGAGGGACTCGGGATCACCGAAGCCGGGTGGGGGGGGGGTGAGGGTTCGCAACCTCCCGGAATTCCTTTGGTTGGAATAAATCAAGTTCGCCTTGAGAGGGAATGTGGAGGGATTTGCCCAGAGATGGAAACTGCTTCTTGACTTCTTCAAG
The DNA here is from genome assembly GCF_047496885.1 of Scyliorhinus torazame. Taxonomy (NCBI): domain Eukaryota; kingdom Metazoa; phylum Chordata; class Chondrichthyes; order Carcharhiniformes; family Scyliorhinidae; genus Scyliorhinus; species Scyliorhinus torazame. The sequence continues at coordinate 213,543,708 of NC_092720.1, read as the reverse complement.
GATAGTTAGAAGTCAGCAGGGGGGGGGGGGGGGGGGTCTGGTTATTTATTTATGGTCCCTTTTTGGTTTTGGTTGTGTTTGATGTATATATATATAAATGGCTCAATAAAAACATTGAAGGAAAAGGCAGCTATCTCACTCCGCACCCCACTGACCGCGTGCTAGTGAGAGTAGGAATAGGAGGATGGAGCAGACACATGTGTGGTCGAAGATCTGTGATAGCGTGGAAGATCGGGGAGATTAAACGTCAAAAGGGAGAATTGTGCAGCACAGATCGAGAGGTTAATAGACCAAGAAACTTCATTTTTTCTTCCATTATATTAAATATCTACCCAGACTACTTCTACATTATTATCTCGCCAAGGAGAAATGATGGTGCTTGAGCACCACCAGGTGGACACAATCGGTATTGCGGAGAAAATAAAATCAGCGGAGTCCCGATCAGGGTCAGCAGGTGGCGGTGTTGCTCCATACAAAATAGGATTTTTACGATAAGATAAATGTTTTTATTCATTTACCTGAATAAACATCGAAACTCCGGAACCCTACAGACATATCATCAGATAATAGTGACTGAAATCCTGACAGCATCTTTCAGGCAGGAAATAAAGTTGTGAGATTTAATTGATGAGAATAAATTCAAGGGCCTGAAATTACTGGGTTAAAATAAATCCATAGACAGTTTGTGGTTTTAGGTTTATTGTTTTGCTGACAGGAATGTTGCTGCATCAAATAAACTATATTTATACAATCTAACAATCTGTTGTAATAATAACTAAATACTGCGACTGCTGGAAATGGACTGACTGAAGCAGGGAGTAAGTGAAGGAGAGACACAAGATATTGAATTGACTTTTTATTTTAATCCTCTGACATTTGTGTTGTTTGTATTTACAGTCTGATCGGGATTTTACAATTTGCAAATTAAATGACACATTTAGTGACAACCTGTTGTCAATGGTGGTTTCTGACCCCTGACCTCTGACCCTGATCACGGGGTCAAGTCATTGTGACGTCAGGGCCCCGCCCCTGTTACTGATCCAATCAGAACCGGAGCAGATTCTCAGCCAATTGTTTACATCCCAAGTCCCGAATAAAGGATAAAGTTTCTCAGTGAATTTATTCCCGGCGAAGGTGTGGAGATGGGACTTGGTGTCCACGTTGTAAAATGAAACTGTCCCAGACTCATAACTGAGATAAACTCCCACCTTCCCGGGGATCTGACCGACACGGAGACGGGATCCAGGAGAGGAATTTATATAAAACTGATCATCAACCCGCCCAATGATCCAGAATCCAGTCTCTGGGCTCAGACTGACCGGGTCCTTCCTCTCCACAGACTCTGCGGCTACTCCCAGAATCCAGACCCGATTCCCCGTCACCTCCACCTCCCAGTAATGTCTCCCCGATGTGAATCCCTCTGATCCCAGCGCACAGAGCCAGTGTGTAAACCTCTTCCTGGTGTCAGGGAGACTCCTCTCAGTCCGGGTCCATCTCAAACTCTTCAGATCCTCAGACACCTCAAGCTGGGGATTCGCTGTTTCCTCATCCAGGGTCACAGAGACTGGGAGAAAAAACAGAAAATTAGAGACTCACTGGGGATCGGAGAGAGACTCACTGGGGATCAGGGGAGTGACTCACTGGGGATCAGGGGAGAGACTCACTGGGGATCGGAGAGAGACTCACTGGAGATCGGGGAGAGACTCACTGGGGATCGGAGAGAGACTCACTGGGGATCGGAGAGAGACTCACTGGGGATCGGGGAGAGACTCACTGGGGATCGGGGAGAGACTCACTGGGGATCGGGGGGAGACTCACTGGGGATCGGAGAGAGACTCACAGGGGATCGGAGAGAGACTCACTGGGGATCGGAGAGAGACTCACTGGGGATCGGGGGGAGACTCACTGGGGATCGGGGAGAGACTCACTGGGGATCGGAGAGAGACTCACTGGGAATCGGAGAGAGACTCACTGGGGATCGGAGAGAGACTCACTGGGGATCGGGGGGAGAGACTCACTGGGGATCTCGGGGAGAGTCACTGGGGATCGGGGGAGAGACTCACTGGGGATCGGGGGAGAGACTCACTGGGGATCGGGGGGAGAGACTCACTGGGGATCGGGGGGGGAGACTCACTGGGGATCGGGGGGGGAGACTCACTGGGGATCGGGGGGGAGACTCACTGGGAATGGGTACAGAGTCACAGGGGATGGGGACAGAGTAACTGGGGATGGGGACAGAGTAACTGGGAATGGGGGACAGAGTCACTGGGGATGGGGACAGAGTCACTGGGGATGGGGACAGAGTCACTGGGGATGGTGGACAGAGTCACTGGGGATGGGGACAGAGTCACTGGGGATGGGGACAGAGTCACTGGGGATGGGGACAGAGTCACTGGGGATGGGGACAGAATCACTGGGGATGGGGAACAGAGTCACAGGGGATGGGGGACAGTCACTGGGGATGGGGACAGAATTACGGGATGGGGAACAGAGTCACTGGGGATGGGGGACAGAGTCACTGGGGATGGGGGACAGAGTCACTGGGGATGGGAACACAGGCACTGGGGATGGGGACAGAGTCACTGGGGATGGGGACAGAGTCACTGGGGTTGGGGGACAGAGTCACTGGGGGTGGGGACAGAGTCACTGGGGATGGGGGAGAGAGTCACTGAGGATGGGAGACAGAGTCACTGGGGATGGGGACAGAGTAACTGGGAATGGGGGACAGTCACTGGGGATGGGGACAGAGTCACTGGGGATGGGGACAGAGTCACTGGGGATGGGGACAGAGTCACTGGGGATGGTGGACAGAGTCACTGGGGATGGGGACATAGTCACTGGGGATGGGGAGAGAGTCACTGGGGATGGGGACAGAGTCACTGGGGATGGGGACAGAGTCACTGGGGATGGGGACAGAGTCACTGGGGATGGGGACAGAATCACTGGGGATGGGGAACAGAGTCACTGGGGATGGGGGACAGAGTCACTGGGGATGGGGGACAGAGTCACTAGGGATGGGGGACAGAGTCACTGGGGATGGGGGACAGAGTCACTGGGGATGGGGGACAGAGTCACTGGGGATGGGGGACAGAGTCCTGGGGATCGGAGAGAGACTCACTGGGGATCGGAGAGAGACTCACTGGGGATCGGAGAGAGATTCACTGGGGATCGGGGGAGAGATTCACTGGGGATCGGGGGGAGAGACTCACTGGGGATCGGGGGAGAGTCACTGGGGATCGGGGGAGAGACTCACTGGGGATCGGGGGGAGAGACTCACTGGGGATCTCGGGGAGAGTCACTGCGGATCGGGGGAGAGATTCACTGGGGATCGGGGGGAGAGACTCACTGGGGATCGGGGGGGAGACTCACTGGGAATGGGTACAGAGTCACAGGGGATGGGGACACAGTAACTGGGAATGGGGACAGAGTCACTGGGGATGGGGACATGGGGATGGGGACAGAGTCACTGGGGATGGGGACAGGGTCTCTGGGGATGGTGGACAGAGTCACTGGGGATGGGGACACAGTCACTGGGGATGGGGACATAGTCACTGGGGATGGGGACAGAGTCACTGGGGATGGGGACAGAGTCACTGGGGATGGGGACAGAGTCACTGGGGATGGGGACAGAGTCACTGGGGATGGGGGACAGAGTCACTGGGGATAGGGGACCGAGTCACTGGGGATGGGGGACAGAGTCACTGGGGATGGGAACACAGGCACTGGGGATGGGGACAGAGTCATTGGGGATGGGGACAGAGTCACTGGGGTTGGGGGACAGAGTCACTGGGGGTGGGGACAGAGTCACTGGGGATGGGGGAGAGAGTCACTGAGGATGGGAGACAGAGTCACTGGGGATGGGGACAGAGTAACTGGGAATGGGGGACAGTCACTGGGGATGGGGACATAGTCACTGGGGATGGGGACAGAGTCACTGGGGATGGGGACAGAGTCACTGGGGATGGGGACAGAGTCACTGGGGATGGTCGACAGAGTCACTGGGGATGGGGACAGAGTCACTGGGGATGGGGACATAGTCACTGGGGATGGGGACAGAGTCACTGGGGATGGGGACAGAGTCACTGGGGATGGGGACAGAGTCACTGGGGATGGGGACAGAATCACTGGGGATGGGGACAGAATCACTGGGGATGGGGAACAGAGTCACTGGGGATGGGGGACAGAGTCACTGGGGATGGGGGACAGAGTCACTGGGGATGGGGGGCAGAGTCACTGGGGATGGGGGACAGAGTCACTGGGGATGGGGGACAGAGTCACTGGGGATGGTGGACAGAGTCACTGGGGATGGGAACACAGGCACTGGGGATGGGGACAGAGTCACTGGGGATGGGGACAGAGTCACTGGGGATGGGGACAGAGTCACTGGTGATGGGGACAGAGTCACTGGGGATGGGGACAGAGTCACTGGGGATTGGGACAGAGTCACTGGGGATTGGGACTGAGTCACTGGGGTTGGGGGACAGAGTCACTGGGGGTGGGGACAGAGTCACTGGGGATGGGGGAGAGAGTCACTGAGGATGGGAGACAGAGTCACTGGGGATGGGAGACAGAGTCACTGGGGATGGGGACAGAGTCACTGGGGATGGGGGACAGAGTCACTGGGGATGGGGGGACAGAGTCACTGGGGATGGCGACAGAGTCACTGGGGATGGCGACAGAGTCACTGGGGATGGGGGACAGAGTCACTGGGGATGGCGACAGAGTCACTGGGGATGGCGACAGAGTCACTGGGGATGGCGACAGAGTCACTGGGGATGGCGACAGAGTCACTGGGGATGGGGGACAGGGTCACTGGGGACGGGGGACAGAGTCACTGGGGATGGTGAAATAGTCACTGGGTTTGGGGACAGAGTCACTGGGGATGGGGACAGAGTCACTGGGGATGGGGACAGAGTCACTGGGGATGGGGACAGAGTCACTGGGGATGGGGACAGAGTCACTGGGGATGGGGGACAGGGTCACTGGGGATGGGAACACAGTCACTGGGGATGGGGACAGAGTCACTGGGGACGGGGGACAGAGTCACTGGGGACGGGGGACAGAGTCACTGGGGACGGGGGACAGTGTCACTGGGGACGGAGAACAGAGTCACTGGGGATGGGGACACAGTCACTGGGGATGGGGACACAGTCACTGGGGATGGGGACACAGTCACTGGGGCTGGGGGACAGGGTCACTGTGGATGGGAACAAAGAGTCACTGGGGATGGGGAGAGAGTCACTGGGGATGGGGACAGAATCACTGGGATGGGGAACAGTCACTGGGGATGGGGGACAGAGTCACTGGGGATTGGGACAGAGTCACTGGGAACGGGGAGAGTGTCACTGGGGATGGGGACAGAGTCACTGGGGATGGGGACAGAGTCACTGGGGATGGGGGACAGAGTCACTGGGGATGGGGGACAGAGTCACTGGGGATGGGGACAGAGTCACGGGATGGGGGACAGCGTCACTGGGGATGGGGGACAGAGTCACTGGGGATGGGGACAGAGTCACTGGGGATGGGGGACAGAGTCACTGGGGATGGGGATAGAGTCACGGGATGGGGGACAGAGTCACTGGGGACGGGGACAGAGTCACTGGGGATGGGGGACAGAGTCACTGGGGATGGGGGACAGAGTCACTGGGGATTGGGACAGAGTCACTTGGGATGGGGGACAGAGTCACTGGGGATGGGGACATAGTCACTGGGGATGGGGACATAGTCACTGGGGATGGGGGACAGAGTCACTGGGGATCGGAGAGAGACTCACTGGGGATCGGAGAGAGACTCACTGGGGATCGGAGAGAGATTCACTGGGGACCGGGGGGAGAGACTCACTGGGGATCGGGGGAGAGTCACTGGGGATCGGGGGAGAGACTCACTGGGGATCGGGGGGAGAGACTCACTGGGGATATCGGGGAGAGTCACTGCGGATCGGGGGAGAGACTCACTGGGGATCGGGGGGAGAGACTCACTGGGGATCTCGGGGAGAGTCACTGGGGATTGGGTGAGAGACTCACTGGGGATCGGGGGGACAGACTCACTGGGGATCGGGGGGAGAGACTCACTGGGGATCAGGGGGAGAGACTCACTGGGGATCGGGGGGGGAGACTCACTGGGAATGGGTACAGAGTCACAGGAATTGGGGACACAGTAACTGGGAATGGGGACAGAGTAACTGGGAATGGGGACAGAGTCACTGGGGATGGGGACATAGTCACTGGGGATGGGGACAGAGTCACTGGGGATGGGGACAGAGTCACTGGTGATGGGGACAGAGTCACTGGGGATGGGGACAGAGTCACTGGGGATGGGGAACAGAGTCACTGGGGATGGGGGACAGAGTCACTGGGGATTGGGACAGAGTCACTGGGGTTGGGGGACATAGTCACTGGGTGTGGGGACATAGTCACTGGGGGTGGGGGCATAGTCACTGTGCGTGGGGACATAGTCACTGGGGATGGGGACATAGTCACTGGGGATGGGGACATAGTCACTGGGGATGGGGACAGAGTCACTGGGGATGGGGACAGAGTCACTGGGGATGGGGACAGAGTCACTGGGGATGGGGACAGAGTCACTGGGGATGGGGACAGAGTCACTGGGGATGGGGACAGAGTCACTGGGGATGGGGACAGAGTCACTGGGGATGGGGACAGTGTCACTGGTGATGGGGACAGAGTCACTGGGGATGGGGACAGAGTCACTGGGGATGGGGACAGAGTCACTGGGGATGGGGGACAGAGTCACTGGGGATTGGGGACAGAGTCACTGGGGATGGGGACAGAGTCACTGGGGATGGGGACAGAGTCACTGGGGATGGGGACAGAGTCACTGGGGATGGGGGACAGAGTCACTGGGGATGGGAACACAGGCACTGGGGATGGGGACAGAGTCACTGGGGATGGGGACAGAGTCACTGGGGATGGGCGACAGAGTCACTGGGGATGGGGGACAGAGTCACTGGGGATGGGGGACAGAGTCACTGGGGATGGGGGACAGAGTCACTGGGGATGGGAACAGTCACTGGGGATGGGGACAGAGTCACTGGGGATGGTGACAGAGTCACTGGGGATGGGGACAGAGTCACTGGGGATGGGGACAGAGTCACTGGGGATGGGGACAGAGTCACTGGGGATGGGGACAGAGTCACTGGGGATGGGGACAGAGTCACTGGGGATGGGGACAGAGTCACTGGGGATGGGGACAGAGTCACTGGGGATGGGGACAGAGTCACTGGGGATGGGGACAGAGTCACTGGGGATGGGGACAGAGTCACTGAGGATGGGGGACAGAGTCACTGGGGATGGGGGACAGAGTGACTGGGGATGGGAACAGTCACTGGGGATGGGGACAGAGTCACTGGGGATGGGGACAGAGTCACTGGGGATGGGGACAGAGTCACTGGGGATGGGGACAGAGTCACTGGGGATGGGGACAGAGTCACTGGGGATGGGGACAGAGTCACTGGGGATGGGGACAGAGTCACTGGGGATGGGGACAGAGTCACTGGGGATGGGGACAGAGTCACTGGGGATGGGGACAGAGTCACTGGGGATGGGGACAGAGTCACTGGGGATGGGGACAGAGTCACTGGGGATGGGGGACAGAGGCACTGGGGATGGGGACAGAGTCACTGGGGATTGGGAGTGACTCACTGGGGATTGGGAGTGACTCACTGGGGATGGGAACAGAGGCACTGGGGATGGGGACAGAGTCACTGGGGATGGGGGACAGAGTCACTGGGGATGGGGGACAGAGTCACTGGGGATGGGAACACAGGCACTGGGGATGGGGACAGAGTCACTGGGGATGGGGACAGAGTCACTGGGGATGGGGGACAGAGTCACTGGGGATGGGGGACAGAGTGACTGGGGATGGGAACAGTCACTGGGGATGGGGACAGAGTCACTGGGGATGGTGACAGAGTCACTGGGGATGGGGACAGAGTCACTGGGGATGGGGACAGAGTCACTGGGGATGGGGACAGAGTCACTGGGGATGGGGACAGAGTCACTGGGGATGGGGACAGAGTCACTGGGGATGGGGACAGAGTCACTGGGGATGGGGACAGAGTCACTGGGGATGGGGGACAGAGTCACTGGGGATGGGGACAGAGTCACTGGGGATGGGGACAGAGTCACTGGGGATGGGGACAGAGTCACTGGGGATGGGGACAGAGTCAATGGGGATGGGGACAGAGTCAATGGGGATGGGGGACAGAGTCACTGGGGATGGGAACACAGTCACTGGGGATGGGGACAGAGGCACTGGGGATGGGGACAGAGGCACTGGGGATGGGGACAGAGTCACTGGGGATTGGGAGTGACTCACTGGGGATTGGGAGTGACTCACTGGGGATGGGAACAGAGGCACTGGGGATGGGGACAGAGTCACTGGGGATGGGGGACAGAGTCACTGGGGATGGGAACACAGGCACTGGGGATGGGGACAGAGTCACTGGGGATGGGGACAGAGTCACTGGGGATGGGGGACAGAGTCACTGGGGATGGGGGACAGAGTCACTGGGGATTGGGTGTGAGTCACTGGGGATGGGAACACAGTCACTGGGGATGGGGACATAGTCACTGGCGATGGGGACAGAGTCACTGGGGATGGGGACAGAGTCACTGGGGATGGGGACAGAGTCACTGGGGATGGGGACAGAGTCACTGGGGATGGGGGACAGAGTCACTGGGGATTGGGACAGAGTCACTGGGGATGGGGGACAGAGTACCTGGGGATGGGGACATAGTCACTGGGGATGGGGACATAGTCACTGGGGATGGGGACATAGTCACTGGGGATGGGGACAGAGTCACTGGGGATGGGGACAGAGTCACTGGGGATGGGGACAGAGTCACTGGGGATGGGGACAGAGTCACTGGGGATGGGGACAGAGTCACTGGGGATGGGGGACAGAGTCACTGGGGATGGGGGACAGAGTCACTGGGGATGGGGGACAGAGTCACTGGGGATGGGGACAGAGTCACTGGGGATGGTGGACAGAGTCACTGGGGATGGTGGACAGAGTCACTGGGGATGGGGGACAGAGTCACTGGGGATGGGGACATAGTCACTGGGGATGGGGACATAGTCACTGGGGATGGGGACATAGTCACTGGGGATGGGGACATAGTCACTGGGGATGGGGACATAGTCACTGGGGATGGGGCAGAGTCACTGGGGATGGGGACAGAGTCACTGGGGATGGGGACAGAGTCACTGGGGATGGGGACAGAGTCACTGGGGATGGGGAACAGAGTCACTGGGGATGGGGAACAGAGTCACTGGGGATGGGGGACAGAGTCACTGGGGATGGGGGACAGAGTCACTGGGGATGGGGGACAGAGTCACTGGGGATGGGGGACAGAGTCACTGGGGATGGGGACAGACTCACTGGGGATGGGGGACAGACTCACTGGGGATGGGGGACAGACTCACTGGGGATGGGAACAGAGTCACTGGGGATGGGAACAGAGTCACTGGGGATGGGGACAGAGTCACTGGAGATGGGGACAGAGTCACTGGGGATGGGAACACAGTCACTGGGGATGGGGACAGAGTCACTGGGGATGGGGACAGAGTCACTGGGGATGGGGTGTGTGGGGGGGAATGGGATGTGTGAGTGTGGGGGGGGTGGGATGTATGTGTGGGGGGGGATAGGATGTTTGTGTGTGGGGATGGGATCTGTGTGTGTGTGTGGGGGGGGGAATTGGATGTGTGTGTGTGGGGATGGGATGTGTGTGTGCAGGGATGGTATGTGTGTATGTGTGTATGCAGGGATGGGGACAGAGTCACTGGGAACGGGGAGAGTGTCACTGGGGATGGGGACAGAGTCACTGGGGATGGGGACAGAGTCACTGGGGATGGGGACAGAGTCACTGGGGATGGGGACAGAGTCACTGGGGATGGGGGACAGAGTCACTGGGGATTGGGACAGAGTCACTGGGGATGGGGGACAGAGTACCTGGGGATGGGGACATAGTCACTGGGGATGGGGACATAGTCACTGGGGATGGGGACATAGTCACTGGGGATGGGGACAGAGTCACTGGGGATGGGGACAGAGTCACTGGGGATGGGGACAGAGTCACTGGGGATGGGGGACAGAGTCACTGGGGATGGGGACATAGTCACTGGGGATGGGGACGGAGTCACTGGGGATGGGGACAGAGTCACTGGGGATGGTGGACAGAGTCACTGGGGATGGTGGACAGAGTCACTGGGGATGGGGGACAGAGTCACTGGGGATGGGGACATAGTCACTGGGGATGGGGACATAGTCACTGGGGATGGGGACATAGTCACTGGGGATGGGGACATAGTCACTGGGGATGGGGACATAGTCACTGGGGATGGGGACAGAGTCACTGGGGATGGGGGCAGAGTCACTGGGGATGGGGAACAGAGTCACTGGGGATGGGGAACAGAGTCACTGGGGATGGGGAACAGAGTCACTGGGGATGGGGGACAGAGTCACTGGGGATGGGGGACAGAGTCACTGGGGATGGGGGACAGAGTCACTGGGGATGGGGGACAGAGTCACTGGGGATGGGGGACAGAGTCACTGGGGATGGGGGACAGAGTCACTGGGGATGGGGACAGAGTCACTGGGGATGGGGGACAGACTCACTGGGGATGGGGGACAGAGTCACTGGGGATGGGGTGTGTGGGGGGGGGGGATGGGATGTGTGAGTGTGGGGGGGGTGGGATGTATGTGTGGGGGGGATAGGATGTTTGTGTGTGGGGATGGGATCTTTGTGTGTGTGTGGGGGGGAATTGGATGTGTGTGTGTGGGGATGGGATGTGTGTGTGCAGGGATGGGATGTGTGTGTGTGGGGATGGGATGTATGTGTGCGGGGATGGGATGTGTGTGCGGGGATGTGATGTGTGTGTGTGGGGACGGGATGTGTGTGTGCGGGGATGGGATGTGTGTGTGTGGGGATGGGATGTATGTGTGCGGGGATGGGATGTGTGTGTGTGTGGGGATGGGATGTGTGTGTGTGGGGATGGGATGTGTGTGTGTGTGGGGATGGGATGTGTGTGGGGGGGATGGGATGTATGTGTGGGGGGGATGGGATGTGTGTGTGTGGGGATGGGATGTGTGTGTGTGGGGATGGGATGTGTGTGTGTGGGGATGGGATGTGTGTGTGTGGGGATGGGATGTGTGTGTGTGGGGGGATGGGATGTGTGTGGGGGGGATGGGATGTGTGTGTGTGTGGGGGGATGTGTGTGTGTGTCGGGATGAGATGCGTGTGTGGGGGGGTGGGATGTGTGTGTGTGTGGGGGGATGGGATGTGTGTGGGGGGGATGGGATGTGTGTGTGTAGGGATGGGATGCATGTTTAGGGATGGGATGCGTGTGTGTGGGATGGGATGTGTGTGTGTGTGGGGATGAGATGCGTGTGTGTGGGGATGGGATGTGTGTGGGGGGATGGGATGTGTGTGGGGGGATGGGTTGTGTGTGGGGGGATGGGATGTGTGTGGGGGGATGGGTTGTGTTTGGGGGGATGGAATGTGTGTGTGTGTGGGAATGAGATGCGTGTGTGTGGGGATGGGATGTGTGTGGGGGGATGGGTTGTGTTTGGGGGGATGGAATGTGTTTGGGGGGATGGAATGTGTTTGGGGGGATGGAATGTGTTTGGGGGGATGGAATGTGTTTGGGGGGATGGAATGTGTGTGTGTGTGGGGATGAGATGCGTGTGTGTGGGGATGGGATGTGTGTGGGGGGGATGGGATGTGTGTGTGTCGGGATGGGATGTGTGTGTGTCGGGATGGGATGCATGTTTAGGGATGGGATGCGTGTGTGTGGGATGAGATGTGTGTGTGTGTGGGGATGAGATGCGGGTGTGTGGGGATGGGATGTGTGTGGGGGGGATGGGATGTGTGTGTGTCGGGATGGGATGCATGTTTAGGGATGGGATGCGTGTGTGTGGGATGAGATGTGTGTGTGTGTGGGGATGAGATGCGGGTGTGTGGGGATGGGATGTGTGTGGGGGGATGGGTTGTGTTTGGGGGGATGGAATGTGTTTGGGGGGATGGAATGTGTTTGGGGGGATGGAATGTGTGTGTGTGTGAATGGGATGGGTGAGCGGATGGTCACACAGACACGGCGAGGACGTGCAGACTCCGCATAGACTGTGACCCAAGCTGGGAAACGAACCTGGGAACCTGGAGCTGTGAAGCAACTGTGCTAACCACTATGCTACCGTCTACATCACAAACCAGCTGTCCAGCCAACTGAGCGATACCATAAATACTGTTACAAGAGCATGTTGTCAGAGATTGAATATTCTGTGGTCAGTAATTTGCCTCCTGAATCTCCCAAAGCCTTTGCATCACCAATAGGGCACAAGTCAGGAGTATACAGAATACTGTCTACTTGCCTGAATGAGTGGGCCTTGCCAATATCTCACAAATGAATTTTTTAAAATACTAGAAAGTAAGTTAAGCATTATCATGTCACTTTTCTCTTCAAATGTTTCTAAATCCACCTCTGCAAAAATAACTCTTCTGTGTACGTTAGGTTTTTCCTCTAATTTACAAATAATGGAATATTGCGAGTTGTAGTTCAAGAAGATCAACAGCATTCAGGGCAGAGCAGCGAGGGTTGATTAGGATCCATCCGCCACATTAAACAATCTAGGGAGCAAGACACCCTAGGTGTTCAAGTAAAGGCAAGCATCCAGCAGAGGGCAGTGGAGCGGAGCTGCTGATTGGCTGTTGCGGGGAACATTTGCATCAGTGCATTGCGGTCACTGCATCCAGAAAGTGTACCTGAGCAAGACACCCTAGGTGTTCAAGTAAAGGCAAGCATCCAGCAGAGGGCAGTAGAGCAGAGCTGCTGATTGGCTGTTGTGGGGAAAGTTTGCATCAGTGCATTGCGGTCACCGGAAGGTGGTTTGTGGAGGAGCTGTTGTCAAGTGACAGTTAAACCCGAAACACTTCTTCTGTGTTTTCCTCCCTACCTCCTCGTCTAACCAAAAAAAAAAAGACAATCACTGTAAGGATCCCAGCCGAGTAAAGATCAAGAGGGAGACTCAAGGGCAGGTAGAAGTAGAAAGAAGTTGAACCGTGACGTCACAGCCTGCAGGTAAGTGATTGGCTGGTGACTGGTAAGTAGTTTTCCTTTTCCCTGAGGTGTTATCGTGCGGGGCGCATTGGTTGCTGAGTGAGTGCTTGCTGAGAAGGGGAGTACATTTTTAAAAAACTTACTGTTGTGAGTTTCCAGCTGAATCCAGTCGGAGTGACTGCTGGGTAAGTAGTAAAAATTTAAATTGTTTGTGCAGGCCCATAACAGATGATTGCTGTTCTCGTGTGGGGCGCAGTGGCTGCTGGCTAAGTGTTTTATTTTTACCTGTATTTAAGTTGGGCAGTTTCTAATCTCTAGACACTACACTTGTAGTGTTCCCCCACCCTTCCACCTCCTTTAACCTAAGGGGTAGAGTGAATAACAGGTAAGCTCTTTCTTTCTTTCTTCTTTTTTTTAATCTCTAGGGGATGGCAGGAAAGGCAGTGCAATGTTCCTCCTGCAGAATGTTTGAGGTGAGGGACGCCGACAGTGTCCCTGCTGATTTCACCTGTGGGAAGTGCACCCATCTCCAGCTCCTCAGAAACCACGTTAGGGAACTGGAGCAGGAGCTGGATGAACTTTGGATCATTCGGGAGGCAGAGGTGGTCATAGATAGAAGCTTCAGGGATGTGGTTACTCCGAAGAATCAAGGTAGATGGGTGACGGTGAGAGGGCTGGGAGGAAGCAGTCAGTGCAGGGATCCCCTGTGGTCGTTCCCCTCAGTAACAAGTATACCGCTTTGGATACTGTTGTGGGGGACGACCTACCAGGGGTAAGCCACGGTAAACGGATCTCCAGCACTGAGTCCGTCCCTGTGGCTCAGAAGGGAAGGAGGGAGAGGAGAGCAATAGTTATTGGGGACCCGATAGTTAGAGGGACAGATAGACGGTTCTGTGGCAACGAAAGAGACTCACGGATGGTAAGTTGCCTCCCAGGTGCCAGGGTCCATGACATCTCGGACCGTGTTTTCAGAATCCTTAAAGGGGAGGGGGAGCAGTCACAAGTCGTGCTACACATCGGTACCAACGACATAGGTAAGAGAAGGGACGGGGATTTAAAACAGGAATTTAGGGAGCTAGGGTGGAAGCTGAGAGCCAGGACAAACCATATTGTCATCTCTGGTTTGTTGCTGGTGCCACCTGCTGGTGAGGTGAGGAACAGTGAGAGAGTGCAGATAAACACGTGGCTGCAGGGATGGGATAGGAGGGAGGGTTTCAGGTACGTGGATAATTAGAGCACATTATGGGGAAGGTGGGACCTGTACAGACAGGACGGATTGCACCTGAGCCAGAGGGGCACCAATGTCCTGGGAGGGAAATTTGCTACGGCTCTTCGGGGGGGTTTAAACTAATTTGTCAGGGGGCTGGGAAAACGAGCTGCAGTCCAGAAGCCAGTGTTGAGAGTAGTGAGGTACTGAGGAGGGTATCAAGGTCGCAGGAGTGTACCGGCAGACAGAAAGGTGGGTTGAAGTGTGTCTACTTCAATGCAAGGAGCATCCGGAATAAGGTAGGTGAACTTGGAGATTGGATTGGTACTTAGGACTATGATGTTGTGGCCATTACGGAGACATGGTTAGAACAGGGACAGGAATGGTTGTTGGAGGTTCCGGGGTATAGATGTTTCAATAAGAGTAGGGAAGGTGGTAAAAGAGGTGGAGGAGTAGCATTGTTGATCAAGGATAGTTTAACGGCTGCAGAAAGGCAGTTTGTAGGGGATCTGCCTACTGAGGTAATATGGGCCGAAGTTAGAAATAGGAAAGGAGTGGTCACATTGTTAGGAGTTTACTATAGGCCCCCAAATAGTAATAGAGATAGAATCATAGACGTTTACAGCATGGAAACAGGCCCTTCGGCCCAACCAGTCCATGCCGCCCAGTTTTTTACCATTAAAGCTAGTCCCAGTTGCCCGCACTTGGCCCATAACCCTCTATACCCATCTTACCCATGTAACCATCTAAATGCTTTTTGAAAGACACAATTGTACCCGCTTCTACTACTACCTCTGGCAGCCCATTCCAGACACTCACTACCCTCTGAGTGAAGAAATTGCCCCACTGGGCCCTTCTGAATCTCTCCCCTCTCACCTTAAACCTATGCCCTCTAGTTTTAGACTCCCCTACCTTTGGGAAAAGATGTTGACTATCTACCTTATCTATGCCCCTCATTATTTTATAGACCTCTATAAGATCACCCCTAAGCCTCCTACGCTCCAGGGAAAAAAGTCCCAGTCTATCCAGCCTCTCCTTATAACTCAAACCATCAAGTCCCGGCAACATCCTAGTAAATCTTTTCTGCACTCTTTCTAGTTTAATAATATCCTTTCTATAATAGGGTGACCAGAACTGCACACAGTACTCCAAGTGTGGCCGTACCAATGTCTTGTACAACTTCAACAAGACGTCCCAACTCCTATATTCAATGTTCTGACCAATGAAACCAAGCATGCCGAATGCCTTCTTCACCACCCTGTCCACCTGCGACTCCACCTTCAAGGAGCTATGAACCTGTACTCCTAGATCTCTTTGTTCTATAACTCTCCCCAACGCCATACCATTAACTGAGTAGGTCCTGGCCTGATTCGATCTGCCAAAATGCATCACCTCACATTTATCTAAATTAAACTCCATCTGCCATTCGTCGGCCCACTGGCCTAATTGATCAAGATCCCGTTGCAATCCTAGATAACCTTCTTCACTATCCACTATGCCACCAATCTTGGTGTCATCTGCAAACTTACTAACCATGCCTCCTAAATTCTCATCCAAATCATTAATATAAATCACAAATAACAGTGGACCCAGCACCGATCCCTGAGGCACACCACTGGTCACAGGCCTCCAGTTTGAAAAACAACCCTCTACAACCACCCTCTGCCTTCTGTCGTCCAGCCAATTTTGAATCCAAAAGGAGGAAGAAATTGCAAAACAGATTATGGATAGGTGTGGAGGTCTCAGGGTAGTTGTCATGGGTGACTTTAACTTTCCAAATATTGATTGGAACCTCTATAGGTCGAACAGTTCGGATGTGGATCGGCCGACAAGAGGGGGGGCCACATTGGATTTGGAACTGGGTAATGAACCGGGCCAAGTGTTAGAATTGTTTGTGGGAGAGCACTTTGGAGATAGTGACCACAATTCGGTGTCATTCACCATTGCAATGGAGAGGGATAGGGCCATACGGCAGGGCAAGGTTTATAATTGGGGGAGGGGTAATTATGATGCGATTAGGCAAGAATTAGGGAGCATAAGATGGGAACAGAAACGGTCAGGGAAAGGCACAAATGAAAATTGGAGCTTGTTCAAGGAACAAATACTGCGTGTCCTTGAGAGGCATGTCCCTGTCAGACAGGGAGGAAATGGCCGTGTGAGGGAACCATGGTTCACAAAAGAGGTTGAATGTCTTGTCAAGAGCAAAAAGGAAGAGTATGTAAGGATGAGAAAACAAGGTTCAGTAGGGTCGCTTGAGGGCTACAAGGTAGCAAGGAATGAGCTGAAAAAAGGGCTTAGGAGAGCTAGGAGGGGGCATGAGAAGTCCTTGGCAGGTCAGATCAAGGAAAACCCCAAGGCTTTTTACTCTTATGTGAGAAATAAAAGAATGACCAGGGTGAAGGTACGGCCGGTCAAGGACAGTAGTGGGAACTTGTGCATGGAGTCAGAATAGGAGAGGCGTTGAATGAATACTTTTCTTCAGTGTTCACAAAAGAGAGGGGCCATGTTTTTGAGGATGAGAGTGTGATTCAGGCGGGTAGACTGGAGGAGGTAGATGTTCTGAGGAAGGATGTATTAGCAATTCTGAAAAACCTGAGGGTCGACAAGTCCCCTGGGCCAGATGGGATATACCCAAGGATTCATTAGGATGCAAGGGATGAGATTGCAGAGCCTTTGGCTTTGACCTTTGGGTCCTTGCTGTCCACGGGGATAGTGCCAGAGGACTGGAGAGTGGCGAATGTTGTTCCTCTGTTCAAGAAAGGGAATAGGAATGACCCTGATAATTATAGGCCAGTTAGTCTTACTTCGGTGGTCAGTAAGATAATGGAAAAGGTCCTGAAGGATAGGATTTATGACCAATTGGAAAGATGCAGCTTAATCTGGGATAGTCAACAAGGATTCGTGAAGGGTAGGCCTTGCCTCACAAATTTGATTGAATTCTTTGAGGAGGTAACTAAGTGTGTAGATGAAGGTAGAGCAGTTGATGTCGTATACATGGATTTCAGTAAGGCATTTGATAAGGTTCCCTAGGATCGGCTCATGAAGAAAGTAAGGAGGTGTGGGATAGAGGGCAATTTGGCCAATTGGATAAGTAACTGGCTATCACATAGAAGATAGAGGGTGGTGGTGGATGGAAAATTTTCAGACTGGAGCCCAGTTACCAGCGGTGTACCACAGGGATCAGTGCTGGGTCCTCTGCTATTTGTGATTTTTATCAATGACTTGGAGGAGGGGTCAGTAAATTTGCTGAGGACACCAGGAATGGTGGAGTAGTGGATGAGGTGGAGGGCTGTTGTAGGCTGCAAAGAGACATTGATAGGATGCAGAGCTGGGCCGGAAAACGGCAGATGGAGTTTAACCCTGATAAGTGCGTTGTGATTCATTTTGGTAGAAAAAAATTGAATGCGGATTACAGGATCAATGGCAGGATTCTGAGGAATGTGGGGGAACAGAGAGATCTTGGGGTTCATGTCCACAGATCTCTGAAGGTTGCCACTCAAGTGGATAGAGCCGTGAAGAAGGCTTATAGTGGATTAGCACTTATTAACAGAGGGCTTGAGTTTAAGAGCCGTGGGGTTGTGCTGCAACTGTACAGGACCCTGGTGAGACCACATTTGGAGTATTGTGTGCAGTTCTGGTCACCTCACTATAGGAAGGATGTGGAAGCATTGGAAAGGGTGCAAAGGAGATTTACCAGGATGCTGCCTGGTTTGCAGGATAGGTGTTATGAGGGAAGATTGAGGGAGCTAGGGCTTTTCTCTTTGGAGCGGAGGAGGATGAGAGGCGACTTAATAGAGGTTTATAAGATAATGGGGGGGGATTGATAGAGTGGACGTTCAGAGACTATTTCCTCGGTGGATGTAGCTGTTACAAGGGGGCATAACTATAAGATTCAGGGTGGGAGATATAGGAGGGATGTCCGAGGTAGGTTCTTTACTCACAGAGTGGTTAGGGTGTGGAATGGACTGCCTGCTGTGATAGTGGAGTCGGACACTTTAGGAACTTTCAAGCGGTTATTGGATAGGCACATGGAGCACACCAGAATGACAGGGAGTGGGACAGCTTGATCTTGGTTTCGGACAATGCTCAGCACAATATCGAGGGCCGAAGGGCCTGTTCTGTGCTGTACTGTTCTATGTTCTATTAACACTTTCAAAGCCCATGACCCGCTACCACTTAGCAGGAAAAGGGTAGCAGGTGTATGGAAGCACCAACTTCTCCAAGTTGCACATCATCCTGACTTAGAACCATATCATCGTTCCTTCTCTGTCGCTGGGTCAAAATCATAGACCTCCCTTCCTAACAGTGTCTTGGGCTACACCTCGGGGCCTGCAGCAGTGGAACATGGGTCATCATTGCCTTCGCAACAGTAATTAAGAATGGGTAATAAACGCTGGTCCTGCCGGTGACATTTATATCCCTCAAATAAATACTAAATGAAGCACAACTAGAAAATAAATTATGTGAAGTTAAGGCAACAATCAGCTGTGATCTTTCTGAATGACAGAACTGGCTACAGGGGTCAAATAGCCCACTCCTGCTCCTATTTCTTACCAACATTACTTTTTGTCTATTTTCATGTGTACATTTTCTTTTGAGTTGTCAGTTTTTGAGTTTATCCTTTCTTTGCTGTGTTAAAATATTAAGATCTTACCTTCATAGTCACAAATTCTCTTCCACTCTGAAACAGAAATAACAAATTAGACGGGAGAAATCAGAGTGGTTTAATGTATTAATAATTCTACAGGGTGTGTTTTACAGACATTTTTAAATATGGGGAGAGATTCTCTGGCCTTCCCACAGCGTGCCCCCCCCCCCCCCCCGCCATTGGCCGACGGCAGAATCTTCTGGTCTCGTCACTGTCAATGGGATTTTTCATTGAATTCACCTCACACCGCCAGGAAACCCAGGAGTGTGCCATTGGCGGCACTGGAAGATCACGCTGGCATGAAAGATCTCACCCATAATAGATACTTCTTCATACCCCTGTGGCATTACTCATTGCAAGTTGGAAGCTAAGAACTGGAACTTTATTACAAAGGTGGGTAGTCGGGAAACTTCCAGACTCAACTCAATAAAAAGAAACAAAAATTGTGTTTAAAAGATTCCTAAAATTGGACTGAAAATGCAGTCCAGATTAGACCTGTCACTGCAAATTAACATATGGGGTTAGCAGGAAATAATTAAAAGTATAGATGAAGCAAAGAGCAGATCTTGTCCATTTTCAATTACTTCTTTGGATATCCTGTTGTAAAATCTGGAGCCAAATAATTTCAATTTTCTTTTAAATGTATTTTATTTCAAACCAAAACTATGTGTTGAAAAGTTACAACACATAAACATTTTGGGAAACAAACTTCCCACCACACAAGACAGTTTGTGCAAATGTTTCCCTCTCGCTCTAGCAGGGTATATCTCGGCAACCTGGGGATCTCTTTCCAAACCTTCCGCGTGAAGTCCCTTACCTACAGGTACCTAAACTCAGTACCTTTCAGGAGCACTACCCTCTCCTTCAATTCCTCTATACTGTGTTCTGGACCAGGATTTACAAACTCCAAAGAATATTATGGAATTCACCTGACCGTTAACATTTTGTTGAATTTGGCTGGGATGAACACAAGAGCCTTCACTTCAGGTATGATTCATCACTCTTCCTGGACACTTTAATCAAAACAAGCTTTATTCTAAGAATGTAGTTAACCTATATATATATATATATATATATATAAACAAACAGCAAAAATTATCAGTTACAAACATCAGTTACAGATGGAGTTTAACCCTGATAAGTGCGAGGTCATTCATGTTGGTAGGACAAATTTGAATGCGGATTACAGGGTCAGTGCCAGGGTAATGAGGAATGTGGAGGAACAGAGAGATCTTGGGGTTCATGTCCACAGATCTCTGGAGGTTGCCACTCAAGTGGATAGAGCCGTGAAGAAGGCCTATCGTGTGTTAGCGTTTATTAACAGGGGGCTTGAGTTTAAGAGCCGTGGGGTTGTGCTGCAACTGTACAGGACCCTGGTGAGACCACATTTGGAGTATTGTGTGCAGTTCTGGTCACCCCATTATAGGAAGGATGTGGAAGCATTGGAAAGGGTGCGAAGGAAATTTACCAGGATGCTGCCTGGTTTGGAGGGTAGGTCTTATAAGGAAAGGCTGAGGGAGCTAGGGCTTTTCTCTTTGGAGCGGAGGAGGATGAGAGGCGACTTAATAGAGGCTTATAAGATGATGAGGGGGATAGATGGAGTGGACGTTCAGAGACTATTTCCTCGGGTGGATGTAGCTGTTACAAGGGGGCACAACTATAAGATTCAGGGTGGGAGATACAGGAGGGATGTCCGAGGTAGGCTCTTTACTCAGAGAGTGGTTAGAGTGTGGAATGGACTTCCTGCTGTGATAGGAACTTTCAAGCGGTTATTGGATAGGCACATGGAGCAGACCAGAATGACAGGGAGTGGGATAGCTTGATCTTGGTTTCGGACAAAGCTCGGCACATCATCGAGGACCGAAGGGCCTGTTCTGTGCTGTACTGTTCTATGTTCTAAACATAAAGACACCACCCAGCTAATCTATGTATAATACTTAATGAATTCCCCCTTAACTGTTCCAATTGAAAACAAAATCCCATAAACCAAAAGCCCCTTTTCAAGGGCGTGGCCCAGCACTCTGCATTCTCACTTGAATAAGACTGGCTTCCCCGGAGATTCTGACCCCGTCTCACCAGCAGGTTTAACTCCTTCCGGAAAGCAAACTACATCTTTTAAGTGACCAAAACAGCAGGTAGCTATAATCAATGTTTTTTTTTACTGGAACAGATACTTAAAATGAAAATAGACAAACAGGCCAAAACACTTCTTTCTCCTGTCGGAGTCCACAGCAGTCAAATGTGAAAGTGAAACCACAAACAGCTGACACAGCCACAGCCGAGCTCCACCCACACAATGATATCATTAAAGCCATGTGATAACGCACAGACCTTTCCTAAAGAGAAACTCCCATGATAACTGACAAACCCCTTTTCCTGGTACACATCCCTCCCCTTAACCAGCCTCATTTCTCTCCACTTCCCAAATGTGCTATCTATCTCCCCCGGCTCAAAACCGTGGTTTTCCCACAACGGCATGAACACCGACATCCCCATGATCCTAAAATCCCTCCTTAACTGGTTCCAGATCTTCAACGTGGACTGCACCAGAGGACTTTCCAAGTATCTGCTTGGTGCCATTGGCAACACTGCATCACCATAGCCCTCAAGCTGGACCCCTAAAGGACTCCTCCACTATCCTAACCCATTCTACCCCCTCTCCTTCCCACCATCACTTCACCTTCTCCACGTTCGCCGCCCAATAGTAATGTAGCAGGTTCGGCAACGCCAATCCTCCCTGCTGCCTCTGCCTCTGTAACAAGGTCGTCTTAACCCTTGGCACCTTCACTGCCCATACAAAGTCCAAAATAATCGTTTTCAGTTTTCGAAAGAAGGCCTTCGGAATAAAGATCAGCAATGTCTGGAATATGAACAGGAACCTCGGCAGAATGTTCATCTTAACCACTTGAACCCTCCCTGCCAAAGTCAAGTGCAGTGTATCCCACCTCTTGAGATCCTCCCTTGCCTCCTCCACCAGTTTTGTTAAATTCCATTTGTGAAGCATCGCCCATTCCCTCGCTATCTGAATTCCCAGGTGTCTAAACCTGGCCACCTTAAATTACACCCCCCCCTCTAAATTGGCTCGCCGACCCAACTCATTCACCAGGAACACCTCGCTTTTCCCCACATTTAACTTATATCCCGATAATACCCCAAACTTCCCCAACAAGCCCATGATCCTAACCATGCTCTCCACCGGGTCCGGTGTAATATAATTATAGGTCGTCCTCATAGACCGACACCCGATGTTCCCTTCGTCCCCTCGTAAACCCTCGTCACTCTGCCAACTGCTAAGAGCCATTGCCAGAGGCTCTGTAGCCAGCGCAAACAGCAGCTGTGACAGCGGCCACCCCTGCCTTGTTCCCCTGTATAGTTCAAAGTTCTGTGAACCCATGTCATTGGTCCACACACTCAGCCTCAATGCCACATAAAACAGGCGCACCCATACCACAAACTTTGGCCCAAACCCAAACCTTCCCAGGATCTCAAACAGGTACCACCACTCCACCCGGCCAAATGCCTTCTCCGCATCCATGGACACCACTATCTCCGGTACCTGAGCTCCTGACGGGATCATAATCACATTTAACAGCCTCCTTATATTGCTAGAAAGCTGCCTGCCCTTAACAAAGCCTGTTTGGTCCTCAGCAATCACCCCCTGGACACACCCTTCCATCCTTCCCGCCACCAACATAACCAGCACTTTCACAGCACGGGGGCAGCACGGTAGCATTGTGGATAGCACAAATGCTTCACAGCGCTAGGGTCCCAGGTTCGATTTCAGCTTGGGTCACTGTCTGTGCGGAGTCTGCACATCCTCCCCGTGTGTGCGTGCGTTTCCTCCGGGTGCTCCGGTTTCCTCCCACAGTCCAAAGATGTGCGGGTTTGGTGGATTGGCCATGCTAAATTGCCCATAGTGTCCAAAATTGCCCTTAGTGTTGGGTGGGGTTACTGGGTTATGGGGATAGGGTGGAGGTGTGGACCTTGGGTAGGGTGCTCTTTCCAAGAGCTGGTGCAGACTCGATGGGCCGAATGGCCTCCTTCTGCACTGTAAATTCTATGATTCTATGATCTGTATTTAACAGCGATATGGGCCTACATGACCCACATTCCAATGGGTTCTGCCCATTTTTGGTATGAACGTGATCATTGACTGCATCATCATCTCTGGCAGCTCCCCCTTTTCCAACGCCTCATTAAACGCCCCCAAGAGATGTGGTGCCAGGTTTGTCGCAAACTCTTTATAAAATTCTGCTGGGTAGCCATCGAGGCCCGGGGCCTTCCCTGACTTCTTACCCCTTATACTGTCCACTATCTCCCTCAGCCCCTGGGACTCCTCTCGAGCCTGCCTCTTCTCTTCCTCCAACTGTGGAAACTCCAGTTCATCTCAGAACCATCCCATGGCCCCCTCTTCACCCCCTGGGTCCGCCCTGTGCAGCTCCTCATAATAATCCCTGAACTCCTCATTTATCTTCCTGGACACCACATCCCCTGCCCCAGAACATATCTTCACTATTTCCCTGGACGTGGCTTACTTCTTTAGCTGATGCGCTAACATTCGACTTGCCTTCTCCCCGTATTCGTACTTCACCCCTCTTGCCCTACGCAGCTGTCCTACTGTCCTCCCCATTGTAAGCCTATCAAATTGTCCCTCTAATTTTTTCCTCCTCGCCAATCCCTCTGTGGTGGGTGCCCTCGATTACTCCCTATCTACCTCCACTATCTTGTTCATTAGCCATTCATATTCCTCCCTCTTTTCCCTATCTGCATGTGCCTTGAATGAGATAATCTCCCCCCGGACCACCGCTTTTAGCGCTTCCCAAAAAGTGTCCGCAGACACCTTCCCATTTTGGTTCAATTCTACATAATTTTTAATCACAGGCTGCACATTGTCACAAACTCCTCTATCTGCCAACAACCCCGAATTGAGCCTTCACCCCGGTCTCTGCTCTCGTCCAGATCTAAGCCGAATCTCCAGCCAAAGGGGCGTATGGTCCAAGATTACTATCCCCGTGTACTCTACCCCTCCACCTCGACCAAAATCTCCGGCTCACCACAAGAATATCAATTCTGGAACATACCCTGTACACGTGCAAAAAAGAGGAATATTCCCTTCTTGAAGTGCCGTCCACCATGCCCATCTTTTCCATAAACCCATCCAGCTCTTTTGCCATTCGTACCCTACCCACTGACCCGGGAATCGACCTATCCACCCTCGGCTCTGGGACACAATGAAAATCTCCTCCCATAATTAACTGGTGTGAGGCCAAGTCCAAGATTGCTGCCAGCAATTTTGATGAGTAAGAAAACGGGGTTTGTGAGCGCGAAGGAACCCTTACATAAAACCTACATCATCCCATTCGGTTCATACACATTTACCCATATCACCGGCGTCACTTCTAATACCCCACTCACAATCACATATCTCCCACCTGGGTCCCTTACTTCCTTCACGCTCACAAACCCTGTTTTCTTACTCATCAAAATTACCACCAAAAGTGGAAAACCTGACCCACCCACCCCTTCCTTAGCCTAACCTGGTCCTTCACGCGGAGGTGCGCCTCCTGCAGAAAGACCACCTCCACTTTCAAGCTCGTGAGGTGCGCAAAGTCCCAAGATTTTTTTACTGGCCCTGTTATGAGCCAGGCTTTAGAGAACCCCAAAGTGTATCATGGAGTTCACCTGACCCACAACTTTTACTAGATTGTGGTATGGGGAGCACACGGCGCACTCTACAGGTGTGGTACAGCAGACATGGAAAAGTAATTTTTAAAGCAAAACAATGTTTATTCTATAAACTCAAGTTAACCTTTTTAAAACATACAGTGAAAATGTTAGCAACCATTAATTCAAATACAACCCCCAAAGAATACAACACTAAGTAATCCTTAAGCTGTCCTTTGAACATCCATAAGACTTAAAACAAAACTTTTAACAGAAGCACATCGGGTAAAAGTCACTACTGAGAGCAGTTATTTGTTTTGAATCACCAAAGGAACGATTTACATTCTTTAGATTACAGAGAGAGATTCATACACCTTCTGGCTGTGACTGCAGCTATCCAGCTCTGAAAACTAAACTGAAACAGACCCTGCAGCAAACAGCCTAAAACTAAAGTAAAAAGCAGACAGACAGCCCAGCTCCACCCACACTCTGACATCACTAATAAACACCCATTTCTTAAAGGTACATTTCTTAAACACCCATTTTGTAAAGGTACTCTCACATGAGAGCCCATTGAGCTCTTGCATGTTCCAGGCTATCAGTCTTACTGTGGGCTTGCACCTCCATTCCCCTCTACCACCCACCATCTTCCCTTTCTGGCTCTGCCCCCATTAATTTCATCCTATACCTGATCTATCCAAGATGGCCCCTTTCTCCGTCCCGACCATGTTTCTCCTCCAACCTCGCCTCATCGCACCCCCTCCCCCTCCCCCATTCTCTCGCCCATCTCCCCCACCTCACTTGCATTCACCAACTCCTGCCCAAAGGCTTCCCTGACTAACCCCCCACCCCTTCCCCATCCTCATCTCTCTGTTCTTTGAAGAAGGCTCCCACTGACCTCCCCCTCCCCCATCCAACTAAGACGCACCTTGAACCACAGGTCACCTTCTCCAAGAACAAACAAAAAGAAGAAAAAAACACACAGCCCCAGGCGGCAGGAGGTGGGATGGGAAAAGCCGTTCCCTTACAAACTTTTCACCCCTGCTATCCTTTATCAATCCAACAGTAAAATAGTTTTAAAAACCTTCCACATCAGAGGAAAAGAAAGCCCCCCCCACTCCCTCCAACCCCCACTCTACCCGTATTCCCAATTAGTTCCAAGTGCCAGCACCCCTGTCTCCCAGAATTCTTCAGTTCTCCCCCAGTTTATGCTCCTTGATAAAGTCATTGGCCGCTTCTGGGCTCTCAAAATAGTATTCCCGGCCTTCATACGTCAAACAAAGCTTTGCCGGGCAGAGCACCCCAAACCTGATCTGTCGTCGATATAGCACCGCCTTGACTTCGTTGAACCCTGCACACTGTTTTGCCAGCTCAGCTCCAATGTCCTGGTATATTCGGACCTTGTTCCCCTCCCATTCACAGTTGTGCTTCTCCCTGGCCCACTGTAGAATCTTCTCTTTCTCCACAAACTTGTGGAGCCTCACGATCACTACCTGCAGTGGCTCCCCCGCTCTAGGCTTCTGCCTCAGAGACCAATGCACTCTGTCCACCTCAGGGGCCTTAACCAGCACCCCCTCTATCACCAACCTCGCCAGCATCCTCAAAATGTACCTCGTGGCACTCACACCTTCCACTCCTTCAGGCAGGCTCACTATCTGTAGATTCTGTCTTCTCGATCTATTTTCCTGCTCCTTCACCTTTGCTCTCAACGTTTTGCAAAGGTCTCCTAAGAGCCCCACCTCCAAATGTCGCCACCCGATCGCTGTAGTCTGTTATCATCCTCTCAATATCTCGGATCTGTGACCCCTGTGCCTCAAGCATTTCTCCACCCTCTCCATTGAGCCCTTCAGGGGTGCCACAGCCCCTTCGATGGCCTTTGAGCGATCCTCCTGCATCTCCTTCCTCTGCTGGCAGAACACTTCCTTGATGAAGGCCGTCAACCATTCCACCTAGGGCTTTCCAACTTGCATTAGCCCTTCTCCCGCTGCCATCTTTCCACTGGCTGCTGCACCACAGCTCACTACCAACTCCTTGGCCAACTTCTTCTGCTCCAAAGGTAGATGAATTGAAGAATAAACACTATTGTATTGTTATGCTGTTTCACTGCTGGTTGTGAAGCAGAACATTTACCTCAAATACGTTATAGCAGAATAATGAAGACCAGAACCTCTGATGATGGGGAAATAATTGCAGAGGGAGCTATCTGAGGATGCAACAATGTTCCAGAGAGGTAGGGGGAGGTCAGTGTAAAGGGTCAAAATGAAACATAAGTTTGAGTGAGCGTTTCAAAACAAAGATACTTACAATGTATTCTGTCATGTGAGTGTCCCTTTAAGAAAGGTTTAGTCTCTTATCATGCAATTTGTAGCACATTGCACCGTGGCTGTCAGGTGAGAGGTTTCTTTTAGGTTTTCAGTTTCAGTTTGATGGCTTTGGGCTTCAGAAGGAGAAAGAAGTATTTTTGCTGTGTTTCTCGTTTTTCATTTTAAAAGCTGTTTCAGTAAAAAGCACATTGGGTGTGGCTAACTTTGCCTTGGTAACTTTAAAGATACAGTTGCTTTCCGGAAGGAGTTTTTTTTCTGCTGGTTGGAACTGGATCAGAATTTCAGGAAAAGGACCAGTCCCATTCAAGTGAGAATACAGTGTGCTGGACCCCTTGAAAAGCAGTTTTGATTTATTGGACTTTGTTGTTGAATTGGAACAGCTAAGGGGGAATTATTAAGTGTTATACATAGATTACTGCAGCTGTGTGGTGTCTTTATGTTTGTAATTGATAAAAATTCTTGCTGTGTTTATATATATAACTACATTCTTAGAATAAACCTTGTTTTAACGAAAGCGCTCAGGAAGTCTGATGAATCACACCTACAGTGAAGGCCTTTGTGCTCATCCGAGCCAAATTCAACATAAAGGTTGTAGGTCAGGTGAACTTCATAACACACTTTGGAGTTTCTAAGCCCTGGCCCAAAACAATTTGTTTTGCATCAATATTTATGAATAACTGATCATTAAGGATAAAAAATGCAATGTATTTTAGAAAACTTGTAATCATTCCAAAATTAACATTCTTTGTAGTTTCTGAACATTTTATCATAAAACTCTTACCACATTCTATGAAAGCTCTCCGAAGTTCTAGCTCTGGAAGATATAAAATCATTACCATATGAGAAACTATAATTTAATTGATTAGCTGCTTTCACTGAAATAATTTGAATAAATTCGATGATTTTTCAATTAACATCACTTGTTACCAGTACCACATGTTTACCATCTTTAAGTGTTTCAGTAATAGGCTGTGCTACAGTTCAGGGACTGCAATGTTATAATGTGGAATTGGTTTATTTCTAGGAAGGATGAAGTGGGAGGAGGAATAATAAATTCAAACAACAGAACTTTTCTGTGTACAAGAAAATACTGAGGATTCTGGAATCTGAAACAAAAACAGAAAATGCTGGGAAATCTCAGCAGGGCAGGCAGCATCTGGGGAGAGAGAGATAACATTTTGAGTGTGTTTGTTTGTTTATTGTCATGTGTACCGAGGTACAGTGAAGAGTATTTTTCTGCGAGCAGCTCAGACAGATCTTTTAGTACATGAAAATAAAATAAAATAAAAATAAAATACGTAATAGGGCAACACTAGGTCCATTTTGTAAATACATAGACACCGGCATCGGGTGAAGCATACAGGGTGTAGTGTTAATGAGGTCAGTCCATAAGAGGGTCATTTAGGAGTCTGGTGACAGTGGGGAAGAAGCTGTTTTTGAGTCTGTTCGTGCGTGTTCTCAGACTTTTGTATCTCCTGTCCGATGGAAGAAGTTGGAAGAGTGAGTAAGCCGGGTGGGTGGGGTCTTTGATTATGCTGCCCACTTTCCCAAGGCAGCGGGAGGTGTAGATAGATGGGTGGCAGGTTTGTGTGATGGACTGGGCTGTGTTCACGACTCTGAAATTTCTTGCGGTCCTGGGCCGAGCAGTTGCCATACCAGGCTGTGATGCAGCCAGATAGGATGCTTTCTATGGTGCATTTGTAAAATTTGGTAAGAGTCAATGTGGACATGCCGAATTTCCTTAGTTTCCTGAGGAAGTATAGGCGCTGTTGTGCTTTCTTGGTGGTAGCGTTGACGTGGGTGGACCAGGACAGATTAATGGAGACGTGTATCCAAGGTATTTGAAGCTGTCAACCATCTCCATCTCAGCCCCATTGATGCTGACAGGGGTGTGTACAGTACTTTCCTTCATGAAGACAATGACCAGCTCTTTAGTTTTTCTGGCATTGAGGGAGAGATTGTTGTCGCTACACCACTCCACTAGGTTCTCTATCTTCCTCCTGTATTCGGACTCATCGTTATTCGAGATCCGGCCCACTATCGTCGTATCGTCAGCAAACTTGGAGATGACGTTGGAACCAAGTTTTGCCACGCAGTCGCATATGTATAGGGAGTATAGTAGAGGGCTAAATACGCAGCCGCTTCGGTACCTTGACAGCATTCTACTCCGCATGGACCGTAAACGCAGTTGGCATATCATTAACGGGCCTGATCTGGTATTCTCCTGGGCCTCCAATGATGCTCTGCCTCTGCCGGGGGGAATTACCGATGGCGAGTTTCACTTGTGGTTTTAATAATCGGGAAACAAGCGCCGTGGTTGCTGAGGGACAGAGAGAAAATAAGGCATGCAGAGGTGCGACGGTGGGTTGCTGGTTCTGCTGTTCGCAGGGCCGGGGGGGAATAGCGGGTGATGTGTTGGGTAAGCTGGGTCTAAGTGGACTGCGTTTGATGCAGTGTAGAGAGAGACAGGCTTCCAACACTTGAAAAGATGCAACACGATTTTATTGAACAACTAACTATAATACATGCTTAACTGTGGGTTAACACTATACTGACTTGACTGGAGACCTGAGGCTAACCTGACCAGACTAACTGACTACCACATGGTGCTTGTTCTAGCTGCTGCTCACGAGCTCTGACTGTCTCAGAGGCTGGGTCTCGAGAGAGCGGGAAAACTGGTGCCCTCTGGCTTTATAGTGGCCGTGTCCTGTCTGGTGATTGGCTGCTGTGTTCTGTGTGCTCACTGGTCATCCTGTGTGTCAATCACTGCCTGTCTGTGCACCATCATATACCTGTGTGTATATTATGACATCTCCCCCCCTTTAAAAAAAAAAGAACTATGTGTACAGGTCAATAAATAATGAATATGTGTACAGAAAGCTGACTATACACAGAATATGCTAACTTCTATACATGGGAAGGTGTCTAGTGCAGATAGAGGGCAGATAACACATGGTAAAAATGATATGTGCAGATGTCAAAACGATGAGAGAACAAGGTAATGGAACATTCAGTCTATAAATTCAGTCTCTGTGGCGGACGACGAATTCTGGTTGACCGAACGAGCATTTGGCTCTGTCGAGTCGGAGGCCATGCTCGTGGATCCTGTGGATCACCCGTTTGAGGCAATTGATGTGATCTTGCCGAATTGTGGACCATCTTATGACGCCGTTGACGTACACTCGCACCCCTTCGATGCCCTCCATCATTTGTTCCATTATGCAGTGGAACACCTCTTGAGGCGGAGATGATGCCAAAGGTTGGAACAGTAGCGACCGAACGGGGTGTCGAATGTGCACAGCTTGCGACTGGACACATCCAGCTGTATTTGCCAAAACCCCTTGGAAGCGTCCAGCTTCGTGAAGAATTTGGCATGAGCCATCTCGCTGGTTAGTTCTTCTCGTTTAGGTATTGGGTAGTGTTCCCTCAAGATGTTGCGGTTCAAATCTTTGGAGTCGATACAGATTCAAAGTTCCCCTGATGGCTTCTTGACGCAAACCATGGAGCTAACCCAGTCCGTGGGTTCCGTGACCTTTGAAGTGACGCACTGGTCCTGGAGGTCTTGCAGCTGCTGTTTGAGGCGGTCCTTGAGGGGTGCCGACACCCGACGTGGTGCGTGAACCACAGGGTCCATTTGGCTTCAGTAGGATTTTGTATCGGTATGGGAGTGTGCCCATACCTTCGAACACGCTGTGGTATTGCGCTATGATGTCATCGATTTGAGCCTGGAAGCTATCATCTGGCAAGGCTGGTGCCTGTGAGGACGACATGGTGTGAACCTGCTGCACTAGGTTCAGGAGTTTGCAGGCCCGAGCACCCAGCAGGGAAGCTCTGTTGGTTCCGCCGATTTCAAATCGCAGCGTTGCTTTCAATGACCTATTGGACACCGCAAGCTGGCATGAGCCACTGGCAGCAGTGGAATTGCCATTGTAGTTGAGGAGCTGGCAGGCCAGTGGAAGAATGCTTGGTTTGATGTGGATGGTGTCGAGGTCAGACTCTGAAATGAGATTTGCTGAAGCACCCACCGGTGTCCAGCTTGAAACGGATGCGAGCCTTGTTAACCGTAAGGGTGGAACACCACTCGTCGTCCGGATCAATGCTCAGGACCCGGCAGCGGCAGAGCCTGCCCCAGAGAAACATCAGTCGGTGCAACAGGAGTGGAGGCGGCCTACTGCGGCCTCCGCTCTGCAACATGGGTCCCCTTTGGCAGCCGTCCTCTGGAGCAACCGAGCCTGGATGGGTCAGGCAGTCGCTCAGGTGTCCCAGGTGGCATGTTGCCATCCTGTTCTGCCCACTGACCATCAGATACACCAGGGCAGGAGGGGGAGAGCCCGAGGTGCTCTAGTGTTCCAGCACCACCCCTGCGGGATTTACCGGCAAGGGTCCCATCCCCTCCTCCTCCCTCAGGATGCCCAATGGCCCGCGGAGTACTCCCTGGGACAGGGATGCAATCGGAGCTAGCCCCTGAGGCTCCCCCACCACCTGATGCTGCTGGACCTGGAGGCCCGCTACTGTCTCGACCAGGGTCTCAAGTGAAAAGTGAAAATCGCTTATTGTCACAAATAGGCTTCAAATGAAGTTACTATGAAAAACCCCTAGTCGCCACATTCCAGCGCCTGTTCGGGGAGACTGTTACGGGAATGCTCATGGCTATGGAGCACAGGGAGTGGGCCACCTCCCTCTGGGACTCTACCACATCACCCAGTCAGAGTGTAACCTCCCTCTGTGGCTGGCTCAGGTTGGCCACTAACTGGGCAATGCCACCAACATCCTTAGCCATGATCTTTTGTCACTGGTCCAAGCTCTGGAGCGCACTGTATTCCAGGTGGCTCTGGTATATGGCTGCGTGTGACAGGGCAGCCCTGTCCTGTGCCTTGGCCACTGCCCACACAGAGTGCCCCAGGCCTTGGACATCCTGACTCACGATTGATACCGTCTCCACCGTGGACTACACCTGTGTTGGCCATGTTGATACGCATCGTCAGCACCGACCTCTTCCCCTGCAGGCAGTTGGACTCCTCCAACTGCACCTGCAGGCGTGGATGGTTGCAGACAGGCTCTCATGTAGTCCCTGGCTCTGCGACTGCATCTCCCCTATCGATGGGACTGTCCTTTCCAGAAGCACAATGACCTACCCGGACGGCATATAATCCCTGGGGTCGGGCTGCCCTCTGACTGCCCGTGCCGAAAAAAACACAGGGCTATTCAACACTACTGACATTGAATAAGGGTTTGAAGGAGAACATGTGACAGAGGCCGTACATCGCCCCGTTTTGGACACTGAGGAGCTCCGCTCGCCGCAGCGAGAGATCTCAGAGGCCCCATAAGCGACTTCCAACCTTCCCCCAAATCCTCAGTCCAAACGCACGATGGCAGGGTCTCTGGCCCCCTCTGTACCCCCAACACCCATGCAGGGCACCCCCTATCTAATCGTGCAAAAAATGCCAGCTTGGTACCTTGGCAGTACGAACCTAGCAGTTTGCCCTGCCAGAACCACTTGGGCACCTTGTCAGAGTCAGGCTGGCATTACCAGGATGCCAAGGTGCCCAGGTGGCACCAACAGTGC
Organism: Scyliorhinus torazame; assembly: GCF_047496885.1. Lineage (NCBI taxonomy): Eukaryota > Metazoa > Chordata > Chondrichthyes > Carcharhiniformes > Scyliorhinidae > Scyliorhinus > Scyliorhinus torazame. Next base: position 213,511,222 of record NC_092720.1, on the reverse strand, counting down.
AGCTGGGGGCCTCCGATCCCCTGAGATATCCCCACAAGTGCCGTTCCGCCTGGTCCCCGTTTGTGGGGGGCCAGTACCAAACGGCATTCGGCCAAGGTCTCCGAAGCAAAGGGGTTAGATTCCAAAGCCTCAGGTCCCTCGGGGATCTGCACGTTAAAGTGAGCCTAACTGCCTCGCTCTGATATGCAGATTTGCCAAAAGGTGATCCCACCCACAATGGGCAGGATTTACATCGCAACATCCCACAAGATCGCGTTGAATCTCGTGAGCGAGCCGGTAGATTCCGGGGTCTCCCGGATTTTATCGGCCATGCTGCACCATGGCGAGCTGACTTTCAGGTGCAACGTGGCTGTTGGATTGCTCCGTTAGTCTCTGAAACGGAGAATATCGCCCCATACGTCTCCCAAATGGAGACTTGTCACACAGCCTTGGCTTGACATGGTCTGCATTCTGAAAGCCTTGGTTTCGGATCTCCCACCAAGACCGTTGCAAACCTATCATCGGGAGGTCAAGAAAGGCTGCGTGATAATCCCCATGCTATTTACAATCTGTCTGTATTGAAGTGGCTGTTCATCTGATAAAGGAGCAGCTGCCCTTTGGGGCAGGATTGTGATGACAAATCATTGGAACAAAATCCACACAGTCTCGTGATTTATAGTGTCAAATTCTTCGGTCAGGTCGATTAAAGTAATGAAGAGTTTCTGGTGTTCTCAACATTTTTCTGGGATGTCTGACATTAACGCTGTCGGAGGATCCTCTGGAAGGTGTAAAGTCAGACTTTGGAAGATTTCCTCAGCCACAGGATGTAGATGATTCAAGAAAATTGTGTCAGGAGTTTCACAACTATTGACAAAAAGGAAATATCTCGATTGTTATGACAGCATTAGGGTGGCACAGTGGTTAGCACTGCTGCCGAGGACCTGGATTCAATCCCAGCGCCGGGTCACTGTCCGTGTGGGAGTTTGCACATTCTCCCCATGACTTGGGTTTCTTTCCCACAACCCAAAGATGTGCAGGGTAGGTGGATTGGCCACGCTAAATTGCCCCTTAATTGGAAAACATTTTTGTTAAAAGTTTTGACAACATTATTTACTTTACTTTTTGAAGTTCTACAATTAGAAATTCTACTTCCACAATTATCATATTACTGAAGTTGGTGGAAATTCCTTTTCCTCCCAAATCCGTAGGATGAGTCCATGGATTTTTAATGTGAGCAAAGTTCCGACAGCTTTGTAGACATCAGGGCTGCAGGTTTTGTTGTTTTTTATCTATTTGATTGTTTGTTGTAGTTGTCCCATCGATGATGGTTCACCCATGGATTCTACCTCACGGCATTGGGCATAGAGGCACTAGAGGCGATCCGCAGCAACTGATGAGAGTCCCTCCCCACTGTATGCCACTGAGCTGCTGTCTCTGCTAGGTCTGTCCTACCCACAAGGTACAGATGATGAAAGAATGTGTGGCATTGGCTGAATAGTACGATTCTGTGAGTAAGACTATTTCATGCTGTTGCTTAAATAGTCTATGGGAGAGCTCACCTAATTTTAGCACACGTCCTCTACTGTTAATGATAATAATAATAATCTTTATTGTCACAAGTAGGCTTACATTTACCCTGCAATGAAGTTACTGTGAGAATGAGGAGGCCTTTGTGGTACTGACTGGCCAGGATGTTCCTTTGCAATATCCTTCGCCGAGGTTGATGACAGGTGGTGTCTCTGGTTTTATTTTATTCGACATTTTGATGCAGAGACAATCAAAGTTTTCATGAATTAAATTACCACGAGAAAAGTTGAAACAAAGCTCCATGTGTTGATGTTGTTCTCGATTATTTTTGCTTTAAATTTGTCCAAGTCAATGTCAAGCATATTTATAAGAGGAAGATAATACCAGAATCTTCAATCGATCATCTCTGTTGAAGAGTTATGAAAAGACACCGATATTTCAAGAGTATTTTCTATTCAACAGGAGAATGGAAGTTGGAACTATCTGTCTAGATGGGATCTTGAGGCCGGCCTCGCTGCTCTCGGGATCGGCAGCAAGGGCGGAAAATCCCGCAGGATTGAGAAACGCAATTCTCGCAGGAGAGATCACATTTCCCTATCTTCCCCACCTCTTGCCGGCAATGTCACGAGATTCACGCCCACATAGTATGTGAACCTCATTTTAATAAATTTGAAACCCAATGTGATTAGCAGCCCCACCGTTAAATGATTTCTCCCCCCTCCCCCCCCCCATGGAGCTGGTGAGGTTTGCTGCAGAGTGAGCCAAGCGCAAGGCTGTCGAGGGGATGCATCCGGAGCGCAGCCATAAGTATAGCCCGAGAGGGGGTAGAGAAACATGCCCAGGCAGTGCCCTGGCATTGCCCACTGGCACAGATTGCCAGGTAGGCCGGGGGAGCAGTAGAGATTGGTGGGAGTGGATGCTGCCAATGAATGTCGGGAGGGTGAGGAGGGGCACTATGGTGGAGGAAGTGGAAGGGTGTAGGGGTGGGGATGGATTTTCCAGGAATGGATGTTTGGGGGCGGGGGGGGGGTATGTGTAACAGCCCCTGAGACCTCTGCTATGTGTGTTGGGGGCCATTGCATTGCGGTGCTGGTCGGGACACCCTTTAAAGATGGTGTCCCGATTTGTGTTGGCCGGTTCCCAATCCTGACTCCGGTGTATCCGACACCATTTCTCATTGGAATTGCTTATTGTGTTTTCCGTGGTGCCGGTGCTAGCCCATTAATGGTTGATGAATTGCTGTCGTAGAAGTCTACCAATTCTGTGCTGGCACCAACACTTAGGGCGGGATTCCCCGTCGCGACCGCCCCGTTTTCCGGTACAACGCTCCCCCGCTGGTAGTGGGATCCTCCGTCCCGGCAGCCGGCCAATGGGGTATCGCATTGTGGCCACCCCCACGTTTTCGAGAAATCCGTGGGCGTGAGTGCCCTGCCGGCGAAGCAGAGGATCTCTCCGACGGGAAATCTCTTCCTTAGTCTATGAAATGGAGAATTCTGCCCCTGGTCTGTGGAACTGGAGAGTTCCACATTAGTTTTCTGAGAGAGCCTATGGAGACTGGGAGAAGCACCCAGGTATTTTCAGGCCTTTATCAATGTTGTCTTTGTTACAATGAGAATGTACCTTTAATTTGTTGATGGTGTTTCCAACTCCAATAAATCACAGCAGAAATACCACAAATTAGACAGCAAATGGTCACGAGTAATGGCACCAACCAATCAGGGCGTGCAGGGAAAATATCACCTGTAAAGTAAACACCAGTGAATTAGATAATTATTCTACCTTTAAAATATGCCATGAGAATTGTTATTTTAGAATATCCAATATTATTGAAAGTTCCTGAAGTAGAACACACTCAGATCTTCTGGTAGCCTTCTGCCTCACTTCACACAGACACAGAATTGTCACGGTGCAGAGAGAGGCCATTTGGCCCATGTTAGGATGCCAGACTAGTCCCCGACATTTGTTAGGATAGGTCCATAACCAGTGTCAACTTAAATGAGGCAATTATAATGGTATGAGGGAGGAGTTGTCTCAGGTGAGCTGGTAAACAAGCTAAGATACAGGTCAGTAGATGAGCTGCAGCAGATATTCAAACAGCTGCTCCATAATTGCTCAGCAGGAATTTATCCCAACCTAAAAGAGGGATTCCAGCTGCATGTAGACTGAAGGACTATAACAGCAACCTGATCTCTTCAATAGCATCATGCCATTTGAAAGTCTCGAACAAATAAATCTAGAAACTATTAAGATTTGAATTCATAAATAATGATAAATCTTCATGCGCAGAATTGCAGCTTGTACAACGTATATACACGGCAACTTGATTTACACCAAGTTTCGATGAAGAAATCCAACACATCTTAAATCAGTACCCTGATGTATTCAGAGGCATGGGCACATTACCGTTCCAAAATAAAATCTTACTCAGGAAGGATGCCAAGCCAGTTATTCATCTGCTTCGGAGAATTCCTGCTCCTTTGCGAGAAAGGTTAAAAGAAGAACTAGACCGACTTCAAACCCAAGGCATTAAATCTCGAGTCACAAAACCGACTGACTGGGTTAGCTCATTGGTTTGCGTAAAAGAAATGTCCGGTGATCTTTGCATCTGCATTGATCCTAAAGATCTCAATAAGAATATATGAAGGGAACACTATCCCATACCAAAGCGCGAGGAAATCACAAGTGAGATGGCGAATGCACGCATCTTCACTAAATTAGACGCGTCACAGAGATTTTGGCAAATGCAACTCGCTGACTCGGGCAGATTATTATGTACTTTCAACACTCCCTTTGGGCGATTTTGCTTCAACCATTTGCCGTTTGGCATCATATCGGCATCTGAGATATTCCACAGGATCATGTAGCAAATGCCAGAAGGAATTGAAGGGGTGAGGGTGTACGTTGATGACATCATCATTTGGTCCACAACCAAGGAAGAACACATTAAACGTTTAGCACAAGTAATCGAACGCACCAACAAGTTTGGACTCAAACTGAATCAAGCAAAGCAAACCTTTGCACAGTCTTCACTGAAGCTTTTGGGAGATACCATTTCTCACCAAGGTGTCAGACCTGATGATGGTAAAATAGCAGCAATTCAAGACATGAAAATTCCAGAAGATAAGAAAGCTGTTCTCAGATTTTTAGGCTTCGTTAATTTTCTTGGCAAATTTATCTCCAACTTATCAGCACGAACAACAGCATTGAGAAATTTAATCAGAAAATCTACTACCTTTGAGTGATTGCAGAGCCATCAGAAGAATGGACAGATTTAAAAACGCAGCTTCTGACTGCACCGATACTCGATTTCTTCGATCCGAAAAGAGCAACCAAAATATCCACTAATGCAAGTCAGGATGGAATAGGCGCGGTTCTCTTACAACTAGATGAACATTCTGGATTGATTGGATTGCTATAGCATATGCTTCAAGAGCAATGACAGCAACGGAATGCAGATACGCACAAATTGAGAAGGAATGTCGAGGTCCATTGACAGGAATATTAAATTCTATGATTATGTCTATGGACTCCCAACCTTCACTGTTGAGACGGATCACAGGCCATTGGCCCACATCATTGACAAAGATCTAAACGACCTGACGCCCAGACTTCAGCAAATAATAATGAAATTCCGACAGTATGATTTCAAATTGATCGACACACCTGGAAAATAGTTAATTATTGCAGACAGTTTATTCCATTGCAACTGACAGCACACCACTGTAATTCATACGTGATGTAGAAACTTAGGCTCAACTCTGCGCAGAGAACCTTCCCGCATCAGACGAAAAACTACAATTAATCAAGTCCGAAACGAAAAGAACGCTACACTTCAGAGGGTCATGCAGCATCTCCAACATGGGTGGCCGAAAGGGCGATGTCCTCAATACCGAAACATACAATCTGATTTGACAATAGTCGATGGTCTACGACTGAGACTGGATCAAATGGTCATTCCACAATGTCTTTGTCCTGACATACTTGAAAAGATTCACGAGGGACACCTTGGTATCGAAAAATGTAAAAGAAGAGCACGACAGGCAGTCTACTGTCGTAATTTCATCATTATTCACTGAAGTCTGGCTGAGAATAAACAGGGACATCACTGACATGATCATAACCTGCAAAACTTGTCACGGGTACCAACCTGCGTAATGCAAGGAGACCCTTCAACAGCACAATCTGGTTACTCCTCCTTGGACCAAAGTAGGGATCGACCTTTTTCAATCAACTGGTCGAGACTACGTCTTAATAATGGATTATTATTCTAACTACCCAGAAGTTATGAAACTTCCAGACTTGACATCCAGTTCAGTTATTAAAGCATGCAAAGAAACATTTCTCAAGGCATGGAATACCGGATACTGTAATGTCGGACAATGGTCCATGTTTTGCAAGTTTGGAATGTTCAGAATTCTCGAAGAAGAAGTCCTCACTACCCTCAGTCCAATGGCAAGTTGGAGAAGGGTGTTCACATCGTCAAACAGTTGATTAGTAAAGCAAATGACTCAAGGTCCGATATCCATCTTGCGTTGTTATCGTATAGAGCTGCACCATAATCTTCAGGACTCTCGCCGGCTCAAATGTCTCGCCGGCTCAAATGTTATTTAACAGGGATCTCGGGGACTATCTTACCAGCAATCAGACTGCAGAATCCAGACCATTTGCCTATTCTGAAGAAAATTGAGGACCAAGGTTCAAAACAACAATCATACTATGATCAACATGCATATCAATTGGAACCACTGACAAAGGATGACCTTGTCAGAATCAAAAAGCCAGAAGGTGGATGGTCTGCTCCAGCTACAATTATTAGGCAAGCAGCTCCACGTTCCCACAGAGTAAAATCAGCGGAAGGCACGATTTTTCGACATAACAGACGTGCTTTGCAAACAATTTGGCTTAACCAACAAATTTTTCCAAATGTAGACTTCACTAACTTGATGTTTCGTGACAATCTACTGCATACCAGAAATTCGGAGACAAGCACAAGACTGTGAAAGTTTCAGATTCACCACTTGGTCAGCTAAGAAGATCAACAAGATGACGAAGAAAACCAAACAAACTGGACTTAGAAAATATTGTATTATTGTGAATAGTCAGTGCTCCAGTTTTGCCTGTACAGATATACATCTCTTGATTTATACTTATCTTGTTGTACAATTTTCTCTGCCACACAGAAAATATGTAGAAAAGAAATGGGATGCAGTGATCTGTATATCTGCTGATATGTAAGGGGTTAGTTAACATCTGTAATATAGTGCTGGACAACCACTAGATGGCAGCACCAGATCGGTGTAAATAAAATGTGCTCAGAGGAGATTTCTATCTCTTCAGGAGTGACTAGTGAGCAGAGTGTTAGAGATATAGCTTAGTGAGCAGGTGTAGTTAAACATTATTTATACTTCTGAGTTACCTAATCATCAGTTATAGTAGTAGAAGAGTGAACAAACTCATAGATATTTATATTCATTATACAAAAAATGTTACTTGCTTAATTTCAAGACTGATAGTTTTACTGAATGACAACCATCCGACCATTCTGGAAATAAGCAAAATAAAATATTACTATCACGTAATATAACACCTCCAATGCCAAAATCATGGTAGGCCCCAGTTTGACACCAGATCGGGATGCTCCGCCACCCTGAAAATGGGGTAAATGGTTCGCCCATCAAGCGGGCCTAAAGTACAGTAGACATATCATTAGCAGGCCTGACACCCTATTCTCTGGGGTCCCTGAGATTCATCGCCTCCGATGGGCCGATTTCTCAACAGTGTGGTTCACTTGTGGTTTCAAAAATCGTGAACTTGGAGTCGTGGCTGCTGAGTGAGAGAGGTAGGACATGGAGTGGAGTGACTGCAGGCTGCCCTGAGGCCGTGTGAGCGGGGGATGCTCAGAGAGGATGGGCAGCTGCAGCAGTAGAGTGGCCAGCTGAGGAACGGGCTGCCGAGGGGCAGGCTGCAGAGGGGCAGGCTGCAGAGGAACGGGCTGCAGAGGAACGGGCTGCAGAGGAACGGGCTGCAGAGGGGCAGGCTGCAGAGGAACGGGCTGCAGAGGAACGGGCTGCAGAGGAACGGGCTGCAGAGGAACGGGCTGCAGAGGAACGGGCTGCAGAGGAACGGGCTGCAGAGGAACGGGCTGCAGAGGGGCAGGTGGCGGGCACATGTGCTGGAGGGCCGGCTGCCCAACAGGCCAAGGAGGAGGAGGTGCCAAGGAGGAGCCACATGAGGCCTCGTGTATACTGGCGCCGCCTGTCATTCGAGGACCTGCCGGACCGGGCATGCCGGTGTAGACTCCGGTTGAGCATAGAGACATAGCAACACACCTGTCAGATGATGGCACACCCAACACCGCGGGGGTATGGGGAGGACACCTGCTCCGGTGGCCATCAAGGTGACGGTCGCCCTGAACTTCTACGTGATGGGTCCTTCCAGTCGTCAAGTGGGGTTTTGTCCGGGATCTCCCAGACCTCGGTGCACAAGTCCATCCGCGCCATCAAGGAGGCCCTGTTTGTCCAGGCGGATCATTAGATCCATTTCATTGCAGACCTTGCCCAGCAGGATGCCTGGGCAGCGGGGTTCACTGCCATCGCCGGGATGCCCTGGGTCTAAGGGGTGATAGACGCGATGCATATTGGCGAAGGGCACCGGTGGATAACAGGCCTCTGTATACTAACTGAAGGGGGTACCACTCAACGAACATCCAACTGGTATGTGACCATCAGGCGCGCATTGTACACGTCTGCGCCCGGTACCGTGCAGTGTGCACGACTCCATCATCCTGGCACACTCGGTGATTCCTGACATGTTCGAGAGGGGCCCCCCAGCCCCCCACCCCCTCCCCCGAGTGGTTGGCTCCTGGGCGACAGGAGTTACCCACTGTGGTCTTGGCTGATGACATCTATCTGGAGGCCACAGACCGATGCGGAGACCTGCTTTGACGACACCCATACAGCGACTAAGAGTGTGATCAAGCGATGTTTCGGCATCCCGAAGGTGCACTTCGGTGCCTGGCCTGCGCTGGAGGTGCCCTCCAGAGAGGGTCGCCCGCATCGAGGTGACCTGCTGTGACCTCCACAACATCGCAGAGCAGAGGGGCCATGTGCTGGAGGAGGACGAGGAGGAAGGGCAGGCCTTGTCCGATGAGGAGCATGCAGATGAGGGGGTGGATGAGCAGGACATGAGTCTCGGGCAGGCAGAGGACGTATGACGCAATGGCCAGGGCCAGTGCGCACAGGATGCTCTGATCGGCTCCATGTTCACCAACTAGAAGGGACAGGGTGGAGCAGATGGGGGAGGGGGGGGCAGTGCTGGCCAGGTGGGCAGCACTTGGACACCACATCCCAGACCCACACCCCCTCACATCCCACAACACCAAACCACCTGCACCCCCACCCCCCCGTTATATGTAGCTGCGGCGCTACAAGCTGGGGTCTTGGTTTGACGGTGACAACGGGGGGTCCAATAGGATGGAGACAACGTCTGACTCATGCTCACGGTTAACCTTCCTCCTGGGTGATCCCTGCATGCGAGCTAGCCAGTCCATCACGCAGTCCCGTCGGATCTCTGAGGTGGGGGTACTGGTCGGGGCGGGGGGGGGGGGGTGGCGGAGTTGGAGGGAGGGTCGGGGAGCACGGTCCACTCACGGGGCCTGCACTGGTCCCCTGGTGTGGGATGAGGGGAGTGAGGGGGGGTGCGGGATGAGGGAGGTGGGGGGTTAAGGACTGAGGGGATTGAGGGGAGTGCGGGAGGGTGTGGGCTGAGAGGGTGAGGGGGCTGTGGGCTGAGGGTGGTGAGGGTGGTGTGGGATGAGGGGGGTGCGGGATGAGGGAGGTGAGGTGGGTGCGGGATGAGCGTACTGAGGGGAGTGGGGGCATGGACTGAGGGGTTGAGGGGAGTGCAGGAGGGTGTGGGGTGTGTGGGGGTCTGTGGGCTGAGGGAGGTGAGGGTGGTGTGGGCTGAGGGGAGTGAGAGGGGTGAGGGCTGAGGGGGGTGAGGGCTGAGGTGGGTGTGTGGGATGAGGGAAGTATGAGGGGTGAGGGCTGAGGGGGGTGAGGGTGGTTTGGGGTGAGGGGAGTGGGGGGGTGAGGGATGTGGGAGGTGAGGGGGGAGCGGGATGAGTGGACTGAGGGGAGTGGGGGTATGGACTGAGGGGTTGAGGGGAGTGCAGGAGGGTGTGGGTTGAGGGGTGTGTGGGCTGAGGGGGGTGTGGGCTGAGGGGGGGTGTGGGCTGAGGGGGTGTGTGGGCTGAGGGGGGTGTGGGCTGAGGGGGGTGTGGGCTGAGGGGGGTGTGGGCTGAGGGGGGTGTGGGCTGAGGGGGGTGTGGGCTGAGGGGGGTGTGGGCTGAGGGGGGTGTGGGCTGAGGGGGGTGTGGGCTGAGGGGGGTGTGGGCTGAGGGGGGTGTGGGCTGAGGGGGGTGTGGGCTGAGGGGGGTGTGGGCTGAGGGGGGTGTGGGCTGAGGGGGGTGTGGGCTGAGGGGGGTGTGGGCTGAGGGGGGTGTGGGCTGAGGGGGGGTGTGGGCTGAGGGGGGGTGTGGGCTGAGGGGGGTGTGGACTGAGGGGGGTGTGGACTGAGGGGGGTGTGGACTGAGGGGGGTGTGGGCTGAGGGGGGTGTGGGCTGAGGGGGGTGTGGGCTGAGGGGGGTGTGGGCTGAGGGGGGTGTGGGCTGAGGGGGGTGTGGGCTGAGGGGGGTGTGGGCTGAGGGGGGTGTGGGCTGAGGGGGGGTGTGGGCTGAGGGGGGTGTGGACTGAGGGGGGTGTGGACTGAGGGGGGTGTGGACTGAGGGGGGTGTGGGCTGAGGGGGGTGTGGGCTGAGGGGGGTGTGGGCTGAGGGGGGGTGTGGGCTGAGGGGGGGTGTGGGCTGAGGGGGGGTGTGGGCTGAGGGGGGGTGTGGGCAGAGGGGGGGTGTGGGCAGAGGGGGGGTGTGGGCAGAGGGGGGTGTGGGCAGAGGGGGGGTGTGGGCAGAGGGGGGGTGTGGGCAGAGGGGGGGTGTGGGCAGAGGGGGGGTGTGGGCAGAGGGGGGGTGTGGGCAGAGGGGGGGTGTGGGCAGAGGGGGGGTGTGGGCAGAGGGGGGGGTGTGGGCAGAGGGGGGGTGTGGGCAGAGGGGGGGTGTGGGCAGAGGGGGGGTGTGGGCAGAGGGGGGGTGTGGGCAGAGGGGGGGGTGTGGGCAGAGGGGGGGTGTGGGCAGAGGGGGGGTGTGGGCAGAGGGGGGGTGTGGGCAGAGGGGGGGTGTGGGCAGAGGGGGGGTGTGGGCAGAGGGGGGGTGTGGGCAGAGGGGGGGTGTGGGCAGAGGGGGGGTGTGGGCAGAGGGGGGGTGTGGGCAGAGGGGGGGTGTGGGCAGAGGGGGGTGTGGGCAGAGGGGGGTGTGGGCTGAGGGGGGTGTGGGCTGAGGGGGGTGTGGGCTGAGGGGGGTGTGGGCTGAGGGGGGTGTGGGCTGAGGGGGGTGTGGGCTGAGGGGGGTGTGGGCTGAGGGGGGTGTGGGCTGAGGGGGGTGTGGGCTGAGGGGGGTGTGGGCTGAGGGGGGTGTGGGCTGAGGGGGGTGTGGGCTGAGGGGGGTGTGGGCTGAGGGGGGTGTGGGCTGAGGGGGGTGTGGGCTGAGGGGGGTGTGGGCTGAGGGGGGTGTGGGCTGAGGGGGGTGTGGGCTGAGGGGGGTGTGGGCTGAGGGGGGTGTGGGCTGAGGGGGGTGTGGGCTGAGGGGGGTGTGGGCTGAGGGGGGTGTGGGCTGAGGGGGGTGTGGGCTGAGGGGGGTGTGGGCTGAGGGGGGTGTGGGCTGAGGGGGGTGTGGGCTGAGGGGGGTGTGGGCTGAGGGGGGTGTGGGCTGAGGGGGGTGTGGGCTGAGGGGCGTGTGGGCTGAGGGGCGTGTGGGCTGAGGGGCGTGTGGGCTGAGGGGCGTGTGGGCTGAGGGGCGTGTGGGCTGAGGGGCGTGTGGGCTGAGGGGCGTGTGGGCTGAGGGGCGTGTGGGCTGAGGGGCGTGTGGGCTGAGGGGCGTGTGGGCTGAGGGGCGTGTGGGCTGAGGGGCGTGTGGGCTGAGGGGCGTGTGGGCTGAGGGGCGTGTGGGCTGAGGGGCGTGTGGGCTGAGGGGCGTGTGGGCTGAGGGGCGTGTGGGCTGAGGGGCGTGTGGGCTGAGGGGCGTGTGGGCTGAGGGGCGTGTGGGCTGAGGGGCGTGTGGGCTGAGGGGCGTGTGGGCTGAGGGGCGTGTGGGCTGAGGGGCGTGTGGGCTGAGGGGCGTGTGGGCTGAGGGGCGTGTGGGCTGAGGGGCGTGTGGGCTGAGGGGCGTGTGGGCTGAGGGGCGTGTGGGCTGAGGGGCGTGTGGGCTGAGGGGCGTGTGGGCTGAGGGGCGTGTGGGCTGAGGGGCGTGTGGGCTGAGGGGCGTGTGGGCTGAGGGGAGTGAGAGGGGGAGGGCTGAGAGGGGGAGGGCTGAGAGGGGGAGGGCTGAGAGGGGGAGGGCTGAGAGGGGGAGGGCTGAGAGGGGAGGGCTGAGAGGGGAGGGCTGAGAGGGGGAGGGCTGAGAGGGGGAGGGCTGAGAGGGGGAGGGCTGAGAGAGGTGTGGGCTGAGGTGAGTGAGAGGGGGAGGGCTGAGAGGGGGAGGGCTGAGAGGGGTGTGGGCTGAGGGGAGTGAGAGGGGGAGGGCTGAGAGGGGTGTGTGGTGAGGGAGCTGAGGGGGATGTTGGGGGGGTGGGGCGTCCACACATGTGTCCTGAGGATCCGCAACTATGTACACTCTCACTTCCTTGCCCGCTGCCAAACTCCATCCAGTGCCCTCTGCTCGGGCATGGTGAGGGGCTGCAGGCCTGGTGGTCCCCCTCCTGCTCCCTGCGATTGTGTGCGGCCTTCTGCTGGTGGGGAAAGGGGAGGGGTGGGGGCGGGCAAACTCAAACAGCGACACTGTTAAATGGTCCGACGCATGCAGGGGCTGTGGAGATGGTGGCTCAGTGGCCAGGGCACCCAGCGATGGCGAATGGCATGGGTGGTGGCATGTGGGGAAGGGTAGTGGTTTGGCCTTTCCCCAGGGGGGAGGGGCCGGGTTACGAGTGTGTGGGGGAGGCGGGGTTAATGCCAGGGGCATTGTGAAGCCAACTTACCCTGTCCGTGCTGAGGAGATCCTAAAGTTTCTTCCTGCACTGGATGCCAGTCCGGATGACGTTGCCCACGGCGCTGACCGCCTTTCCCACCTGTGCCCAGGCATGGCGAACAGCGGTGCCTGGCGGCCTTTCTTCCAGGCCCGGACATAGGGTCATCCTTCTCTCCTCCACAACGTCCATGAGAGTCTCCAGCTCAGCGTCCCTGAAGCGTGGCACTGCTCTACTTCCAGCCATCATGTTGGCTGGGATAGCCCCAAGTATTGATGCTGGGATTGAATCGGGGGACTTCTACAACCACTAAAATGGTGCTGGAGCAGTTCATGATCCATTAATGGGCTAGTACCGATGCCACGTGGAACTCGAGCTATTCCAATCACGAGCGGTGTCTGAACCGACGGGGTCGGGATTGCCACTCGAGAGGCTGACAAGCTGCAGCCGCACATCAGCACTCCACTCCCCGCAGACACTCATCCCAGCCAACAAGCTGGCAGTACAAAGAGTGGTTCGTGGATGTGGAGCTGGAGACCCAGTTGGACGTCGTGGAGGAGAGGCAGGCCACCCAGGATCCCGGGGTGGGGAGGAGACTGCCACCCTCCGCCATACACTGGGACTGGGCACAAATGGCAGAGGTTATGAGCATATTGGGTCCCACAGAGCCAGCAGTGCCAGAAGAAGCTGCACAACCTCCTCAGGCGGCCAGGGTGAGTCGGCTACACCGTGCCCTGTGGCACTTGAGGAACCGCCAGGCCCGTGGAGGCCCAGTCACTCCAGACGACAGACGCCAAAGAGGACTCAGGTGACAGAGCGGGATTTGCAGTAGGCCACCTCCATCCCTGATATACTGTCTGTGGGGCCACTTGATGTAGCGTTAGGGCCCTTGAGGCTAGATGTAGACACCAGTTAATTTGCCCTGGGCGTAGCACGCAGGATTTAGATTGTTTGGAGACTTGGGCGGAGAGATGGCAGATGGAGTTTAATTGGGACAAATGTGAGGTAATGCATTTTGGAAGGTCTAATGCAGGTAGGGAATATACAGTGAATGGTAGAACCCTCAAGAGTATTGAAAGTCAAAGAGATCTAGGAGTACAGGTCCACAGGTCACTGAAAGGGACAACACAGGTGGAGAAGGTAGTCAAGAAGGCATACGGCAGGCTTGCCTTCATTGGCCGGGGCATTGAGTATAAGAATTGGCAAGTCATGGTGCAGCTGTATAGAACCTTAGTTAGGCCACACTTGGGAGTATAGTGTTCAATTCTGGTCGCCACACTACCAGAAGGATATGGAGGCTTTAGAGAGGGTGCAGAAGAGATTTACCAGAATGTTGCCTGGTATGGAGGGCATTAGCTATGAGGAGCGGTTGAATAAACTCGGTTTGTTCTCACTGGAACGAAGGAGGTTGAGGGGAGACCTGATAGAGGTATACAAAATTATGAGGGGCATAGACAGAGTGGATAGTCAGAGGCTTTTCCCCAGGGTAGAGGGGTCAATTACTAGGGGGCATAGGTTTAAGGTGAGAGGGGCAAGGTTTAGAGTAGATGTACGAGGCAAGTTTTTTACGCAGAGGGTAGTGGGTGCCTGGAACTCGCTACCGGAGGAGGTGGTGGAAGCAGGGACGATAGGGACATTTAAGGGGCATCTTGACAAATACATGAATAGGATGGGAATAGAGGGATACGGACACAGGAAGTGTAGAAGATTGTAGTTTAGTCGGGCAGCATGGTCGGCACGGGCTTGGAGGGCCGAAGGGCCTGTTCCTGTGCTGTACATTTCTTTGTTCTTTGTTCTTTGTTCACACAGGATAGCATTAGGGGGAGGGCACAGACTCATCCCAACATGTTCATCTTATCACAATAAACACCCGTGCACAAACGTTTCAATCTGCCTGGAAGCTCTGTCAGATTATGAGGGGCATAGACAGAGTGGATAGTCAGAGGCTTTTCCCCAGGGTAGAGGGGTCAATTACTAGGGGGCATAGGTTTAAGGTGTGAGGGATGGGCTGGGCTGGACTGGCTGTTGGGGGTGGGGGTGCGGGGAGAGGTGAGTGGCCGTCGGAGATGGACATGGGCCAGGGTGCCCAGTTCTGCTACTGCTCACCACTCCGGTACCTGGCTCCAACCCCATCCCTCTGCACCCCAACCCTGCCCGCACCGTGCCACATCATGTGTGGGAATGGTCAGAGCTCGCATGCAGGGATCACCCAGGTGAACAGTGAAAATGCTACCGTGGGCAGGAGTCAGACACTGTCAAACAATGCGGAGCACCAGAGCTTATGGCTGAGCTGGTCATCATCATTCTCCATCCTATGGACCTGACCCGCTGTTCCTGCCAACTGAAGACACACACCCCGTAGTGAGGCAGGTTGGAATCACGGAGGGGGTTACAGGTGTCGGGGTGTGGGGTGGGCGTTGTTGCAGGGAGGTTGGACATGGGAGGGCGTTTATGTTGTGCGGCCTCCTGTGCCTGTTTGGGCCAATGCCCTGCCCATCCTGGCCCTCTCTGCATCCTCCTCATCGAACAAGGCCTGCCGTTCATCCTCCTCCACCAACATGTTAACCCTCCGCCACAAAATGTTGTGGAGGACGCACAATGTTGTGTCTCCACCACAATGGGGGAGACTCTCCTTGCACTATACTGGAGGGTCCCCCCTAAAGCAGACCAGACACCTGAACCACATTTTCAGGACGCCGATGCACCGCTCGATCATGGCTATGGTTGCAACTTGGGCATCATTGTAGCGGGTCTCCGTGTTGGTCTGTGGCCTCCAGATAGGCATCATCTGCCTTGTCTGCAGCGGATAGCCTCGTCGCCCAGGAGTCAACCCCTCACCCAGGGGTGAGCCTCAAAGGTGTCGGGAACCGTCGAGTGTACCAGGATGGCAACGTGCATGTAGCCTGGGTCTCAGGCGCAGACATGCATAATGTGCATTTGTGTCACACACCAGTTGCACATTTATCGAGTGGAACCCCTTCAGTTTGTGAAGACCGGCCCCTCGTGAAGCAGTGCTCGTAGGGGGACACATCTACGGCCGATCATCCCCTGGTCCTGGGTGCTCCATCCTAGGCCCTCCACCAGTCCCAATCCCTCGTACCCCATTTCCCCCAGCCTCAGCCCTTGTTCACCATACCCTCCGACCTCCCCCTCTCGGAGGCTGAGTGGGCTGTTCTCAGCAAAGGACTCAGCTTTGTACCCTTACATCCCCAGCTCAATGAATTCCGGGCTCGACATGATGTTGAACTCTTGTTTCGACACCTTCGTCTCCGTGCCCACTTCTTTGGGCAAGAATCCTCCCTCCGTTCCACTGATCCTTTCATGTGCCTCCAACATTCTGCCTCCAAGTGGACCTCCCGCTCGGACAATTGCCTGACCCTTGATCTTTTCATTGAGAACTGTCGACGGGACATTGGCCGTCTTAATTTTTCTGCACCCCTCACCCATTCCAACCTCTCGCCTTCCAAACTTTCCGCTCTTCACTCCGTCAGGTCTAACCCCGACTTTGTCATCAAACCTGCCGACAAAGGGGGTGCTGTTGTCGTCTGGCGCACTGACCTCGACCTCAGAGGCTGAGCGCCAACTCTCAGATACTTCCTCTTTCCTCCCCTTGGACCATGACCAGACCACTGAACATCAAGCCATTATCTCCAACACCGTTAGCAACCTCATTTCCTCCGGATGCCTTTCCCCCGACGGCTTCCACCCTCAGTCTCCCAACCCCAGACAGCCCGCTTTTACCTACTTCCCAAAATCCACAAGGAGGACTGTCCCGGCAGGCCCATTGTGTCAGCACGCTCCTGCCCCACCGAACCTATTTCCTCTTATCTTGACTCCATCCTCACTCCCCTGGTCCATTCCCTGCCCACCTACATCCGGGATTCCTCTGATGCACTGCATCATATGGGCAGCTTCCAGTCCGCGGGCCCTAACCACATCCTGTTCACCAGGGATGTGCAATCCCGCTACACCTCCATCCCACACCAGGATGGCCTGAGAGCTCTTCACTTCTTTCTCAAAAAGAGGCCCAGACAATTCCCATCCACCACCACTCTCCTCCGCCTGGCTGAACTCGTTCTATCTCTCAACAACTTCTCCTTTAACTCATCCCACTTTCTCCAAATCAAAGGTGCGGCAATGGATACCCGCATGGGTCCTAGCTACGCTGTCCTTTTTATGGGGTATGTGGAACATTCCTTGTTCCAGGCCCATCCGGGCCCCTCCCACAACTCCTTTACCGATACATTGATGACTATTTTGGTGCCGCGTCATGCTCTCGCCCGGACCTGGAAAGATTCTTCAACTTCGCTTCAGTTTCTTCCGGTGCTCCGGTTTCCTCCCACAGCCCAAAGATGTGCATGTTAGGTGGTTTGGCCATGATAAATTGCCCTTAGTGTCCAAAAAGGTTAGGTGGGTTTACTGGGTTACGGGGATAGGGTGGAGGATGCTCTTTCCAAGGGCTGGTGCAGACTCGATGGGCCAAATGGCCTCCTTCTGCACTGTAAACTCTATGATCTAAAAGGACTCCATCCCTTTCTCTCAACTCCTTCGCCTCCGTCACATTTGTTCCAATGATGCCACTTTCCAAAATAGTGCTTCGAAAATGTGTTCCTTCTTCCTCAACCGTGATTTCCCACCTAGAGTTGTGGACAGGGCCCTCAACGGTGTGCGGTCCATCTCTCGTGCCACCCTCGCCCCCTCCACTCCCTCCCAGAGCAAGGATAGAGTTCCCCTCGTTCTCACATTTCATCCCACCAGCCTCCGCATGCAAAGCATAATCCTCCGCCATTTTTGCCAACTCCAACGCGATGCCACCACCAAACACATCTTCCCTTTACTCCCTCTGTCAGCATTCCGCAGAGACCGTTCCCTCCGAGATAATCTAACCCACTCCTCCGGAGTGTGCAACAACATCTACAGGATTCTGATCCCGGCAGTGCAACGGATGAAGAATGCCTGGACAACGCCTACCGTGTGGGCATTATTACAACGTGTGAATATGCCACACCAGACACATCGCAAGTCCAGTCAATCCTAGCCGTGGATTCTGAGGACGAATGGCGAGCAGTGATGAAGGTCAACCACTGCCCCATCCAGTTCAAGCTGGACACAGGTGCCTCTGCCAACCTCCTCTCACAGGCAGACTTCAGATGCATTAAGAAGCCCCCCACGGTCCTTCCAGCTGTCTGCAAGCTCCTGGATTACAACGGGAATGCCATCACGGCACTGGGATCCTGCTATCTGCACGTATCCAACCGACACACACAAGCACGGTTACGCTTTGAAATTGTTCAGCCGGACAGGGCATCCCTACTAGGTGCGCACGCCTACAAGCAGCTGAACCTCATTCAAAGGGTTTACACCACGACATCCTCCCATGTGGATCTTCAGGCCGGCATCGACGATATCCTTGCCCAGTATCCAGATGTGTTCAATGGGATGGGCACGCTACCGTATCGATACAAGATTCTGCTACGACCTGATGCCAAGCCAGTGGTCCACGCACCATAACGTGTCCCTTGCTCCACGGAGAGAGCGCCTGAAGGCACAGCTCAAGGATCTTCAGCAAAAAGGCATCATATCCAAGGTCACCGAACCGACTGACTGGGTCAGCTCGATGGTGTGCGTAAAGAAGTCTTTGGGGGGACCTGCGCACCTGCATTGATCCCAAGGATCTCAATAAGAATATCATGCGGGAACACTACCCTATCCCGAAGCGGGAGGAACTCACGAGTGAGATGGCACACGCGTGCCTCATCACCAAATTGGATGCATCACAGGGATTTTGGCAAATCCAGCTGGTAGAGTCCAGCAGAAGGCTCTGCACCTTCACACGCCTTTTGGCAGATACTGCTACAATCGCATGCCATTTGGCATTATCTCGGCATCGGAGATATTCCATCGCATCATGGAGCAGATGATGGAAAGCATTGAAGGGGTTTGTGTGTACGTGGACGACATCATCATATGGTCCACGACCCCTGAAGAACATGTGTCCCATCTCCAGAAGGTATTCCGCCGTGTACATGCCAACGGCCTAAAGTTAAACAGGTCCAAATGTTGTTTTGGCACATCGACGCTCAAGTTCCTAGGCGACCAGATCTCACAGCATGTTGTGCGCCCAGAAACAGACAAAATCAAGGCCATCGAGGCGATGAAGGTCCCGGAGGACAAAAAGGCATTCTTGGGTATGGTCAATTTTCTGGGCAAGTTCATTCCAAACATGGCCACACACACCACGGGCCTACGCAACCTGGTGAAAAACCCTTTGAGTGGAAGGCGGCACACCAGACAGAGTGGCTGGAGCTGAAAGCCAAGCTCACCACTGCACCAGTCCTGGCATTCTTCGACCCGGACCGGGAGACAAAGATATCCACAGATGCGAGTCAGGATGGCATCGGTGCGGTGTTGCGTCAATGAGATGACACATCATCCTGGGCAGCCAACGCATCAAGGGCGGTGACGCCCACTGAAACCAGATATGCTCAGATTGAGAAGGAGTGCTTGGGTCTTCTCACCGGCATCCTCAAACTTCATGATTATGTCTATGGCCTGTCGACATTCACTGTCGAGACGGATCATGGGCCTCTGGTCCACATCACCCACAAGGACCTGAACGACATGACGCCTCGGTTGCAGAGAATCCTGCTTAAACTTAGGAAGTATGACTTCAACTTGGTGTACACACCTGGCAAGGAGCTCATCATCGCTGATACATTGTCCCGCTCCGTCACCTCGCCCAGTGAGCCGCTGGAGATCATCCAGCACATCGAATCGCTAGCTGTGTGCTAGCACTCTCCTGGCAACAGATGAGAAGGTAGTTCTCATCCGTGCTGAGACAGCCAAAGACCCCCTCTTGCAGCGCGTCATCCACAACCTCACCAATGGCTGGCAGAAAGGGCAGTGCCCACAATTTTACAATGTGAAGGAGGACTGACGGTGATTGATGGTATCCTCCTCAAACTGGACAGGATTGTCATTCCGCTCAGTCTCCAGAGCTTGGTGCTGCGCCAGATTCATGAGGGACACCTGGGCGTCGAGAAGTGCAGACGCAGAGCCCGGCAAGCTGTCTACTGGCCCGCCATCAGCCAGGACATCACGAACATGGTCCTGAAGTGTGCTACCTGTCAGCAGTTCCAGCCAACGCATAGCAAGGAGACGCTCCAACAGCTTGACATAGTGACCTCTCCGTGGTCCAAGGTTGGCATCGACCTCTTTCATGCGAATGGTCACGACTACGTATTGATCATCGACTATTTCTCGAATTACCCTGAGGTGCTGAAGCTCCTGGACCTCACCTCTCGGACCGTCATCAAAGCCTGTAAGGAGACGTTCTCAAGGCATGGCATCCCAATCACCGTCATGAGCGACAATGGCCCGTGCTTTAACAGAGAATGGTCCACGTTTGCAGGTCATATAATTTCCAGCATGTCACCTCCAGTCCGCACTATCTGCAGTCCAATGGAAAAGTCGAGAAACATTGTGAAATAGCTCATCTGCAAGGCCACGGACTCTGCTTCCGACATACACCTTACACTGTTCGCATACCGGGCGACTCCATTGTCCACTGGCATGTCGCCGGCTCAAGTCCTGATGAACAGGGACCTGCGGACGACGCTTCCAGCCATACACCTGCCCAACCTGGATCACTTCCTGGTGCTGCAGAAGATGCAGCAGCTCAGAGACGGTCAAAAGCAGGGCTATGATGCCCATGCCACCGACCTGGCCGTGCTATCCCCGGCAGACACCGTCAGGATCCAGATACCGGATGGTGAGTGGTCTGCCCCGGCTGTTGTTGTTCGACAGGCCGCGCCCCGCTCTTATGTTATATGTATGGCTGATGGCTCCATCTTGTGGAGGAATCCATATGTTGAATTGCCACCTCCTGATACCTCGCACCTCGAGGCCAGCAGTCAGGTTTCCATCCCACCTATCAAGGCACCGTCGTCCCCTCCGCCACCTCTCCGGCAGTCGACCAGGATCAGACACAAGCCTCAGATGCTGGACTTGTGAACGTTTGTTTTGTTTGCTCTGTTCTGTTGTGCTCCGTCAGTCACGTTAGACAGACTCATTCACATATAAATACATTCACATACGCCAACAAAACATTTTTAAAAAGGGGAGATGTCATGATATGCAAACATGCAGCTAATGAACACATAGACTAGGACATGACCAATGAGCAGTCAGGACACTGAGGGGTGATATCTCACTATAAAAGGGATGAGGCACTCACACCCCGCCTCTTTCCACAGACCAACATCTACAGAGTGAGACAGGGTGTATCCTCAGCATCACACCCCAGCACGTGGCTTAGAGCAAGGCTGGTTCAGTTAGACTGAGTTACTACATTTAGATTAGCAGAGAGTCAAACTGATTGGGAACTGTGCTAATAGTTCAATAAAACACATTGAACTCACTTCAAAGTCTGGAGCATCTTTTACTCAAAACTGCATCAAGTGGCAGCTTGTGTTATTCCAAATTACATAACACAACGTTGATGACCCTGTAAGATCCTCCTTACTAACATTTTCCTTGTTCTTACATGGGATGTGTGTGTCGCTGACTGAGTGAGCTTTTATTGCCCATCCCTAATTGCCTCTGCCTTTGAACTGAGTGCCAAAATTGGAAGAGTTGCCCCACAACTAGTCAAACAACAGCCTGACATAGTCATATTCATGGAATGAAACATTACAGATAATGACCCAGACTTCACCATCACCAGAGGGGACGGTAAAGTTTATGTAGTCAACAGAGAGTAGCCGTGAGAGTCCTCAATATTCACTACCGAGCCCATTAAATCTCATGGCGTCAGGTCTAAACTCAGGCAAGGAAAACTCCTGCTGGTTACCAGCAACTGACCACCATCCGCTGATGAATGATTACATAAAGGATGGTCACGACTGGGAGTTAAATATCCGAGGGTATCAAACTATTCGGAAGGACAGAGTGGATGGTAAGGGAGGTGGTGTAGCTCTGTTATTTAATCATGACATCCGGGCAATAGTAAGGGATGACATCGGTGCTATGGAGGATAAGGTTGAATCCATTTGGGTGGAAATCAAGAATAGTAAGGCGAAAAAATCACTGATAGGAGTAGTCTATAGGCCACCAAATAGTAACATTATGGTGGGGCAGGCAATAAACAAAGAAATAACTGATGCATGTGGAAATGGTACAGCAGTTATCATGGGGGATTTTAATCTACATGTCGATTGGTTTAACCAGGTCGGTCAAGGCAGCATTGAGGAGGAGTTTATAGAATGTATCCGCGATAGTTTCCTAGAACTGTATGTAATGGAACCTACAAGGGAACAAGCGGTCCGAGATCTGGTCCTGTGTAATGAGACAGGATTGATTCAGGATCTCAAAGTTAGGGATCCTCTCGGAAGGAGCGATCACAATATGGTGGAATTCAAAATACAGATAGAGGGTGAGAAGGTAAAATCAAGCACTAGTGTTTTGTGCTTAAACAAAGGAGATTACAATGGGATGAGAGAAGAACTAGCTAAGGTAGACTGGGAGCTAAGACTTTATGGTGAAACAGTTGAGGAACAGTGGAGAACCTTCTAAGCGATTTTTCACAATGCTCAGCAAAGGTTTATACCAACAAAAAGGAAGGACGGTAGAAAGAGGGAAAATCGACCGTGGATATCTAAGGAAATAAGGGAGACTATCAAATTGAAGGAAAAAACATACAAAGTGGCAAAGTTTGTGGGAGACTAGAGGTCTGGGAAAACTTTAGGGGGCAACAGAAAGCTACTAAAAAAGCTTTAAAGAAGAGTAAGATAGGTTATGAGAGTAAACTTGCTCAGAATATAAAAACAGATAGGAAAATGTTTCTACAAATATATAAAACAAAAAAGAGTAGCGAAGGTAAATATTGGTCCTTTAGAGGATGAGAAGGGAGATTTAATAATGGGAGAGGAGGAAATGGCTGAGGAACTGAACAGGTTTTTTGGGTCGGTCTTCACAGTGGAAGACACAAATAACATGCCAGTGACTGATAGAAATGAGGCTATGACAGGTGAGGCTCGAGATGATTGTTATCACCAAGGAGGTAGTGATGGGCAAGCTAAT
Organism: Scyliorhinus torazame; assembly: GCF_047496885.1. Lineage (NCBI taxonomy): Eukaryota > Metazoa > Chordata > Chondrichthyes > Carcharhiniformes > Scyliorhinidae > Scyliorhinus > Scyliorhinus torazame. Next base: position 213,488,564 of record NC_092720.1, on the reverse strand, counting down.
GGGACTAAAGGTAGACAAGTCTCCTGGCCATGATGGAATGCATCCCAGAGTGCTAAAAGAGATGGCTAGGGGAAATTGCAAATGCACTAGTGATAATTTACCAAAATTCCCTAGACTCTGGGGTGGTCCCAGCGGATTGGAAATTAGCAAACGTGACACCACTGTTTGAAAAAGGAGGTAGGCAGAAAGTGGGTAATTATAGGTCAGTAAGCTTAACTTCGGTAGTAGGGAAGATGCTGGAATCTATCATCAAAGAAGAAATAGCGAGGCATCTGGATGGAAATTGTCCCATTGGGCAGACGCAGCATGGGTTCATAAAGGGCAGGTCATGTCTAACTAATTTAGTGGAATTTTTTGAGGACATTACCAGAGCGGTAGATAACGGGGAGCCAATGAATGTGGTATATCTGGATTTCCAGAAAGCCTTTGTCAAGGTGCCACACAAAATGTTGCTGCATAAGATAAAGATGCATGGCATTAAGGGTAAAGTAGTAGCATGGATAGAGGATTGGTTAATTAATAGAAAGCAAAGAGTGGGGATTAATGGGCGTTTCTCTGGTTGGCAATCAGTAGCTAATGGTGTCCCTCAGGGTTCAGTGTTGGGCCCACAACCGTTCACAATTTACATAGATGATTTGGAGTTGGGGACCAAGACCAAAGTGTCCAAGTTTGCAGACGATACTAAGATGAGTGGTAAAGCAAAAAGTGCAGAGGATACCGGAAGTCTGCAGAGGGATTTGGATAGGCTAAGTGAATGAGCTAGGGTCTGGCAGATGGAATACAATGTTGACAAATGTGAGGTTATCCATTTTGGTAGGAATAACAGCAAAAGGGATTATTATTTAAATGATAAAATATTAAAACATGCTGCTGTGCAGAGAGACCTGGGTGTGCTCGTGCATGAGTCGCAAAATGTTGGTTTACAGGTAATTAAGAAGGCAAATGGAATTTTGTCCTTCATTGCTAGAGGGATGGAGTTTAAGACTAGGGAGGATATGCTGCAATTGTATAGGGTGTTAGTGAGGCCACACCTGGAATATTGTGTTCAGTTTTGGTCTCCTTACCTGAGAAAGGACGTACTGGCACTGGAGGGTGTGCAGAGGAGATTTGCTAGGTTAATCCCAGAGCTGAAGGGGTTGGATTACGAGGAGAGGTTGAGTAGACTAGGACTGTACTCATTGGAATTTAGAAGGATATGGGGGATCTTATAGAAACATATAAGATTATGAAGGGAATAGATAGGATAGATGCGGGCAGGTTGTTTCCACTGGCGGGTGAAAGCAGAACTAGGGGGCATAGCCTCAAAATAAGGGGAAGTAGATTTAGGACTGAGTTTAGGAGGAACTTCTTCACCCAAAGGGTTGTGAATCTATGGAATTCCTTGCCCAGTGTAGCTGTTGAGGCTCCTTCATTAAATGTTTTTAAGGTAAAGATAGATAGTTTTTTGAAGAATAAAGAGATTAAGGGTTATGGTGTTCGGGCGGGAAAGTGGAGCTGAGTCCACAAAAGATCAGCCATGATCTCATTGAATGGCAGAGCAGGCTCGAGGGGCCAGATGGCCTACTCCTGCCCCTAGTTCTTATGTACTTATGTCCCATATTAAACACCACTTGGGGAAAGCACTGAGGGTGCCTCGGGCACAGAATGTACTCTGGCTGGCGAACGTCAATGTCCATCACCAAGAGTGGCTCAGGAGCATTCACTACTGAACAAAGTGGCAGTCCTAAAGACGTGACTGCTAGATTGAGACTGTGGCAGGTGGTGTGAGAGACAACAAAAGGGAAAAACGTACTTGACCTCATCCTCGCCAATTTATCAGTCAGAAATACAGCTACCCATGACAGTAGCGGTAAGAATAATCACTGTACAATCCTTGTGGAGACAAAGTCCCATCTTCACATTGAGGATACACTCCATTGTGAAGTGTCCCACTACCATTGTGCTAAATGGGATAGATGTTGAACAGATCTCGCAACTTATGACTGGATCCAAGAAGCATTGTGGGCCATCTACAACAGCAGAATTGTATGTAACCACAGCATGCCTCATTGCCCGCACATCCCCCACTTTACAATTACCATCAAGCTAGTGGATCAACCCTGGTTCAATGAAGAGTGCAGGAGGGCATGCCAGGAGCAACACCAGGCACGCATAAAAAAATGTCAACCTAGTGAAGCGACAACAGAGGACTACTCGCATGCCAAACAGCAGAAGCAGCAAGCTGTAGACAGAGCTAAGCAGTTCCACACCTAATGGATCAGATTTAAGTTCTGCAGTCCTGCCACATCCAGTTGGGAATGGTGCTGGGCAATTAAACAATGAAGTGGAGCAAGTGGTAAATACCCCATCCTCAATGATGGAGGAACCAAGCACATCAGTGCAAAAGATCAAGCTGAAGCATTCGCAACAATCTTCAGCCAGAAGTGCTGTGTCGATAATCTATCTTGGCCTCCTCCGGAGTCCCCAGCTTCACAGATTCCAGTCTTCAGCTCATTGGGTAATGGAAACTGTAAAGTCTATGGGCTACGATAACATTTTGGTAATAGTCCTGAAGACCTGTGCTCTAGAACTAGCCTTGCCCATCGCCAAGCTGTTCCAGTACAGCTACAAGATACCTGTCAATGTGGAAAATGTATGTCCTGAACACAAAAAGCAGGCAAATCCAACCCAGCCAATCACCGCACCATCAGTCTACTCTCCATCATCAGTAAAGTGATGGAAGGGGCCATCAACAGTGCTTTCAAATGGCATTTACTTAAAAATAAACTGCTCGCTAGTTCCATCAAGGCCATTCAGCCTCTGACCTAATTTTAAAAAAATTGTTTCATTTTCTGCCAATCGCCGTGGACATTCAAGAGTCAACCACATTGCTGTGGATCTGGAGTCACGTGTAGGTAAGGACGACAGATACCCTTCCCCGGTGGACACAGTGAACCAGGTGGGTCTTTACAACAATCCTAACGGTTTCGTGGTCATCATCAGACTTTTAATTCCAGAGTTTTATTGAATTCAAATTTCACCATCTGCCATGATGGGATTCAAACCCGAGTGCCCAGAGCGTTACCCTGGGTCTCTGGATTGCTAGTCCAGCGACAATACCACTTCGCCACTGCCTCCATCCAAACATGGACAAAAGAGCTGAACACGAGCAGTGAGGAGGGAGTGACTGCCATTGACATCAAAGCAGCATTTGATAGAATGTGGCAAAGAGCACTAGCAAAACTGCAGTCATTGGGAATAGGGGAAAACCTCTCCACTGGCTGGAGTCATGTCTGGCACAAAGGAAGATGGTCGTGTTTGTTGGAGGTCAATCATCCCAGTTTCAGGGAATCTCGACAGGAGTTCCTCAGGGGAGTTTCCGAGGCCCAACCTTCTTCAGCTGCTAAATCAATGACCTTCACTTCATCATAAGGTTAGAAGTGGGGATGTTTATTGATGATTGCACCATGTTCAGCACCATTCGCAACTCCTCAGATACTGAAGCAATCCATGTCCAAATGCAACAAGACATGGACAATATCCAGCCCTGGGGTGATAAATGGCAACTTATAATTATGTAGTCAGAGAGTTTTTACCGCACAGAAAGAGGCCTTTTGGCCCATCATGTCCACACCTACCATCAAGCATCAATCCACTCTAATCCCATATTTCAGCACTTGGCCTATTATGCGATGGATTTCAAGTGCTCATCTAAATACTTCTTAAATGCTGTGAGGGTTCCCACCTCTACCACCCTTTCAGGCAGCGAGTTCCAGATTCCCACCACCCTCCAGTGAAAAAGTCTTTCATGCCACACAAATGGCCAGGAAAAGTCCCTGTCCAAGAGGTACAAGTCTAACCATTCTTCCTTGGCATTCAATAGCATTGCCATTGCTGATTTCCCTATTATCCACACCCTGAAGGTTACTATTAACCAGAAACTGATCTGCTCGAGCCATATAAATACTAATCTAAAAGAGCATGTCCGAGGCTGGGAATTCTGTGGTGAATAACTCATTGCCTGACTCACCAAAGCATGTACACCACCAATAAGACAGAAGTCAGGATTGTGGTGGAATATTCTCCACTTGTCTGGATGAGTGCAACTCCAATAACACCCATGAAGTTCAACACCATCCAGTGCAAAGCAGCCCACTTGACTGGCACTCCATCCACCACCTTCAAAATTCACTCTCTCCACCACTGATGCACAGTGTGTACCATCAAAAGATGCACTGCAGCAATTCACCAAGACAGCACCCTGTACACTCACAACCTCTACCATCTAGGACAAGGGCAGCAACACATGAGAACACCACCTCCTGCAAGCTCCCATGCAAGCCACCATCTTGACTTGGAAGTATATTGTCATTAATCCATGTCGCCGAGTCAAAATCCTGGAATTCTATCCCTAACAACTCTGTTGTGTACGGTTTCACTGCTGCCATTGAAATGAAATCTGATTGAATAAATTGTAGCATTAGAATTGTGGGAAACATGGGCATAGATTTGAAAAGTGACACGATGTTCAGGAAAGGAAGTTAGAGATGAGACTAGAGGTTACAGATGGGGTAAGGAGGAAAGTTGTCCCTAAGTTGTGTGGCCACAATAACCTGAAAGGTCCACCCAAGTCTTGCACAAGTCGGTTCCTTTAAGTTATCATGCATGGGCAGCTGCACTGATCCAATCGTGCAAGGATAGATTTTTGGTGAATGGTGATAATAATAGAAGTTGTGAATGATGGGAATTGTACCTGGAATTACAGGGGTAAACATTACGGTCCTGCAGGAACCGTCATGGGTGGGACGAACAATTTGACAGACCACTGATAGGCCGTTTAACCTTGGGAGGAGTGTTCAGTCTCGGGGGAGCAGAGTCTGCTGCACAGAAGGAGACCATTCAATCCATCCAGTCTGTACTGGCTCTTTGAAAGAGCTGTCCAATTTAGTCCCACAGCCCAGTTTTTTCACCCGTAACCCTGCAAAATTGATTCTCACCAATTTGCTAATTTCTTTGAGCCATGCCATCCTCCCCAATATCTGTCCACTGTTGTCCAGCTGGATAGCACCCCTGTCCCCCAAGGTTCCATTGCTATCTATCTAATCACAGCCAGAATGTCACCAAAACAAATTGATGCTGTCAAAAAACACATCAGGGCCATCAAATAACACATCAGGGCCGTCAAAAAACACATCAGGGCCGTCAAAAAACATATCAGGGACGTCAAAAACACATCAGGGACGTCAAAAACACATCAGGGCCGTCAAATAACACATCAGGGCCGTCAAAAAACACATCAGGGCCGTCAAAAAACACATCAGGGCTGTCAAAAAACACATCAGGGCCGTCAAAAACACATCAGGGCTGTCAAAAAACACATCTGGGCCATCATAAAACACATCTGGGCCGTCAAAGAACACATCAGGGTCGTCAAAAAACACATCAGGGCCGACAAAAAACATATCTGGGCCGTCAAAAAACACATCAGGGCCGTCAAAAAACACATCAGGGCCGTCAAAAAACACATCTGGGCCGTCAAAAAACACATCAGGGCCGTCAAAAAACACATCACGCCATCAAAAAACACATCAGGTCCGTCAAAAACACATCAGGGCCGTCAAATAACACATCAGGGCCGTCAAAGAACACATCAGGGCCGTCAAACAACACATCAGGGCCGACAAAAAACACATCAGGGCCGACAAAAAACATCTGGGCCGTCAAAAAACACATCAGGGCCGTCAAAAAACATATCAGGGCCGTCAGAAATCACATCAGGGCCGTCAAGAAACATCTGGGCCGTCAAAAAACACATCAGGGCCGTCAAAATACATCTGGGCCGTCAGAAAACACATCAGGGCCGTCAGAAATCACATCAGGGCCGTCAAAAACACATCAGGTACGTCAAATAACACATCAGGGCCGTCAAAAAACACATCAGGGCCGTCAAAAAACACATCAGGGCTGTCAAAAAACACATCAGGGCCGTCAAAAACACATCAGGGCTGTCAAAAAACACATCTGGGCAGTCATAAAACACATCTGGGCCGTCAAAGAACACATCAGGGTCGTCAAAAAACACATCAGGGCCGACAAAAAACATATCTGGGCCGTCAAAAAACACATCAGGGCCGTCAAAAAACACATCAGGGCCGTCAAAAAACACATCTGGGCCGTCAAAAAACACATCAGGGCCGTCAAAAAACACATCACGCCATCAAAAAACACATCAGGTCCGTCAAAAACACATCAGGGCCGTCAAAAAACACATCAGGGCTGTCAAAAAACACATCAGGGCCGTCAAAAACACATCAGGGCTGTCAAAAAACACATCTGGGCAGTCATAAAACACATCTGGGCCGTCAAAGAACACATCAGGGTCGTCAAAAAACACATCAGGGCCGACAAAAAACATATCTGGGCCGTCAAAAAACACATCAGGGCCGTCAAAAAACACATCAGGGCCGTCAAAAAACACATCTGGGCCGTCAAAAAACACATCAGGGCCGTCAAAAAACACATCACGCCATCAAAAAACACATCAGGTCCGTCAAAAACACATCAGGGCCGTCAAATAACACATCAGGGCCGTCAAAAAACACATCAGGGCCGTCAAACAACACATCAGGGCCGACAAAAAACACATCAGTGCCGACAAAAAACATCTGGGCCGACAAAAAACATCTGGGCCATCAAAAAACACATCAGGGCCGTCAAAAAACATATCAGGGCCGTCAGAAATCACATCAGGGCCGTCAAAAACACATCAGGTACGTCAAATAACACATCAGGGCCGTCAAAAAACACATCAGGGCCGTCAAAAAACACATCAGGGCTGTCAAAAAACACATCAGGGCCGTCAAAAACACATCAGGGCTGTCAAAAAACACATCTGGGCAGTCATAAAACACATCTGGGCCGTCAAAGAACACATCAGGGTCGTCAAAAAACACATCAGGGCCGACAAAAAACATATCTGGGCCGTCAAAAAACACATCAGGGCCGTCAAAAAACACATCAGGGCCGTCAAAAAACACATCTGGGCCGTCAAAAAACACATCAGGGCCGTCAAAAAACACATCACGCCATCAAAAAACACATCAGGTCCGTCAAAAACACATCAGGGCCGTCAAATAACACATCAGGGCCGTCAAAAAACACATCAGGGCCGTCAAACAACACATCAGGGCCGACAAAAAACACATCAGTGCCGACAAAAAACATCTGGGCCGACAAAAAACATCTGGGCCATCAAAAAACACATCAGGGCCGTCAAAAAACATATCAGGGCCGTCAGAAATCACATCAGGGCCGTCAAGAAACATCTGGGCCGTCAAAAAACACATCAGGGCCGACAAAATACATCTGGGCCGTCAGAAAACACATCAGGGCCGTCAAATAACACATCAGGGCCGTCAAATAACACATCAGAGCCGTCAAATAACACATCAGGGCCGTCAAACAACACATCAGGGCCGACAAAAAACACATCAGGGCCGACAAAAAACATCTGGGCCGTCAAAAAACATATCAGGGCCGTCAAAAAACACATCAGGGCCGACAAAAAACACATCAGGGCCGTCAAAAAACATATCAGGGCCGTCAAAGAATACATCAGGGCCGTCAAAAAACACATCAGGGCCGTCAAAGAACACATCAGGGCCGTCAAAAAACACATCAGGGCCGTCAAAAAACACATCTGGGCCGTCAAAAAACACATCTGGGCCGTCAAAAAACACATCAGGGCCGTCAAAAAACACATCAGGGCCGTCAAAAAACACATCAGGGCCGTCAAAAAACACATCAGGGCCGTCAAAGAACACATCAGGGCCGTCAAAAAACACATCAGGGCCGTCAAAAAACATATCAGGGCCGTCAAAAAACACATCAGGGCCGTCAAAGAACACATCAGGGCCGTCAAGAAACATCTGGGCCGTCAAAAAACACATCAGGGCCGTCAAAAAACACACCTGGGCCGTCAAAGAACACATCAGGGTCGTCAAAAAACACATCAGGGCCGACAAAAAACATATCTGGGCCGTCAAAAAACACATCAGGGCCGTCAAAAAACACATCAGGGCCGTCAAAAAACACATCTGGGCCGTCAAAAAACACATCAGGGCCGTCAAAAAACACATCACGCCATCAAAAAACACATCAGGTCCGTCAAAAACACATCAGGGCCGTCAAATAACACATCAGGGCCGTCAAATACCACATCAGGGCCGTCAAAGAACACATCAGGGCCGTCAAACAACACATCAGGGCCGACAAAAAACACATCAGGGCCGACAAAAAACATCTGGGCCGTCAAAAAACACATCAGGGCCGTCAAAAAACATATCAGGGCCGTCAGAAATCACATCAGGGCCGTCAAGAAACATCTGGGCCATCAAAAAACACATCAGGGCCGTCAAGAAACATCTGGGACGTCAAAAAACACATCAGGGCCGTCAAAAACACATCAGGGCCGTCAAATAACACATCAGGGCCGTCAAAAACACATCAGGGCCGTCAAAAAACACACATGGGCCGTCAAAAAACACATCAGGGCCGTCAAAAAACACATCAGGGCCGTCAAAAAACACATCAGGGCCGTCAAAAAACACATCAGGGCCGTCAAAAAACACATCAGGGCCGTCAAAGAACACATCAGGGCCGTCAAAAAACACATCAGGGCCGTCAAAAAACATATCAGGGCCGTCAAAAAACACATCAGGGCCGTCAAAAAACACATCAGGGCCGTCAAGAAACATCTGGGCCGTCAAAAAACATATCAGGGCCGTCAAAAAACATATCATGGCCTCCAAAAAACACACCAGGGCCTCCAAAAAACACATCAGGGCCGTCAAACAACACATCAGGGCCGACAAAAAACACATCAGGGCCGACAAAAAACATCTGGGCCGTCAAAAAACATATCAGGGCCGTCAAAAAACACATCAGGGCCGACAAAAAACACATCAGGGCCGTCAAAAAACATATCAGGGCCGTCAAAGAATACATCAGGGCCGTCAAAAAACACATCAGGGCCGTCAAAGAACACATCAGGGCCGTCAAAAAACACATCAGGGCCGTCAAAAAACACATCTGGGCCGTCAAAAAACACATCTGGGCCGTCAAAAAACACATCAGGGCCGTCAAAAAACACATCAGGGCCGTCAAAAAACACATCAGGGCCGTCAAAAAACACATCAGGGCCGTCAAAGAACACATCAGGGCCGTCAAAAAACACATCAGGGCCGTCAAAAAACATATCAGGGCCGTCAAAAAACACATCAGGGCCGTCAAAGAACACATCAGGGCCGTCAAGAAACATCTGGGCCGTCAAAAAACACATCAGGGCCGTCAAAAAACACACCTGGGCCGTCAAAGAACACATCAGGGTCGTCAAAAAACACATCAGGGCCGACAAAAAACATATCTGGGCCGTCAAAAAACACATCAGGGCCGTCAAAAAACACATCAGGGCCGTCAAAAAACACATCTGGGCCGTCAAAAAACACATCAGGGCCGTCAAAAAACACATCACGCCATCAAAAAACACATCAGGTCCGTCAAAAACACATCAGGGCCGTCAAATAACACATCAGGGCCGTCAAATACCACATCAGGGCCGTCAAAGAACACATCAGGGCCGTCAAACAACACATCAGGGCCGACAAAAAACACATCAGGGCCGACAAAAAACATCTGGGCCGTCAAAAAACACATCAGGGCCGTCAAAAAACATATCAGGGCCGTCAGAAATCACATCAGGGCCGTCAAGAAACATCTGGGCCATCAAAAAACACATCAGGGCCGTCAAGAAACATCTGGGACGTCAAAAAACACATCAGGGCCGTCAAAAACACATCAGGGCCGTCAAATAACACATCAGGGCCGTCAAAAACACATCAGGGCCGTCAAAAAACACACATGGGCCGTCAAAAAACACATCAGGGCCGTCAAAAAACACATCAGGGCCGTCAAAAAACACATCAGGGCCGTCAAAAAACACATCAGGGCCGTCAAAAAACACATCAGGGCCGTCAAAGAACACATCAGGGCCGTCAAAAAACACATCAGGGCCGTCAAAAAACATATCAGGGCCGTCAAAAAACACATCAGGGCCGTCAAAAAACACATCAGGGCCGTCAAGAAACATCTGGGCCGTCAAAAAACATATCAGGGCCGTCAAAAAACATATCATGGCCTCCAAAAAACACACCAGGGCCTCCAAAAAACACATCAGGGCCGTCAAAAAACACATCAGGGCCGACAAAAAACACATCAGGGCCGACAAAAAACACATCAGGGCCGACAAAAAACACATCAGGGCCGACAAAAAACACATCAGGGCCGACAAAAAACACATCAGGGCCGACAAAAAACACATCAGGGCCGACAAAAAACATATCTGGGCCGTCAAAAAACACATCAGGGCCGTCAAAAAACATCTGGGCCGTCAAAAAACACATCAGGGCCGTCAAATAACATATCAGGGCCGTCAAAAAACACATCAGGGCCGTCAAAAAACACATCAGGGCCGTCAAAAAACACATCAGGGCCGTCAAAAAACACATCAGGGCCGTCAAAAAACACATCAGGGCCGTCAAAAAACACATCAGGGCCGTCAAAAACACATCAGGGCCGTCAAAAATCACATCAGGGCCAGCTGGGAGACTCGCAATGGATTTCACGACAAATAAGAAAACAGTTTTAGGCCCATCACTCGATTCACTCGGGACATCGGAATATCCTCCACTGGAGGACGGCTTTGGAAAATCTCCACCATGATCTGATTTTCGGGAGAATTTAAATCACTATTAACTTTATTGATGAAACATTGTAATTTACCTGATATCTTGATAGTTACTTCTTGTGCGGTGTCCAAATGTTCACTCAGTACACGACATTTGAATCTATTTGTTGATTGTTTCGTTATTACGATGTCACTCTGGACATTTACAAGACCTCTCGAGTCCTGTTGGGATCTTGTTTCAGCTTGTGTTAAAACCTGTCCATCCTCACTGATCCACTGGATCTTCGGTTTAGGGAACCATCCACTGGATTTACACACAAGCAGGATTCCATTCTGGTGATATCCCTTCATCTGAATCCAGGGCTCACATCCCAAACCTGGAATCAGTGAATAGATTCAGAAATAGCAATCATCAGGAACACTTTCTATCGCTTATGAGAAATATTTATTTCATGTTATTGATAGATATTGAATCATAACCTTATCACACAACTTCAATGAGATTATGAATTAAATTTATTGTCAAAAGATGTCCTTGCAGAACACTGATAATTGAACAATTAATTTAACTGCAAAAACAGTTTTTCAGAATAATTGACTCTCACTTGAGGTAGCATAGGGCACCTGATACACATGCATACGCAGCCAGAGATAAATACCTTTAGGAGCAGAGGAAGCGAGCTAATCTGTGAGACAAAAATCTTTCTGCAGCAAACTCTCAATGAGTCGAATGGTGCCCAGGGCACCACCTTCAATTCGGGATAAGCTGAGCTTTGTGATAGCCGAGGCCAATGAATGTATCTCCATATAACCTGGGCCAGAGTTCTCGCGATAGCAGAGCATCCCTCCGCCATCCAAAGAGTTGGTGGAGACCACATCCCACCCACACTGCCTGGTGTCAGTCATTTAACACTCCAACAAGTGTTATTTGGCTTCAGGCCAGGCATCAGTTCCTTATTCGTGAGGAAGACCCGACTCAGAGAGTTGACGGCCTATCTATTCGGCGCCAGACGTTGCAGTGGACAGGATTGGGAATAAAGTGGTCTCCAGTGCCCAAGTCCAGGAAACCAGGAATGAAAATGTGGGGATCTTAGAGCAAGAAGGGGAGGTGATGTCCAGTGGTGTGGGCAGAGGGTGACTGGGAGAGAGGGGGGGGGGGGGAGAAAGGGTTCCTGTAGGGGCTGGACATTCTGTGGTGACGGGAGTTAGTGTAGAGGTTGGACATTCTGTGGTGACGGGGGTTAGTGTAGGGGCTGGACATTCTGTGGTGACGGGGGTTAGTGTAGCGGCTGGGCATTCTGTGGTGACGGGGGTTAGTGTAGGGGCTGGACATTCTGTGGTGACGGGGGTTAGTGTAGGGGCTGGACATTCTGTGGTGACGGGGGTTAGTGTAGGGGCTGGGCATTCTGTGGTGACGGGGGTTAGTGTAGGGGCTGGACATTCTGTGGTGACGGGAGTTCCTGTTGGGGCTGGACATTCTGTGGTGATGGGAGTTAGTGTAGGGGCTGGACATTCTGTGGTGACGGGAGTTAGTGTCGGGGCTGGACATTCTGTGGTGACGGGAGTTAGTGTAGGGGCTGGACATTCTGTGGTGACGGGAGTTCCTGTAGGGGCTGGACATTCTGTGGTGACAGGAGTTCCTGTAGGGGCTGGACATTCTGTGGTGACGGGAGTTCCTGTAGGGGCTGGACATTCTGTGGTGACGGGAGTTAGTGTAGGGGCTGGACATTCTGTGGTGACGGGAGTTAGTGTAGGGGCTGGACATTCTGTGGTGACGGGAGTTAGTGTAGGGGCTGGACATTCTGTGGTGACAGGAGTTCCTGTAGGGGCTGGACATTCTGTGGTGACGGGAGTTAGTGTAGGGGCTGGACATTCTGTGGTGACGGGAGTTCCTGTAGGGGCTGGACATTCTGTGGTGACAGGAGTTCCTGTAGGGGCTGGACATTCTGTGGTGACGGGAGTTCCTGTAGGGGCTGGACATTCTGTGGTGACGGGAGTTAGTGTAGGGGCTGGACATTCTGTGGTGACGGGAGTTAGTGTAGGGGCTGGACATTCTGTGGTGACGGGAGTAAGTGTAGGGGCTGGACATTCTGTGGTGATGCGAGTTAGTGTAGGGGCTGGACATTCTGTGGTGATGCGAGTTAGTGTGGGGGCTGGGCATTCTGTGGTGATGGGAGTTAGCGTAGGGGCTGGACATTATGTGGTGACAGGGGTTAGTGTAGGGGCTGGACATTCTGTGGTGACGGGAGTTAGTGTAGGGGCTGGATATTCTGTGGTGACGGGAGTTAGTGTAGGGGCTGGACATTCTGTGGTGACGTGAGTTCCTGTCGGGACTGGACATTCTGTGGTGATGGGAGTTAGTGTAGGGGCTGGACATTCTGTGGTGATGGGAGTTAGTGTCGGGGCTGGACATTCTGTGGTGACGGGAGTTAGTGTAGGGGCTGGACATTCTGTGGTGACGGGAGTTAGTGGAGGGGCTGGACATTCTGTGGTGACGGGAGTTAGTGTAGGGGCAGCACATTCTGTGGTGACGGGAGTTCCTGTAGGGGCTGGACATTCTGTGGTGACAGGAGTTCCTGTAGGGGCTGGACATTCTGTGGTGACGGGAGTTCCTGTAGGGGCTGGACATCCTGTGGTGACGGAAGTTAGTGTAGGGGGTGGACATTCTGTGGTGACGGGAGTTCCTGTAGGGGCTGGACATTCTGTGGTGACGGGAGTTAGTGTAGGGGCTGGACATTCTGTGGTGACGGGAGTTAGTGTAGGGGCTGGACATTCTGTGGTGACGGGAGTAAGTGTAGGGGCTGGACATTCTGTGGTGATGCGAGTTAGTGTAGGGGCTGGACATTCTGTGGTGATGCGAGTTAGTGTGGGGGCTGGGCATTCTGTGGTGATGGGAGTTAGCGTAGGGGCTGGACATTATGTGGTGACAGGGGTTAGTGTAGGGGCTGGACATTCTGTGGTGACGGGAGTTAGTGTAGGGGCTGGATATTCTGTGGTGACGGGAGTTAGTGTAGGGGCTGGACATTCTGTGGTGACGTGAGTTCCTGTCGGGACTGGACATTCTGTGGTGATGGGAGTTAGTGTAGGGGCTGGACATTCTGTGGTGACGGAAGTTAGTGTGGGGGCTGGACATTCTATGGTGACGGGAGTTAGTGTAGGGGCTGGACATTCTGTGGTGACGGGAGTTCCTGTCGGGACTGGACATTCTGTGGTGACGGGTGTTAGTGTAGGGGCTGGACATTCTGTGGTGACAGGGGTTAGTGTAGGGGCTGGACATTCTGTGGTGACGGGTGTCAGTGTAGGGGCTGGACATTCTGTGGTGACGGGAGTTAGTGTAGGGGCTGGACATTCTGTGGTGACGGGAGTTAGTGTAGGGGCTGGACATTCTGTGGTGATGGGAGTTAGTGTAGGGGCTGGACATTCTGTGGTGACGGGAGTTAGTGTAGGGGCTGGACATTCTGTGGTGACGGGAGTTAGTGTAGGGGCTGGACATTCTGTGGTGACGGGAGTTAGTGTAGGGGCTGGACATTCTGTGGTGATGGGAGTTACTGTAGGGGCTGGACATTCTGTGGTGACGGGAGTTAGTGTAGGGGCTGGACATTCTGTGGTGATGGGAGTTAGTGTAGGGGCTGGACATTCTGTGATGACGGGAGTTAGTGTAGGTGCTGGACATTCTGTGGTGACGGGAGTTAGTGTAGGGGCTGGACATTCTGTGGTGACGGGAGTTAGTGTAGGGGCTGGACATTCTGTGGCGATGGGAGTTAGCGTAGGGGCTGGACATTCTGTGGTGACGGGGGTTAGTGTAGGGGCTGGACATTCTGTGGCGATGGGAGTTAGCGTAGGGGCTGGACATTCTGTGGTGACGGGAGTTAGTGTAGTGGCTGGACATTCTGTGGTGACGGGAGTTCCTGTCGGGACTGGACATTCTGTGGTGACGGGAGTTAGTGTAGGGCCTGGACATTCTGTGGTGACGGGAGTTCCTGTAGGGGCTGGACATTCTGTGGTGACGGGGGTTAGTGTAGGGGCTGGACATTCTGTGGTGATGCGAGTTAGTGTAGGGGCTGGACATTCTGTGGTGACGGGAGTTAGTGTAGCGGCTGGACATTCTGTGGTGATGGGAGTTAGTGTGGGGGCAGGACATTCTGTGGTGATGCGGGTTAGTGTAGGGGCTGGACATTCTGTGGTGACGGGAGTTAGTGTAGGGGCTGGACATTCTGTGGTGATGGGAGTTAGTGTAGGGGCTGGACATTCTGTGGTGATGCGAGTTAGTGTAGGGGCTGGACATTCTGTGGTGATGGGAGTTAGTGTGGGGGCTGGACATTCTGTGGTGATGCGAGTTAGTGTGGGGGCTGGACATTCTGTGGTGACGGCAGTTAGTGGAGGGGCTGGACATTCTGTGGTGACGGGAGTTCCTGTCGGGACTGGACATTCTGTGGTGACGGGAGTTAGTGTAGGGGCTGGACATTCTGTGGTGACGGGAGTTAGTGTAGCGGCTGGACATTCTGTGGTGATGGGAGTTAGTGTAGGGGCTGGACATTCTGTTGTGACGGGAGTTAGTGTAGGGGGTGGACATTCTGTGGTGACGGGAGTTAGTGTAGGGGCTGGACATTCTGTGGTGATGCGAGTTAGTGTGGGGGCTGGACATTCTGTGGTGATGGGAGTTAGCGTAGGGGCTGGACATTCTGTGGTGACGGGAGTTAGTGTAGGGGCTGGACATTATGTGGTGACAGGGGTTAGTGTAGGGGCTGGACATTCTGTGGTGACGGGAGTTAGTGTAGGGGCTGGACATTCTGTGGTGACGGGAGTTAGTGTAGGGGCTGGACATTCTGTGGTGACGTGAGTTCCTGTCGGGACTGGACATTCTGTGGTGATGGGAGTTAGTGTAGGGGCTGGACATTCTGTGGTGATGGGAGTTAGTGTAGGGGCTGGACATTATGTGGTGACAGGGGTTAGTGTAGGGGCTGGACATTCTGTGGTGACGGGAGTTAGTGTAGGGGCTGGACATTCTGTGGTGACGGGAGTTAGTGTAGGGGCTGGACATTCTGTGGTGACGTGAGTTCCTGTCGGGACTGGACATTCTGTGGTGATGGGAGTTAGTGTAGGGGCTGGACATTCTGTGGTGATGGGAGTTAGTGTAGGGGCTGGACATTCTATGGTGACGGGAGTTAGTGTAGGGGCTGGACATTCTGTGGTGACGGGAGTTAGTGTAGGGGCTGGACATTCTGTGGTGACGTGAGTTCCTGTCGGGACTGGACATTCTGTGGTGACGGGTGTTAGTGTAGGGGCTGGACATTCTGTGGTGACAGGGGTTAGTGTAGGGGCTGGACATTCTGTGGTGACGGGTGTCAGTGTAGGGGCTGGACATTCTGTGGTGACGGGAGTTAGTGTAGGGGCTGGACATTCTGTGGTGATGGGAGTTACTGTAGGGGCTGGACATTCTGTGGTGACGGGAGTTAGTGTAGGGGCTGGACATTCTGTGGTGATGGGAGTTAGTGTAGGGGCTGGACATTCTGTGATGACGGGAGTTAGTGTAGGAGCTGGACATTCTGTGGTGACGGGAGTTAGTGTAGGGGCTGGACATTCTGTGGTGACGGGAGTTAGTGTAGGGGCTGGACATTCTGTGGTGACGGGAGTTAGTGTAGGGGCTGGACATTCTGTGGTGACGGGAGTTAGTGTAGGGGCTGGACATTCTGTGGCGATGGGAGTTAGCGTAGGGGCTGGACATTCTGTGGTGACGGGGGTTAGTGTAGGGGCTGGACATTCTGTGGCGATGGGAGTTAGCGTAGGGGCTGGACATTCTGTGGTGACGGGAGTTAGTGTAGTGGCTGGACATTCTGTGGTGACGGGAGTTCCTGTCGGGACTGGACATTCTGTGGTGACGGGAGTTAGTGTAGGGCCTGGACATTCTGTGGTGACGGGAGTTCCTGTAGGGGCTGGACATTCTGTGGTGACGGGGGTTAGTGTAGGGGCTGGACATTCAGTGGTGATGCGAGTTAGTGTAGGGGCTGGACATTCTGTGGTGACGGGAGTTAGTGTAGCGGCTGGACATTCTGTGGTGATGGGAGTTAGTGTGGGGACAGGACATTCTGTGGTGATGCGGGTTAGTGTAGGGGCTGGACATTCTGTGGTGACGGGAGTTAGTGTAGGGGCTGGACATTCTGTGGTGATGGGAGTTAGTGTAGGGGCTGGACATTCTGTGGTGATGCGAGTTAGTGTAGGGGCTGGACATTCTGTGGTGATGGGAGTTAGTGTGGGGGCTGGACATTTTGTGGTGATGCGAGTTAGTGTGGGGGCTGGACATTCTGTGGTGACGGGAGTTAGTGGAGGGGCTGAACATTCTGTGGTGACGGGAGTTCCTGTCGGGACTGGACATTCTGTGGTGACGGGAGTTAGTGTAGGGGCTGGACATTCTGTGGTGACGGGAGTTAGTGTAGCGGCTGGACATTCTGTGGTGATGGGAGTTAGTGTAGGGGCTGGACATTCTGTGGTGACGGGAGTTAGTGTAGGGGCTGGACATTCTGTGGTGACGGGAGTTAGTGTAGGGGCTGGACATTCTGTGGTGATGCGAGTTAGTGTGGGGGCTGGACATTCTGTGGTGATGCGAGTTAGTGTGGGGGCTGGACATTCTGTGGTGACGGGAGTTAGTGGAGGGGCTGGACATTCTGTGGTGACGGGAGTTCCTGTCGGGACTGGACATTCTGTGGTGACGGGAGTTAGTGTAGGGGCTGGACATTCTGTGGTGCGGGAGTTAGTGTAGGGGCTGGACATTCTGTGGTGACAGGAGTTAGTGTAGGGGCTGGACATTCTGTGGTGACGGGAGTTCCTGTAGGGGCTGGACATTCTGTGGTGACGGGAGTTAGTGTAGGGGCTGGACATTCTGTGGTGACGGGAGTTAGTGTAGGGGCTGGACATTCTGTGGTGACGGGAGTTAGTGTCGGGGCTGGACATTCTGTGGTGACGGGAGTTAGTGTAGGGGCTGGACATTCTGTGGTGATGGGAGTTAGTGTAGGGGCTGGACATTCTGTGGTGACGGGAGTTAGTGTAGGGGCTGGACATTCTGTGGTGATGGGAGTTAGTGTAGGGGCTGGACATTCTGTGGTGACGGGAGTTAGTGTAGGGGCTGGACATTCTGTGGTGATGGGAGTTAGTGTAGGGGCTGGACATTCTGTGGTGATGGGAGTTAGTGTAGGGGCTGGACATTCTGTGGTGACGGGAGTTAGTGTAGGGGCTGGACATTCTGTGGTGACGGGAGTTCCTGTAGGGGCTGGACATTCTGTGGTGACGGGAGTTAGTGTAGGGGCTGGACATTCTGTGGTGATGCGAGTTAGTGTAGGGGCTGGACATTCTGTGGTGATGGGAGTTAGTGTAGGGGCTGGACATTCTGTGGTGATGGGAGTTAGTGTGGGGGCTGGGCATTCTGTGGTGATGAGAGTTAGTGTAGGGGCTGGACATTCTGTGGTGATGGGAGTTAGTGTAGGGGCTGGACATTCTGTGGTGATGGGAGTTAGTGTAGGGGCTGGACATTCTGTGGTGACGGGAGTTAGTGTAGGGGCTGGACATTCTGTGGTGACGGGAGTTCCTGTAGGGGCTGGTCATTCTGTGGTGATGGGAGTTAGTGTAGGGGCTGGACATTCTGTGGTGATGGGAGTTAGTGTAGGGGCTGGACATTCTGTGGTGACGGGAGTTCCTGTCGGGACTGGACATTCTGTGGTGACGGGAGTTAGTGTAGGGGCTGGACATTCTGTGGTGCGGGAGTTAGTGTAGGGGCTGGACATTCTGTGGTGATGGGAGTTAGTGTAGGGGCTGGACATTCTGTGGTGATGGGAGTTAGTGTAGGGGCTGGACATTCTGTGGTGATGGGAGTTAGTGTAGGGGCTGGACATTCTGTGGTGATGGGAGTTAGTGTAGGGGCTGGACATTCTGTGGTGCGGGAGATAGTGTCGGGGCTGGACATTCTGTGGTGATGGGAGTTAGTGTAGGGGCTGGACATTCTGTGGTGACGGGAGTTAGTGTAGGGGCTGGACATTCTGTGGTGACGGGAGTTAGTGTAGGGGCTGGACATTCTGTGGTGACGGGAGTTAGTGTAGGGGCTGGACATTCTGTGGTGACGGGAGTTAGTGTAGGGGCTGGACATTCTGTGGTGACGGGAGTTAGTGTAGGGGCTGGACATTCTGTGGTGACGGGAGTTAGTGTAGGGGCTGGACATTCTGTGGTGACGGGAGTTAGTGTAGGGGCTGGACATTCTGTGGTGACGGGAGTTAGTGTAGGGGCTGGACATTCTGTGGTGATGGGAGTTAGTGTAGGGGCTGGACATTCTGTGATGACGGGAGTTAGTGTAGGGGCTTGACATTCTGTGGTGACGGGAGTTAGTGTAGCGGCTGGACATTCTGTGGTGATGCGAGTTAGTGTAGGGGCTGGACATTCTGTGGTGATGGGAGTTAGTGTGGGGGCTGGACATTCTGTGGTGATGCGAGTTAGTGTGGGGGCTGGACATTCTGTGGTGACGGGAGTTACTGGAGGGGCTGGGCATTCTGTGGTGACGGGAGTTCCTGTCGGGACTGGACATTCTGTGGTGACGGGAGTTAGTGTAGGGGCTGGACATTCTGTGGTGACGGGAGTTAGTGTAGCGGCTGGACATTCTGTGGTGATGGGAGTTAGTGTAGGGGCTGGACATTCTGTGGTGACGGGAGTTAGTGTAGGGGGTGGACATTCTGTGGTGACGGGAGTTAGTGTAGGGGCTGGACATTCTGTGGTGACGGAAGTTAGTGTGGGGGCTGGACATTCTATGGTGACGGGAGTTAGTGTAGGGGCTGGACATTCTGTGGTGACGGGAGTTCCTGTCGGGACTGGACATTCTGTGGTGACGGGTGTTAGTGTAGGGGCTGGACATTCTGTGGTGACAGGGGTTAGTGTAGGGGCTGGACATTCTGTGGTGACGGGTGTCAGTGTAGGGGCTGGACATTCTGTGGTGACGGGAGTTAGTGTAGGGGCTGGACATTCTGTGGTGACGGGAGTTAGTGTAGGGGCTGGACATTCTGTGGTGATGGGAGTTAGTGTAGGGGCTGGACATTCTGTGGTGACGGGAGTTAGTGTAGGGGCTGGACATTCTGTGGTGACGGGAGTTAGTGTAGGGGCTGGACATTCTGTGGTGACGGGAGTTAGTGTAGGGGCTGGACATTCTGTGGTGATGGGAGTTACTGTAGGGGCTGGACATTCTGTGGTGACGGGAGTTAGTGTAGGGGCTGGACATTCTGTGGTGATGGGAGTTAGTGTAGGGGCTGGACATTCTGTGATGACGGGAGTTAGTGTAGGTGCTGGACATTCTGTGGTGACGGGAGTTAGTGTAGGGGCTGGACATTCTGTGGTGACGGGAGTTAGTGTAGGGGCTGGACATTCTGTGGCGATGGGAGTTAGCGTAGGGGCTGGACATTCTGTGGTGACGGGGGTTAGTGTAGGGGCTGGACATTCTGTGGCGATGGGAGTTAGCGTAGGGGCTGGACATTCTGTGGTGACGGGAGTTAGTGTAGTGGCTGGACATTCTGTGGTGACGGGAGTTCCTGTCGGGACTGGACATTCTGTGGTGACGGGAGTTAGTGTAGGGCCTGGACATTCTGTGGTGACGGGAGTTCCTGTAGGGGCTGGACATTCTGTGGTGACGGGGGTTAGTGTAGGGGCTGGACATTCTGTGGTGATGCGAGTTAGTGTAGGGGCTGGACATTCTGTGGTGACGGGAGTTAGTGTAGCGGCTGGACATTCTGTGGTGATGGGAGTTAGTGTGGGGGCAGGACATTCTGTGGTGATGCGGGTTAGTGTAGGGGCTGGACATTCTGTGGTGACGGGAGTTAGTGTAGGGGCTGGACATTCTGTGGTGATGGGAGTTAGTGTAGGGGCTGGACATTCTGTGGTGATGCGAGTTAGTGTAGGGGCTGGACATTCTGTGGTGATGGGAGTTAGTGTGGGGGCTGGACATTCTGTGGTGATGCGAGTTAGTGTGGGGGCTGGACATTCTGTGGTGACGGCAGTTAGTGGAGGGGCTGGACATTCTGTGGTGACGGGAGTTCCTGTCGGGACTGGACATTCTGTGGTGACGGGAGTTAGTGTAGGGGCTGGACATTCTGTGGTGACGGGAGTTAGTGTAGCGGCTGGACATTCTGTGGTGATGGGAGTTAGTGTAGGGGCTGGACATTCTGTTGTGACGGGAGTTAGTGTAGGGGGTGGACATTCTGTGGTGACGGGAGTTAGTGTAGGGGCTGGACATTCTGTGGTGATGCGAGTTAGTGTGGGGGCTGGACATTCTGTGGTGATGGGAGTTAGCGTAGGGGCTGGACATTCTGTGGTGACGGGAGTTAGTGTAGGGGCTGGACATTATGTGGTGACAGGGGTTAGTGTAGGGGCTGGACATTCTGTGGTGACGGGAGTTAGTGTAGGGGCTGGACATTCTGTGGTGACGGGAGTTAGTGTAGGGGCTGGACATTCTGTGGTGACGTGAGTTCCTGTCGGGACTGGACATTCTGTGGTGATGGGAGTTAGTGTAGGGGCTGGACATTCTGTGGTGATGGGAGTTAGTGTAGGGGCTGGACATTATGTGGTGACAGGGGTTAGTGTAGGGGCTGGACATTCTGTGGTGACGGGAGTTAGTGTAGGGGCTGGACATTCTGTGGTGACGGGAGTTAGTGTAGGGGCTGGACATTCTGTGGTGACGTGAGTTCCTGTCGGGACTGGACATTCTGTGGTGATGGGAGTTAGTGTAGGGGCTGGACATTCTGTGGTGATGGGAGTTAGTGTAGGGGCTGGACATTCTATGGTGACGGGAGTTAGTGTAGGGGCTGGACATTCTGTGGTGACGGGAGTTAGTGTAGGGGCTGGACATTCTGTGGTGACGTGAGTTCCTGTCGGGACTGGACATTCTGTGGTGACGGGTGTTAGTGTAGGGGCTGGACATTCTGTGGTGACAGGGGTTAGTGTAGGGGCTGGACATTCTGTGGTGACGGGTGTCAGTGTAGGGGCTGGACATTCTGTGGTGACGGGAGTTAGTGTAGGGGCTGGACATTCTGTGGTGATGGGAGTTACTGTAGGGGCTGGACATTCTGTGGTGACGGGAGTTAGTGTAGGGGCTGGACATTCTGTGGTGATGGGAGTTAGTGTAGGGGCTGGACATTCTGTGATGACGGGAGTTAGTGTAGGAGCTGGACATTCTGTGGTGACGGGAGTTAGTGTAGGGGCTGGACATTCTGTGGTGACGGGAGTTAGTGTAGGGGCTGGACATTCTGTGGTGACGGGAGTTAGTGTAGGGGCTGGACATTCTGTGGTGACGGGAGTTAGTGTAGGGGCTGGACATTCTGTGGCGATGGGAGTTAGCGTAGGGGCTGGACATTCTGTGGTGACGGGGGTTAGTGTAGGGGCTGGACATTCTGTGGCGATGGGAGTTAGCGTAGGGGCTGGACATTCTGTGGTGACGGGAGTTAGTGTAGTGGCTGGACATTCTGTGGTGACGGGAGTTCCTGTCGGGACTGGACATTCTGTGGTGACGGGAGTTAGTGTAGGGCCTGGACATTCTGTGGTGACGGGAGTTCCTGTAGGGGCTGGACATTCTGTGGTGACGGGGGTTAGTGTAGGGGCTGGACATTCAGTGGTGATGCGAGTTAGTGTAGGGGCTGGACATTCTGTGGTGACGGGAGTTAGTGTAGCGGCTGGACATTCTGTGGTGATGGGAGTTAGTGTGGGGACAGGACATTCTGTGGTGATGCGGGTTAGTGTCGGGGCTGGACATTCTGTGGTGACGGGAGTTAGTGTAGGGGCTGGACATTCTGTGGTGATGGGAGTTAGTGTAGGGGCTGGACATTCTGTGGTGATGCGAGTTAGTGTAGGGGCTGGACATTCTGTGGTGATGGGAGTTAGTGTGGGGGCTGGACATTTTGTGGTGATGCGAGTTAGTGTGGGGGCTGGACATTCTGTGGTGACGGGAGTTAGTGGAGGGGCTGAACATTCTGTGGTGACGGGAGTTCCTGTCGGGACTGGACATTCTGTGGTGACGGGAGTTAGTGTAGGGGCTGGACATTCTGTGGTGACGGGAGTTAGTGTAGCGGCTGGACATTCTGTGGTGATGGGAGTTAGTGTAGGGGCTGGACATTCTGTGGTGACGGGAGTTAGTGTAGGGGCTGGACATTCTGTGGTGACGGGAGTTAGTGTAGGGGCTGGACATTCTGTGGTGATGCGAGTTAGTGTGGGGGCTGGACATTCTGTGGTGATGCGAGTTAGTGTGGGGGCTGGACATTCTGTGGTGACGGGAGTTAGTGGAGGGGCTGGACATTCTGTGGTGACGGGAGTTCCTGTCGGGACTGGACATTCTGTGGTGACGGGAGTTAGTGTAGGGGCTGGACATTCTGTGGTGCGGGAGTTAGTGTAGGGGCTGGACATTCTGTGGTGACAGGAGTTAGTGTAGGGGCTGGACATTCTGTGGTGACGGGAGTTCCTGTAGGGGCTGGACATTCTGTGGTGACGGGAGTTAGTGTAGGGGCTGGACATTCTGTGGTGACGGGAGTTAGTGTAGGGGCTGGACATTCTGTGGTGACGGGAGTTAGTGTCGGGGCTGGACATTCTGTGGTGACGGGAGTTAGTGTAGGGGCTGGACATTCTGTGGTGATGGGAGTTAGTGTAGGGGCTGGACATTCTGTGGTGACGGGAGTTAGTGTAGGGGCTGGACATTCTGTGGTGATGGGAGTTAGTGTAGGGGCTGGACATTCTGTGGTGATGGGAGTTAGTGTAGGGGCTGGACATTCTGTGGTGACGGGAGTTAGTGTAGGGGCTGGACATTCTGTGGTGATGGGAGTTAGTGTAGGGGCTGGACATTCTGTGGTGATGGAAGTTAGTGTAGGGGCTGGACATTCTGTGGTGACGGGAGTTAGTGTAGGGGCTGGACATTCTGTGGTGACGGGAGTTCCTGTAGGGGCTGGACATTCTGTGGTGACGGGAGTTAGTGTAGGGGCTGGACATTCTGTGGTGATGCGAGTTAGTGTAGGGGCTGGACATTCTGTGGTGATGGGAGTTAGTGTAGGGGCTGGACATTCTGTGGTGATGGGAGTTAGTGTGGGGGCTGGGCATTCTGTGGTGATGAGAGTTAGTGTAGGGGCTGGACATTCTGTGGTGATGGGAGTTAGTGTAGGGGCTGGACATTCTGTGGTGATGGGAGTTAGTGTAGGGGCTGGACATTCTGTGGTGACGGGAGTTAGTGTAGGGGCTGGACATTCTGTGGTGACGGGAGTTCCTGTAGGGGCTGGTCATTCTGTGGTGATGGGAGTTAGTGTAGGGGCTGGACATTCTGTGGTGATGGGAGTTAGTGTAGGGGCTGGACATTCTGTGGTGACGGGAGTTCCTGTCGGGACTGGACATTCTGTGGTGACGGGAGTTAGTGTAGGGGCTGGACATTCTGTGGTGCGGGAGTTAGTGTAGGGGCTGGACATTCTGTGGTGATGGGAGTTAGTGTAGGGGCTGGACATTCTGTGGTGATGGGAGTTAGTGTAGGGGCTGGACATTCTGTGGTGATGGGAGTTAGTGTTGGGGCTGGACATTCTGTGGTGATGGGAGTTAGTGTAGGGGCTGGACATTCTGTGGTGCGGGAGATAGTGTCGGGGCTGGACATTCTGTGGTGATGGGAGTTAGTGTAGGGGCTGGACATTCTGTGGTGACGGGAGTTAGTGTAGGGGCTGGACATTCTGTGGTGACGGGAGTTAGTGTAGGGGCTGGACATTCTGTGGTGACGGGAGTTAGTGTAGGGGCTGGACATTCTGTGGTGACGGGAGTTAGTGTAGGGGCTGGACATTCTGTGGTGACGGGAGTTAGTGTAGGGGCTGGACATTCTGTGGTGACGGGAGTTAGTGTAGGGGCTGGACATTCTGTGGTGACGGGAGTTAGTGTAGGGGCTGGACATTCTGTGGTGACGGGAGTTAGTGTAGGGGCTGGACATTCTGTGGTGATGGGAGTTAGTGTAGGGGCTGGACATTCTGTGATGACGGGAGTTAGTGTAGGGGCTTGACATTCTGTGGTGACGGGAGTTAGTGTAGCGGCTGGACATTCTGTGGTGATGCGAGTTAGTGTAGGGGCTGGACATTCTGTGGTGATGGGAGTTAGTGTGGGGGCTGGACATTCTGTGGTGATGCGAGTTAGTGTGGGGGCTGGACATTCTGTGGTGACGGGAGTTACTGGAGGGGCTGGGCATTCTGTGGTGACGGGAGTTCCTGTCGGGACTGGACATTCTGTGGTGACGGGAGTTAGTGTAGGGGCTGGACATTCTGTGGTGACGGGAATTAGTGTAGCGGCTGGACATTCTGTGGTGATGGGAGTTAGTGTAGGGGCTGGACATTCTGTGGTGACGGGAGTTAGTGTAGGGGGTGGACATTCTGTGGTGACGGGAGTTAGTGTAGGGGCTGGACATTCTGTGGTGATGCGAGTTAGTGTGGGGGCTGGACATTCTGTGGTGACGGGAGTTAGCGTAGGGGCTGGACATTATGTGGTGACAGGGGTTAGTGTAGGGGCTGGACATTCTGTGGTGACGGGAGTTAGTGTAGGGGCTGGACATTCTGTGGTGACGGGAGTTAGTGTAGGGGCTGGACATTCTGTGGTGACGTGAGTTCCTGTCGGGACTGGACATTCTGTGGTGATGGGAGTTAGTGTAGGGGCTGGACATTCTGTGGTGATGGGAGTTAGTGTAGGGGCTGGACATTCTATGGTGACGGGAGTTAGTGTAGGGGCTGGACATTCTGTGGTGACGGGAGTTAGTGTAGGGGCTGGACATTCTGTGGTGACGTGAGTTCCTCTCGGGACTGGACATTCTGTGGTGACGGGTGTTAGTGTAGGGGCTGGACATTCTGTGGTGACAGGGGTTAGTGTAGGGGCTGGACATTCTGTGGTGACGGGTGTCAGTGTAGGGGCTGGACATTCTGTGGTGATGGGAGTTACTGTAGGGGCTGGACATTCTGTGGTGACGGGAGTTAGTGTAGGGGCTGGACATTCTGTGGTGATGGGAGTTAGTGTAGGGGCTGGACATTCTGTGATGACGGGAGTTAGTGTAGGAGCTGGACATTCTGTGGTGACGGGAGTTAGTGTAGGGGCTGGACATTCTGTGGTGACGGGAGTTAGTGTAGGGGCTGGACATTCTGTGGTGACGGGAGTTAGTGTAGGGGCTGGACATTCTGTGGTGACGGGAGTTAGTGTAGGGGCTGGACATTCTGTGGCGATGGGAGTTAGCGTAGGGGCTGGACATTCTGTGGTGACGGGGGTTAGTGTAGGGGCTGGACATTCTGTGGCGATGGGAGTTAGCGTAGGGGCTGGACATTCTGTGGTGACGGGAGTTAGTGTAGTGGCTGGACATTCTGTGGTGACGGGAGTTCCTGTAGGGGCTGGTCATTCTGTGGTGATGGGAGTTAGTGTAGGGGCTGGACATTCTGTGGTGATGGGAGTTAGTGTAGGGGCTGGACATTCTGTGGTGACGGGAGTTCCTGTCGGGACTGGACATTCTGTGGTGACGGGAGTTAGTGTAGGGGCTGGACATTCTGTGGTGCGGGAGTTAGTGTAGGGGCTGGACATTCTGTGGTGATGGGAGTTAGTGTAGGGGCTGGACATTCTGTGGTGATGGGAGTTAGTGTAGGGGCTGGACATTCTGTGGTGATGGGAGTTAGTGTAGGGGCTGGACATTCTGTGGTGATGGGAGTTAGTGTAGGGGCTGGACATTCTGTGGTGCGGGAGATAGTGTCGGGGCTGGACATTCTGTGGTGATGGGAGTTAGTGTAGGGGCTGGACATTCTGTGGTGACGGGAGTTAGTGTAGGGGCTGGACATTCTGTGGTGACGGGAGTTAGTGTAGGGGCTGGACATTCTGTGGTGACGGGAGTTAGTGTTGGGGCTGGACATTCTGTGGTGACGGGAGTTAGTGTAGGGGCTGGACATTCTGTGGTGACGGGAGTTAGTGTAGGGGCTGGACATTCTGTGGTGACGGGAGTTAGTGTAGGGGCTGGACATTCTGTGGTGACGGGAGTTAGTGTAGGGGCTGGACATTCTGTGGTGACGGGAGTTAGTGTAGGGGCTGGACATTCTGTGGTGATGGGAGTTAGTGTAGGGGCTGGACATTCTGTGATGACGGGAGTTAGTGTAGGGGCTTGACATTCTGTGGTGACGGGAGTTAGTGTAGCGGCTGGACATTCTGTGGTGATGCGAGTTAGTGTAGGGGCTGGACATTCTGTGGTGATGGGAGTTAGTGTGGGGGCTGGACATTCTGTGCTGACGGGGGTTAGTGTAGGGGCTGGACATTCTGTGGTGATGCGAGTTAGTGTGGGGGCTGGACATTCTGTGGTGATGCGAGTTAGTGTGGGGGCTGGACATTCTGTGGTGACGGGAGTTACTGGAGGGGCTGGGCATTCTGTGGTGACGGGAGTTCCTGTCGGGACTGGACATTCTGTGGTGACGGGAGTTAGTGTAGGGGCTGGACATTCTGTGGTGACGGGAATTAGTGTAGCGGCTGGACATTCTGTGGTGATGGGAGTTAGTGTAGGGGCTGGACATTCTGTGGTGACGGGAGTTAGTGTAGGGGGTGGACATTCTGTGGTGACGGGAGTTAGTGTAGGGGCTGGACATTCTGTGGTGATGCGAGTTAGTGTGGGGGCTGGACATTCTGTGGTGACGGGAGTTAGCGTAGGGGCTGGACATTATGTGGTGACAGGGGTTAGTGTAGGGGCTGGACATTCTGTGGTGACGGGAGTTAGTGTAGGGGCTGGACATTCTGTGGTGACGGGAGTTAGTGTAGGGGCTGGACATTCTGTGGTGACGTGAGTTCCTGTCGGGACTGGACATTCTGTGGTGATGGGAGTTAGTGTAGGGGCTGGACATTCTGTGGTGATGGGAGTTAGTGTAGGGGCTGGACATTCTATGGTGACGGGAGTTAGTGTAGGGGCTGGACATTCTGTGGTGACGGGAGTTAGTGTAGGGGCTGGACATTCTGTGGTGACGTGAGTTCCTCTCGGGACTGGACATTCTGTGGTGACGGGTGTTAGTGTAGGGGCTGGACATTCTGTGGTGACAGGGGTTAGTGTAGGGGCTGGACATTCTGTGGTGACGGGTGTCAGTGTAGGGGCTGGACATTCTGTGGTGATGGGAGTTACTGTAGGGGCTGGACATTCTGTGGTGACGGGAGTTAGTGTAGGGGCTGGACATTCTGTGGTGACGGGAGTTAGTGTAGGGGCTGGACATTCTGTGGTGATGGGAGTTAGTGTAGGGGCTGGACATTCTGTGATGACGGGAGTTAGTGTAGGAGCTGGACATTCTGTGGTGACGGGAGTTAGTGTAGGGGCTGGACATTCTGTGGTGACGGGAGTTAGTGTAGGGGCTGGACATTCTGTGGTGACGGGAGTTAGTGTAGGGGCTGGACATTCTGTGGTGACGGGAGTTAGTGTAGGGGCTGGACATTCTGTGGCGATGGGAGTTAGCGTAGGGGCTGGACATTCTGTGGTGACGGGGGTTAGTGTAGGGGCTGGACATTCTGTGGCGATGGGAGTTAGCGTAGGGGCTGGACATTCTGTGGTGACGGGAGTTAGTGTAGTGGCTGGACATTCTGTGGTGACGGGAGTTCCTGTCGGGACTGGACATTCTGTGGTGACGGGAGTTAGTGTAGGGCCTGGACATTCTGTGGTGACGGGAGTTCCTGTAGGGGCTGGACATTCTGTGGTGACGGGGGTTAGTGTAGGGGCTGGACATTCTGTGGTGATGCGAGTTAGTGTAGGGGCTGGACATTCTGTGGTGACGGGAGTTAGTGTAGCGGCTGGACATTCTGTGGTGATGGGAGTTAGTGTGGGGACAGGACATTCTGTGGTGATGCGGGTTAGTGTAGGGGCTGGACATTCTGTGGTGACGGGAGTTAGTGTAGGGGCTGGACATTCTGTGGTGATGGGAGTTAGTGTAGGGGCTGGACATTCTGTGGTGATGCGAGTTAGTGTAGGGGCTGGACATTCTGTGGTGATGGGAGTTAGTGTGGGGGCTGGACATTCTGTGGTGATGCGAGTTAGTGTGGGGGCTGGACATTCTGTGGTGACGGGAGTTAGTGGAGGGGCTGGACATTCTGTGGTGACGGGAGTTCCTGTCGGGACTGGACATTCTGTGGTGACGGGAGTTAGTGTAGGGGCTGGACATTCTGTGGTGACGGGAGTTAGTGTAGCGGCTGGACATTCTGTGGTGATGGGAGTTAGTGTAGGGGCTGGACATTCTGTGGTGACGGGAGTTAGTGTAGGGGGTGGACATTCTGTGGTGACGGGAGTTAGTGTAGGGGCTGGACATTCTGTGGTGATGCGAGTTAGTGTGGGGGCTGGACATTCTGTGGTGATGCGAGTTAGTGTGGGGGCTGGACATTCTGTGGTGACGGGAGTTAGTGGAGGGGCTGGACATTCTGTGGTGACGGGAGTTCCTGTCGGGACTGGACATTCTGTGGTGACGGGAGTTAGTGTAGGGGCTGGACATTCTGTGGTGCGGGAGTTAGTGTAGGGGCTGGACATTCTGTGGTGACAGGAGTTAGTGTAGGGGCTGGACATTCTGTGGTGACGGGAGTTCCTGTAGGGGCTGGACATTCTGTGGTGACGGGAGTTAGTGTAGGGGCTGGACATTCTGTGGTGACGGGAGTTAGTGTAGGGGCTGGACATTCTGTGGTGACGGGAGTTAGTGTCGGGGCTGGACATTCTGTGGTGACGGGAGTTAGTGTAGGGGCTGGACATTCTGTGGTGATGGGAGTTAGTGTAGGGGCTGGACATTCTGTGGTGACGGGAGTTAGTGTATGGGCTGGACATTCTGTGGTGACGGGAGTTAGTGTAGGGGCTGGACATTCTGTGGTGATGGGAGTTAGTGTAGGGGCTGGACATTCTGTGGTGATGCAAGTTAGTGTAGGGGCTGGGCATTCTGTGGTGATGGGAGTTAGTGTAGGGGCTGGACATTCTGTGGTGACGGGGGTTAGTGTAGGGGCTGGACATTCTGTGGTGATGGGAGTTAGTGTAGGGGCTGGACATTCTGTGGTGATGGGAGTTAGTGTAGGGGCTGGACATTCTGTGGTGACGGGAGTTAGTGTAGGGACTGGACATTCTGTGGTGACGGGAGTTCCTGTAGGGGCTGGACATTCTGTGGTGACGGGAGTTAGTGTAGGGGCTGGACATTCTGTGGTGATGCGAGTTAGTGTAGGGGCTGGACATTCTGTGGTGATGGGAGTTAGTGTAGGGGCTGGACATTCTGTGGTGATGGGAGTTATTGTGGGGGCTGGGCATTCTGTGGTGATGGGAGTTAGTGTAGGGGCTGGACATTCTGTGGTGATGGGAGTTAGTGTAGGGGCTGGACATTCTGTGGTGATGGGAGTTAGTGTAGGGGCTGGACATTCTGTGGTGACGGGAGTTAGTGTAGGGGCTGGACATTCATTGGTGACGGGAGTTCCTGTAGGGGCTGGACATTCTGTGGTGATGGGAGTTAGTGTAGGGGCTGGACATTCTGTGGTGATGGGAGTTAGTGTAGGGGCTGGACATTCTGTGGTGACGGGAGTTCCTGTCGGGACTGGACATTCTGTGGTGACGGGAGTTAGTGTAGGGGCTGGACATTCTGTGGTGCGGGAGTTAGTGTAGGGGCTGGACATTCTGTGGTGATGGGAGTTAGTGTAGGGGCTGGACATTCTGTGGTGATGGGAGTTAGTGTAGGGGCTGGACATTCTGTGGTGATGGGAGTTAGTGTAGGGGCTGGACATTCTGTGGTGATGGGAGTTAGTGTAGGGGCTGGACATTCTGTGGTGCGGGAGTTAGTGTAGGGGCTGGACATTCTGTGGTGATGGGAGTTAGTGTAGGGGCTGGACATTCTGTGGTGACGGGAGTTAGTGTAGGGGCTGGACATTCTGTGGTGACGGGAGTTAGTGTAGGGGCTGGACATTCTGTGGTGACGGGAGTTAGTGTAGGGGCTGGACATTCTGTGGTGACGGGAGTTAGTGTAGGGGCTGGACATTCTGTGGTGACGGGAGTTAGTGTAGGGGCTGGACATTCTGTGGTGATGGGAGTTAGTGTAGGGGCTGGACATTCTGTGATGACGGGAGTTAGTGTAGGGGCTGGACATTCTGTGGTGACGGGAGTTAGTGTAGGGGCTGGACATTCTGTGGTGACTGGAGTTAGTGTAGGGGCTGGACATTCTGTGGTGATGGGAGTTAGTGTAGGGGCTGGACATTCTGTGGTGACGGGAGTTAGTGTAGGGGCTGGACATTCTGTGGTGACGGGGGTTAGTGTAGGGACTGGACATTCTGTGGTGATGGGAGTTAGTGTAGGGGCTGGACATTCTGTGGTGCGGGGGTAAGTGTAGGGGCTGGACATTCTGTGGTGATGGGAGTTAGTGTAGGGGCTGGACATTCTGTGGTGACGGGAGTTCCTGTAGGGGCTGGACATTCTGTGGTGATGGGAGTTAGTGTAGGGGCTGGACATTCTGTGGTGACGGGAGTTCCTGTAGGGGCTGGACATTCTGTGGTGACAGGCGTTCCTGTAGGGGCTGGACATTCTGTGGTGACGGGAGTTAGTGTAGGGGGTGGACATTCTGTGGTGACGGGAGTTCCTGTAGGGGCTGGACATTCTGTGGTGACAGGAGTTCCTGTAGGGGCTGGACATTCTGTGGTGACGGGAGTTAGTGTAGCGGCTGGACATTCTGTGGCGACGGGAGTTAGTGTAGGGGCTGGACATTCTGTGGTGACGGGAGTTAGTGTAGGGGCTGGGCATTCTGTGGTGACGGGAGTTAGTGTAGGAGATGGACATTCTATGGTGACGGGAGTTAGTGTGGGGGCTGGACATTCTGTGGTGACGGGAGTTCCTGTCGCGGCTGGACATTCTGTGGTGATGGGAGTTAGTGTAGGGGCTGGACATTCTGTGGTGACGGGAGTTAGTGTAGGGGCTGGACATTCTGTGGTGACGGGAGTTAGTGTAGGGGCTGGACATTCTGTGGTGATGCGAGTTAGTGTAGGGGCTGGACATTCTGTGGTGACGGGGGTTAGTGTAGGGGCTGGACATTCTGTGGTGACGGGAGTTAGTGTAGGGGCTGGACATTCTGTGGTGACGGGAGTTCCTGTAGGGGCTGGACATTCTGTGGTGACGGGAGTTAGTGTAGGGGCTGGACATTCTGTGGTGACGGGAGTTAGTGTGGGGGCTGGACATTCTGTGGTGACGGGAGTTAGTGTAGGGCTGGACATTCTGTGGTGACGGGAGTTGGTGTAGGGGCTGGACATTCTGTGGTGACGGGAGTTAGTGTAGGGGCTGGACATTCTGTGGTGACGGGAGTTAGTGTAGGGGCTGGACATTCTGTGGTGACGGGAGTTGGTGTAGGGGCTGGACATTCTGTGGTGACGGGAGTTAGTGTAGGGGCTGGACATTCTGTGGTGACGGGAGTTAGTGTAGGGGCTGGACATACTGTGGTGACGGGAGTTGGTGTAGGGGCTGGACATTCTGTGGTGACGGGAGTTAGTGTAGGGGCTGGACATTCTGTGGTGATGCGAGTTAGTGTGGGGGCTGGACATTCTGTGGTGACGGGAGTTAGCGTAGGGGCTGGACATTATGTGGTGACAGGGGTTAGTGTAGGGGCTGGACATTCTGTGGTGACGGGAGTTAGTGTAGGGGCTGGACATTCTGTGGTGACGGGAGTTAGTGTAGGGGCTGGACATTCTGTGGTGACGTGAGTTCCTGTCGGGACTGGACATTCTGTGGTGATGGGAGTTAGTGTAGGGGCTGGACATTCTGTGGTGATGGGAGTTAGTGTAGGGGCTGGACATTCTATGGTGACGGGAGTTAGTGTAGGGGCTGGACATTCTGTGGTGACGGGAGTTAGTGTAGGGGCTGGACATTCTGTGGTGACGTGAGTTCCTCTCGGGACTGGACATTCTGTGGTGACGGGTGTTAGTGTAGGGGCTGGACATTCTGTGGTGACAGGGGTTAGTGTAGGGGCTGGACATTCTGTGGTGACGGGTGTCAGTGTAGGGGCTGGACATTCTGTGGTGATGGGAGTTACTGTAGGGGCTGGACATTCTGTGTTGACGGGAGTTAGTGTAGGGGCTGGACATTCTGTGGTGATGGGAGTTAGTGTAGGGGCTGGACATTCTGTGATGACGGGAGTTAGTGTAGGAGCTGGACATTCTGTGGTGACGGGAGTTAGTGTAGGGGCTGGACATTCTGTGGTGACGGGAGTTAGTGTAGGGGCTGGACATTCTGTGGTGACGGGAGTTAGTGTAGGGGCTGGACATTCTGTGGTGACGGGAGTTAGTGTAGGGGCTGGACATTCTGTGGCGATGGGAGTTAGCGTAGGGGCTGGACATTCTGTGGTGACGGGGGTTAGTGTAGGGGCTGGACATTCTGTGGCGATGGGAGTTAGCGTAGGGGCTGGACATTCTGTGGTGACGGGAGTTAGTGTAGTGGCTGGACATTCTGTGGTGACGGGAGTTCCTGTCGGGACTGGACATTCTGTGGTGACGGGAGTTAGTGTAGGGCCTGGACATTCTGTGGTGACGGGAGTTCCTGTAGGGGCTGGACATTCTGTGGTGACGGGGGTTAGTGTAGGGGCTGGACATTCTGTGGTGATGCGAGTTAGTGTAGGGGCTGGACATTCTGTGGTGACGGGAGTTAGTGTAGCGGCTGGACATTCTGTGGTGATGGGAGTTAGTGTGGGGACAGGACATTCTGTGGTGATGCGGGTTAGTGTAGGGGCTGGACATTCTGTGGTGACGGGAGTTAGTGTAGGGGCTGGACATTCTGTGGTGATGGGAGTTAGTGTAGGGGCTGGACATTCTGTGGTGATGCGAGTTAGTGTAGGGGCTGGACATTCTGTGGTGATGGGAGTTAGTGTGGGGGCTGGACATTCTGTGGTGATGCGAGTTAGTGTGGGGGCTGGACATTCTGTGGTGACGGGAGTTAGTGGAGGGGCTGGACATTCTGTGGTGACGGGAGTTCCTGTCGGGACTGGACATTCTGTGGTGACGGGAGTTAGTGTAGGGGCTGGACATTCTGTGGTGACGGGAGTTAGTGTAGCGGCTGGACATTCTGTGGTGATGGGAGTTAGTGTAGGGGCTGGACATTCTGTGGTGACGGGAGTTAGTGTAGGGGGTGGACATTCTGTGGTGACGGGAGTTAGTGTAGGGGCTGGACATTCTGTGGTGATGCGAGTTAGTGTGGGGGCTGGACATTCTGTGGTGATGCGAGTTAGTGTGGGGGCTGGACATTCTGTGGTGACGGGAGTTAGTGGAGGGGCTGGACATTCTGTGGTGACGGGAGTTCCTGTCGGGACTGGACATTCTGTGGTGACGGGAGTTAGTGTAGGGGCTGGACATTCTGTGGTGCGGGAGTTAGTGTAGGGGCTGGACATTCTGTGGTGATGGGAGTTAGTGTAGGGGCTGGACATTCTGTGGTGACGGGAGTTCCTGTCGGGACTGGACATTCTGTGGTGACGGGAGTTAGTGTAGGGGCTGGACATTCTGTGGTGCGGGAGTTAGTGTAGGGGCTGGACATTCTGTGGTGATGGGAGTTAGTGTAGGGGCTGGACATTCTGTGGTGATGGGAGTTAGTGTAGGGGCTGGACATTCTGTGGTGATGGGAGTTAGTGTAGGGGCTGGACATTCTGTGGTGATGGGAGTTAGTGTAGGGGCTGGACATTCTGTGGTGCGGGAGTTAGTGTAGGGGCTGGACATTCTGTGGTGATGGGAGTTAGTGTAGGGGCTGGACATTCTGTGGTGACGGGAGTTAGTGTAGGGGCTGGACATTCTGTGGTGACGGGAGTTAGTGTAGGGGCTGGACATTCTGTGGTGACGGGAGTTAGTGTAGGGGCTGGACATTCTGTGGTGACGGGAGTTAGTGTAGGGGCTGGACATTCTGTGGTGACGGGAGTTAGTGTAGGGGCTGGACATTCTGTGGTGATGGGAGTTAGTGTAGGGGCTGGACATTCTGTGATGACGGGAGTTAGTGTAGGGGCTGGACATTCTGTGGTGACGGGAGTTAGTGTAGCGGCTGGACATTCTGTGGTGACTGGAGTTAGTGTAGGGGCTGGACATTCTGTGGTGACTGGAGTTAGTGTAGGGGCTGGACATTTTTTGGGATGATGGGAGTTAGTGTAGGGGCTGGACATTCTGTGGTGACGGGAGTTAGTGTAGGGGCTGGACATTCTGTGGTGACGGGGGTTAGTGTAGGGACTGGACATTCTGTGGTGATGGGAGTTAGTGTAGGGGCTGGACATTCTGTGGTGCGGGGGTTAGTGTAGGGGCTGGACATTCTGTGGTGATGGGAGTTAGTGTAGGGGCTGGACATTCTGTGGTGACGGGAGTTCCTGTAGGGGCTGGACATTCTGTGGTGATGGGAGTTAGTGTAGGGGCTGGACATTCTGTGGTGACGGGAGTTCCTGTAGGGGCTGGACATTCTGTGGTGACAGGCATTCCTGTAGGGGCTGGACATTCTGTGGTGACGGGAGTTAGTGTAGGGGGTGGACATTCTGTGGTGACGGGAGTTCCTGTAGGGGATGGACATTCTGTGGTGACAGGAGTTCCTGTAGGGGCTGGACATTCTGTGGTGACGGGAGTTAGTGTAGCGGCTGGACATTCTGTGGCGACGGGAGTTAGTGTAGGGGCTGGACATTCTGTGGTGACGGGAGTTAGTGTAGGGGCTGGGCATTCTGTGGTGACGGGAGTTAGTGTAGGAGATGGACATTCTATGGTGACGGGAGTTAGTGTGGGGGCTGGACATTCTGTGGTGACGGGAGTTCCTGTCGCGGCTGGACATTCTGTGGTGATGGGAGTTAGTGTAGGGGCTGGACATTCTGTGGTGACGGGAGTTAGTGTAGGGGCTGGACATTCTGTGGTGACGGGAGTTAGTGTAGGGGCTGGACATTCTGTGGTGATGCGAGTTAGTGTAGGGGCTGGACATTCTGTGGTGACGGGGGTTAGTGTAGGGGCTGGACATTCTGTGGTGACGGGAGTTAGTGTAGGGGCTGGACATTCTGTGGTGACGGGAGTTCCTGTAGGGGCTGGACATTCTGTGGTGACGGGAGTTAGTGTGGGGGCTGGACATTCTGTGGTGACGGGTGTCAGTGTAGGGGCTGGACATTCTGTGGTGACGGGAGTTAGTGTGGGGGCTGGACATTCTGTGGTGACGGGAGTTAGTGTAGGGGCTGGACATTCTGTGGTGACGGGTGTCAGTGTAGGGGCTGGACATTCTGTGGTGACGGGAGTTAGTGTGGGGGCTGGACATTCTGTGGTGACGGGAGTTAGTGTAGGGCTGGACATTCTGTGGTGACGGGAGTTGGTGTAGGGGCTGGACATTCTGTGGTGACGGGAGTTAGTGTAGGGGCTGGACATTCTGTGGTGACGGGAGTTAGTGTAGGGGCTGGACATTCTGTGGTGACGGGAGTTGGTGTAGGGGCTGGACATTCTGTGGTGACGGGAGTTAGTGTAGGGGCTGGACATTCTGTGGTGACGGGAGTTAGTGTAGGGGCTGGACATACTGTGGTGACGGGAGTTGGTGTGGGGGCTGGACATTCTGTGGTGATGGGAGTTAGTGTAGGGGCTGGACATTCTGTGGTGACGGGAGTTGGTGTAGGGTCTGGACATTCTGTGGTGACGGGAGTTGGTGTAGGGGCTGGACATTCTGTGGTGATGGGAGTTAGTGTAGGGGCTGGACATTCTGTGGTGACGGGAGTTGGTGTAGGGGCTGGACATTCTGTGGTGATGGGAGTTAGTGTAGGGGCTGGACATTCTGTGGTGACGGGAGTTAGTGTAGGGGCTGGACATTCTGTGGTGACGGGAGTTGGTGTAGGGGCTGGACATTCTGTGGTGACAGGAGTTAGTGTAGCGGCTGGACTTTATGTGGTGACGTGAGTTCCTGTCGGGACTGGAAATTCTGTGGTGACGGGAGTTAGTGTAGGGGCTGGACATTATGTGGTGACGTGAGTTCCTGTCGGGACTGGACATTCTGTGGTGACGGGAGTTAGTGTAGGGGCTGGACATTATGTGGTGACGTGAGTTCCTGTCGGGACTGGACATTCTGTGGTGACGGGAGTTAGTGTAGGGGCTGGACATTCTGTGGTGACGGAAGTTCCTGTAGGGGCT
Source organism: Scyliorhinus torazame (assembly GCF_047496885.1). Taxonomy (NCBI): domain Eukaryota; kingdom Metazoa; phylum Chordata; class Chondrichthyes; order Carcharhiniformes; family Scyliorhinidae; genus Scyliorhinus; species Scyliorhinus torazame. The sequence continues at coordinate 213,451,726 of NC_092720.1, read as the reverse complement.
GGACATTCTGTGGTGACGGGAGTTCCTGTAGGGGCTGGACATTCTGTGGTGACGGGAGTTAGTGTAGGGGCTGGACATTCTGTGGTGACGGGAGTTAGTGTAGGGGCTGGACATTCTGTTGTGACGGGAGTTAGTGTAGGGGCTGGACATTCTGTGGTGATGGGAGTTAGTGTAGGGGCTGGACATTCTGTGGTGACGGGAGTTAGTGTAGGGGCTGGACATTCTGTGGTGACGGGGGTTAGTGTAGGGGCTGGACATTCTGTGGTGACGGGAGTTAGTGTAGGGGCTGGACATTCTGTGGTGACGGGAGTTAGTGTAGGGGCTGGACATTCTGTGGTGCGGGAGTTAGTGTAGGGGCTGGACATTCTGTGGTGATGCAAGTTAGTGTAGGGGCTGGACATTCTGTGGTGATGCAAGTTAGTGTAGGGGCTGGGCATTCTGTGGTGATGGGAGTTAGTGTAGGGGCTGGACATTCTGTGGTGACGGGTGTCAGTGTAGGGGCTGGACATTCTGTGGTGACGGGAGTTAGTGTAGGGGCTGGACATTCTGTGGTGATGGGAGTTCCTGTAGGGGCTGGACATTCTGTGGTGACGGGAGTTAGTGTAGGGGCTGGACATTCTGTGGTGACGGGAGTTAGTGTAGGGGCTGGACATTCTGTGGTGACGGGGGTTAGTGTAGGGGCTGGACATTCTGTGGTGATGCAAGTTAGTGTAGGGGCTGGACATTCTGTGGTGATGCAAGTTAGTGTAGGGGCTGGACATTCTGTGGTGACGGGTGTCAGTGTAGGGGCTGGACATTCTGTGGTGACGGGAGTTAGTGTAGGGGCTGGACATTCTGTGGTGATGGGAGTTAGCGTAGGGGCTGGACATTCTGTGGTGACGGGAGTTAGTGTAGGGGCTGGACATTCTGTGGTGACGGGGGTTAGTGTAGGGGTGGACATTCTGTGGTGATGGGAGTTCCTGTAGGGGCTGGACATTCTGTGGTGACGGGAGTTAGTGTAGGGGCTGGACATTCTGTGGTGATGGGAGTTAGTGTAGGGGCTGGACATTCTGTGGTGATGGGAGTTAGCGTAGGGGCTGGACATTATGTGGTGACGGGAGTTAGTGTAGGGGCTGGACATTCTGTGGTGACGGGGGTTAGTGTAGGGGCTGGACATTCTGTGGTGATGGGAGTTCCTGTAGGGGCTGGACATTCTGTGGTGACGGGAGTTCCTGTAGGGGCTGGACATTCTGTGGTGACGGGAGTTAGTGTCGGGGCTGGACATTCTGTGGTGATGGGAGTTAGTGTAGGGGCTGGACATTCTGTGGTGACGGGAGTTCCTGTAGGGGCTGGACATTCTGTGGTGACAGGAGTTCCTGTAGGGGCTGGACATTCTGTGGTGATGGGAGTTAGTGTAGGGGCTGGACATTCTGTGGTGACGGGAGTTAGTGTAGGGGCTGGACATTCTGTGGTGGCGGGAGTTAGTGTAGGGGCTGGACATTCTGTGGTGACGGGAGTTAGTGTAGGGGCTGGACAGTCTGTGGTGACGGGTGTCAGTGTAGGGGCTGGACATTCTGTGGTGATGGGAGTTAGCGTAGGGGCTGGACATTCTGTGGTGACGGGAGTTAGTGTAGGGGCTGGACATTCTGTGGTGACGGGAGTTCCTGTAGGCGCTGGACATTCTGTGGTGATGGGAGTTAGTGTAGGGGCTGGACATTCTGTGATGACGGGAGTTAGTGTAGGAGCTGGACATTCTGTGGTGACGGGAGTTAGTGTAGGGGCTGGACATTCTGTGGTGACGGGAGTTAGTGTAGGGGCTGGACATTCTGTGGTGACGGGAGTTATTGTAGGGGCTGGACATTCTGTGGTGACGGGAGTTAGTGTAGGGGCTGGACATTCTGTGGCGATGGGAGTTAGCGTAGGGGCTGGACATTCTGTGGTGACGGGGATTAGTGTAGGGGCTGGACATTCTGTGGCGATGGGAGTTAGCGTAGGGGCTGGACATTCTGTGGTGACGGGGGTTAGTGTAGTAGCTGGACATTCTGTGGTGACGGGAGTTCCTGTCGGGACTGGACATTCTGTGGTGACGGGAGTTAGTGTAGGGCCTGGACATTCTGTGGTGACGGGAGTTCCTGTAGGGGCTGGACATTCTGTGGTGACGGGGGTTAGTGTAGGGGCTGGACATTCTGTGGTGATGCGAGTTAGTGTAGGGGCTGGACATTCTGTGGTGACGGGAGTTAGTGTAGCGGCTGGACATTCTGTGGTGATGGGAGTTAGTGTGGGGACAGGACATTCTGTGGTGATGCGAGTTAGTGTGGGGGCTGGACATTCTGTGGTGACGGGAGTTAGTGGAGGGGCTGGACATTCTGTGGTGACGGGAGTTCCTGTCGGGACTGGACATTCTGTGGTGACGGGAGTTAGTGTAGGGGCTGGACATTCTGTGGTGACGGGAGTTAGTGTAGCGGCTGGACATTCTGTGGTGACGGGAGTTAGTGGAGGGGCTGGACATTCTGTGGTGACGGGAGTTCCTGTCGGGACTGGACATTCTGTGGTGACGGGAGTTAGTGTAGGGGCTGGACATTCTGTGGTGCGGGAGTTAGTGTAGGGGCTGGACATTCTGTGGTGACAGGAGTTAGTGTAGGGGCTGGACATTCTGTGGTGACGGGAGTTCCTGTAGGGGCTGGACATTCTGTGGTGACGGGAGTTAGTGTAGGGGCTGGACATTCTGTGGTGACGGGAGTTAGTGTAGGGGCTGGACATTCTGTGGTGACGGGAGTTAGTGTCGGGGCTGGACATTCTGTGGTGACGGGAGTTAGTGTAGGGGCTGGACATTCTGTGGTGATGGGAGTTAGTGTAGGGGCTGGACATTCTGTGGTGACGGGAGTTAGTGTAGGGGCTGGACATTCTGTGGTGACGGGAGTTAGTGTAGGGGCTGGACATTCTGTGGTGATGGGAGTTAGTGTAGGGGCTGGACATTCTGTGGTGATGGGAGTTAGTGTAGGGGCTGGACATTCTGTGGTGACGGGAGTTAGTGTAGGGGCTGGACATTCTGTGGTGATGGGAGTTAGTGTAGGGGCTGGACATTCTGTGGTGATGGGAGTTAGTGTAGGGGCTGGACATTCTGTGGTGACGGGAGTTCCTGTAGGGGCTGGACATTCTGTGGTGACGGGAGTTAGTGTAGGGGCTGGACATTCTGTGGTGATGCGAGTTAGTGTAGGGGCTGGACATTCTGTGGTGATGGGAGTTAGTGTAGGGGCTGGACATTCTGTGGTGATGGGAGTTAGTGTGGGGGCTGGGCATTCTGTGGTGATGGGAGTTAGTGTAGGGGCTGGACATTCTGTGGTGACGGGAGTTCCTGTAGGGGCTGGACATTCTGTGGTGATGGGAGTTAGTGTAGGGGCTGGACATTCTGTGGTGATGGGAGTTAGTGTAGGGGCTGGACATTCTGTGGTGACGGGAGTTCCTGTCGGGACTGGACATTCTGTGGTGACGGGAGTTAGTGTAGGGGCTGGACATTCTGTGGTGCGGGAGTTAGTGTAGGGGCTGGACATTCTGTGGTGATGGGAGTTAGTGTAGGGGCTGGACATTCTGTGGTGATGGGAGTTAGTGTAGGGGCTGGACATTCTGTGGTGATGGGAGTTAGTGTAGGGGCTGGACATTCTGTGGTGATGGGAGTTAGTGTAGGGGCTGGACATTCTGTGGTGCGGGAGTTAGTGTAGGGGCTGGACATTCTGTGGTGCGGGAGTTAGTGTAGGGGCTGGACATTCTGTGGTGATGGGAGTTAGTGTAGGGGCTGGACATTCTGTGGTGACGGGAGTTAGTGTAGGGGCTGGACATTCTGTGGTGACGGGAGTTGGTGTAGGGGCTGGACATTCTGTGGTGACGGGAGTTAGTGTAGGGGCTGGACATTCTGTGGTGACGGGAGTTAGTGTAGGGGCTGGACATTCTGTGGTGACGGGAGTTAGTGTAGCGGCTGGACATTCTGTGGTGACGGGAGTTAGTGTAGGGGCTGGACATTCTGTGATGACGGGAGTTAGTGTAGGGGCTGGACATTCTGTGGTGACGGGAGTTAGTGTAGCGGCTGGACATTCTGTGGTGACTGGAGTTAGTGTGGGGGCTGGACATTCTGTGGTGACTGGAGTTAGTGTGGGGGCTGGACATTCTGTGGTGATGGGAGTTAGTGTAGGGGCTGGACATTCTGTGGTGACTGGAGTTAGTGTAGGGGCTGGACATTCTGTGGTGCGGGGGTTAGTGTAGGGGCTGGACATTCTGTGGTGATGGGAGTTAGTGTAGGGGCTGGACATTCTGTGGTGACAGGAGTTCCTGTAGGGGCTGGACATTCTGTGGTGATGGGAGTTAGTGTAGGGGCTGGACATTCTGTGGTGACGGGAGTTAGTGTAGGGGCTGGACATTCTGTGGTGACGGGAGTTCCTGTAGGGGCTGGACATTCTGTGGTGACAGGAGTTCCTGTAGGGGCTGGACATTCTGTGGTGACGGGAGTTAGTGTAGGGGGTGGACATTCTGTGGTGACGGGTGTTCCTGTAGGGGCTGGACATTCTGTGGTGACAGGAGTTCCTGTAGGGGCTGGACATTCTGTGGTGACGGGAATTAGTGTAGCGGCTGGACATTCTGTGGCGACGGGAGTTAGTGTAGGGGCTGGACATTCTGTGGTGACGGGAGTTAGTGTAGGGGCTGGGCATTCTGTGGTGACGGGAGTTAGTGTAGGGGCTGGACATTCTGTGGTGACGGGAGTTCCTGTAGGGGCTGGACATTCTGTGGTGACGGGAGTTAGTGTAGGAGATGGACATTCTATGGTGACGGGAGTTAGTGTAGGGGCTGGACATTCTGTGGTGATGGGAGTTAGTGTAGGGGCTGGACATTCTGTGGTGACGGGAGTTAGTGTGGGGGCTGGACATTCTGTGGTGATGGGACTTAGTGTAGGGGCTGGACATTCTGTGGTGACGGGAGTTAGTGTAGGAGATGGACATTCTGTGGTGACGGGAGTTCCTGTAGGGGCTGGACATTCTGTGGTGACGGGAGTTGGTGTAGGAGCTGGACATTCTGTGGTGACGGGAGTTAGTGTAGGAGATGGATATTCTATGGTGACGGGAGTTAGTGTGGGGGCTGGACATTCTGTGGTGACGGGAGTTCCTGTCGCGGCTGGACATTCTGTGGTGATGGGAGTTAGTGTAGGGGCTGGACATTCTGTGGTGACGGGAGTTAGTGTAGGGGCTGGACATTCTGTGGTGACGGGAGTTAGTGTAGGGGCTGGACATTCTGTGGTGATGCGAGTTAGTGTAGGGGCTGGACATTCTGTGGTGACGGGGGTTAGTGTAGGGGCTGGACATTCTGTGGTGACGGGAGTTAGTGTAGGGGCTGGACATTCTGTGGTGATGGGAGTTCCTGTAGGGGCTGGACATTCTGTGGTGACAGGAGTTAGTGTAGGGGCTGGACATTCTGTGGTGACGGGAGTTAGTGTAGGGGCGGGACATTCTGTGGTGACGGGAGTTAGTGTGGGGGCTGGACATTCTGTGGTGACGGGAGTTAGTGTAGGGGCTGGACATTCTGTGGTGACGGGAGTTAGTGTGGGGGCTGGACATTCTGTGGTGACGGGAGTTAGTGTAGGGCTGGACATTCTGTGGTGACGGGAGTTGGTGTAGGGGCTGGACATTCTGTGGTGACGGGAGTTAGTGTAGGGGCTGGACATTCTGTGGTGACGGGAGTTAGTGTAGGGGCTGGACATTCTGTGGTGACGGGAGTTGGTGTAGGGGCTGGACATTCTGTGGTGACGGGAGTTAGTGTAGGGGCTGGACATTCTGTGGTGACGGGAGTTAGTGTAGGGGCTGGACATACTGTGGTGACGGGAGTTGGTGTAGGGGCTGGACATTCTGTGGTGATGGGAGTTAGTGTAGGGGCTGGACATTCTGTGGTGACGGGAGTTGGTGTAGGGTCTGGACATTCTGTGGTGACGGGAGTTGGTGTAGGGGCTGGACATTCTGTGGTGATGGGAGTTAGTGTAGGGGCTGGACATTCTGTGGTGACGGGAGTTGGTGTAGGGGCTGGACATTCTGTGGTGATGGGAGTTAGTGTAGGGGCTGGACATTCTGTGGTGACGGGAGTTAGTGTAGGGGCTGGACATTCTGTGGTGACGGGAGTTGGTGTAGGGGCTGGACATTCTGTGGTGACGTGAGTTCCTGTCGGGACTGGACATTCTGTGGTGACGGGAGTTAGTGTAGGGGCTGGACATTATGTGGTGACGTGAGTTCCTGTCGGGACTGGACATTCTGTGGTGACGGGAGTTAGTGTAGGGGCTGGACATTATGTGGTGACGTGAGTTCCTGTAGGGGCTGGACATTCTGTGGTGACGGGAGTTAGTGTAGGGGCTGGACATTCTGTGGTGACGGGAGTTCCTGTAGGGGCTGGACATTCTGTGGTGACGGGAGTTAGTGTAGGGGCTGGACATTCTGTGGTGACGGGAGTTAGTGTAGGGGCTGGACATTCTGTGGTGACGGGAGTTAGTGTAGGGGCTGGACATTCTGTGGTGATGGGAGTTAGTGTAGCGGCTGGGCATTCTGTGGTGACGGGAGTTAGAGTAGGGGATGGACATTCTGTGGTGATGGGAGTTAGTGTAGGGACTGGACATTCTGTGGTGACGGGAGTTAGTGTAGGGGCTGGACATTCTGTGGTGACGGGAGTTAGTGTAGGGGCTGGACATTCTGTGGTGCGGGAGTTAGTGTAGGGGCTGGACATTCTGTGGTGATGCAAGTTAGTGTAGGGGCTGGACATTCTGTGGTGATGCAAGTTAGTGTAGGGGCTGGACATTCTGTGGTGACGGGTGTCAGTGTAGGGGCTGGACATTCTGTGGTGATGGGAGTTAGCGTAGGGGCTGGACATTCTGTGGTGACGGGAGTTAGTGTAGGGGCTGGACATTCTGTGGTGATGGGAGTTCCTGTAGGGGCTGGACATTCTGTGGTGACGGGAGTTAGTGTAGGGGCTGGACATTCTGTGGTGACGGGAGTTAGTGTAGGGGCTGGACATTCTGTGGTGACGGGGGTTAGAGTAGGGGCTGGACATTCTGTGGTGATGCAAGTTAGTGTAGGGGCTGGACATTCTGTGGTGATGCAAGTTAGTGTAGGGGCTGGACATTCTGTGGTGATGGGAGTTAGTGTAGGGGCTGGACATTCTGTGGTGATGGGAGTTAGCGTAGGGGCTGGACATTCTGTGGTGACGGGAGTTAGTGTAGGGGCTGGACATTCTGTGGTGATGGGAGTTCCTGTAGGGGCTGGACATTCTGTGGTGACGGGAGTTAGTGTAGGGGCTGGACATTCTGTGGTGATGGGAGTTAGTGTAGGGGCTGGACATTCTGTGGTGATGGGAGTTAGCGTAGGGGCTGGACATTCTGTGGTGACGGGAGTTCCTGTAGGGGCTGGACATTCTGTGGTGACGGGAGTTAGTGTAGGGGCTGGACATTCTGTGGTGGCGGGAGTTGGTGTAGGGGCTGGACATTCTGTGGTGACGGGAGTTAGTGTAGGGGCTGGACAGTCTGTGGTGACGGGTGTCAGTGTAGGGGCTGGACATTCTGTGGTGATGGGAGTTAGCGTAGGGGCTGGACATTCTGTGGTGACGGGAGTTCCTGTAGGGGCTGGACATTCTGTGGTGACGGGAGTTAGTGTAGGGGCTGGACATTCTGTGGTGGCGGGAGTTAGTGTAGGGGCTGGACATTCTGTGGTGACGGGAGTTAGTGTAGGGGCTGGACATTCTGTGGTGACGGGAGTTAGTGTAGGGGCTGGACATTCTGTGGTGATGCAAGTTAGTGTAGGGGCTGGACATTCTGTGGTGACGGGAGTTAGTGTAGGGGCTGGACATTCTGTGGTGACGGGAGTTAGTGTAGGGGCTGGATATTCTGTGGTGACGGGAGTTCCTGTAGGGGCTGGACATTCTGTGGTGACGTGAGTTCCTGTCGGGACTGGACATTCTGTGGTGACGGGAGTTAGTGTAGGGGCTGGACATTGTGTGGTGACGGGAGTTCCTGTAGGGACTGGACATTCTGTGGTGACGGGAGTTCCTGTAGGTGCTGGACATTCTGTGGTGACAGGGGTTAGTGTAGGGGCTGGACATTCTGTGGTGATGCAAGTTAGTGTAGGGGCTGGACATTGTGTGGTGATGAGAGTTAGTGTAGGGGCTGGACATTCTGTGGTGACGGGTGTCAGTGTAGGGGCTGGACATTCTGTGGTGACGGGTGTCAGTGTAGGGGCTGGACATTCTGTGGTGATGGGAGTTAGTGTAGGGGCTGGACATACTGTGGTGATGTGAGTTCCTGTCGGGACTGGACATTCTGTGGTGACGTGAGTTAGTGTAGGAGCTGGACATTCTGTGGTGACGGGAGTTCCTGTCGGGGCTGGACATTCTGTGGTGATGGGAGTTAGTGTAGGGGCTGGACATTCTGTGGTGACGGGAGTTAGTGTAGGAGCTGGACATTCTGTGGTGACGTGAGTTAGTGTAGGGGCTGGACATTCTGTGGTGACGGGAGTTAGTGTAGGGGCTGGACATTCTGTGCTGACGGGAGTTAGTGTAGGGGCTGGACATTCTGTGGTGACGGGAGTTCCTGTGGGGGCTGGACATTCTGTGGTGACGGGAGTTGCTGTAGGGGCAGGACATTCTGTGGTGACGGGAGTTAGTGTAGGGGCTGGGCATTCTGTGGTGACGGGAGTTAGTGTAGGGGCTGGGCATTCTGTGGTGACGGGGGTTAGTGTAGGGGCTGGACATTCAGTGGTGACGGGAGTTAGTGTAGGGGCTGGACATTCTGTGGTGATGCGAGTTAGTGTAGGGGCTGGACATTCTGTGGTGACGGGAGTTAGTGTAGGGGCTGGACATTCTGTGGTGATGGGAGTTAGTGTAGGGGCTGGACATTCTGTGGTGATGCGAGTTAGTGTAGGGGCTGGACATTCTGTGTTGCGGGAGTTAGTGTAGGGGCTGGACATTCTGTGGTGACGGGAGTTCCTGTAGGGGCTGGACATTCTGTGGTGATGGGAGTTAGTGTAGCGGCTGGACATTCTGTGGTGCGGGAGTTAGTGTAGGGGCTGGACATTCTGTGGTGACGGGAGTTAGTGTAGGGGCTGGACATTCTGTGGTGACGGGAGTTCCTGTAGGGGCTGGACATTCTGTGGTGATGGGAGTTAGTGTAGGGGCTGGACATTCTGTGGTGACGGGGGTTAGTGTAGGGGCTGGACATTCTGTGGTGACGGGAGTTAGTGTAGGGGCTGGACATTCTGTGGTGACGGGAGTTCCTGTAGGGGCTAGACATTCTGTGGTGACGGGGGTTAGTGTAGGGGCTGGACATTCTGTGGTGACGGGGGTTAGTGTAGGGGCTGGACATTCTGTGGTGACGGGAGTTAGTGTAGGGGCTGGACATTCTGTGGTGATGGGAGTTAGAGTGGGGGCTGGGCATTCTGTTGTGATGGGAGTTAGCGTGGGGGCTGGACATTCTGTGGTGATGGGAGTTAGTGTAGGGACTGGACATTCTGTGGTGATGCGAGTTAGTGTAGGGGCTGGACATTCTGTGGTGACGGGAGTTCCTGTCGGGGCTGGACATTCTGTGGTGATGGGAGTTAGCGTGGGGGCTGGACATTCTGTGGTGATGGGAGTTAGTGTAGGGACTGGACATTCTGTGGTGATGCGAGTTAGTGTAGGGGCTGGACATTCTGTGGTGCGGGAGTTAGTGTAGGGGCTGGACATTCTGTGGTGACGGGAGTTCCTGTCGGGACTGGACATTCTGTGGTGACGGGAGTTTGTGTAGGGGCTGGACATTCTGCGGTGATGGGAGTTAGTGTAGGGGCTGGACATTCCATGGTGACGGGAGTTCCTGTCGGGACTGGACATTCTGTGGTGACGGGAGTTAGTGTAGGGGCTGGACATTCTGCGGTGATGGGATTTAGTGTAGGGGCTGGACATTCCATGGTGACGGGAGTTCCTGTAGGGGCTGGACATTCTGTTGTGACGGGAGTTAGTGTAGGGGCGAGACATTCTGTGGTGACGGGAGTTGGTGTAGGGGCTGGACTTTCTGTGGTGACGGGAGTTAGTGTAGGGGCTGGACATTCTGTGGTGACGGGAGTTAGTGTAGCGGCTGGACATTCTGTGGTGACGGGAGTTAGTGTAAGGGCTGGACATTCTGTGGTGACGGGATTTCCTGTAGGGGCTGGACATTCTGTGGTGATGGGAGTTAGTGTAGGGGCTGGACATTCTGTGGTGACAGGGGTTAGTGTAGGAGCTGGACATTCTGTGGTGATGGGAGTTAGTGTAGGGGCTGGACATTCTGTGGTGACGGGAGTTAGTGTAGGGGCTGGACATTCTGTGGTGATGTGAGTTCCTGTCGGGGCTGGACATTCTGTGGTGACGGGTGTTAGTGTAGGGGCTGGACATTCTGTGGTGACGGGAGTTAGTGTAGGGGCTGGACATTCTGTGGTGATGGGAGTTCCTGTCGGGGCTGGACATTCTGTGGTGACGGGAGTTAGTGTAGGGGCTGGACATTCTGTGGTGATGGGAGTTAGTGTAGGGGCTGGACATTCTGTGGTGCGGGAGTTAGTGTAGGGGCTGGACATTCTGTGGTGATGGGAGTTAGTGTGGAGGCTGGACATTCTGTGGTGACGGGAGTTAGTGTAGGGGCTGGACATTCTGTGGTGATGGGAGTTAGTGTAGGGGCTGGACATTCTGTGGTGACGGGACTTAGTGGAGGGACTGGACATTCTGTGGTGCGGGAGTTAGTGTAGGGACTGGACATTCTGTGGTGCGGGAGTTAGTGTAGGGGCTGGACATTCTGTGGTGCGGGAGTTAGTGTAGGGGCTGGACATTCTGTGGTGACGGGAGTTAGTGTAGGGGCTGGACATTCTGTGGTGACGGGAGTTAGTGTAGGGGCTGGACATTCTGTGGTGACGGGAGTTCCTGTCGGGGCTGGACATTCTGCCGTGACGGGAGTTCCTGTAGGGGCTGGACATTCTGTGGTGATGGGAGTTAGTGTAGGGGCTGGACATTCTGTGGTGACGGGAGTTAGTGTAGGGGCTGGACATTCTGTGGTGACGGGAGTTAGTGTAGGGGCTGGGCATTCTGTGGTGACGGGAGTTCCTGTAGGGGCTGGACATGCTGTGGTGACGGGAGTTAGTGTAGGGGCTGGACATTCTGTGGTGACGGCGGTTAGTGTAGGGGCTGGACATTCTGTGGTGACGGGAGTTAGTGTAGGGGCTGGACATTCTGTGGTGACGGGAGTTAGTGTAGGGGCTGGACATTCTGTGGTGACGGGAGTTAGTGGAGGGGCTGGACATTCTGTGGTGACGGGAGTTCCTGTCGGGGCTGGACATTCTGTGGTGATGGGAGTTAGTGGAGGGGCTGGACATTCTGTGGTGCGGGAGTTAGTGTAGGGGCTGGACATTCTGTGGTGACGGGAGTTAGTGTAGTGGCGGGACATTCTGTGGTGACGGGAGTTAGTGTAGGGGCTGGACATTCTGCCGTGACGGGAGTTCCTGTAGGGGCTGGACATTCTGTGGTGACGGGAGTTAGTGTAGGGGCTGGACATTCTGTGGTGATGGGAGTTAGTGGAGGGGCTGGACATTCTGTGGTGCGGGAGTTAGTGTAGGGGCTGGACATTCTGTGGTGACGGGAGTTAGTGTAGGGGCTGGACATTCTGTGGTGACGGGAGTTAGTGTAGGGGCTGGACATTCTGCCGTGACGGGAGTTCCTGTAGGGGCTGGACATTCTGTGGTGATGGGAGTTAGTGGAGGGGCTGGACATTCTGTGGTGCGGGAGTTAGTGTAGGGGCTGGACATTCTGTGGTGACGGGAGTTAGTGTAGGGGCTGGACATACTGTGGTGACGGCAGTTCCTGTAGGGGCTGGACATTCTGTGGTGACGGGAGTTAGTGTAGGGGCTGGACATTCTGTGGTGATGGGAGTTCCTGTTGGGGCTGGACATTCTGTGGTGACGGGAGTTAGTGTAGGGGCTGGACATTCTGTGGTGATGGGAGTTAGTGTAGGGGCTGGACATTCTGTGGTGCGGGAGTTAGTGTAGGGGCTGGACATTCTGTGGTGATGGGAGTTAGTGTGGGGGCTGGACATTATGTGGTGACGGGAGTTAGTGTAGGGGCTGGACATTCTGTGGTGATGGGAGTTAGTGTAGGGGCTGGACATTCTGTGGTGACGGGAGTTAGTGGAGGGACTGGACATTCTGTGGTGCGGGAGTTAGTGTAGGGACTGGACATTCTGTGGTGCGGGAGTTAGTGTAGGGGCTGGACATTCTGTGGTGCGGGAGTTAGTGTAGGGGCTGGACATTCTGTGGTGACGGGAGTTAGTGTAGGGGCTGGGCATTCTGTGGTGACGGGAGTTCCTGTAGGGGCTGGACATTCTGTGGTGCGGGAGTTAGTGTCGGGGCTGGACATTCTGTGGTGACGGGAGTTAGTGTAGGGGCTGGGCATTCTGTGGTGACGGGAGTTCCTGTAGGGGCTGGACATTCTGTGGTGACGGGAGTTAGTGTAGGGGCTGGACATTCTGTGGTGATGGGAGTTAGTGGAGGGGCTGGACATTCTGTGGTGACGGGAGTTAGTGTAGGGGCTGGACATTCTGTGGTGACGGGAGTTAGTGTAGGGGCTGGACATTCTGTGGTGATGGGAGTTCCTGTCGGGGCTGGACATTCTGTGGTGACGGGAGTTAGTGTAGGGGCTGGACATTCTGTGGTGACGGGAGTTAGTGTAGGGGCTGGACATTCTGTGGTGACGGGAGTTAGTGTAGGGGCTGGACATTCTGTGGTGACGGGAGTTAGTGTAGGGGTTGGACATTCTGTGGTGACGGGAGTTAGTGTAGGGGCTGGACATTCTGTGGTGATGGGAGTTAGTGTAGGGGCTGGACATTCTGTGGTGACGGGAGTTCCTGTAGGGGCTGGACATTCTGTGGTGACGGGAGTTGGTGTAGGGGCTGGACATTCTGTGGTGACGGGAGTTAGTGTAGGGGCTGGACATTCTGTGGTGCGGGAGTTAGTGGAGGGGCTGGACATTCTGTGGTGACGGCAGTTAGTGTAGGTGCTGGACATTCTGTGGTGCGGGAGTTAGTGTAGGGGCTGGACATTCTGTGGTGACGGGAGTTAGTGTAGGGGCTGGACATTCTGTGGTGACGGGAGTTAGTGTAGGGGTTGGACATTCTGTGGTGACGGGAGTTCCTGTAGGGGCTGGACATTCTGTGGTGATGGCAGTTAGTGTAGGGGCTGGACATTCTGTGGTGACGGGAGTTAGTGTAGGGGCTGGACATTCTGTGGTGATGGGAGTTAGTGTAGGGGCTGGACATTCTGTGGTGACGGGAGTTAGTGTAGGGGCTGGACATTCTGTGGTGACGGGGGTTAGTGTAGGGGCTGGACATTCTGTGGTGACGGGTGTCAGTGTAGGGGCTGGACATTCTGTGGTGATGGGAGTTAGTGTAGGGGCTGGACATACTGTGGTGATGTGAGTTCCTGTCGGGACTGGACATTCTGTGGTGACGTGAGTTAGTGTAGGAGCTGGACATTCTGTGGTGACGGGAGTTCCTGTCGGGGCTGGACATTCTGTGGTGATGGGAGTTAGTGTAGGGGCTGGACATTCTGTGGTGACGGGAGTTAGTGTAGGAGCTGGACATTCTGTGGTGACGTGAGTTAGTGTAGGGGCTGGACATTCTGTGGTGACGGGAGTTAGTGTAGGGGCTGGACATTCTGTGGTGACGGGAGTTAGTGTAGGGGCTGGACATTCTGTGGTGACGGGAGTTCCTGTGGGGGCTGGACATTCTGTGGTGACGGGAGTTCCTGTAGGGGCAGGACATTCTGTGGTGACGGGAGTTAGTGTAGGGGCTGGGCATTCTGTGGTGACGGGAGTTAGTGTAGGGGCTGGGCATTCTGTGGTGACGGGGGTTAGTGTAGGGGCTGGACATTCAGTGGTGACGGGAGTTAGTGTAGGGGCTGGACATTCTGTGGTGATGCGAGTTAGTGTAGGGGCTGGACATTCTGTGGTGACGGGAGTTAGTGTAGGGGCTGGACATTCTGTGGTGATGGGAGTTAGTGTAGGGGCTGGACATTCTGTGGTGATGCGAGTTAGTGTAGGGGCTGGACATTCTGTGGTGACGGGAGTTCCTGTAGGGGCTGGACATTCTGTGGTGATGGGAGTTAGTGTCGGGGCTGGACATTCTGTGTTGCGGGAGTTAGTGTAGGGGCTGGACATTCTGTGGTGACGGGAGTTCCTGTAGGGGCTGGACATTCTGTGGTGATGGGAGTTAGTGTAGGGGCTGGACATTCTGTGGTGCGGGAGTTAGTGTAGGGGCTGGACATTCTGTGGTGACGTGAGTTAGTGTAGGGGCTGGACATTCTGTGGTGACGGGAGTTCCTGTAGGGGCTGGACATTCTGTGGTGATGGGAGTTAGTGTAGGGGCTGGACATTCTGTGGTGACTGGGGTTAGTGTAGGGGCTGGACATTCTGTGGTGACGGGAGTTAGTGTAGGGGCTGGACATTCTGTGGTGACGGGAGTTCCTGTAGGGGCTGGACATTCTGTGGTGACGGGGGTTAGTGTAGGGGCTGGACATTCTGTGGTGACGGGGGTTAATGTAGGGGCTGGACATTCTGTGGTGACGGGAGTTAGTGTAGGGGCTGGACATTCTGTGGTGATGGGAGTTAGAGTGGGGGCTGGGCATTCTGTTGTGATGGGAGTTAGCGTGGGGGCTGGACATTCTGTGGTGATGGGAGTTAGTGTAGGGACTGGACATTCTGTGGTGATGCGAGTTAGTGTAGGGGCTGGACATTCTGTGGTGACGGGAGTTCCTGTCGGGGCTGGACATTCTGTGGTGATGGGAGTTAGCGTGGGGGCTGGACATTCTGTGGTGATGGGAGTTAGTGTAGGGACTGGACATTCTGTGGTGATGCGAGTTAGTGTAGGGGCTGGACATTCTGTGGTGCGGGAGTTAGTGTAGGGGCTGGACATTCTGTGGTGACGGGAGTTCCTGTCGGGACTGGACATTCTGTGGTGACGGGAGTCAGTGTAGGGGCTAGACATTCTGCGGTGATGGGAGTTAGTGTAGGGGCTGGACATTCCATGGTGACGGGAGTTCCTGTCGGGACTGGACATTCTGTGGTGACGGGAGTTAGTGTAGGGGCTGGACATTCTGCGGTGATGGGATTTAGTGTAGGGGCTGGACATTCCATGGTGACGGGAGTTCCAGTAGGGGCTGGACATTCTGTTGTGACGGGAGTTAGTGTAGGGGCGAGACATTCTGTGGTGACGGGAGTTGGTGTAGGGGCTGGACATTCTGTGGTGACGGGAGTTAGTGTAGGGGCTGGACATTCTGTGGTGACGGGAGTTAGTGTAGCGGCTGGACATTCTGTGGTGACGGGAGTTAGTGTAAGGGCTGGACATTCTGTGGTGACGGGAGTTCCTGTAGGGGCTGGACATTCTGTGGTGATGGGAGTTAGTGTAGGGGCTGGACATTCTGTGGTGACAGGGGTTAGTGTAGGAGCTGGACATTCTGTGGTGATGGGAGTTAGTGTAGGGGCTGGACATTCTGTGGTGACGGGAGTTAGTGTAGGGGCTGGACATTCTGTGGTGATGGGAGTTCCGGTCGGGGCTGGACATTCTGTGGTGACGGGAGTTAGTGTAGGGGCTGGACATTCTGTGGTGATGGGAGTTAGTGTAGGGGCTGGACATTCTGTGGTGCGGGAGTTAGTGTAGGGGCTGGACATTCTGTGGTGATGGGAGTTAGTGTGGGGGCTGGACATTCTGTGGTGACGGGAGTTAGTGTAGGGGTTGGACATTCTGTGGTGACGGGAGTTAGTGTAGGGGCTGGACATTCTGTGGTGATGGGAGTTAGTGTAGGGGCTGGACATTCTGTGGTGATGGGAGTTAGTGTAGGGGCTGGACATTCTGTGGTGACGGGTGTTAGTGTAGGGGCTGGACATTCTGTGGTGACGGGAGTTAGTGTAGGGGCTGGACATTCTGTGGTGATGGGAGTTCCTGTCGGGGCTGGACATTCTGTGGTGACGGGAGTTAGTGTAGGGGCTGGACATTCTGTGGTGATGGGAGTTAGTGTAGGGGCTGGACATTCTGTGGTGCGGGAGTTAGTGTAGGGGCTGGACATTCTGTGGTGATGGGAGTTAGTGTGGGGGCTGGACATTCTGTGGTGACGGGAGTTAGTGTAGGGGCTGGACATTCTGTGGTGATGGGAGTTAGTGTAGGGGCTGGACATTCTGTGGTGACGGGACTTAGTGGAGGGACTGGACATTCTGTGGTGCGGGAGTTAGTGTAGGGACTGGACATTCTGTGGTGCGGGAGTTAGTGTAGGGGCTGGACATTCTGTGGTGCGGGAGTTAGTGTAGGGGCTGGACATTCTGTGGTGACGGGAGTTAGTGTAGGGGCTGGACATTCTGTGGTGACGGGAGTTAGTGTAGGGGCTGGACATTCTGTGGTGACGGGAGTTAGTGTAGGGGCTGGACATTCTGTGGTGACGGGAGTTCCTGTCGGGGCTGGACATTCTGCCGTGACGGGAGTTCCTGTAGGGGCTGGACATTCTGTGGTGATGGGAGTTAGTGTAGGGGCTGGACATTCTGTGGTGACGGGAGTTAGTGTAGGGGCTGGACATTCTGTGGTGACGGGAGTTAGTGTAGGGGCTGGGCATTCTGTGGTGACGGGAGTTCCTGTAGGGGCTGGACATGCTGTGGTGACGGGAGTTAGTGTAGGGGCTGGACATTCTGTGGTGACGGCGGTTAGTGTAGGGGCTGGACATTCTGTGGTGACGGGAGTTAGTGTAGGGGCTGGACATTCTGTGGTGACGGGAGTTAGTGTAGGGGCTGGACATTCTGTGGTGACGGGAGTTAGTGGAGGGGTTGGACATTCTGTGGTGACGGGAGTTCCTGTCGGGGCTGGACATTCTGTGGTGATGGGAGTTAGTGGAGGGGCTGGACATTCTGTGGTGCGGGAGTTAGTGTAGGGGCTGGACATTCTGTGGTGATGGGAGTTAGTGGAGGGGCTGGACATTCTGTGGTGCGGGAGTTAGTGTAGGGGCTGGACATTCTGTGGTGACGGGAGTTAGTGTAGGGGCGGGACATTCTGTGGTGACGGGAGTTAGTGTAGGGGCTGGACATTCTGCCGTGACGGGAGTTCCTGTAGGGGCTGGACATTCTGTGGTGACGGGAGTTAGTGTAGGGGCTGGACATTCTGTGGTGATGGGAGTTAGTGGAGGGGCTGGACATTCTGTGGTGCGGGAGTTAGTGTAGGGGCTGGACATTCTGTGGTGACGGGAGTTAGTGTAGGGGCTGGACATTCTGTGGTGACGGGAGTTAGTGTAGGGGCTGGACATTCTGCCGTGACGGGAGTTCCTGTAGGGGCTGGACATTCTGTGGTGATGGGAGTTAGTGGAGGGGCTGGACATTCTGTGGTGCGGGAGTTAGTGTAGGGGCTGGACATTCTGTGGTGACGGGAGTTCCAGTAGGGGCTGGACATTCTGTTGTGACGGGAGTTAGTGTAGGGGCGAGACATTCTGTGGTGACGGGAGTTGGTGTAGGGGCTGGACATTCTGTGGTGACGGGAGTTAGTGTAGGGGCTGGACATTCTGTGGTGACGGGAGTTAGTGTAGCGGCTGGACATTCTGTGGTGACGGGAGTTAGTGTAAGGGCTGGACATTCTGTGGTGACGGGAGTTCCTGTAGGGGCTGGACATTCTGTGGTGATGGGAGTTAGTGTAGGGGCTGGACATTCTGTGGTGACAGGGGTTAGTGTAGGAGCTGGACATTCTGTGGTGATGGGAGTTAGTGTAGGGGCTGGACATTCTGTGGTGACGGGAGTTAGTGTAGGGGCTGGACATTCTGTGGTGATGGGAGTTCCGGTCGGGGCTGGACATTCTGTGGTGACGGGAGTTAGTGTAGGGGCTGGACATTCTGTGGTGATGGGAGTTAGTGTAGGGGCTGGACATTCTGTGGTGCGGGAGTTAGTGTAGGGGCTGGACATTCTGTGGTGATGGGAGTTAGTGTGGGGGCTGGACATTCTGTGGTGACGGGAGTTAGTGTAGGGGCTGGACATTCTGTGGTGACGGGAGTTAGTGTAGGGGCTGGACATTCTGTGGTGATGGGAGTTAGTGTAGGGGCTGGACATTCTGTGGTGATGGGAGTTAGTGTAGGGGCTGGACATTCTGTGGTGACGGGTGTTAGTGTAGGGGCTGGACATTCTGTGGTGACGGGAGTTAGTGTAGGGGCTGGACATTCTGTGGTGATGGGAGTTCCTGTCGGGGCTGGACATTCTGTGGTGACGGGAGTTAGTGTAGGGGCTGGACATTCTGTGGTGATGGGAGTTAGTGTAGGGGCTGGACATTCTGTGGTGCGGGAGTTAGTGTAGGGGCTGGACATTCTGTGGTGATGGGAGTTAGTGTAGGGGCTGGACATTCTGTGGTGACGGGAGTTAGTGTAGGGGCTGGACATTCTGTGGTGACGGGAGTTAGTGTAGCGGCTGGACATTCTGTGGTGACGGGAGTTAGTGTAAGGGCTGGACATTCTGTGGTGACGGGAGTTCCTGTAGGGGCTGGACATTCTGTGGTGATGGGAGTTAGTGTAGGGGCTGGACATTCTGTGGTGACAGGGGTTAGTGTAGGAGCTGGACATTCTGTGGTGATGGGAGTTAGTGTAGGGGCTGGACATTCTGTGGTGACGGGAGTTAGTGTAGGGGCTGGACATTCTGTGGTGATGGGAGTTCCGGTCGGGGCTGGACATTCTGTGGTGACGGGAGTTAGTGTAGGGGCTGGACATTCTGTGGTGATGGGAGTTAGTGTAGGGGCTGGACATTCTGTGGTGCGGGAGTTAGTGTAGGGGCTGGACATTCTGTGGTGATGGGAGTTAGTGTGGGGGCTGGACATTCTGTGGTGACGGGAGTTAGTGTAGGGGCTGGACATTCTGTGGTGACGGGAGTTAGTGTAGGGGCTGGACATTCTGTGGTGATGGGAGTTAGTGTAGGGGCTGGACATTCTGTGGTGATGGGAGTTAGTGTAGGGGCTGGACATTCTGTGGTGACGGGTGTTAGTGTAGGGGCTGGACATTCTGTGGTGACGGGAGTTAGTGTAGGGGCTGGACATTCTGTGGTGATGGGAGTTCCTGTCGGGGCTGGACATTCTGTGGTGACGGGAGTTAGTGTAGGGGCTGGACATTCTGTG
Source organism: Scyliorhinus torazame (assembly GCF_047496885.1). Lineage (NCBI taxonomy): Eukaryota > Metazoa > Chordata > Chondrichthyes > Carcharhiniformes > Scyliorhinidae > Scyliorhinus > Scyliorhinus torazame. Next base: position 213,432,567 of record NC_092720.1, on the reverse strand, counting down.
GTGATGGGAGTTAGTGTAGGGGCTGGACATTCTGTGGTGCGGGAGTTAGTGTAGGGGCTGGACATTCTGTGGTGATGGGAGTTAGTGTGGGGGCTGGACATTCTGTGGTGACGGGAGTTAGTGTAGGGGCTGGACATTCTGTGGTGATGGGAGTTAGTGTAGGGGCTGGACATTCTGTGGTGACGGGACTTAGTGGAGGGACTGGACATTCTGTGGTGCGGGAGTTAGTGTAGGGACTGGACATTCTGTGGTGCGGGAGTTAGTGTAGGGGCTGGACATTCTGTGGTGCGGGAGTTAGTGTAGGGGCTGGACATTCTGTGGTGACGGGAGTTAGTGTAGGGGCTGGACATTCTGTGGTGACGGGAGTTAGTGTAGGGGCTGGACATTCTGTGGTGACGGGAGTTAGTGTAGGGGCTGGACATTCTGTGGTGACGGGAGTTCCTGTCGGGGCTGGACATTCTGCCGTGACGGGAGTTCCTGTAGGGGCTGGACATTCTGTGGTGATGGGAGTTAGTGTAGGGGCTGGACATTCTGTGGTGACGGGAGTTAGTGTAGGGGCTGGACATTCTGTGGTGACGGGAGTTAGTGTAGGGGCTGGGCATTCTGTGGTGACGGGAGTTCCTGTAGGGGCTGGACATGCTGTGGTGACGGGAGTTAGTGTAGGGGCTGGACATTCTGTGGTGACGGCGGTTAGTGTAGGGGCTGGACATTCTGTGGTGACGGGAGTTAGTGTAGGGGCTGGACATTCTGTGGTGACGGGAGTTAGTGTAGGGGCTGGACATTCTGTGGTGACGGGAGTTAGTGGAGGGGCTGGACATTCTGTGGTGACGGGAGTTCCTGTCGGGGCTGGACATTCTGTGGTGATGGGAGTTAGTGGAGGGGCTGGACATTCTGTGGTGCGGGAGTTAGTGTAGGGGCTGGACATTCTGTGGTGATGGGAGTTAGTGGAGGGGCTGGACATTCTGTGGTGCGGGAGTTAGTGTAGGGGCTGGACATTCTGTGGTGACGGGAGTTAGTGTAGGGGCGGGACATTCTGTGGTGACGGGAGTTAGTGTAGGGGCTGGACATTCTGCCGTGACGGGAGTTCCTGTAGGGGCTGGACATTCTGTGGTGACGGGAGTTAGTGTAGGGGCTGGACATTCTGTGGTGATGGGAGTTAGTGGAGGGGCTGGACATTCTGTGGTGCGGGAATTAGTGTAGGGGCTGGACATTCTGTGGTGACGGGAGTTAGTGTAGGGGCTGGACATTCTGTGGTGACGGGAGTTAGTGTAGGGGCTGGACATTCTGCCGTGACGGGAGTTCCTGTAGGGGCTGGACATTCTGTGGTGATGGGAGTTAGTGGAGGGGCTGGACATTCTGTGGTGCGGGAGTTAGTGTAGGGGCTGGACATTCTGTGGTGACGGGAGTTCCAGTAGGGGCTGGACATTCTGTTGTGACGGGAGTTAGTGTAGGGGCGAGACATTCTGTGGTGACGGGAGTTGGTGTAGGGGCTGGACATTCTGTGGTGACGGGAGTTAGTGTAGGGGCTGGACATTCTGTGGTGACGGGAGTTAGTGTAGCGGCTGGACATTCTGTGGTGACGGGAGTTAGTGTAAGGGCTGGACATTCTGTGGTGACGGGAGTTCCTGTAGGGGCTGGACATTCTGTGGTGATGGGAGTTAGTGTAGGGGCTGGACATTCTGTGGTGACAGGGGTTAGTGTAGGAGCTGGACATTCTGTGGTGATGGGAGTTAGTGTAGGGGCTGGACATTCTGTGGTGACGGGAGTTAGTGTAGGGGCTGGACATTCTGTGGTGATGGGAGTTCCGGTCGGGGCTGGACATTCTGTGGTGACGGGAGTTAGTGTAGGGGCTGGACATTCTGTGGTGATGGGAGTTAGTGTAGGGGCTGGACATTCTGTGGTGCGGGAGTTAGTGTAGGGGCTGGACATTCTGTGGTGATGGGAGTTAGTGTGGGGGCTGGACATTCTGTGGTGACGGGAGTTAGTGTAGGGGCTGGACATTCTGTGGTGACGGGAGTTAGTGTAGGGGCTGGACATTCTGTGGTGATGGGAGTTAGTGTAGGGGCTGGACATTCTGTGGTGATGGGAGTTAGTGTAGGGGCTGGACATTCTGTGGTGACGGGTGTTAGTGTAGGGGCTGGACATTCTGTGGTGACGGGAGTTAGTGTAGGGGCTGGACATTCTGTGGTGATGGGAGTTCCTGTCGGGGCTGGACATTCTGTGGTGACGGGAGTTAGTGTAGGGGCTGGACATTCTGTGGTGATGGGAGTTAGTGTAGGGGCTGGACATTCTGTGGTGCGGGAGTTAGTGTAGGGGCTGGACATTCTGTGGTGATGGGAGTTAGTGTGGGGGCTGGACATTCTGTGGTGACGGGAGTTAGTGTAGGGGCTGGACATTCTGTGGTGATGGGAGTTAGTGTAGGGGCTGGACATTCTGTGGTGACGGGACTTAGTGGAGGGACTGGACATTCTGTGGTGCGGGAGTTAGTGTAGGGACTGGACATTCTGTGGTGCGGGAGTTAGTGTAGGGGCTGGACATTCTGTGGTGCGGGAGTTAGTGTAGGGGCTGGACATTCTGTGGTGACGGGAGTTAGTGTAGGGGCTGGACATTCTGTGGTGACGGGAGTTAGTGTAGGGGCTGGACATTCTGTGGTGACGGGAGTTAGTGTAGGGGCTGGACATTCTGTGGTGACGGGAGTTCCTGTCGGGGCTGGACATTCTGCCGTGACGGGAGTTCCTGTAGGGGCTGGACATTCTGTGGTGATGGGAGTTAGTGTAGGGGCTGGACATTCTGTGGTGACGGGAGTTAGTGTAGGGGCTGGACATTCTGTGGTGACGGGAGTTAGTGTAGGGGCTGGGCATTCTGTGGTGACGGGAGTTCCTGTAGGGGCTGGACATGCTGTGGTGACGGGAGTTAGTGTAGGGGCTGGACATTCTGTGGTGACGGCGGTTAGTGTAGGGGCTGGACATTCTGTGGTGACGGGAGTTAGTGTAGGGGCTGGACATTCTGTGGTGACGGGAGTTAGTGTAGGGGCTGGACATTCTGTGGTGACGGGAGTTAGTGGAGGGGCTGGACATTCTGTGGTGACGGGAGTTCCTGTCGGGGCTGGACATTCTGTGGTGATGGGAGTTAGTGGAGGGGCTGGACATTCTGTGGTGCGGGAGTTAGTGTAGGGGCTGGACATTCTGTGGTGATGGGAGTTAGTGGAGGGGCTGGACATTCTGTGGTGCGGGAGTTAGTGTAGGGGCTGGACATTCTGTGGTGACGGGAGTTAGTGTAGGGGCGGGACATTCTGTGGTGACGGGAGTTAGTGTAGGGGCTGGACATTCTGCCGTGACGGGAGTTCCTGTAGGGGCTGGACATTCTGTGGTGACGGGAGTTAGTGTAGGGGCTGGACATTCTGTGGTGATGGGAGTTAGTGGAGGGGCTGGACATTCTGTGGTGCGGGAGTTAGTGTAGGGGCTGGACATTCTGTGGTGACGGGAGTTAGTGTAGGGGCTGGACATTCTGTGGTGACGGGAGTTAGTGTAGGGGCTGGACATTCTGCCGTGACGGGAGTTCCTGTAGGGGCTGGACATTCTGTGGTGATGGGAGTTAGTGGAGGGGCTGGACATTCTGTGGTGCGGGAGTTAGTGTAGGGGCTGGACATTCTGTGGTGACGGGAGTTAGTGTAGGGGCTGGACATTCTGTGGTGACGGCAGTTCCTGTAGGGGCTGGACATTCTGTGGTGACGGGAGTTAGTGTAGGGGCTGGACATTCTGTGGTGATGGGAGTTCCTGTCGGGGCTGGACATTCTGTGGTGACGGGAGTTAGTGTAGGGGCTGGACATTCTGTGGTGCGGGAGTTAGTGTAGGGGCTGGACATTCTGTGGTGATGGGAGTTAGTGTGGGGGCTGGACATTCTGTGGTGACGGGAGTTAGTGTAGGGGCTGGACATTCTGTGGTGATGGGAGTTAGTGTAGGGGCTGGACATTCTGTGGTGACGGGAGTTAGTGGAGGGACTGGACATTCTGTGGTGCGGGAGTTAGTGTAGGGACTGGACATTCTGTGGTGCGGGAGTTAGTGTAGGGGCTGGACATTCTGTGGTGCGGGAGTTAGTGTAGGGGCTGGACATTCTGTGGTGACGGGAGTTAGTGTAGGGGCTGGGCATTCTGTGGTGACGGGAGTTCCTGTAGGGGCTGGACATTCTGTGGTGCGGGAGTTAGTGTCGGGGCTGGACATTCTGTGGTGACGGGAGTTAGTGTAGGGGCTGGGCATTCTGTGGTGACGGGAGTTCCTGTAGGGGCTGGACATTCTGTGGTGACGGGAGTTAGTGTTGGGGCTGGACATTCTGTGGTGATGGGAGTTAGTGGAGGGGCTGGACATTCTGTGGTGCGGGAGTTAGTGTAGGGGCTGGACATTCTGTGGTGACGGGAGTTAGTGTAGGGGCTGGACATTCTGTGGTGACGGGAGTTAGTGTAGGGGCTGGATATTCTGTGGTGATGGGAGTTCCTGTCGGGGCTGGACATTCTGTGGTGACGGGAGTTAGTGTAGGGGCTGGACATTCTGTGGTGACGGGAGTTAGTGTAGGGGCTGGACATTCTGTGGTGACGGGAGTTAGTGTAGGGGCTGGACATTCTGTGGTGACGGGAGTTAGTGTAGGGGTTGGACATTCTGTGGTGACGGGAGTTAGTGTAGGGGCTGGACATTCTGTGGTGACGGGAGTTAGTGTAGGGGCTGGACATTCTGAGGTGACGGGAGTTCCTGTAGGGGCTGGACATTCTGTGGTGACGGGAGTTGGTGTAGGGGCTGGACATTCTGTGGTGACGGGAGTTAGTGTAGGGGCTGGACATTCTGTGGTGCGGGAGTTAGTGGAGGGGCTGGACATTCTGTGGTGACGGCAGTTAGTGTAGGTGCTGGACATTCTGTGGTGCGGGAGTTAGTGTAGGGGCTGGACATTCTGTGGTGCGGGAGTTAGTGTAGGGGCTGGACATTCTGTGGTGACGGGAGTTAGTGTAGGGGCTGGGCATTCTGTGGTGACGGGAGTTCCTGTAGGGGCTGGATATTCTGTGGTGCGGGAGTTAGTGTCGGGGCTGGACATTCTGTGGTGACGGGAGTTAGTGTAGGGGCTGGGCATTCTGTGGTGACGGGAGTTCCTGTAGGGGCTGGACATTCTGTGGTGACGGGAGTTAGTGTAGGGGCTGGACATTCTGTGGTGATGGGAGTTAGTGGAGGGGCTGGACATTCTGTGGTGCGGGAGTTAGTGGAGGGGCTGGACATTCTGTGGTGACGGGAGTTAGTGTAGGGGCTGGACATTCTGTGGTGACGGGAGTTAGTGTAGGGGCTGGATATTCTGTGGTGATGGGAGTTCCTGTCGGGGCTGGACATTCTGTGGTGACGGGAGTTAGTGTAGGGGCTGGACATTCTGTGGTGACGGGAGTTAGTGTAGGGGCTGGACATTCTGTGGTGACGGGAGTTAGTGTAGGGGCTGGACATTCTGTGGTGACGGGAGTTAGTGTAGGGGTTGGACATTCTGTGGTGACGGGAGTTAGTGTAGGGGCTGGACATTCTGTGGTGACGGGAGTTAGTGTAGGGGCTGGACATTCTGTGGTGACGGGAGTTCCTGTAGGGGCTGGACATTCTGTGGTGACGGGAGTTGGTGTAGGGGCTGGACATTCTGTGGGGACGGGAGTTAGTGTAGGGGCTGGACATTCTGTGGTGCGGGAGTTAGTGGAGGGGCTGGACATTCTGTGGTAACGGCAGTTAGTGTAGGTGCTGGACATTCTGTGGTGCGGGAGTTAGTGTAGGGGCTGGACATTCTGTGGTGACGGGAGTTAGTGTAGGGGCTGGACATTCTGTGGTGACGGGAGTTAGTGTAGGGGTTGGACATTCTGTGGTGACGGGAGTTCCTGTAGGGGCTGGACATTCTGTGGTGATGGCAGTTAGTGTAGGGGCTGGACATTGTGTGGTGACGGGAGTTAGTGTAGGGGCTGGACATTCTGTGGTGATGGGAGTTAGTGTAGGGGCTGGACATTCTGTGGTGACGGGAGTTAGTGTAGGGGCTGGACATTCTGTGGTGACGGGGGTTAGTGTAGGGGCTGGACATTCTGTGGTGACGGGAGTTAGTGTAGGGGCTGGACATTCTGTGGTGACGGGAGTTAATGTAGGGGCTGGACATTCTGTGGTGACGGGAGTTAGTGTAGGGGCTGGACATTCTGTGGTGACGGGAGTTAGTGTAGGGGCTGGACATTCTGTGGTGACGGGGGTTAGTGTAGGGGCTGGACATTCTGTGGTGACGGGAGTTAGTGTAGGGGCTGGACATTCTGTGGTGATGGGAGTTAGTGTAGGGGCTGGACATTCTGTGGTGACGGGAGTTAGTGGAGGGACTGGACATTCTGTGGTGCGGGAGTTAGTGTAGGGACTGGACATTCTGTGGTGCGGGAGTTAGTGTAGGGGCTGGACATTCTGTGGTGCGGGAGTTAGTGTAGGGGCTGGACATTCTGTGGTGACGGGAGTTAGTGTAGGGGCTGGGCATTCTGTGGTGACGGGAGTTCCTGTAGGGGCTGGACATTCTGTGGTGCGGGAGTTAGTGTCGGGGCTGGACATTCTGTGGTGACGGGAGTTAGTGTAGGGGCTGGGCATTCTGTGGTGACGGGAGTTCCTGTAGGGGCTGGACATTCTGTGGTGACGGGAGTTAGTGTTGGGGCTGGACATTCTGTGGTGATGGGAGTTAGTGGAGGGGCTGGACATTCTGTGGTGCGGGAGTTAGTGTAGGGGCTGGACATTCTGTGGTGACGGGAGTTAGTGTAGGGGCTGGACATTCTGTGGTGACGGGAGTTAGTGTAGGGGCTGGATATTCTGTGGTGATGGGAGTTCCTGTCGGGGCTGGACATTCTGTGGTGACGGGAGTTAGTGTAGGGGCTGGACATTCTGTGGTGACGGGAGTTAGTGTAGGGGCTGGACATTCTGTGGTGACGGGAGTTAGTGTAGGGGCTGGACATTCTGTGGTGACGGGAGTTAGTGTAGGGGTTGGACATTCTGTGGTGACGGGAGTTAGTGTAGGGGCTGGACATTCTGTGGTGACGGGAGTTAGTGTAGGGGCTGGGCATTCTGAGGTGACGGGAGTTCCTGTAGGGGCTGGACATTCTGTGGTGACGGGAGTTGGTGTAGGGGCTGGTCATTCTGTGGTGACGGGAGTTAGTGTAGGGGCTGGACATTCTGTGGTGCGGGAGTTAGTGGAGGGGCTGGACATTCTGTGGTGACGGCAGTTAGTGTAGGTGCTGGACATTCTGTGGTGCGGGAGTTAGTGTAGGGGCTGGACATTCTGTGGTGACGGGAGTTAGTGTAGGGGCTGGACATTTTGTGGTGACGGGAGTTAGTGTAGGGGTTGGACATTCTGTGGTGACGGGAGTTCCTGTAGGGGCTGGACATTCTGTGGTGATGGCAGTTAGTGTAGGGGCTGGACATTCTGTGGTGACGGGAGTTAGTGTAGGGGCTGGACATTCTGTGGTGATGGGAGTTAGTGTAGGGGCTGGACATTCTGTGGTGACGGGAGTTAGTGTAGGGGCTGGACATTCTGTGGTGACGGGGGTTAGTGTAGGGGCTGGACATTCTGTGGTGACGGGAGTTAGTGTAGGGGCTGGACATTCTGTGGTGACGGGAGTTAGTGTAGGGGCTGGACATTCTGTGGTGACGGGAGTTAGTGGAGGGACTGGACATTCTGTGTTGCGGGAGTTAGTGTAGGGACTGGACATTCTGTGGTGCGGGAGTTAGTGTAGGGGCTGGACATTCTGTGGTGCGGGAGTTAGTGTAGGGGCTGGACATTCTGTGGTGACGGGAGTTAGTGTAGGGGCTGGGCATTCTGTGGTGACGGGAGTTCCTGTAGGGGCTGGACATTCTGTGGTGCGGGAGTTAGTGTCGGGGCTGGACATTCTGTGGTGACGGGAGTTAGTGTAGGGGCTGGGCATTCTGTGGTGACGGGAGTTCCTGTAGGGGCTGGACATTCTGTGGTGACGGGAGTTAGTGTAGGGGCTGGACATTCTGTGGTGATGGGAGTTAGTGGAGGGGCTGGACATTCTGTGGTGCGGGAGTTAGTGTAGGGGCTGGACATTCTGTGGTGACGGGAGTTAGTGTAGGGGCTGGACATTCTGTGGTGACGGGAGTTAGTGTAGGGGCTGGATATTCTGTGGTGATGGGAGTTCCTGTCGGGGCTGGACATTCTGTGGTGACGGGAGTTAGTGTAGGGGCTGGACATTCTGTGGTGACGGGAGTTAGTGTAGGGGCTGGACATTCTGTGGTGACGGGAGTTAGTGTAGGGGCTGGACATTCTGTGGTGACGGGAGTTAGTGTAGGGGTTGGACATTCTGTGGTGACGGGAGTTAGTGTAGGGGCTGGACATTCTGTGGTGACGGGAGTTAGTGTAGGGGCTGGACATTCTGTGGTGACGGGAGTTCCTGTAGGGGCTGGACATTCTGTGGTGACGGGAGTTGGTGTAGGGGCTGGACATTCTGTGGTGACGGGAGTTAGTGTAGGGGCTGGACATTCTGTGGTGCGGGAGTTAGTGGAGGGGCTGGACATTCTGTGGTGACGGCAGTTAGTGTAGGTGCTGGACATTCTGTGGTGCGGGAGTTAGTGTAGGGGCTGGACATTCTGTGGTGACGGGAGTTAGTGTAGGGGTTGGACATTCTGTGGTGACGGGAGTTCCTGTAGGGGCTGGACATTCTGTGGTGATGGCAGTTAGTGTAGGGGCTGGACATTGTGTGGTGACGGGAGTTAGTGTAGGGGCTGGACATTCTGTGGTGATGGGAGTTAGTGTAGGGGCTGGACATTCTGTGGTGACGGGAGTTAGTGTAGGGGCTGGACATTCTGTGGTGACGGGGGTTAGTGTAGGGGCTGGACATTCTGTGGTGACGGGAGTTAGTGTAGGGGCTGGACATTCTGTGGTGACGGGAGTTAGTGTAGGGGCTGGACATTCTGTGGTGACGGGAGTTAGTGTAGGGGCTGGACATTCTGTGGTGACGGGAGTTAGTGTAGGGGCTGGACATTCTGTGGTGACGGGGGTTAGTGTAGGGGCTGGACATTCTGTGGTGACGGGAGTTAGTGTAGGGGCTGGACATTCTGTGGTGACGGGAGTTAGTGTAGGGGCTGGACATTCTGTGGTGACGGGAGTTAGTGTAGGGACTGGACATTCTGTGGTGACGGGAGTTAGTGTAGGGGCTGGACATTCTGTGGTGACGGGAGTTAGTGTAGGGGCTGGACATTCTGTGGTGACGGGGGTTAGTGTAGGGGCTGGACATTCTGTGGTGACGGGAGTTAGTGTAGGGGCTGGACATTCTGTGGTGACGGGAGTTAGTGTAGGGGCTGGACATTCTGTGGTGACGGGAGTTAGTGTAGCGGCTGGACATTCTGTGGTGCGGGAGTTAGTGTAGGGGCTGGACATTCTGTGGTGCGAAGTTAGTGTAGGGGCTGGACATTCTGTGGTGACGGGAGTTAGTGTAGGGGCTGGACATTCTGTGGTGACGGGAGTTAGTGTAGGGGCTGGACATTCTGTGGTGACGGGAGTTAGTGTAGCGGCTGGACATTCTGTGGTGACGGGAGTTACTGTAGGGGCTGGACATTCTGTGGTGACGGGAGTTAGTGTAGGGGCTGGACATTCTGTGGTGACGGGAGTTAGTGTAGCGGCTGGACATTCTGTGGTGACGGGGGTTAGTGTAGGGGCTGGACATTCTGTGGCGACGGGAGTTAGTGTAGGGGCTGGACATTCTGTGGTGATGGGAGTTAGTGTAGGGGCTGGACATACTGTGGTGACGGGAGTTAGTGTAGGGGCTGGACATTCTGTGGTGACGGGCGTTAGTGTAGGGGCTGGACATTCTGTGGTGACGGGAGTTGGTGTAGGGGCTGGACATTCTGTGGTGACGGGAGTTAGTGTAGGGGCTGGACATTATGTGGTGACGGGAGTTCCTGTCGGGGCTGGACATTCTGTGGTGACGGCTGTCAGTGTAGGGGCTGGACATTCTGTGATGACGGGAGTTAGTGTAGGGGCTGGACATTCTGTGGTGATGGGGGTTAGTGTAGGGGCTGGACATTCTGTGGTGCGGGAGTTAGTGTAGGGGCTGGACATTCTGTGGTGACGGGAGTTGGTGTAGGGGCTGGACATTCTGTGGTGATGGGAGTTAGTGTAGGGACTGGACATTCTGTGGTGACGGGACTTAGTGTGGGGGCTGGACGTTCTGTGGTGACGGGAGTTAGTGTAGGGACTGGACATTCTGTGGTGACGGGAGTTCCTGTAGGGGCTGGACATTCTGTGGTGATGGGAGTTAGTGTAGGGGCTGGACATTCTGTGGTGACGGGAGTTAGTGTAGGGGCTGGACATTCTGTGGTGATGGGAGTTAGTGTAGGGACTGGACATTCTGTGGTGATGCGAGTTAGTGTAGGGGCTGGACATTCTGTGGTGCGGGAGTTAGTGTAGGCGCTGGACATTCTGTGGTGATAGGAGTTAGTGTCGGGGCTGGACATTCTGTGGTGACGGGGGTTAGTGTCGGGGCTGGACATTCTGTGGTGACGGGAGTTAGTGTAGGGGCTGGACATTCTGTGTTGACGGCAGTTAGTGTAGGTGCTGGACATTCTGTGGTGCGGGAGTTAGTGTAGGGGCTGGACATTCTGTGGTGACGGGAGTTAGTGTAGGGGCTGGACATTCTGTGGTGATGGCAGTTAGTGTAGGGGCTGGACATTCTGTGGTGATGTGAGTTAGTGTAGGGGCTGGACATTCTGTGGTGATAGGAGTTAGTGTCGGGGCTGGACATTCTGTGGTGACGGGGGTTAGTGTAGGGGCTGGAAATTCTGTGGTGACGGGAGTTAGTGTAGGGGCTGGACATTCTGTGGTGACGGGAGTTAATGTAGGGGCTGGACATTCTGTGGTGACGGGAGTTAGTGTAGGGGCTGGACATTCTGTGGTGACGGGAGTTAGTGTAGGGGCTGGACATTCTGTGGTGACGGGAGTTAGTGTAGGGGTTGGACATTCTGTGGTGACGGGAGTTCCTGTAGGGGCTGGACATTCTGTGGTGATGGCAGTTAGTGTAGGGGCTGGACATTCTGTGGTGACGGGAGTTAGTGTAGGGGCTGGACATTCTGTGGTGACGGGAGTTAGTGTAGGGGCTGGACATTCTGTGGTGACGGGGGTTAGTGTAGGGGCTGGACATTCTGTGGTGACGGGAGTTAGTGTAGGGGCTGGACATTCTGTGGTGACGGAAGTTAGTGTAGGGGCTGGACATTCTGTGGTGACGGGAGTTAGTGTAGGGGTTGGACATTCTGTGGTGACGGGAGTTCCTGTAGGGGCTGGACATTCTGTGGTGATGGCAGTTAGTGTAGGGGCTGGACATTCTGTGGTGATGGGAGTTAGTGTAGGGGCTGGACATTCTGTGGTGACGGGAGTTAGTGTAGGGGCTGGACATTCTGTGGTGACGGGGGTTAGTGTAGGGGCTGGACATTCTGTGGTGACGGGAGTTAGTGTAGGGGCTGGACATTCTGTGGTGACGGGAGTTAGTGTAGGGGCTGGACATTCTGTGGTGATGGGAGTTAGTGTAGGGGCTGGACATTCTGTGGTGACGGGAGGTAGTGTAGGGGCTGGACATTCTGTGGTGACGGGGGTTAGTGTAGGGGCTGGACATTCTGTGGTGACGGGAGTTAGTGTAGGGGCTGGACATTCTGTGGTGACGGGAGTTAGTGTAGGGGCTGGACATTCTGTGGTGACGGGAGTTAGTGTAGCGGCTGGACATTCTGTGGTGACGGGAGTTAGTGTAGGGGCTGGACATTCTGTGTTGACGGGAGTTAGTGTAGGGGCTGGACATTCTGTGGTGACGGGGGTTAGTGTAGGGGCTGGACATTCTGTGTTGACGGGAGTTAGTGTAGGGGCTGGACATTCTGTGGTGACGGGAGTTAGTGTAGCGGCTGGACATTCTGTGGTGACGGGGGTTAGTGTAGGGGCTGGACATTCTGTGGTGCGGGAGTTAGTGTAGGGGCTGGACATTCTGTGGTGCGAAGTTAGTGTAGGGGCTGGACATTCTGTGGTGACGGGAGTTAGTGTAGGGGCTGGATATTCTGTGGTGACGGGAGTTAGTGTAGGGGCTGGACATTCTGTGGTGCGGGAGTTAGTGTAGGGGCTGGACATTCTGTGGTGCGGGAGTTAGTGTAGGGGCTGGACATTCTGTGGTGACGGGAGTTAGTGTAGGGGCTGGACATTCTGTGGTGACGGGAGTTAGTTTGGGGCTGGACATTCTGTGGTGACGGGAGTTAGTGTAGCGGCTGGACATTCTGTGGTGACGGGAGTTAGTGTAGGGACTGGACATTCTGTGGTGACGGGAGTTAGTGTAGGGGCTGGACATTCTGTGGTGACGGGAGTTAGTGTAGGGGCTGGACATTCTGTGGTGACGGGGGTTAGTGTAGGGGCTGGACATTCTGTGGTGACGGGAGTTAGTGTAGCGGCTGGACATTCTGTGGTGATGGGAGTTAGTGTAGGGGCTGGACATTCTGTGGTGACGGGAGTTAGTGTAGGGGCTGGACATTCTGTGGTGACGGGAGTTAGTGTAGGGGCTGGACATACTGTGGTGACGGGAGTTAGTGTAGGGGCTGGACATTCTGTGGTGACGGGAGTTAGTGTAGGGGCTGGACATTCTGTGGTGACGGCTGTCAGTCTAGGGGCTGGACATTCTGTAATGACGGGAGTTAGTGTAGGGGCTGGACATTCTGTGGTGACGGCTGTCAGTGTAGGGGCTGGACATTCTGTGGTGATGGGAGTTAGTGTAGGGGTTGGACATTCTGTGGTGACGGGAGTTAGTGTAGGGGCTGGACATTCTGTGGTGATGGGAGTTAGTGTAGGGACTGGACATTCTGTGGTGATGCGAGTTAGTGTAGGGGCTGGACATTCTGTGGTGACGGGAGTTCCTGTCGGGGCTGGACATTCTGTGGTGATGGGAGTTAGCGTGGGGGCTGGACATTCTGTGGTGATGGGAGTTAGTGTAGGGACTGGACATTCTGTGGTGATGCGAGTTAGTGTAGGGGCTGGACATTCTGTGGTGCCGGAGTTAGTGTAGGTGCTGGACATTCTGTGGTGACGTGAGTTCCTGTAGGGGCTGGACATTGTGTGGTGATGGGAGTTAGTGTAGGGGCTGGACATTGCGTGGTGATGGGAGTTCGTGTTGGGGCTGGACATTCTGTGATGACGGGAGTTAGTGTAGGGGCTGGACATTCTGTGATGACGGGAGTTCCTGTAGGGGCTGGACATTCTGTGGTGACGGGAGTTAGTGTCGGGGCTGGACATTCTGTGGTGACGGGAGTTAGTGTAGGGGCTGGACATTCTGTGGTGATGGGAGTTAGTGTAGGGGCTGGACATTGTGTGGTGATGGGAGTTAGTGTAGGGGCTGGACATTCTGTGGTGACGGGAGTTCCTGTCGGGGCTGGACATTCTGTGGTGACGGGAGTTAGTGTAGGGGCTGGACATTCTGTGATGACGGGAGTTAGTGTAGGGGCTGGACATTCTGTGGTGACGGGAGTTCCTGTAGGGGCTGGACATTCTGTGGTGACGGGAGTTAGTGTCGGGGCTGGACATTCTGTGGTGACGGGAGTTAGTGTAGGGGCTGGACATTCTGTGGTGACGGGAGTTAGTGTAGGGGCTGGACATTCTGTGGCGACGGGAGTTAGTGTAGGGGCTGGACATTCTGTGGTGACGGGAGTTCCTGTCGGGACTGGACATTCTGTGGTGACGGGAGTTAGTGTAGGGGCTGGACATTCTGTGGTGACGGGAGTTCCTGTCGGGGCTGGACATTCTGTGGTGACGGGAGTTAGTGTAGGGGCTGGACATTCTGCGGTGATGGGAGTTAGTGTAGGGGCTGGACATTCCATGGTGACGGGAGTTCCTGTAGGGGCTGGACATTCTGTTGTGACGGGAGTTAGTGTAGGGGCGAGACATTCTGTGGTGACGGGAGTTAGTGCAGCGGCTGGACATTCTGTGGTGACGGGAGTTAGTGTAGGGGCTGGACATTCTGTGGTGACGGGGGTTAGTGTAGGGGCTGGACATTCTGTGGTGACGGGAGTTAGTGTAGGGGCTGGACATTCTGTGGTGCGGGAGTTAGTGTAGGGGCTGGACATTCTGTGGTGCGGGAGTTAGTGTAGGGGCTGGACATTCTGTGGTGACGGGAGTTAGTGTAGCGGCTGGACATTCTGTGGTGACGGGGGTTAGTGTAGAGGCTGGACATTCTGTGGTGACGGGAGTTAGTGTAGGGACTGGACATTCTGTGGTGCGGGAGTTAGTGTAGGGGCTGGACATTCTGTGGTGATGGCAGTTAGTGTAGGTGCTGGACATTCTGTGGTGACGGGAGTTAGTGTAGGGGCTGGACATTCTGTGGTGACGGGAGTTAGTGTAGGGGCTGGACATTCTGTGGTGACAGTAGTTAGTGTAGGGGCTGGACATTCTGTGGTGACGGGAGTTAGTGTAGGGGCTGGACATTCTGTGGTGACGGGAGTTGGTGTAGGGGCTGGACATTCTGTGGTGACGGGAGTTAGTGTAGGGGCTGGACATACTGTGGTGACGGGAGTTAGTGTAGGGGCTGGACATTCTGTGGTGACGGGAGTTAGTGTAGGGGCTGGACATTCTGTGGTGACGGGAGTTAGTGTAGGGGCTGGACATTCTGTGGTGACGGGAGTTCCTGTCGGGGCTGGACATTCTGTGGTGACGGGAGTTAGTGTAGGGGTCTGGACATTCTGTGGTGACGGGAGTTAGTGTAGGGGCTGGACATTCTGTGGTGACGGGAGTTCCTGTCAGGACTGGACATTCTGTGGTGACGGGAGTTAGTCTAGGGGCTGGACATTCTGTGGTGACGGGAGTTCCTGTAGGGGCTGGACATTCTGTGGTGATGGGAGTTTGTGTAGGGGCTGGACATTCTGTGGTGACGGGAGTTAGTGTAGGGGCTGGACATTCTGTGGTGACGGGAGTTCCTGTCAGGACTGGACATTCTGTGGTGACGGGAGTTAGTGTAGGGGCTGGACATTCTGTGGTGACGGGAGTTCCTGTAGGGGCTGGACATTCTGTGGTGATGGGAGTTTGTGTAGGGGCTGGACATTCTGTGGTGATGGGAGTTAGTGTAGGGGCTGGACATTCTGTGGTGATGGGAGTTTGTGTAGGGGCTGGACATTCTGTCGTGACGGGAGTTAGTGTAGGGGCTGGACATTCTGTGGTGATGGGAGTTTGTGTAGGGGCTGGACATTCTGTGGTGATGGGAGTTTGTGTAGGGGCTGGACATTCTGTGGTGATGGGAGTTAGTGTAGGGGCTGGACATTCTGTGGTGATGGGAGTTAGTGTAGGGGCTGGACATTCTGTGGTGATGGGAGTTAGTGTAGGGGCTGGACATTCTGTCGTGACGGGAGTTAGTCTAGGGGCTGGACATTCTGTGGTGACGGGAGTTCCTGTAGGGGCTGGACATTCTGTGGTGATGGGAGTTAGTGTAGGGGCTGGACATTCTGTGGTGATGGGAGTTAGTGTAGGGGCTGGACATTCTGTGGTGATGGGAGTTAGTGTAGCGGCTGGACATTCTGTGGTGACGGGAGTTGGTGTAGGGGCTGGACATTCTGTGGTGACGGGAGTTGGTGTAGGGGCTGGACATTCTGTGGTGACGGGAGTTAGTGTAGGGGCTGGGCATTCTGTGGTGACGGGAGTTAGTGTAGGGGCTGGACATTCTGTGGTGACGGGAGTTAGTGTAGGGGCTGGACATTCTGTGGTGACGGGAGTTCCTGTAGGGGCTGGACATTCTGTGGTGACGGGAGTTCCTGTAGGGGCTGGACATTCTGTGGTGATGGGAGTTAGTGTAGGGGCTGGACATTCTGTGGTGACGGGAGTTGGTGTAGGGGCTGGACATTCTGTGGTGATGGGAGTTAGTGTAGGGGCTGGACATTCTGTGGTGATGGGAGTTAGTATAGGGGCTGGACATTCTGTGGTGACGGGAGTTGGTGTAGGGGCTGGGCATTCTGTGGTGATGGGAGTTAGTGTAGGGGCTGGACATTCTGTGGTGACGGGAGTTAGTGTAGGGGCTGGACATTCTGTGGTGACGGGAGTTAGTGTAGGGGCTGGGCATTCTGTGGTGACGGGAGTTCCTGTAGGGGCTGGACATTCTGTGGTGACGGGTGTTCCTGTAGGGGTTGGACATTCTGTGATGACGGGAGTTAGTGTAGCTGCTGGACATTCTGTGGTGATGGGAGTTAGTGTAGGGGCTGGGCATTCTGTGGTGACGGGAGTTCCTGTAGGGGATGGACATTCTGTGGTGACGGGAGTTCCTGTAGGGGTTGGACATTCTGTGGTGACGGGAGTTAGTGTAGGGGCTGGGCATTCTGTGGTGACGGGAGTTCCTGTAGGGGATGGACATTCTGTGGTGACGGGAGTTCCTGTAGGGGTTGGACATTCTGTGGTGACGGGAGTTAGTGTAGGGGCTGGACATTCTGTGGTGACGGGGGTTAGTGTAGGGGCTGGACATTCTGTGGTGACGGGAGTTAGTGGAGGGGCTGGACATTCTGTGGTGACGGGAGTTAGTGTAGGGGCTGGACATTCTGTGGTGGTGGGAGTTAGTGTAGGGGCTGGGCATTCAGTCGTGACGGGAGTTAGTGTAGCGGCTGGACATTCTGTGGTGATGGGAGTTAGTGTAGGGGCTGGACATTCTGTGGTGACGGGAGTTAGTGTAGGGGCTGGACATTCTGTGGTGACGGGGGTTAGTGTAGGGGCTGGACATTCTGTGGTGACGGGAGTTAGTGTAGGGGCTGGACATTCTGTGGAGACGGGAGTTAGTGTAGGGGCTGGACATTCTGTGGTGATGGGAGTTCCTGTCGGGGCTGGACATTCTGTGGTGACGGGAGTTAGTGTAGGGGCTGGACATTCTGTGGTGACGGGAGTTCCTGTAGGGGCTGGACATTCTGTGGTGATGGGAGTTAGTGTAGGGGCTGGACATTCTGTGGTGCGGGAGTTAGTGTAGGGGCTGGACATTCTGTGGTGACGGGAGTTAGTGTAGGGGCTGGACATTCTGTGGTGACGGGAGTTAGTGTAGGGGCTGGACATTCTGTGGTGACGGGAGTTCCTGTAGGGGTTGGACATTCTGTGGTGATGGGAGTTAGCGTAGGGGATGGACATTCTGTGGTGCGGGAGTTAGTGTAGGGGCTGGACATACTGTGGTGACGGGAGTTAGTGTAGGGGCTGGACATTCTGTGGTGACGGGAGTTCCTGTGGGGGCTGGACATTCTGTGGTGATGGGAGTTCCTGTAGGGGCTGGACATTCTGTGGTGATGGGAGTTAGTGTAGGGGCTGGACATTCTGTGGTGATGGGAGTTAGTGTAGGGGCTGGACATTCTGTGGTGACGGGACTTAGTGTAGGGGCTGGACATTCTGTGGTGATGGGAGTTCCTGTCGGGGTTGGACATTCTGTGGTGACGGGAGTTCCTGTAGGGGTTGGACATTCTGTGGTGACGGGAGTTAGTGTAGGGGCTGGACATTCTGTGGTGATGGGAGTTCCTGTCGGGGCTGGACATTCTGTGGTGACGGGAGTTAGTGTAGGGGCTGGACATTCTGTGGTGACGGGAGTTCCTGTAGGGGCTGGACATTCTGTGGTGATGGGAGTTAGTGTAGGGGCTGGACATTCTGTGGTGCGGGAGTTAGTGTAGGGGCTGGACATTCTGTGGTGATGGGAGTTCCTGTAGGGGCTGGACATTCTGTGGTGATGGGAGTTCCTGTCGGGGCTGGACATTCTGTGGTGACGGGAGTTAGTGTAGGGGCTGGACATTCTGTGGTGACGGGAGTTAGTGTAGGGGCTGGACATTCTGTGGTGATGGGAGTTAGTGGAGGGGCTGGACATTCTGTGGCGACGGGAGTTCCTGTAGGGGCTGGACATTCTGTGGTGCGGGAGTTAGTGTAGCGGCTGGACATTCTGTGGTGATGGGAGTTAGT
Organism: Scyliorhinus torazame; assembly: GCF_047496885.1. Taxonomy (NCBI): domain Eukaryota; kingdom Metazoa; phylum Chordata; class Chondrichthyes; order Carcharhiniformes; family Scyliorhinidae; genus Scyliorhinus; species Scyliorhinus torazame. Next base: position 213,414,615 of record NC_092720.1, on the reverse strand, counting down.
GTAGGGACTGGACATTCTGTGGTGCGGGAGTTAGTGTAGGGGCTGGACATTCTGTGGTGACGGGAGTTAGTGTAGGGGCTGGGCATTCTGTGGTGACGGGAGTTCCTGTAGGGGCTGGACATTCTGTGGTGACGGGAGTTAGTGTAGGGGCTGGACATTCTGTGGTGACGGGAGTTAGTGTAGGGGCTGGACATTCTGTGGTGACGGGAGTTAGTTTGGGGCTGGACATTCTGTGGTGATGGGAGTTCCTGTCGGGGCTGGACATTCTGTGGTGATGGGAGTTAGTGTAGGGGCTGGACATTCTGTGGTGATGGGAGTTAGTGTAGGGGCTGGACATTCTGTGGTGATGGGAGTTAGTGTAGGGGCTGGACATTCTGTGGTGATGGGAGTTAGTGTAGGGGCTGGACATTCTGTGGTGATGGGAGTTAGTGTAGGGGCTGGACATTCTGTGGTGACGTGAGTTCCTGTCGGGACTGGACATTCTGTGGTGACGGGAGTTCCTGTCGGGGCTGGACATTCTGTGGTGACGTGAGTTAGTGGAGGGGCTGGACATTCTGCCGTGACGGGAGTTCCTGTAGGGGCTGGACATTCTGTGGTGACGGGAGTTAGTGTAGGGGCTGGACATTCTGTGGTGACGGGAGTTAGTGTAGGGGCTGGACATTCTGTGGTGACGGGAGTTCCTGTCGGGGCTGGACATTCTGTGGTGCGGGAGTTAGTGTAGGGGCTGGACATTCTGTGGTGACGGGAGTTAGTGTAGGGGCTGGACATTCTGTGGTGACGGGAGTTAGTGTAGGGGCTGGACATTCTGTGGTGACGGGGGTTAGTGTAGGGGCTGGACATTCTGTGGTGACGGGGGTTAGTGTAGGGGCTGGACATTCTGTGGTGACGGCAGTTAGTGTAGGTGCTGGACATTCTGTGGTGCGGGAGTTAGTGTAGGGGCTGGAAATTCTGTGGTGACGGGGGTTAGTGTAGGGGCTGGACATTCTGTGGTGACGGCAGTTAGTGTAGGTGCTGGACATTCTGTGGTGCGGGAGTTAGTGTAGGGGCTGGACATTCTGTGGTGACGGGAGTTAGTGTAGGGGCTGGACATTCTGTGGTGATGGCAGTTAGTGTAGGGGCTGGACATTCTGTGGTGATGGGAGTTAGTGTAGGGGCTGGACATTCTGTGGTGACGGGGGTTAGTGTAGGGGCTGGACATTCTGTGGTGATGGGAGTTAGTGTAGCGGCTGGACATTCTGTGGTGACGGGAGTTAGTGTAGGGGCTGGACATTCTGTGGTGACGGGGGTTAGTGTAGGGGCTGGACATTCTGTGGTGACGGGGGTTAGTGTAGGGGCTGGACATTCTGTGGTCACGGGAGTTAGTGTAGGGGCTGGACATTCTGTGGTGACGGGAGTTAGTGTAGGGGCTGGACATTCTGTGGTGCGGGAGTTAGTGTAGGGGCTGGACATTCTGTGGTGACGGGAGTTCCTGTAGGGGCTGGACATTCTGTGGTGACGGGAGTTAGTTTGGGGCTGGACATTCTGTGGTGACGAGAGTTAGTGTAGGGGCTGGACATTCTGTGGTGACGGGAGTTAGTGTGGGAGCTGGATATTCTGTGGTGACGGGAGTTCCTGTCGGGGCTGGACATTCTGTGGTGACGGGGGTTAGTGTAGGGGCTGGACATTCTGTGGTGACGGGAGTTAGTGTAGGGGCTGGACATTCTGTGGTGACGGGAGTTAGTGTAGGGGCTGGACATTCTGTGGTGATGGCAGTTAGTGTAGGTGCTGGACATTCTGTGGTGCGGGAGTTAGTGTAGGGGCTGGACATTCTGTGGTGACGGGAGTTGGTGTAGGGGCTGGACATTCTGTGGTGACAGGAGTTAGTGTAGGGGCTGGACATTCTGTGGTGATGGGAGTTAGTGTAGGGGCTGGACATTCTGTGGTGACGGGGGTTAGTGTAGGGGCTGGACATTCTGTGGTGACGGCTGTCAGTGTAGGGGCTGGACATTCTGTGATGACGGGAGTTAGTGTAGGGGCTCGACATTCTGTGGTGACGGGAGTTGGTGTAGGGGCTGGACATTATGTGGTGACGGGAGTTCCTGTCGGGGCTGGACATTCTGTGGTGACGGGAGTTAGTGTAGGGGCTGGACATTCTGTGGTGACGGGAGTTAGTGTAGGGGCTGGACATTCTGTGGTGACGGGAGTTAGTGTAGGGGCTGGACATTCTGTGGTGACGGGAGTTAGTGTAGGGGCTGGACATTCTGTGGTGACGGGAGTTAGTGTGGGGGCTGGACATTCTGTGGTGGCGGGAGTTAGTGTAGGGGCTGGACATTCTGTGGTGACGGGAGTTAGTGTAAGGGCTGGACATTCTGTGGTGACGGGAGTTAGTGGAGGGGCTGGACATTCTGTGGTGACGGCTGTCAGTGTAGGGGCTGGACATTCTGTGGTGACGGCTGTCAGTGTAGGGGCTGGACATTCTGTGATGACGGGAGTTAGTGTAGGGGCTGGTCATTCTGTGGTGACGGGGGTTCCTGTCGGGGCTGGACATTCTGTGGTGACGGGAGTTAGTGTAGGGGCTGGACATTCTGTGGTGATGGGAGTTACTGTAGGGGCTGGACATTCTGTGGTGACGGGAGTTCCTGTAGGGGCTGGACATTCTGTGGTGATGGGAGTTAGTGTCGGGGCTGGACATTCTGTGGTGACGTGAGTTCCTGTAGGGGCTGGACATTCTGTGGTGACGGGAGTTCCTGTAGGGGCTGGACATTCTGTGGTGACGGGAGTTAGTGTAGGGGCTGGACAGTCTGTGGTGACGGGAGTTAGTGTAGGGGCTGGACATTCTGTGGTGATGGGAGTTAGTGTAGGGGCTGGACATTCTGTGGTGACGGGAGTTCCTGTAGGGGCTGGACATTCTGTGGTGACGGGAGTTAGTGTAGGGGCTGGACAGTCTGTGGTGACGGGAGTTAGTGTAGGGGCTGGACATTCTGTGGTGATGGGAGTTAGCGTAGGGGCTGGACATTCTGTGGTGACGGGAGTTAGTGTAGGGGCTGGACAGTCTGTGGTGACGGGAGTTAGTGTAGGGGCTGGACATTCTGTGGTGATGGGAGTTAGCGTAGGGGCTGGACATTCTGTGGTGATGGGAGTTAATGTAGGGGCTGGACATTCTGTGGTGACGGGAGTTGGTGTAGGGGCTGGACATTCTGTGGTGACGGGAGTTGGTGTAGGGGCTGGACATTCTGTGGTGACGGGAGTTCCTGTAGGGGCTGGACATTCTGTGGTGACGGGAGTTAGTGTAGGGGCTGGACATTCTGTGGTGACGGGAGTTGGTGTAGGGGCTGGACATTCTGTGGTGATGGGAGTTAGTGTAGGGGCTGGACATTCTGTGGTGACGGGAGCTAGTGTAGGGGCTGGACATTCTGTGGTGACGGGAGTTCCTGTAGGGGCTGGACATTCTGTGGTGACGGGAGTTCCTGTCGGGGCTGGACATTCTGTGGTGACGGGAGTTAGTGTAGGGGCTGGACATTCTGTGATGACGTGAGTTCCTGTCAGGACTGGACATTCTGTGGTGACGGGAGTTCCTGTAGGGGCTGGACATTCTGTGATGACGGGAGTTAGTGTAGGGGCTGGACATTCTGTGGTGACGGGAGTTAGTGTAGGGGCTGGACATTCTGTGATGACGGGAGTTAGTGTAGGGGCTGGACATTCTGTGGTGACAGTAGTTAGTGTAGGGGCTGGACATTCTGTGGTGACAGGAGTTAGTGTAGGGGCTGGACATTCTGTGGTGACGGGAGTTAGTGTAGGGGCTGGACATTCTGTGGTGACGGGAGTTAGTGTAGGGGCTGGACATTCTGTGGTGACGGGAGTTAGTGTAGGGGCTGGACATTCTGTGGTGACGGGAGTTAGTGTAGGGGCTGGACATTCTGTGGTGACGGGAGTTCCTGTCGGGGCTGGACATTCTGTGGTGACGGGAGTTAGTGTTGGGGCTGGACATTCTGTGGTGACGGGAGTTAGTGTAGGGGCTGGACATTCTGTGGTGATGGGAGTTAGTGTAGGGGCTGGACATTCTGTGGTGACGGGAGTTAGTGTAGGGTCTGGACATTCTGTGGTGACGGGAGTTCCTGTAGGGGCTGGACATTCTGTGGTGACGGGAGTTCCTGTCGGGGCTGGACATTCTGTGGTGACGGGAGTTAGTGTAGGGTCTGGACATTCTGTGGTGACGGGAGTTAGTGTAGGGGCTGGACATTCTGTGGTGACGGGAGTTCCCGTCAGGACTGGACATTCTGTGGTGACGGGAGTTAGTGTAGGGGCTGGACATTCTGTGGTGACGGGAGTTAGTGTAGGGGCTGGACATTCTGTGGTGACGGGAGTTAGTGTAGGGGCTGGACATTCTGTGGTGACGGGAGTTAGTGTAGGGGCTGGACATTCTGTGGTGACGGGAGTTAGTGTAGGGGCTGGACATTCTGTGGTGACGGGAGTTCCTGTCGGGGCTGGACATTCTGTGGTGACGGGAGTTAGTGTAGGGGCTGGACATTCTGTGGTGACGGGAGTTAGTGTAGGGGCTGGACATTCTGTGGTGACGGGAGTTAGTGTAGGGGCTGGACATTCTGTGGTGACGGGAGTTCCTGTAGGGGCTGGACATTCTGTGGTGACGGGAGTTAGTGTAGGGGCTGGACATTCTGTGGTGACGGGAGTTAGTGTAGGGGCTGGACATTCTGTGGTGACGGGAGTTCCTGTAGGGGCTGGACATTCTGTGGTGATGGGAGTTCCTGTAGGGGCTGGACATTCTGTGGTGCGGGAGTTAGTGTAGTGGCTGGACATTCTGTGGTGATGGGAGTTAGTGTAGGGGCTGGACATTCTGTGGTGACGGGAGTTAGTGTAGGGGCTGGACATTCTGTGGTGCGGGAGTTAGTGTAGTGGCTGGACATTCTGTGGTGATGGGAGTTAGTGTAGGGGCTGGACATTCTGTGGTGACGGGAGTTGGTGTAGGGGCTGGACATTCTGTGGTGATGGGAGTTAGTGTAGGGGCTGGACATTCTGTGGTGACGGGAGTTGGTGTAGGGGCTGGACATTCTGTGGTGACGGGAGTTCCTGTAGGGGCTGGACATTCTGTGGTGACGGGAGTTCGTGTAGGGGCTGGACATTCTGTGGTGACGGGAGTTGGTGTAGGGGCTGGACATTCTGTGGTGACGGGAGTTCCTGTAGGGGCTGGACATTCTGTGGTGACGGGAGTTAGTGTAGGGGCTGGACATTCTGTGGTGACGGGAGTTAGTGTAGCGGCTGGACATTCTGTGGTGACGGGAGTTGGTGTAGGGGCTGGACATTCTGTGGTGACGGGAGTTCCTGTAGGGGCTGGACATTCTGTGGTGACGGGAGTTAGTGTAGGGGCTGGACATTCTGTGGTGACGGGAGTTAGTGTAGGGGCTGGACATTCTGTGGTGATGGGAGTTAGTGTAGGGGCTGGACATTCTGTGGTGACGGGAGTTAGTGTAGGGGCTGGACATTCTGTGGTGACGGGAGTTAGTGTAGGGGCTGGACATTCTGTGGTGACGGCAGTTAGTGTAGGGGCTGGACATTCTGTGGTGATGGGAGTTAGTGTAGGGGCTGGACATTCTGTGGTGACGGCAGTTAGTGTAGGGGCTGGACATTCTGTGGTGCGGGAGTTAGTGTCGGGGCTGGACATTCTGTGGTGATGGGAGTTAGTGTAGGGGCTGGACATTCTGTGGTGACGGCAGTTAGTGTAGGGGCTGGACATTCTGTGGTGCGGGAGTTAGTGTCGGGGCTGGACATTCTGTGGTGATGGGAGTTAGTGTAGGGGCTGGACATTCTGTGGTGATGGGAGTTAGTGTAGGGGCTGGACATTCTGTGGTGACGGGGGTTAGTGTAGGGGCTGGACATTCTATGGTGACGGGAGTTAGTGTAGGGGCTGGACATTCTGTGGTGATGGGAGGTAGTGTAGGGGCTGGACATTGTGTGGTGACGGGAGTTAGTGTAGGGGCTGGACATTCTGTGGTGACGGGATTTAGTGTAGGGGCTGGACATTCTGTGGTGACGGGAGTTAGTGTAGGGGCTGGACATTCTGTGGTGACGGGAGTTAGTGTAGGGGCTGGACATTCTGTGGTGACGGGAGTTAGTGTAGGGGCTGGACATTCTGTGGCGACGGGAGTTCCTGTAAGGGTTGGACATTCTGTGGTGACGGGAGTTAGTGTAGGGACTGGACATTCTGTGGTGACGGGAGTTAGTGTAGGGGCTGGACATTCTATGGTGATGGGAGTTAGTGTAGGGGCTGGACATTCTGTGGTGATGGGAGTTAGTGTAGGGGCTGGACATTCTGTGGTGATGGGAGTTAGTGTAGGGGCTGGACATTCTATGGTGATGGGAGTTACTGTAGGGGCTGGACATTCTGTGGTGATGGGAGTTAGTGTAGGGGCTGGACATTCTGTGGTGACGGGAGTTAGTGAAGGGGCTGGACATTCTGTGGTGACGGGAGTTAGTTTAGGGGCTGGACATTCTGTGGTGATGGGAGTTAGTGTAGGGGCTGGACATACTGTGGTGACGGGAGTTAGTGTAGGGGCTGGACATTCTGTGGTGATGGGAGTTAGTTTAGGGGCTGGACATTCTGTGGTGACGGGAGTAAGTGTAGGGGCTGGACATTCTGTGGTGATGCGAGTTAGTGTAGGGGCTGGACATACTGTGGTGACGGGAGTCAGTGTAGGGGCTGGACATTCTGTGGTGACGGGAGTTAGTGTAGGGGCTGGACATTCTGTGGTGACGGGAGTTAGTGTAGGGGCTGGACATTCTGTGGTGACGGGAGTTAGTGTAGGGGCTGGACATTCTGTGGTGATGGGAGTTCCTGTAGGGGCTGGACATTCTGTGGTGACGGGAGTTAGTGTAGGGGCTGGGCATTCTGTGGTGACGGGAGTTAGTGTAGGGGCTGGACATTCTGTGGTGACGGGAGTTAGTGTAGGGGCTGGGCATTCTGTGGTGACGGGAGTTAGTGTAGGGGCTGGACAGTCTGTGGTGACGGGAGTTAGTGTAGGGGCTGGACATTCTGTGGTGACGGGAGTTGGTGTAGGGGCTGGACATTCTGTGGTGATGGGAGTTAGTGTAGGGGCTGGACATTCTGTGGTGACGGGAGCTAGTGTAGGGGCTGGACATTCTGTGGTGACGGGAGTTCCTGTAGGGGCTGGACATTCTGTGGTGACGGGAGTTCCTGTCGGGGCTGGACATTCTGTGGTGACGGGAGTTAGTGTAGGGGCTGGACATTCTGTGATGACGTGAGTTCCTGTCAGGACTGGACATTCTGTGGTGACGGGAGTTCCTGTAGGGGCTGGACATTCTGTGGTGACGGGAGTTAGTGTAGGGGCTGGACATTCTGTGATGACGGGAGTTAGTGTAGGGGCTGGACATTCTGTGGTGACAGTAGTTAGTGTAGGGGCTGGACATTCTGTGGTGACGGGAGTTAGTGTAGGGGCTGGACATTCTGTGGTGACGGGAGTTAGTGTAGGGGCTGGACATTCTGTGGTGACGGGAGTTAGTGTAGGGGCTGGACATTCTGTGGTGACGGGAGTTAGTGTAGGGGCTGGACATTCTGTGGTGACGGGAGTTAGTGTAGGGGCTGGACATTCTGTGGTGACGGGAGTTCCTGTCGGGGCTGGACATTCTGTGGTGACGGGAGTTAGTGTTGGGGCTGGACATTCTGTGGTGACGGGAGTTAGTGTAGGGGCTGGACATTCTGTGGTGATGGGAGTTAGTGTAGGGGCTGGACATTCTGTGGTGACGGGAGTTAGTGTAGGGTCTGGACATTCTGTGGTGACGGGAGTTCCTGTAGGGGCTGGACATTCTGTGGTGACGGGAGTTCCTGTCGGGGCTGGACATTCTGTGGTGACGGGAGTTAGTGTAGGGTCTGGACATTCTGTGGTGACGGGAGTTAGTGTAGGGGCTGGACATTCTGTGGTGACGGGAGTTCCCGTCAGGACTGGACATTCTGTGGTGACGGGAGTTAGTGTAGGGGCTGGACATTCTGTGGTGACGGGAGTTAGTGTAGGGGCTGGACATTCTGTGGTGACGGGAGTTAGTGTAGGGGCTGGACATTCTGTGGTGACGGGAGTTAGTGTAGGGGCTGGACATTCTGTGGTGACGGGAGTTAGTGTAGGGGCTGGACATTCTGTGGTGACGGGAGTTCCTGTCGGGGCTGGACATTCTGTGGTGACGGGAGTTAGTGTAGGGGCTGGACATTCTGTGGTGACGGGAGTTAGTGTAGGGGCTGGACATTCTGTGGTGACGGGAGTTAGTGTAGGGGCTGGACATTCTGTGGTGACGGGAGTTCCTGTAGGGGCTGGACATTCTGTGGTGACGGGAGTTAGTGTAGGGGCTGGACATTCTGTGGTGACGGGAGTTAGTGTAGGGGCTGGACATTCTGTGGTGACGGGAGTTCCTGTAGGGGCTGGACATTCTGTGGTGATGGGAGTTCCTGTAGGGGCTGGACATTCTGTGGTGCGGGAGTTAGTGTAGTGGCTGGACATTCTGTGGTGATGGGAGTTAGTGTAGGGGCTGGACATTCTGTGGTGACGGGAGTTAGTGTAGGGGCTGGACATTCTGTGGTGCGGGAGTTAGTGTAGTGGCTGGACATTCTGTGGTGATGGGAGTTAGTGTAGGGGCTGGACATTCTGTGGTGACGGGAGTTGGTGTAGGGGCTGGACATTCTGTGGTGATGGGAGTTAGTGTAGGGGCTGGACATTCTGTGGTGACGGGAGTTGGTGTAGGGGCTGGACATTCTGTGGTGACGGGAGTTCCTGTAGGGGCTGGACATTCTGTGGTGACGGGAGTTCGTGTAGGGGCTGGACATTCTGTGGTGACGGGAGTTAGTGTAGCGGCTGGACATTCTGTGGTGACGGGAGTTGGTGTAGGGGCTGGACATTCTGTGGTGACGGGAGTTCCTGTAGGGGCTGGACATTCTGTGGTGACGGGAGTTAGTGTAGGGGCTGGACATTCTGTGGTGACGGGAGTTAGTGTAGGGGCTGGACATTCTGTGGTGATGGGAGTTAGTGTAGGGGCTGGACATTCTGTGGTGACGGGAGTTAGTGTAGGGGCTGGACATTCTGTGGTGACGGGAGTTAGTGTAGGGGCTGGACATTCTGTGGTGACGGCAGTTAGTGTAGGGGCTGGACATTCTGTGGTGATGGGAGTTAGTGTAGGGGCTGGACATTCTGTGGTGACGGCAGTTAGTGTAGGGGCTGGACATTCTGTGGTGCGGGAGTTAGTGTCGGGGCTGGACATTCTGTGGTGATGGGAGTTAGTGTAGGGGCTGGACATTCTGTGGTGACGGCAGTTAGTGTAGGGGCTGGACATTCTGTGGTGCGGGAGTTAGTGTCGGGGCTGGACATTCTGTGGTGATGGGAGTTAGTGTAGGGGCTGGACATTCTGTGGTGATGGGAGTTAGTGTAGGGGCTGGACATTCTGTGGTGACGGGGGTTAGTGTAGGGGCTGGACATTCTATGGTGACGGGAGTTAGTGTAGGGGCTGGACATTCTGTGGTGATGGGAGGTAGTGTAGGGGCTGGACATTGTGTGGTGACGGGAGTTAGTGTAGGGGCTGGACATTCTGTGGTGACGGGATTTAGTGTAGGGGCTGGACATTCTGTGGTGACGGGAGTTAGTGTAGGGGCTGGACATTCTGTGGTGACGGGAGTTAGTGTAGGGGCTGGACATTCTGTGGTGACGGGAGTTAGTGTAGGGGCTGGACATTCTGTAGCGACGGGAGTTCCTGTAAGGGTTGGACATTCTGTGGTGACGGGAGTTAGTGTAGGGACTGGACATTCTGTGGTGACGGGAGTTAGTGTAGGGGCTGGACATTCTATGGTGATGGGAGTTAGTGTAGGGGCTGGACATTCTGTGGTGATGGGAGTTAGTGTAGGGGCTGGACATTCTGTGGTGATGGGAGTTAGTGTAGGGGCTGGACATTCTATGGTGATGGGAGTTAGTGTAGGGGCTGGACATTCTGTGGTGATGGGAGTTAGTGTAGGGGCTGGACATTCTGTGGTGACGGGAGTTAGTGAAGGGGCTGGACATTCTGTGGTGACGGGAGTTAGTTTAGGGGCTGGACATTCTGTGGTGATGGGAGTTAGTGTAGGGGCTGGACATACTGTGGTGACGGGAGTTAGTGTAGGGGCTGGACATTCTGTGGTGATGGGAGTTAGTGTAGGGGCTGGACATTCTGTGGTGACGGGAGTAAGTGTAGGGGCTGGACATTCTGTGGTGATGCGAGTTAGTGTAGGGGCTGGACATACTGTGGTGACGGGAGTCAGTGTAGGGGCTGGACATTCTGTGGTGACGGGAGTTAGTGTAGGGGCTGGACATTCTGTGGTGACGGGAGTTAGTGTAGGGGCTGGACATTCTGTGGTGACGGGAGTTAGTGTAGGGGCTGGACATTCTGTGGTGATGGGAGTTCCTGTAGGGGCTGGACATTCTGTGGTGACGGGAGTTAGTGTAGGGGCTGGACATTCTGTGGTGACGGGAGTTAGTGTAGGGGCTGGGCATTCTGTGGTGACGGGAGTTAGTGTAGGGGCTGGACATTCTGTGGTGACGGGAGTTAGTGTAGGGGCTGGGCATTCTGTGGTGACGGGAGTTAGTGTAGGGGCTGGACATTCTGTGGTGACGGGAGTTAGTGTAGGGGCTGGACATTCTGTGGTGATGGGAGTTAGTGTAGGGGCTGGACATTGTGTGGTGATGGGAGTTAGTGTCGGGGCTGGACATTCTGTGGTGACGGGAGTTAGTGTAGGGGCTGGACATTCTGTGGTGACGGGAGTTAGTGTAGGGGCTGGACATTCTGTGGTGACGGGAGTTAGTGTAGGGGCTGGGCATTCTGTGGTGACGGGAGTTAGTGTAGGGGCTGGACATTCGGTGGTGACGGGAGTTCCTGTAGGGGCTGGACATTCTGTGGTGATGGGAGTTAGTGTAGGGGCTGGACATTCTGTGGTGACGGGAGTTAGTGTAGGGGCTGGGCATTCTGTGGTGATGGGAGTTCCTGTAGGGGCTGGACATTCTGTGGTGACGGGAGTTAGTGTAGGGGCTGGACATTCTGTGGTGACGGGGGTTAGTGTAGGGGCTGGACATTCTGTGGTGACGGGAGTTAGTGTAGGAGCTGGACATTCTGTGGTGACGGGAGTTCCTGTAGGGGCTGGACATTCTGTGGTGACGGGAGTTAGTGTAGGGGCTGGACATTCTGTGGTGACGGGAGTTAGTGTAGGGGCTGGACATTCTGTGGTGACGGGAGTTCCTGTAGGGGCTGGACATTCTGTGGTGACGGGAGTTAGTGTAGGGGCTGGACATTCTGTGGTGACGGGAATTAGTGTAGGGGCTGGACATTCTGTGGTGACGGGAGTTAGTGTAGGGGCTGGACATTCTGTGGTGACGGGAGTTAGTGTAGTGGCTGGACATTCTGTGGTGATGGGAGTTAGTGTAGGGGCTGGACATTCTGTGGTGACGGGAGTTAGTGTAGGGGCTGGACATTCTGTGGTGCGGGAGTTAGTGTAGTGGCTGGACATTCTGTGGTGATGGGAGTTAGTGTAGGGGCTGGACATTCTGTGGTGACGGGAGTTAATGTAGGGGCTGGACATTCTGTGGTGATGGGAGTTAGTGTAGGGGCTGGACATTCTGTGGTGACGGGAGTTGGTGTAGGGGCTGGACATTCTGTGGTGACGGGAGTTCCTGTAGGGGCTGGACATTCTGTGGTGACGGGAGTTCGTGTAGGGGCTGGACATTCTGTGGTGATGGGAGTTAGTGTAGGGGCTGGACATTCTGTGGTGATGGGAGTTAGTGTAGGGGCTGGACATTCTGTGGTGACGGGAGTTAGTGTAGGGGCTGGACATTCTGTGGTGATGGGAGTTAGTGTAGGGGCTGGACATTCTGTGGTGACGGGAGTTAGTGTAGGGGCTGGACATTCTGTGGTGATGGGAGTTAGTGTAGGGGCTGGACATTCTGTGGTGACGGCAGTTAGTGTAGGGGCTGGACATTCTGTGGTGCGGGAGTTAGTGTCGGGGCTGGACATTCTGTGGTGATGGGAGTTAGTGTAGGGGCTGGACATTCTGTGGTGATGGGAGTTAGTGTAGGGGCTGGACATTCTGTGGTGACGGGGGTTAGTGTAGGGGCTGGACATTCTATGGTGACGGGAGTTAGTGTAGGGGCTGGACATTCTGTGGTGATGGGAGTTAGTGTAGGGGCTGGACATTGTGTGGTGACGGGAGTTAGTGTAGGGGCTGGACATTCTGAGGTGACGGGATTTAGTGTAGGGGCTGGACATTCTGTGGTGACGGGAGTTAGTGTAGGGGCTGGACATTCTGTGGTGACGGGAGTTAGTGTAGGGGCTGGACATTCTGTGGTGACGGGAGTTAGTGTAGGGGCTGGACATTCTGTGGCGACGGGAGTTCCTGTAAGGGTTGGACATTCTGTGGTGACGGGAGTTAGTGTAGGGACTGGACATTCTGTGGTGACGGGAGTTAGTGTAGGGGCTGGACATTCTATGGTGATGGGAGTTAGTGTAGGGGCTGGACATTCTGTGGTGATGGGAGTTAGTGTAGGGGCTGGACATTCTGTGGTGATGGGAGTTAGTGTAGGGGCTGGACATTCTGTGGTGACGGGAGTTAGTGAAGGGGCTGGACATTCTGTGGTGACGGGAGTTCCTGTAGGGGCTGGACATTCTGTGGTGACGGGAGTTCGTGTAGGGGCTGGACATTCTGTGGTGACGGGAGTTAGTGTAGCGGCTGGACATTCTGTGGTGACGGGAGTTGGTGTAGGGGCTGGACATTCTGTGGTGACGGGAGTTCCTGTAGGGGCTGGACATTCTGTGGTGACGGGAGTTAGTGTAGGGGCTGGACATTCTGTGGTGACGGGAGTTAGTGTAGGGGCTGGACATTCTGTGGTGATGGGAGTTAGTGTAGGGGCTGGACATTCTGTGGTGACGGGAGTTAGTGTAGGGGCTGGACATTCTGTGGTGACGGGAGTTAGTGTAGGGGCTGGACATTCTGTGGTGACGGCAGTTAGTGTAGGGGCTGGACATTCTGTGGTGATGGGAGTTAGTGTAGGGGCTGGACATTCTGTGGTGACGGCAGTTAGTGTAGGGGCTGGACATTCTGTGGTGCGGGAGTTAGTGTCGGGGCTGGACATTCTGTGGTGATGGGAGTTAGTGTAGGGGCTGGACATTCTGTGGTGACGGCAGTTAGTGTAGGGGCTGGACATTCTGTGGTGCGGGAGTTAGTGTCGGGGCTGGACATTCTGTGGTGATGGGAGTTAGTGTAGGGGCTGGACATTCTGTGGTGATGGGAGTTAGTGTAGGGGCTGGACATTCTGTGGTGACGGGGGTTAGTGTAGGGGCTGGACATTCTATGGTGACGGGAGTTAGTGTAGGGGCTGGACATTCTGTGGTGATGGGAGGTAGTGTAGGGGCTGGACATTGTGTGGTGACGGGAGTTAGTGTAGGGGCTGGACATTCTGTGGTGACGGGATTTAGTGTAGGGGCTGGACATTCTGTGGTGACGGGAGTTAGTGTAGGGGCTGGACATTCTGTGGTGACGGGAGTTAGTGTAGGGGCTGGACATTCTGTGGTGACGGGAGTTAGTGTAGGGGCTGGACATTCTGTAGCGACGGGAGTTCCTGTAAGGGTTGGACATTCTGTGGTGACGGGAGTTAGTGTAGGGGCTGGACATTCTGTGGCGACGGGAGTTCCTGTAAGGGTTGGACATTCTGTGGTGACGGGAGTTAGTGTAGGGACTGGACATTCTGTGGTGACGGGAGTTAGTGTAGGGGCTGGACATTCTATGGTGATGGGAGTTAGTGTAGGGGCTGGACATTCTGTGGTGATGGGAGTTAGTGTAGGGGCTGGACATTCTGTGGTGATGGGAGTTAGTGTAGGGGCTGGACATTCTGTGGTGACGGGAGTTAGTGAAGGGGCTGGACATTCTGTGGTGACGGGAGTTCCTGTAGGGGCTGGACATTCTGTGGTGACGGGAGTTCGTGTAGGGGCTGGACATTCTGTGGTGACGGGAGTTAGTGTAGCGGCTGGACATTCTGTGGTGACGGGAGTTGGTGTAGGGGCTGGACATTCTGTGGTGACGGGAGTTCCTGTAGGGGCTGGACATTCTGTGGTGACGGGAGTTAGTGTAGGGGCTGGACATTCTGTGGTGACGGGAGTTAGTGTAGGGGCTGGACATTCTGTGGTGATGGGAGTTAGTGTAGGGGCTGGACATTCTGTGGTGACGGGAGTTAGTGTAGGGGCTGGACATTCTGTGGTGACGGGAGTTAGTGTAGGGGCTGGACATTCTGTGGTGACGGCAGTTAGTGTAGGGGCTGGACATTCTGTAGTGATGGGAGTTAGTGTAGGGGCTGGACATTCTGTGGTGACGGCAGTTAGTGTAGGGGCTGGACATTCTGTGGTGCGGGAGTTAGTGTCGGGGCTGGACATTCTGTGGTGATGGGAGTTAGTGTAGGGGCTGGACATTCTGTGGTGACGGCAGTTAGTGTAGGGGCTGGACATTCTGTGGTGCGGGAGTTAGTGTCGGGGCTGGACATTCTGTGGTGATGGGAGTTAGTGTAGGGGCTGGACATTCTGTGGTGATGGGAGTTAGTGTAGGGGCTGGACATTCTGTGGTGACGGGGGTTAGTGTAGGGGCTGGACATTCTATGGTGACGGGAGTTAGTGTAGGGGCTGGACATTCTGTGGTGATGGGAGGTAGTGTAGGGGCTGGACATTGTGTGGTGACGGGAGTTAGTGTAGGGGCTGGACATTCTGTGGTGACGGGATTTAGTGTAGGGGCTGGACATTCTGTGGTGACGGGAGTTAGTGTAGGGGCTGGACATTCTGTGGTGACGGGAGTTAGTGTAGGGGCTGGACATTCTGTGGTGACGGGAGTTAGTGTAGGGGCTGGACATTCTGTAGCGACGGGAGTTCCTGTAAGGGTTGGACATTCTGTGGTGACGGGAGTTAGTGTAGGGACTGGACATTCTGTGGTGACGGGAGTTAGTGTAGGGGCTGGACATTCTATGGTGATGGGAGTTAGTGTAGGGGCTGGACATTCTGTGGTGATGGGAGTTAGTGTAGGGGCTGGACATTCTGTGGTGATGGGAGTTAGTGTAGGGGCTGGACATTCTATGGTGATGGGAGTTAGTGTAGGGGCTGGACATTCTGTGGTGATGGGAGTTAGTGTAGGGGCTGGACATTCTGTGGTGACGGGAGTTAGTGAAGGGGCTGGACATTCTGTGGTGACGGGAGTTAGTTTAGGGGCTGGACATTCTGTGGTGATGGGAGTTAGTGTAGGGGCTGGACATACTGTGGTGACGGGAGTTAGTGTAGGGGCTGGACATTCTGTGGTGATGGGAGTTAGTGTAGGGGCTGGACATTCTGTGGTGACGGGAGTAAGTGTAGGGGCTGGACATTCTGTGGTGATGCGAGTTAGTGTAGGGGCTGGACATACTGTGGTGACGGGAGTCAGTGTAGGGGCTGGACATTCTGTGGTGACGGGAGTTAGTGTAGGGGCTGGACATTCTGTGGTGACGGGAGTTAGTGTAGGGGCTGGACATTCTGTGGTGACGGGAGTTAGTGTAGGGGCTGGACATTCTGTGGTGATGGGAGTTCCTGTAGGGGCTGGACATTCTGTGGTGACGGGAGTTAGTGTAGGGGCTGGACATTCTGTGGTGACGGGAGTTAGTGTAGGGGCTGGGCATTCTGTGGTGACGGGAGTTAGTGTAGGGGCTGGACATTCTGTGGTGACGGGAGTTAGTGTAGGGGCTGGGCATTCTGTGGTGACGGGAGTTAGTGTAGGGGCTGGACATTCTGTGGTGACGGGAGTTAGTGTAGGGGCTGGACATTCTGTGGTGATGGGAGTTAGTGTAGGGGCTGGACATTGTGTGGTGATGGGAGTTAGTGTCGGGGCTGGACATTCTGTGGTGACGGGAGTTAGTGTAGGGGCTGGACATTCTGTGGTGACGGGAGTTAGTGTAGGGGCTGGACATTCTGTGGTGACGGGAGTTAGTGTAGGGGCTGGGCATTCTGTGGTGACGGGAGTTAGTGTAGGGGCTGGACATTCGGTGGTGACGGGAGTTCCTGTAGGGGCTGGACATTCTGTGGTGATGGGAGTTAGTGTAGGGGCTGGACATTCTGTGGTGACGGGAGTTAGTGTAGGGGCTGGGCATTCTGTGGTGATGGGAGTTCCTGTAGGGGCTGGACATTCTGTGGTGACGGGAGTTAGTGTAGGGGCTGGACATTCTGTGGTGACGGGGGTTAGTGTAGGGGCTGGACATTCTGTGGTGACGGGAGTTAGTGTAGGAGCTGGACATTCTGTGGTGACGGGAGTTCCTGTAGGGGCTGGACATTCTGTGGTGACGGGAGTTAGTGTAGGGGCTGGACATTCTGTGGTGACGGGAGTTAGTGTAGGGGCTGGACATTCTGTGGTGACGGGAGTTCCTGTAGGGGCTGGACATTCTGTGGTGACGGGAGTTAGTGTAGGGGCTGGACATTCTGTGGTGACGGGAATTAGTGTAGGGGCTGGACATTCTGTGGTGACGGGAGTTAGTGTAGGGGCTGGACATTCTGTGGTGACGGGAGTTAGTGTAGTGGCTGGACATTCTGTGGTGATGGGAGTTAGTGCAGGGGCTGGACATTCTGTGGTGACGGGAGTTAGTGTAGGGGCTGGACATTCTGTGGTGCGGGAGTTAGTGTAGTGGCTGGACATTCTGTGGTGATGGGAGTTAGTGTAGGGGCTGGACATTCTGTGGTGACGGGAGTTAATGTAGGGGCTGGACATTCTGTGGTGATGGGAGTTAGTGTAGGGGCTGGACATTCTGTGGTGACGGGAGTTGGTGTAGGGGCTGGACATTCTGTGGTGACGGGAGTTCCTGTAGGGGCTGGACATTCTGTGGTGACGGGAGTTCGTGTAGGGGCTGGACATTCTGTGGTGATGGGAGTTAGTGTAGGGGCTGGACATTCTGTGGTGATGGGAGTTAGTGTAGGGGCTGGACATTCTGTGGTGACGGGAGTTAGTGTAGGGGCTGGACATTCTGTGGTGATGGGAGTTAGTGTAGGGGCTGGACATTCTGTGGTGACGGGAGTTAGTGTAGGGGCTGGACATTCTGTGGTGATGGGAGTTAGTGTAGGGGCTGGACATTCTGTGGTGACGGCAGTTAGTGTAGGGGCTGGACATTCTGTGGTGCGGGAGTTAGTGTCGGGGCTGGACATTCTGTGGTGATGGGAGTTAGTGTAGGGGCTGGACATTCTGTGGTGATGGGAGTTAGTGTAGGGGCTGGACATTCTGTGGTGACGGGGGTTAGTGTAGGGGCTGGACATTCTATGGTGACGGGAGTTAGTGTAGGGGCTGGACATTCTGTGGTGATGGGAGTTAGTGTAGGGGCTGGACATTGTGTGGTGACGGGAGTTAGTGTAGGGGCTGGACATTCTGAGGTGACGGGATTTAGTGTAGGGGCTGGACATTCTGTGGTGACGGGAGTTAGTGTAGGGGCTGGACATTCTGTGGTGACGGGAGTTAGTGTAGGGGCTGGACATTCTGTGGTGACGGGAGTTAGTGTAGGGGCTGGACATTCTGTGGCGACGGGAGTTCCTGTAAGGGTTGGACATTCTGTGGTGACGGGAGTTAGTGTAGGGACTGGACATTCTGTGGTGACGGGAGTTAGTGTAGGGGCTGGACATTCTATGGTGATGGGAGTTAGTGTAGGGGCTGGACATTCTGTGGTGATGGGAGTTAGTGTAGGGGCTGGACATTCTGTGGTGATGGGAGTTAGTGTAGGGGCTGGACATTCTGTGGTGACGGGAGTTAGTGAAGGGGCTGGACATTCTGTGGTGACGGGAGTTAGTTTAGGGGCTGGACATTCTGTGGTGATGGGAGTTAGTGTAGGGGCTGGACATACTGTGGTGACGGGAGTTAGTGTAGGGGCTGGACATTCTGTGGTGATGGGAGTTAGTGTAGGGGCTGGACATTCTGTGGTGACGGGAGTAAGTGTAGGGGCTGGACATTCTGTGGTGATGCGAGTTAGTGTAGGGGCTGGACATACTGTGGTGACGGGAGTTAGTGAAGGGGCTGGACATTCTGTGGTGACGGGAGTTAGTTTAGGGGCTGGACATTCTGTGGTGATGGGAGTTAGTGTAGGGGCTGGACATACTGTGGTGACGGGAGTTAGTGTAGGGGCTGGACATTCTGTGGTGATGGGAGTTAGTGTAGGGGCTGGACATTCTGTGGTGACGGGAGTAAGTGTAGGGGCTGGACATTCTGTGGTGATGCGAGTTAGTGTAGGGGCTGGACATACTGTGGTGACGGGAGTTAGTGTAGGGGCTGGACATTCTGTGGTGACGGGAGTTAGTGTAGGGGCTGGACATTCTGTGGTGACGGGAGTTAGTGTAGGGGCTGGACATTCTGTGGTGACGGGAGTTAGTGTAGGGGCTGGACATTCTGTGGTGATGGGAGTTCCTGTAGGGGCTGGACATTCTGTGGTGACGGGAGTTAGTGTAGGGGCTGGACATTCTGTGGTGACGGGAGTTAGTGTAGGGGCTGGGCATTCTGTGGTGACGGGAGTTAGTGCAGGGGCTGGACATTCTGTGGTGACGGGAGTTAGTGTAGGGGCTGGGCATTCTGTGGTGACGGGAGTTAGTGTAGGGGCTGGACATTCTGTGGTGATGGGAGTTAGTGTAGGGGCTGGACATTCTGTGGTGATGGGAGTTAGTGTAGGGGCTGGACATTGTGTGGTGATGGGAGTTAGTGTCGGGGCAGGACATTCGGTGGTGACGGGAGTTCCTGTAGGGGCTGGACATTCTGTGGTGATGGGAGTTAGTGTAGGGGCTGGACATTCTGTGGTGATGGGAGTTAGTGTAGGGGCTGGACATTGTGTGGTGATGGGAGTTAGTGTCGGGGCTGGACATTCGGTGGTGACGGGAGTTAGTGTAGTGGCTGGACATTCTGTGGTGATGGGAGTTAGTGTAGGGGCTGGACATTCTGTGGTGACGGGAGTTCCTGTAGGGGCTGGACATTCTGTGGTGACGGGAGTTAGTGTAGGGGCTGGACATTCTGTGGTGACGGGGGTTAGTGTAGGGGCTGGACATTCTGTGGTGACGGGAGTTAGTGTAGGAGCTGGACATTCTGTGGTGACGGGAGTTCCTGTAGGGGCTGGACATTCTGTGGTGACGGGAGTTAGTGTAGGGGCTGGACATTCTGTGGTGACGGGAGTTAGTGTAGGGGCTGGGCATTCTGTGGTGATGGGAGTTCCTGTAGGGGCTGGACATTCTGTGGTGACGGGAGTTAGTGTAGGGGCTGGACATTCTGTGGTGACGGGGGTTAGTGTAGGGGCTGGACATTCTGTGGTGACGGGAGTTAGTGTAGGAGCTGGACATTCTGTGGTGACGGGAGTTCCTGTAGGGGCTGGACATTCTGTGGTGACGGGAGTTAGTGTAGGGGCTGGACATTCTGTGGTGACGGGAGTTAGTGTAGGGGCTGGACATTCTGTGGTGACGGGAGTTCCTGTAGGGGCTGGACATTCTGTGGTGACGGGAGTTAGTGTAGGGGCTGGACATTCTGTGGTGACGGGAATTAGTGTAGGGGCTGGACATTCTGTGGTGACGGGAGTTAGTGTAGGGGCTGGACATTCTGTGGTGACGGGAGTTAGTGTAGGGGCTGGACATTCTGTGGTGACGGGAGTTCCTGTAGGGGCTGGACATTCTGTGGTGACGGGAGTTAGTGTAGGGGCTGGACATTCTGTGGTGATGGGAGTTAGTGTAGGGGCTGGGCATTCTGTGGTGATGGGAGTTAGTGTAGGGGCTGGACATTCTGTGGTAACGGGAGTTCCTGTAGGCGCTGGACATTCTGTGGTGACGGGAGTTCCTGTAGGGGCTGGACATTCTGTGGTGACGGGAGTTAGTGTAGGGGCTGGACATTCTGTGGTGACGGGAGTTAATGTAGGGGCTGGGCATTCTGTGGTGATGGGAGTTAGTGTAGGCGCTGGACATTCTGTGGTGACGGGAGTTCCTGTAGGGGCTGGACATTCTGTGGTGACGGGAGTTAGTGTAGGGGGTGGACATTCTGTGGTGACGGGAGTTAGTGTAGGGGCTGGACATTCTGTGGTGACGGGAGTTAGTGTAGGGGGTGGACATTCTGTGGTGACGGGAGTTAGTGTAGGGGGTGGACATTCTGTGATGACGGGAGTTCCTGTAGGGGCTGGACATTCTGTGGTGATGGGAGTTAGTGTAGGAGCTGGACATTCTGTGGTGACGGGAGTTAGTGTAGGGGCTGGACATTCTGTGGTGATGGGAGTTAGTGTAGGGGCTGGACATTCTGTGGTGACGGGAGTTAGTGTAGGGGCTGGACATTCTGTGGTGACGGGAGTTCCTGTAGGGGCTGGACATTCTGTGGTGACGGGAGTTAGTGTAGGGGCTGGACATTCTGTGGTGACGGGAGTTAGTGTAGGGGCTGGGCATTCTGTGGTGATGGGAGTTAGTGTAGGGGCTGGACATTCTGTGGTGACGGGAGTTCCTGTAGGGGCTGGACATTCTGTGGTGATGGGAGTTAGTGTAGGGGCTGGACATTCTGTGGTGACGGAAGTTAGTGTAGGGGCTGGACATTCTGTGGTGATGGGAGTTAGTGTAGGGGCTGGACATTCTGTGGTGACGGAAGTTAGTGTAGGGGCTGGACATTCTGTGGTGCGGGAGTTAGTGTAGGGGCTGGACATTCTGTGGTGATGGGAGTTAGTGTAGGGGCTGGACATTCTGTGGTGACGGGAGTTCCTGTAGGGGCTGGACATTCTGTGGTGATGGGAGTTAGTGTAGGGGCTGGACATTCTGTGGTGATGGGAGTTCCTGTAGGGGCTGGACATTCTGTGGTGATGGGAGTTAGTGTGGGGGCTGGACATTCTGTGGTGACGGGAGTTAGTGTAGGGGCTGGACATTCTGTGGTGATGGGAGTTAGTGTAGGGGCTGGACATTCTGTGATGACGGGAGTTAGTGTAGGGGCTGGACATTCTGTGGTGACGGGAGTTAGTGTGGGGGCTGGACATTGTGTGGTGACGGGAGTTAGTGTAGGAGCTGGACATTCTGTGGTGACGGGAGTTAGTGTGGGCGCTGGACATTGTGTGGTGACGGGAGTTAGTGTAGGAGCTGGACATTCTGTGGTGACGGGAGTTAGTGTAGGGGCTGGACATTCTGTGGTGATGGGAGTTAGTGTAGGGGCTGGACATTCTGTGGTGACGGGAGTTAGTGTAGGGGCTGGACATTCTGTGGTGATGGGAGTTAGTGTAGGGGCTGGACATTCTGTGGTGACGGGAGTTAGTGTAGGGGCTGGACATTCTGTGGTGATGGGAGTTAGTGTAGGGGCTGGACATTCTGTGGTGACGGGAGTTAGTGTAGGGGCTGGACATTCTGTGGTGATGGGAGTTAGTGTAGGGGCTGGACATTCTGTGGTGACGGGAGTTAGTGTAGGGGCTGGACATTCTGTGGTGATGGGAGTTAGTGTAGGGGCTGGACATTCTGTGGTGACGGGAGTTAGTGTAGGGGCTGGACATTCTGTGGTGACGGGAGTTCCTGTAGGGGCTGGACATTCTGTGGTGACGGGAGTTAGTGTAGGGGCTGGACATTCTGTGGTGACGGGAGTTAGTGTAGGGGCTGGACATTCTGTGGTGACGGGAGTTAGTGTAGGGGCTGGACATTCTGTGGTGACGGGAGTTAGTGTAGGGGCTGGACATTCTGTGGTGACGGGAGTTAGTGTAGGGGCTGGACATTCTGTGGTGACGGGGGCTAGTGTAGGGGCTGGACATTCTGTGGTGACGGGAGTTAGTGTAGGGGCTGGACATTCTGTGGTGACGGGAGTTAGTGTAGGGGCTGGACATACTGTGGTGACGGGAGTTAGTGTAGGGGCTGGACATTCTGTGGTGATGGGAGTTAGTGTAGGGGCTGGACATTCTGTGGTGATGGGAGTTCCTGTAGGGGCTGGACATTCTGTGGTGACGGGAGTTAGTGTAGGGGCTGGACATTCTGTGGTGACGGGAGTTAGTGTAGGGGATGGACATTCTGTGGTGCGGGAGTTAGTGTAGGGGCTGGACATTCTGTGGTGACGGGAGTTAGTGTAGGGGATGGACATTCTGTGGTGCGGGAGTTAGTGTAGGGGCTGGACATTCTGTGGTGACGGGGGTTAGTGTAGGGGCTGGACATTCTGTGGTGACGGGAGTTAGTGTAGGAGCTGGACATTCTGTGGTGACGGGAGTTCCTGTAGGGGCTGGACATTCTGTGGTGACGGGAGTTAGTGTAGGGGCTGGACATTCTGTGGTGACGGGTGTCAGTGTAGGTGCTGGACATTCTGTGGTGATGGGAGTTAGTGTAGGGGCTGGACATTCTGTGATGACGGGAGTTAGTGTAGGGGCTGGACATTCTGTGGTGACGGGAGTTAGTGTAGGGGCTGGACATTCTGTGGTGACGGGAGTTAGTGTAGGGGCTGGACATTCTGTGGTGATGGGAGTTAGTGTAGGGGCTGGACATTCTGTGGTGACGGGAGTTAGTGGAGGGGCTGGACATTCTGTGGTGATGGGAGTTAGTGTAGGGGCTGGACATTCTGTGGTGCGGGAGTTAGTGTGGGGGCTGGACATTCTGTGGTGGCGGGAGTTAGTGTAGGGGCTGGACATTCTGTGGTGACGGGAGTTAGTGTAGGGGATGGACATTCTGTGGTGACGGGAGTTAGTGTAGGGGCTGGACATTCTGTGGTGACCGGAGTTAGTGTAGGGGCTGGACATTCTGTGGTGACGGGAGTTAGTGTAGGGGATGGACATTCTGTGGTGATGGGAGTTAGTGTAGGGGCTGGACATTCTGTGGTGATGGGAGTTAGTGTAGGGGCTGGACATTCTGTGGTGACGGGAGTTAGTGTAGGGGCTGGACATTCTGTGGTGATGGGAGTTAGTGTAGGGACTGGACATTCTGTGGTGATGGGAGTTAGTGTAGGGGCTGGACATTCTGTGGTGATGGGAGTTAGTGTAGGGGCTGGACATTCTGTGGCGACGGGAGTTCCTGTAGGGGCTGGACATTCTGTGGTGACGGGAGTTAGTGTGGGGGCTGGACATTATGTGGTGACTGGAGTTCCTGTAGGGGCTGGACATTCTGTGGTGACGGGAGTTAGTGTAGGGGCTGGACATTCTGTGGTGATGGGAGTTAGTGTAGGGACTGGACATTCTGTGGTGATGGGAGTTAGTGTAGGGGCTGGACATTCTGTGGTGATGGGAGTTAGTGTAGGGGCTGGACATTCTGTGGCGACGGGAGTTCCTGTAGGGGCTGGACATTCTGTGGTGACGGGAGTTAGTGTGGGGGCTGGACATTATGTGGTGACTGGAGTTCCTGTAGGGGCTGGACATTCTGTGGTGACGGGAGTTAGTGTAGGAGCTGGACATTCTGTGGTGACGGGATTTCCTGTCGGGGTGGGCATTCTGTACATTCTGTGGTGACGGGGCAGGTGCCCAATGTTAACAGGGAACTGCCGCGGCACAGTACCACAGTGGTTCGCACTGTTGCTTCACAGCACTAGGATCCCAGGTTTGATTCCCGGCAGGTTCACGGTCTGTGTGGAGTCTGCATGTTCTCCCGTGTCGGCGTGGGTTTCCTCCGGGTGCTCCGGTTTCCTCCCATAAGTCCCGAAAGTCGTGCTTGTTAGGTGAATTGGACATTCTGAATTCTCCCTCAGTGTACCCGAACAGGTGCCGGAATGCGGCGACTGGGAGATTTTCACAGTAATTTCATTAATGTAAGCCTACATGTGACAATCATAAAGATTATTATTCGTATTACCCCCATTCCTGAACTGCTCCCAGCAGCCTGAAAACTGAGGTTGGGCGGGAAACGGCTCTTAAGTGGTGAATCATTGGCCACTTAAGGGCCTTGACTGGAGAAAGGGCGAGTGACCTTCCCCTTGCAACATTAAATTGCAGAGAGGTCGAGTCATATCGGAGCCCTGTCAGAAAGCAATCCAAGAAATTTCACAGTCATCTCCCCCACCATGTACTAATTTGCCGAGAGGAGAATGTAATACTGCCCTGGATATACCGACAACATAGTCTATTTTAAATGCTATGTATTGAATCATTCAAATGCTTATTACTCTAATAGTGTCTTTCAAATTCAAATGCCAAGAATAAAGCTCAGTACAACACACTAGAAGAGTAAATAAATCTTTCTCCCATTCATTCGCAGATTATCATGTGTTGGGCTTGTGGTAGTCTGTGTAGAGGTATTACGGTACCTGGTAGTGCTGGAACACCATTGGTAGATATTGTATGTTTCCTATTGGTCAAGCTGTATGATAGCTCCGCCCTGCAAGGCGGGGTATAAGAGCCCGTGCCGCCCCAGTAGCCTTCATTCTGTACCTGACCTGCTGGGCGAATGATCTAGCTTATTAAAGCCTTCAGTTGGACTACAACCTCACTTTAGTGGTCATTGATCGTGCATCAATTTAATAAGCTAGATTTAAAATGATGGAGCTCCGAATCAAGCCTGAGTGTCTGCAACTCAGTCCCCACGCGGCGAGCTCAGCGGCAATCTTCACGCACTGGCTGGCTTGTTTTAAAGGATACCTTGGAACAGCCGAGAATACACCCATGGGAGAACAGAAAATGCAAGTCCTGTACTCGAGGGTGAGCCTGGAAATTTACACCCTCATCGAGGATGCGGAAGACTTCGATGCAGCAATAGAACTGTTAAAAGGACATTATATTTGCCCGGTAAACCAGGTCTACGCCCGACATCTGCTAGCGACGAGGCGACAAATCCCTGGGGAATCGCTGGAAGAATTCTACCGTGCGCTCCTGGTGTTGGGGAGAAACTGCAGCTGCCCTCAAGTTTCGGCGAGCGACCACACAGAACTCTTGATCCGGGACGCTTTCGTGGCAGGTATGCTATCCTCCCAAATCCGCCAGCGATTGCTGGAAAAAGACACCCTAGGCCTCAAGGAGGCACGGGCTCTTGCAGGCTCCCTGGATGTGGCCTCCTGAAACACCCGCGCTTACGTTCCCGACCGCGCGGCAGCCCCCTGGGCAGCGTGGAACCCCTCCGCAGCCGACCCAGAGACATCTCCCATCCGCCCACAAGCTTGTGCTGCAAGGCAGCCTGGCAACCCCAGGGGGCCCCGCTGCTTCTTTTGCGGGCAGGCCAAGCACCCCCAGCAGTGCTGCCCGGCCCGTGCATCTTGGATGGACTCCCAGGACCCCAGCTCGGCTGACCGCACACCGCCCGAAGAGAACACTCAACTGCTGTGATTAGCCTCGGTGACCCTGGATCAGTCCGGGCCTCGAACACTCTCAACTGCTACAACAACAGTACTCATCAACGGGCACGAGACATCCTGCTTAATCGACTCTGGGAGCACGGAGAGCTTCATACGCCCCGACATGGTAAGGCGCTGTTCTCGCCTCGTCCACCCCGTTTATCAAAAATTCTCCCTGGCCTCCGGTTCCCACTCAGTAGAGATAAAGGATTTTGTGTAGCAAAGGGGTTTTGTGTAGCAAACCTCACAGTCCAGGGAAGGGAGTTTAAAAATGACCGGCTCTACGTCCTTCCCCACCTCTGCGCGGCCACACTCCTAGGTTTAGACTTCCAGTGTAATCTCCAAAGTCTAACTTTCAGATTCGCCGGCCCTATACCCCCTCTCACTGTCTGCAGCCTAGCGACCCTCAAGGTCGATCCGCCTTCCCTGTTTGCGAACCTCACCCCGGATTGCAAACCCGTCGCCATCAGGGGCAGACGGTACAGTGCCCAGGACCGGATCTTTATTAGGTCAGAGGTCCAAAGGCTACTTAGGGAAGGAGTCATTGAAGCTAGCAACAGTCCCTGAAGAGCTCAAGTAGTGGTGGTAAAGACCGGGGAGAAGCATAGGATGGTCAACGACTACAGTCAGACCATCAACAGGTTTACGCAGCTGGACGCGTAACCTCTTCCCCGCATATCCGACCTGGTAAACAGGATCGCGCATTACAAGGTCTTCTCCACGGTGGATCTTAAGTCCACCTACCACCAACTCCCCATCCGCACTAGTGACCGCAAATACACTGCCTTCGAGGCAGATGGGCGGCTCTATCACTTATTAAGGGTTCCCTTCGGTGTCACCAACGGGGTCTCGGTCTTCCAGCGCAAGATGGACCGAATGGTGGACCGGTACGGCAGATTATGAG
Source organism: Scyliorhinus torazame (assembly GCF_047496885.1). Lineage (NCBI taxonomy): Eukaryota > Metazoa > Chordata > Chondrichthyes > Carcharhiniformes > Scyliorhinidae > Scyliorhinus > Scyliorhinus torazame. The sequence continues at coordinate 213,388,459 of NC_092720.1, read as the reverse complement.
AGTAAACTTGCTCAGAATATAAAAACAGAGAGTAAAGGTTTCTACAAATATATAAAACAAAAAAGAGTGGCTAAGGTAAATATTGGTCCTTTAGAGGATGAGAAGGGAGATTTAATATTTGGAGATGAGGAAATGGCTGAGGAACTGAACAGGTTTTTTGGGTCGGTCTTCACAGTGGAAGACACAAATAACATGCCAGTGACTGATGGAAATGAGGCTATGACAGGTGAGGACCTTGAGAGGATTGTTATCACTAAGGAGGTAATGATGGGCAAGCTAATTGGGCTAAAGGAAGACAAGTCTCCTGGCCCTGATGGAATGCATCCCAGAGTGCTAAAAGAGATGGCTAGGGAAATTACAAATGCACTAGTGATAACTTTCCAAAATTTACTAGACTCTGGGGTGGTCCCGGCGGATTAGAAATTAGCAAACGTGACACCACTGTTTAAAAAAGGAGGTAGGCAGAGAGCGGGTAATTATAGGCCAGTGAGCCTACCTTTGGTAGTAGGGAAGATGGGAATCTATCATCAAGGAAGAAATAGCGAGGCATCTGGATAGAAAATGTCCCATTGGGCAGACGCAGCATGGGTTCAAAAAGGGCAGATCGTGCCTAACTAATTTAGTGGAATTTTTTGAGGACATTACCAGTGCGGTAGATAACGGGGAGCCAATGGATGTGGTTTATCTGGATTTCCAGAAAGCCTTTGACAGGTGCCACACAAAAGGTTGCTGCATAAGATAAAGATGCATGGCATTAAGGGTAAAGTAGTAGCATGGATAGAGGATTGGTTAATTAATAGAAAGCAAAGAGTGGGATTAATGGGTGTTTCTCTGGTTGGCAATCAGTAGCTAGTGGTGTCCCTCAGAGATCAGTGTTGGGCCCACAACTGTTCACAATTTACATAGATGATTTGGAGTTGGGGACCAAGGGCAATGTGTCCAAGATTGCAGACGACACTAAGATGAGCGGTAAAGCAAAAAGTGCAGAGGATTCTGGAAGTCTGCAGAGGGAATAGGCTAAGTGAATGGGCTAGGGTCTGGCAGATGGAATACAATGTTGACAAATGTGAGGTTATCCATTTTGGTAGGAATAACAGCAAAAGGGATTATTATTTAAATGATAAAATATTAAAACATGCTGCTGTGCAGAGAGACCTGTGTGTGCTAGTGCATGAGTCGCAAAAAGTTGGTTTACAGGTGCAACAGGTGATTAAGAAGGCAAATGGAATGTTGTCCTTCATTGCTAGAGGGATGGAGTTTAAGACGAGGGAGGTTATGCTGCAATTGTATAAGGTGTTAGTGAGGCCACATCTGGAGTATTGTGTTCAGTTTTGGTCTCCTTACTTGAGAAAGGACATATTGGCACTGGAGGGTGTGCAGAGGAGATTCACTAGGTTAATCCCAGAGCTGAAGGGGTTGGATTATGAGGAGAGGTGGAGTAGACTGGGACTGTACTCGTTGGAATTTAGAAGGATGAGGGGGGATCTTATAGAAACATATAAAATTATGAAGGGAATAGATAGGATTGATGCGGGCAGGTTGTTTCCACTGGCGGGTGAAAGCAGAACTAGGGGGCATAGCCTCAAAATAAGGGGAAGTAGATTTAGGACTGAATTTAGGAGGAACTTCTTCACCCAAAGGGTTGTGAATCTATGGAATTCCTTGCCCAGTGAAGCAGTAGAGGCTCCTTCATTAAATGTTTTTAAGATAAAGATAGTTTTTTTAAGAATAAAGGGATTAAGGGTTATGGTGTTCGGGCGGGAAAGTGGAGCTGAGTCCACAAAAGATCAGCCATGATCTCATTGAATGGTGCAGCAGGCTCGCAGGGCCAGATCATAGAATCATAGAATTTACAGTGCAGAAGGAGGCCATTCGGCCTATCGAGTCTGCACCTACTCCTGGAAAGAGCAATTGGTGATGATCTTTCAGGAATCACTGGAGGCAGGAAGGGTCCCAGCGGACTGGAAAGTGGCTAATGTAACACCGCTGTTTAAGAAGTGAGGGAGGCAGAAGACAGGAAATTATAGGCCGGTTAGCCTGACTTCAGTCATTGGTAAGATTTTAAAGTTCATTATTGAAGATGAAATCGCAGAGTACTTTGAATGCATGATAAAATAGGACTGAGTCAGCGCGGCTTCGTTAAGGGGAGGTCATGTCTGGCAAATCTGTTAGAGTTCTTTGAGGAACTGGCGCAACTGCCTCCAGATTTTCAACGTCGCCACTACTCCCGGATTCCCTGAGTATTTCCCGGGGCCATCGGGAGCAGTGCTGTTGCCGATGCCCTCAGCCCCTAACCCCTACACAGACACTCTTCTATTCTCACCCACTGGGAGTCCCCACCTCTAACCCAGTTCCTGGTCATTGACTTCAGGAAGCACACACCCCTGTCAGCATCAACGGGGCCGAGGTGGAGATGGTTAGCAGCTTCAAATTCCTAGGGTTACATATCCCCAAAATCTGTCCTGGTCCACCCATGTCGACTCTACCACCAAGAAAGCACAACTGCGCCTATACTTCCTCAGGAATCTAAGGACATTTGGCATGTGCACATTAACTCTTCCCAACTTTTACAGATGCACCATAGAAAGCATCCTATCGGGCTGCATCACAGCCTGGAATGGCAACTGCTCGGCCCAAGACCGCAAGAAACCTCAGAGTCGTGAACACCGCCCAGTCCATCACACAAACCTGCCTCCCATCCATTGACTCCATCTACACCTCCCGCTGCCTGGGGAAAGCGGGCAGCATAATCAAAGATCCCTCCCACCCGGCTTACTCACTCTTCCAACTTCTTCCATCAGGCAGGAGATACAGAAGTCTGAGAATACGCATGAACAGACTCAAAAACAGCTTCATCCCCACTGTCACCAGACTCCTAAACAACCCTCTTATGGACTGACCTCATTAACACTACACCCTGAATGCTTCACCCAATGCCAGTGCTTATGTAGTAACGTTGTGTACCTTGTGTTGCCCTATTATGTATTTTTGTTTCTTTTCTTTTCATGTACTTAATGATCTGTTTGAGCTTCTGGCAGAAAAATACAAAGAATAGTTACTTGCCTCTACTGAGAACATAAAGCAAGTTGACATTAAAAAAGCATCCGTGTTTTGGAATCACACCATGGCCTCTCCCTTCATGAACCCTGTAACCTATTCCAGTTTTACAGGCCTACGAGATTGCTGTGTTCCTCCAATTCTTACCTCTTAATATTCCATACTTAAAATTACTCCACCAGTTGCTGCTGTCCCTTCAGCTGCCTGTTCTCATTGGCTCGCGACACCTCGACCTCGCTCTCCTCCTTCAAGGTGCTCATTAGAACCTAATTCTTTGACACGTTTTTGGGTACCTGTCTCAAAATCTCAAGTGGTGCAATGTCAAATGTTATTTGATAACACTTGTGTGAAGTGCATTGAGATATAGTATTCTGTTAAAGGTATTACTTAGAGATGACAAACCTTGCCTCCTTCATTTGAATATTGTTTAATTTCTTTCTTTTCGAATATCTTGCTTTAACCAGAGGATGTTGCAAATGTATGTCTCATAAAATTTACTATCACGCCATCAGTTATTTACTTCAGGATTAATTTCATGACCCTGAGAATGTTTTACCCTTTTCCCACATCCTTTTGGAGTGCAGCTTCACAACAAATTAATGTGTTTTGAAAACTCACTCCACTATTCAAGAAATGAAGCAGAGCAAAAAAAGGAACATACGAACAAGGAGGAGAGTAGGTCATTCGTCCCTCTCAGCCTTCTCTTCCGTTTAACAATGGCTGATCTGATAGTAACCACAGGTCTGCATCTAATCTGCCCCCAATAACCTCTCACCCCTTGTTTACCAAGAATTTATCCATCTTTGCCAGAAAACTATTCTAAGACTCTGCTTCCACCGTCTTTTCAGGAAGAGTTCCAAAGACTCGTCACCTTTTGAGATGAGAGCCAGGAAAATGTGAACCTTTTTCCAGGTCGTGGGAAACCCCTGTGATTTTGGGTCGAGGGGCAGAATGGTGGGGTCGGCTTGAAGGGTCATAAAAAATATGAACAGGACTAGATTGTATGAACATACACCAACTGCTAAAGAAACCAATTATTAAACTATCTGTAATTTAAACAGGACTTTAAAAAGACAGAAACATGGAACATCTCCAAAATCATCGCTGTTTAATTAGATATTTACTAACCTATAACTTTCAGAGTGACTGCAGTTTCTCCAGAATTGGTTCTGTCATCAACGAAACATGTGTATTTCCCTCCGTCAAATACGGTTGTGTTCTTTATCAAAAGAATAATGGTTCCTTTGGTCAGTTCATGTTTCAACAGTTCAGTCCTTCCTCTGTAATCTCTGTGTTGAGCATCTTCTCCATTTCTGTACACATGTACTGGTGAATCAAGACCTGATTTAAGCCACTGCACTTCCATGTTGCTGACAGATAAATCTGGCACAAGCTGACATTCCAATCGGACATCTTCACCTGCAATGGCTAGAACAGGTTCATCAGGCCCAAGTATGAGGAATTTACCTAGTGAACAGTAACAATTAAAAATAAAATTCATTATTCAAATAGTCCACAGGACAGAAATTATATTTAAAGTAACTGATGTTGTCAAATATAAAACTGAAACAATATATAATTCCTCCAGAACTATTATTGTAAAAGAAGTGAACTCAGCAAGTTACTGATTCTACTTTAAAAATGCCAAATTGGAATAATTAATTTGGAAGATTTCTGGAGATTGTTTGAAATTCTATATTTACATGTCAATATTCCAATGTCCTGTGTTACAATCCCCACAGAGACTAATAACTTTAAAAAGAAAGGAATCCACTTCTGGGAAGGAGGGGAGGGGCAACAATAACAAAAGGATGGTGCGGGTCCAGACTGATGGGTGGGGCCTGGGGTAATCTGGGGTGATGATGATAGTGGACAGGAGGGGTGAGGGGGGGAAAACGGTGTAGACCCCGGTCAGAATGGTGACGTGGAATGTGAGGGGGTTAGGGGGTCCAGTGAAGAGAGCAAGAGGTTTTCCGCACATGGAGTTTAAAAGCCGAGTTGGTGATGCTGCAGGAGACCCGTCTGAGGCTGAAGGACCAGATGATGCTGAGGAAGGATTGAGTGAACCAGCCGTTTCATTTGGGTGGGGTTTGAAAGTGGGGCCCCTGGGATGGCGATTTTGGTGGCAAGCAGGTGAGGTTCCAGATGGGGAAGATGGTGGCGGATCTGGGGGGCGGGTACATGTTTGTAACGAGTGCTTTGGAGGGAATGTTGGTGGCTTTGTAAGATTATATGCCCCGAATTGGGATGATGTGGGGTTCATGAAGAAAACGCTGGCTGAAATCTCGGACTTGGATACCCAGGAGTTGATTTTGACCGGCGGGGGGGAAAATTGTAACAGTGCCAGAGCCAAGGATGGACAGGTCCCAACCGCACTCACTGACCCTGTCATGGGGGCAAAGGCATTGGCTGGGCTTCTGGGGGAGATTGAGGGGATGGGGCTGACCCGTGAAGATTTTTACACCTGAGGGATCGGGAGTATTCATTTTCTTCCCTGGTGTACAAAGCGGATTGACTTTTTTGTGGTGGGGAAGGCGCTATTAGCTGGGGTTAAGGGAGCAGAGCACTCAGTAATTGTGATCGCGGATCACGCTCCACATTGGATGGACGTGGTACTGGAGAAGGGATTGGCACAGAAGCAGGAGTGGAGAATGGATGTGGGGCTGTTCGTAGACCGGAGTTTCTGTGATAAGATAGGGAAGGTGATTGAGGAGTATGTGGTGTTCAATTGTACGGGGAAGGTCTCATGGTCGATAATCTGGGTGGCCCTGAAGGCATGGTGAGGGGGGAGGTGATCACGTTTAACACTGAGGTGGATAGGGAGGAGAGGGAAGAACGATTGATAGAAGAGATTTGGGAGGTGACGTGGATGATACATGGGGGACCTGGATCCATGGCTCAAGGCAAAGAGGAAGGAGTTGAAAGCGAGGTTGGACCTGCTGTCCATAGGGAAAGTGGTGCGTCAGTTGAGAAGGGCGAGGGGGCTGTTTATGAGTACGGGGAGGAGGTATGCTGGCAGGTCAGCTCCGTAGGCAAACCGTCACAAGGGAGATAGTTTGCGTTCGAAATAGGAAGGGGGAGTTGGTGGTGGCCCCAGGACGGATGAACACGATTTTTGAGGAGTTTTATGGGGATTTGTGTAAGTCGGAGCCACCAGAGGATGAGCAGGAGATGACGGAGTTCCTGGGGGTTAAAATGTCCGAGGTTGGGTGAAATGGGAAAGGCAGGGCTGGAAGAGTAGGTGGGGGTAGAGGAAGTGGAGGCGGTAATCAGGAAGATGCAGTCGGGAAAGGTGGCAGGGTCAGTGGAATTTTACAAGAAATTTAAGGACAAACCGTTGCTGGTGGAAATGTTTGAGGACGCAATGGTCAGGGGAGTCTTGACAAAAACGATGGGCAGGCCTCCATCTCGTTGCTGCTAAAGGATAAGGAACTGGTGGATTGTGGGTCGTACAGCCCCATATCTCTGCTAGGTGTGGAAGCCAAGTGGAGTGGTGCTATCAGATTACGGTGTTGGAGAAATTTGGGGTTGGGCTGATGTTTGTGGTACAGATTCCGTTGCTGGATACAGAGCCAATTGGCGAACGTGCGCACGAATGATATGAATTCATGATATTTTTCACTGCACCGGGGAACGAGGCAGCGATGCCCCATGTCCCCCCTTCTGTTTACATTGGCGGCTGAGCCCTTGGCCATTGCGCTGAGAAGCTCGGAGTTGTGGAAAAGGAGAGTGATGGGAGGTGACGGAACATAGGATGTCCTTGAACGCGGACAATTTCTTGTTGTACATTACTGAGCCGGGCTCCTTGGTGGGGGACATGATGAGTTTGCTTCAAAGTTTTAGGACGTTCTCAGGATATAAGCTGAATCTGGGGAAAAGTGAGTATTTTCTTGTTTTCCTCTCCAGAGGGGGGCTGGGGTGGCGGGGGGGGGGGGGGGGGGGGCGCTGCTATTCCACGTGGCAGAGTCTCACTTCAGTATCTGGGGGTGCAGGTGGCCTGGGACTGGGCAGGTCTCCGGAAGTTGAGTGTCTCTCGCTTGATGGGGAGGTGTGAAGGCTGATCTGTCGAGGTGGGATAATCTTCCCCTGTCCCTGGCGGGCTGGGTACAGGCGGTGAAGATGAACATTCTACCGCAATTCTTGTTTTTGTTTCAGTCCCTGCCGGTCTTTTCTTAAAGGTACTCTTTTTTCAAAGGCGTTTTTCAATGGGGTGGACAGGCTGATCTATTTGTTTGTCTGGGCGGGGAAGGTGACCAAGATAAGGAAAGTGGTGCTACAGAGGGGGTGGCACTTGGGGGGGGGGGGCATCCTGAACCTGATGTACTATTATTGGGCAGTGAATGCAGAGAAGGCTTGGGGATGGAATAGGGAGGTGGGGGCTTTGTGGGTAAGGATGGAGGCGGGCTGAAGTCGGGGATCGGGGTTGTGGGCCCTGGCAATGATGCCGCTCCCTTTACCTCCAGCAAAGTATTCGTTGAGTCCGGTGGTGGTGGCCACGCTGAAGATTTGGAGGCAGTTTCAGCAGCATTTTAGGTTGGGAGCGGGGTCAGTGGGGTGCCGATTAGGGGAAACCATGGATTTGAGCTGGGGAGGGTGGATGCAACGTTTCCCAAATAGGAGAAGAGGGGGATCAGTGAGATGAAGGATTTGTTTCTGGGTGGGCGGTTTGCCAGCTTGGAGGAGTTGAATGAGAAGTTTAGATTGGTGTGGGGGGAGAATTTCCAGTACATGCAGGGACTTTGCAAGGAATATCTTCCTGATTTTCCCACCTCTTTGTTGTTGGAGAGGGTGCTGTCAGCAGCGGGGTTGGAGAGGGAGGTCGTCTCGGCAATTTATGGGGGGATTTTGGAGGAGGATAAGGTGTCCATGGAGAAGGTTACGGTTAAGTGGGAGGAGGAGTTGAGGGCAGCATTGGAGGAGGGATTGTGGTGTGAGGTGCTGCGGAGGGCAAATTCCTCAACATCGTGTGCAAGGCTGGAGCTGATCCAGCTGAAGGTGGTGTACAGGGTGCACCTCACAAAGTCTAGGATGAGCCGACTGTTTGAGGGGGTGGAGGATGCCTGTCAGTGATGTGGGAGAGGTCCTGCGAATCACGTGCATACGTTCTGGTCCTGCCTGAAGCTGGAAAGGTTTTGGAGGGCGGTTTTCAGCACCATATCCAGGGTTGTGTGTGTAGATATGGAGCCTGGTCCCCTGGAATCCATATTTGGGATGTCGGACCAGCCAGAGTTGCAGATGGGTCACAAACGGGCTTGTTGTGGTGGAGGTCAACTTCTCCACTCTGATCCTCGGCATGGTGGGGGAACCTATTGTAGTTCACAGCCCTAGAAAGGTGAAATTTGCTCTAAGGAGAGGCAAGTAATGGGTCCACAATAGCTGGGGTTTGTTCATTCTGCATTTTTGAGAGTTAATTACCATTTTGGGGGGGGGGAGGTTTGTATGGGTGAGAGGTTTAATGTGTTGGTCGGTTTATTGTTGTAAAATGTAAAAGTTGAAAATTTGGAATAAAAATAGTTTTTTTTTTTAAAAAGGAAAGGAATCCATAAATCACCTGATGGAAGGAATCAATTGATTCACAAGGTTTCACTTTTTACATCTTTTACTGTTGTCATGTGAGAGTACCTTTAAGAAATGGGTGTTTATAAATGGGTGTGTCTATAAATATCTGTAGTGAGAGTACCTTTAAGAAATGGGTGTTTATAAATGGGTGTGTCTATAAATATCTGTAGTGAGAGTACCTTTAAGAAATGGGTGTTTATTACTGCAGTGATGTCAGAGTATGGGTGGAGCTGGGCTGTCTGTCAGCTTTTTACTTTTGCTTTAGGCTTTTTGCTCTAGGGTGGGTTTGGTTTCATTTTAGATTTGGAGAAGCTGAAATCACAGCAAGATGTGTGTGAATCTCTGCAAGCTTCTGAATGTTCATTTGGGATTTTCAAAGTGGTAACTGCTCTCAATGGTGAATTTAAACCTGATCTTTGAGTTAAAAGGGTCTTTTGTATTCTGAATTTTGTTTGGGAATTTATTAAGGATTACTTAGTGTTGTATTTTTTGGGGGTTGTATTTGAATTGATGGTTGCTAAGATGTTCACCGTTTGTTTTAAAAAGATTAACTTGAGTTCATAGAATAAACATTGTTTTGCTTTCAAAAATACTTTTCCATTCCTGCTGTACCACACCTGTAGAGTGGGCGTGTGCTCCCCATGCCACAATCTATTAAAAATTGTGGGTCAGGTGAACTCCATGATACACTTTGGGGTTCTCTAAACCCTGGCCCATAACACTGTAACAATCAAACCCAAAAGTAACATAAATCGAGCGTGCATCAACAAACAAATGGGACTTCAAGAGAAATGAAGAATTTTACTTTAAATAGTCGGAACATCAAAGATAGCTCCCACAACTGACTCAGCAACACTCCCGGAATAAATGTGGCACAACGTGCAATCTCAAATACCTTTAAACTCTACCTCCTGTACACAGAGGGCGTGATTTAATGGAAAAACAGATTTCCGTTGCACGCATTTAGCGGGTGTTTCCTCACAGCACCGAGAACAACCCAGCTATTAAACCGGACTCGTAAGAAGCCCCGCCAAGGCCACACTTATCTTCATTTCTTGCACAGAGGAGCTCCGCTTGCCAGTGCAACTGGAGCCCCAATCTCTCGATTCCCCAACGCGACCCTGGACCTCCCCCAACATACAGATTAGGTGGTTCTCGGTCCTACTCACCCCATCTCATATGGCAGGGCACCCTGGACCCTATTCCTGGCACTGGCAAGATGCCAGGGTGGTATCCGGGTGGCACTGCCAGGGCGCCAGGATGGCAGTGCCAAGGTGCCCAGGTGGCATTTTGCCTGTGCTGGGGATAGGTGGGGTGCAGGGGGCTTGATGACTCCATGAAAGGCGAGTTGGGGGATCTGGAAACTCCGGTGGGGAGTCCAGAGATCGGAAGTGGCGAGCGGAACTCATTAGTACTGGACATGGGACTGAGTGCAGCCTCGGTCGGGAATTCTCCGCCGAATGAAGCAGAGTCCCATTTGTTAGCGAGGTCATTCTCAGCGCTGCCAGCATTGGGAAACACCTGACTAAATGTGCTCGGTACAGGACTCTTTTTCCTTTCTGTTAAATCGCGCCCAATGGGTTTTTCAGCTTGGGGAGGGAGGTGAAGGTCAGAAAGGCAGAGAGACAGTGAGTTTGGAGAAGGTTTGAGAGAGCGAGGAGCTGAGTTCTGATTTGCCTGACTCTTGAGTCCACAATTTTTTCAAAGTAGGATCGTTAAAAATAATGGTGATAATATTTTAAAGCAGACAGTCTTGTCTGAAGGCAAGGAATAGGCTGAAATAACCTAGTTGAAGCAGCTGTTTGAGCCAGAGTGTGAAGGGATTCCAACCGGAGCCAAATCTGTTTTATAAAGCAAGTGTAACTCTATGCCCTGCTAATTTAAAACTGGGTTATGAACTATTGTTTTTAAATATATATATATATATATATATTTATTAAAGTTTTTTAACACAATTTTTCTCCCTTACAAACACCACCCCCCCCCCCCCCCGCCCCCCCCCCCGTAACAAAAAAGAGAGAAATCGCGCAGAGCAAGATATATACATGGCAAAATGATATGTTTACACAGCTTTGTACACTGGCCCTCATACGTACATGCCAGTTTCCCCAACCCTTCATGTTATCTCTTGCTCATCCACCCTCCCAGGCAGTCCCCCCTTTTCCCCCCCCCCCCTCCCAGGACGTCCCCTCCACCCCCCCCCCCCCAACCCCCAAGGTTGCTGCTGCTGCTGACCGACCTTCCTCTAACGCTCCGCGTGATAGTCTAGGAACGGTTGCCACCGCCTGCAGAACCCCTGAGCAGACCCTCTCAAGGCGAACTTAATCCTCTCCAACTTTATGAACCCAGCCATATCAATTATCCAGGCCTCCAGGCTGGGGGGCTTCGCCTCCTTCCACATTAGCAAGATCCTTCGCTGGGCTACGAGGGACGCAAAGGCCAGAATGCCGGCCTCTTTCGCCTCCTGCACTCACGGTTCGTCCACTACTCCAAATAGTGCTAGCCCCCAGCTTGGCTTAACCCGGACTTTCACCACCTGAGATATTACTCCCGCCACTCCCCTCCAGAACTCCTCCAGTGCCGGGCATGACCAAAACATATGGACATGGTTCGCCGGGCTCCCTGAGCACCTTCCACATCTGTCCTCTACCCCAAAGAACCTACTCAACCTCACCCCCATCAAGTGCGCTCTGTGGACCACCTTAAATTGTATCAGGCTGAGCCTGGCACACGAGGAGGAGGAATTAACCCTACCTAGGGCATCAGCCCACAGACCTTCCTCGATCTCCTCCCCCAGCTCCTCCTCCCATTTACCCTTCAACTCTTCTACCAGCGCTTCCCCCTCTTCTTTCAACTCCTGGTGTATTTCCGACACCTTGCCCTCCCCGACCCATACACCCGAGATCACCCTATCTTGAACTTCTTGTGCCGGGAGCAATGGGAATTCTCTCACCAGTCGCCTCACAAAAGCCCCCACCTGCATATATATATATATAAAGGCATTTCCTGGGGGTAATTCAAACTTCTCCTTCAGTGCCCCGAGGCTCGTAAACGTCCCGTCGATGAACAGGTCCCATATTCTTCCAATCCCCGCCCGATGCCAGCTCTGGAACCCCCCGTCCATCTTCCCCGGGACAAACCGGTGGTTACCCCTGATCGGGGACCACACCGATGCTCCCATTGCACCCCGGTGCCGTCTACACTGGCCCCAGATCCTTAGCGTTGCCGCCACCACCGGGCTCGTGGTATACTTTGTCGGCGAGAGCAGCAGCGGTGCCGTCACCAACGCCCCCAGGCTCGTTCCTTTACAGGACGCATTCTCCATCCTCTTCCATGCCGCCCCCTCTCCCTCCATAACCCACTTGCGGATCATCGCCACATTTGCTGCCCAGTAGTAGCTCCCCAGGTTTGGCAGCGCCAAGCCTCCTCGGCCCCTACTGCGTTCCAGGAACCCTCTCCTTACTCTCGGGGTCTTATTCGCACACACAAACCCCATAATACTCCTGCCTACTCTCTTAAAAAAGGCCTTAGTGATCACGATGGGAAGGCACTGAAACACAAACAGAAACCTCGGAGGGACCACCATTTTGACCGACTGCACTCTACCCGCCAGCGAGAGCGGTAACATGTCCCATCTTTTGAAATCCTCCTCCATTTGCTCCACCAACCTCGTCAGATTCAGTTTATGTAGGGTCCCCCAACTCCTGGCTATCTGGATCCCCAGATACCGAAAGCTCCCCTCCGCCCTCCTCAGCGGTAGGTCCCCTATCCCTCTTTCTTGGTCCCCCGCCTGTAATACAAAGAGCTCACTCTTCCCTACATTGAGCTTATAGCCCGAAAACTCCCCAAACTCCCTTCGAGTCTGCATGACCGCCACCATCCCCTCCATTGGATCCGCCACGTACAGCAACAGGTCATCCGCATATAGCGACACCCGATGCTCTTCTCCCCCTCAGACCACCCCCCTCCATTTATTAGACTCCCTCAATGACATGGCCAATGGTTCGATCGCCAATGCGAACAACAGGGGGGACAGGGGGCACCCCTGCCTCGTCCCTCGGTACAGTTGAAAGTACTCCGACCTCCGCCGGTTCATCACTACACTCGCCATCGGGGCTCTGTAAAGGGGCTTAAACCAATTGATAAACCCTACCCCGAACCCAAACCTACGCAGCACCTCCCAGAGGTACTCCCACTCCACTCGGTCAAAGGCCTTCTCCGCGTCCATAGCTGCCACTATCTCCGCCTCTCCCTCCTCCGATGGCATCATTATCACGTTTAAGAGCCGCCGCACATTGGTGTTTAGTTGCCTGCCCTTTTACAAATCCCGTCTGGTCCTCGTGGATTACCCCCGGGACACAGTCCTCGATCCTCGTGGCTAGCACTTTTGCCAGCAACTTTGCATCCACATTGAGGAGCGAGATCGGCCTGTACGATCCACATTGCAGTGGGTCCTTGTCCCACTTTAGGATCAAAGAAATTGTCGCTTCTGACATTGTCGGGGGCAGGGTCCCCTCCTCTCTTGCCTCATTAAAGGTCCTCACCAGTAGCGGGGCCAACAGGTCTGCGTACTTCCTGTAGAACTCCACCGGGAATCCGTCCGGTCCCGGGGCCTTCTCCGCCTGCATGCTCCCCAAACCCTTGCTCAGCTCCTCCAATCCAATTGGTGCCCCTAAACCAGCCACCTCTTGCTCCTCCACCCTCGGGAATCTCAGCTAATCTAGGAATAGTCTCATCCCCTCTTCTCCCACTGGGGGCTGGGATCTGTACAGCTCTTCATAAAAGACCTTGAACACCTCATTTATTTTCGTCGCACACCGAACCGTGGCTCCCCTTCCATCTTTGACTCCCCCTATTTCCCTCGCTGCCATCCTCTTACGGAGCTGGTGTGCCAGCATCCGACTAGCCTTTCCCCCATACTCGTAAGTCGCCCCCTGCGTTTTCCTCCACTGTGCCGCCGCCTTCCCTGTGGTCAACAGGTCAAACTCCGTCTGGAGCTGTCGTCTTTCCCCAAGTAATCTTTCCTCCGGGGCCTCTGCGTATCTCCTGTCCACTCTCAAAATCTCCCCCACTAACCTCTCCCTTTCCGTACCCTTTGTCTCCTCCCTATGAGCCCTAATGGAAATTAGCTCTCCCCTGATCACCGCCTTCAACGCCTCCCATACCACCCCCACCCGCACCTCCCCGTTGTCGTTGGCCTCCAAGTACCTTTCGATACACCCCCTCACCTTCCCACACACCACCTCGTCCGCCAGCAGTCCCGCATCCAGCCGCCACAACGGGCGTTGGTCCCTCTCCTCTCCCAGCTCAAGTTCCACCCAGTGCGGGTCATGGTCCGAAACGGCTATAGCTGAATACTCCGTCCCCTCCACCCTCGGGATGAGTGCCCTACCCAGAACAAAGAAATCTATCCGGGAGTAGGCTTTGTGTACATGGGAGAAGAAAGAAAATTCCCTGGCCTACGGCCTTGCAAACCGCCATGGGACCACTCCCCCCATCTGATCCATAAACCCCCTAAGTACCTTGGCCGCCACCGGCCTCTTTCCAGTCCTTGATTTGGAGCGGTCCAGTGCTGGATCCAACACTGTATTGAAGACCCCTCCCATTATCAGGCCTCCTATCTCCAGGTCCGGAATGCGCCCCAACATGCGCTTCATGAATCCTGCATCATCCCAGTTCGGGGCGTATACGTTTACCAACACCACCCACGTCCCTTGCAGCCTACCGCTCACCATTACATATCGCCCTCCATTGTCCGCTACAATAGTCTTGGCCTCAAATGACACCCGCTTTCCCACCAATATTGTCACCCCTCTATTCTTTGCGTCCAGTCCCGAGTGGAATACCTGTCCTACCCATCCCTTTCTTAGCCTGACCTGGTCCGCCACCTTCAGGTGTGTCTCTTGGAGCATGGCCACGTCCGCCTTCAGTCCCTTTAAGTGTGCGAACACTCGAGCTCTCTTCACCGACCCATTCAGGCCCCTCACATTCCACGTTATCAGCCGGATTGGAGGGGCTCTCACCCCCCCCACGCCCCGCCGACTAGCCATCTCCTTTTCTGGGCCAGTCCCGTGTCCGCGCCTCCCTCACCCTCCAGTCCCCCAGACGGGGGACCCCCGTCCCGATCACCTCTTCTGTGTCCCATTCCCTTTCGGCCAGGCAGCAGCAACCCTTTTCCCCCCCCCCCCTTCCCCCCCTCCCCTCCCCCCGCTAGACCCCTGTCTAGCTTTTTTGCTCCCCCCATGTCACTCCCGTAAGTCAGCTGACGCCTGCTGACCCCGGCTTCCCCCACCGTCCCATTGACCTCCCCGCGTGGGAGTCTCCCAATCCATATGCATTCCTTCGTTCCCCTTCCCACCTTTTTTCCCGCACGCGGGAAAACACCCCGCGCTTTTGAAAGCCCGCTCCGCCCCCTCTGGCGCAGCTCCTGTCACGGCCTTGTCTCTCTCCCCCAGCCCATGTAACATTTCCTGCGCGTGATTGACCCCCTATATATCACACATTAAACCCCAAAACATCCCCCCCACCCTCACAAACCCTCAGTTAGAGTCCAACTTTTCGGCTTGTACAAAGGTCCACGCCGCTTCAGGCGTTTCGAAGTAATAGTGTTGGTCCTTGTATGTGACCCACAGTCGCACTGGCTGCAGCATTCCGAATTTCACTTCTTTCCGGTACAACACCGCTTTGGCCCGGTTGAAACCTGCTCTCCGCTTTGCAACCTCCGTGCTCTAGTCCGGGTATATTCGGATCTCTGCATTGTCCCACTTACTGCTCCGCTCCTTCTTGGCCCATCTCAGGACCCACTCTCTGTCGGTGAACCGGTGGAACCTCACCACCATCGCCCTTGGCGGCTCATTTGCCTTGGGCTTCCTCGCCAGCACCCGATGTGCCCCGTCCAACTCCAGCGGCCTCGAAGGGGCCTTCGTGCCCATCATCGCCTCGAGCATCATGCTCGCGTATGCCCCGGCATCAGCCCCCTCCACTCCCTCAGGGAGACCCAGGATTCGCAGATTCTTTCTCCTCGATCTGTTCTCCAGGTCTTCGAGTCTTCCGCCCACCTCTTGTGTAGCGCCTCGTTCTGCTCCACTCTCACCGCCAGGCCCACGAGCTCGTCCTCGTTCTGACTGACTCTTTTCTGTACCTCCTGGATCTTAGCTTCGTGGGCCTTCTGCGTGATCCCGAGTCCTTCAATTGCCGAAAGCATAGGCGCCAACATCTCCTTGCGCATCTCCTCGCGCTGCTCCTCGAAGCAGCGCTTTATGAACTCCTGCAGCTCCCCTTTGTCCCTGGCCGCCGCCATTTTGTTTTCTTTCCCTCGCTTCTCCCGTTGCTCCAGTGCCGCTCCTTTGGCCGTTACACTTCTGGTACGTTTAAAAAGTCTATGGAAACTCCTGAAAAAGGTCTGAGAGTCAGTTCCAGACGGGAGCTGCCGAATACGCGACCTACTCCTCCATGGCCGCCACCGGAAGCCTCGTCCCTGCTTCTTCAATGGCCTTGGTAGATCTTTTCACAGTTGTTCCCTCTGCTGCTAGAATTCACCTTTGATAGAGTCAAGTCAGATTGCAGCTTTAAGCTTGCCCTTCCCCCGCCTGCATGCTGGAAGAGGCCCTTGTCTAAACCTGCAGCTCAAGCCAAATCCTTTACTCTTTCTGCCGGGTCTGGCAGCCAAAAGACATAACATTCCTGGGGGACACTGTCAGGGGAATGCTGCAGTCTTCTTCCCACACCGGGAAATGTCAAACAAATGCCGTGGGGGCCCTGTAAAAGAGCCCAAAAGGGACAGGCAGCCAGCAGCACCTATAGGGTGAGAGGAGGACGCCAAGATAGAGCGCCAGCAGAATCTAGAGGAGGAGGTGGATACAAATAAAAATAAGCTGTACATGAGAGGCAATTCTTGGAAACATCCAAGAGTGACAACACAGGAGAAACATAAACTCATGGAGTGGGACCAGGAGATGGTGTTAGAGGAGCAGAGGCCTTTTACGTAGGACCAGATGAGTATTTCTACTATACAACCTTTGAAGTAAAAAATGGTCTTTAGTTTAAGTCAAGTAGTTTTTAAAGTATAACAAGGTAAGGTCCCTAGTGTATTTAATATTCTTTAAACTAGAGGAAATAAATGTCAAGGAAGTGATTTAATTGTAAATCATGACAGAGCAGCTCGACCATGTGGAATGCTCCTCCTGTGCAATAAGACCATAAGACATAGGAGCGGAAGTAAGGCCATTCGGCCCATCGAGTCCACTCCACCATTCAATCATGGCTGATTTCAACTCCATTTACCCGCTCTCTCTCCATAGCCCTTAATTCCTCGAGAAATCAAGAATTTATCAACTTCTGTCTTAAAGACACTCAACGTTCCGGCCTCCACCGCCCTCTGTGGCAATGAATTCCACAGCCCCACCACTCTCTGGCTGAAGAAATTTCTCCTCATCTCTGTTCTCAAGTGACTCCCTTTTATTCTAAGGCTGTGCCCCCGGGTCCTAGTCTCCCCTGCTAATGGAAACAACTTCCCTACATCCACCCTATCTAAGCCATTCATTATCTTGTAAGTTTCTATTAGATCTCCCCTCAACCTCCTAAACTCCAATGAATATAATCCCAGGATCCTCAGACGTTCATCGTATGTTAGGCCTACCATTCCTGGGATCATCTGTGTGAATCTCCACTGGACCCGCTCCAGTGCCAGTATGTCCTTCCTGAGGTGTGGGGCCCAAAATTGCTCACAGTATTCTAAATGGGGCCTAACTAATGCTTTATAACGCTTCAGAAGTACATCCCTGCTTTTATATTCCAAGCCCCTTGAGATAAATGACAACATTGCATTTGCTTTCTTAATTACGGACTCAACCTGCAAGTTTACCTTTAGAGAATCCTGGACTAGGACTCCCAAGTCCCTTTGCACTTCAGCATTATGAATTTTGTCACCGTTTAGAAAATAGTCCACGCCTCTATTCTTTTTTCCAAAGTGCAAGACCTCGCACTTGCCCACGTTGAATTTCATCAGCCATTTCTTGGACCACTCTCCTAAACTGTCTAAATCTTTCTGCAGGCTCCCCACCTCCTCCATACTACCTGCCCCTCCACCTATCTTTGTATCATCGGCAAACTTAGCCAGAATGCCCTCAGTCCTGTCATCTAGATCGTTAATATATAAAGAGAATAGCTGTGGCCCCAACACTGAACCCTGCGGGACACCACTCGTCACCGGTTGCCATTCCGAAAAAGAACCTTTTATCCCAACTCTCTGCCTTCTGCCTGACAGCCAATCGTCAATCCATGTTAGTACCTTGCCTCGAACACCATGGGCCCTTATTTTACTCAGCAGTCTCCCGTGGGGCACCTGATCAAAGGCCTTTTGGAAGTCAAGATAGATAACATCCATTGGCTCTCCTTGGTCTAACCTATTTGTTATCTCTTCAAAGAACTCTAACAGGTTTGTCAGGCACGACCTCCCCTTACTAAATCCATGCTGACTTGTCTTAATACGACCCTGCACTTCCAAGAATTTAGAAATCTCATCCTTAACAATGGATTCTAGAATCTTGCCAACAACCGAGGTTAGGCTAATTTGTCTATAATTTTCCACCTTTTTCCTTGTTCCCTTCTTGAACAGGGGGGTTACAACAGCGATTTTCCAATCCTCTGGGACTTTCCCTGACTCCAGTGACTTTTGAAACATCATCACCAATGCCTCCACTATTTCTTCAGCTATCTCCTTTAGAACTCTAGGATGTAGCCCATCTGGGCCCGGAGATTTATCAATTTTTAGACCTCTTAGTTTCTCTAGCACTTTCTCCTTTGTGATGGCTACCATATTCAACTCTGCCCCCTGACTCTCCGGAATTGTTGGGATATTACTCATGTCTTCTACTGTGAAGACTGACGCAAAGTATTTATTTAGTTCCTCAGCTATTTCCTTGTCTCCCATCACAAAAATGTGGGAAGTCAGATACTCTTCCTGTGCCCAGGGTGACCACGTGTGCAGAAAGTGTCCCCAGCTGCAGCAACCTGGCGCTTCATGTCTGGAGCAGAAGCTGGAGTCACTGTGGAACATCCACAAGGCTGAGATCTTATTGGATAGCACATACAGTGAGGTGGTCACACCGTAGAGCGAAAATAAAAGAACTAGCGACATAGCGCAGGAGTCCCTGGGTCCATCTCCAAGCAGACGTCCCATTGTGGACATTGCTGTGGGAGATGGTTTCTTAGGGGAATGTAGTGTCATGTGAGAGTACCTTTAAGAAATGGGTGTTTTTATAGGAAAACTGTAGTGGTTGTACCTTTGAGAAATGGGTGTTTATAAATGGGTGTGTATATAAATATCTATAGTGAGAGTATCTTGAGGAAATGGGTGTTTATTACTGCAGTGATGTCACAGAGTGGATGGGGCTGGGCTGTCTGTCAGCTTTTAACTTTCACTTTAGGCTTTTTGCTGCAGGGTGGGTTTGGTTTCATTTAGTTTTGGAGAAGCTGAAATCACAGCAGGATGTGTATGAATCTCTACAAGCTTATGAATGTTCATTTGGGATTTTCAAAGTGGTAACTGCTCGCGGTAGTGAATTTGAACCTGATGTGCTTCTTGTAAAAGGTGTTTTTTTAAGTCTTATGGATGTTTGGGAATTTATTGAGGATTACTTAGTGCTGTATTCTTTGGGAGTTGTATTTGAATTGATGGTTGCTCAGATGTTCATTGTATATTTTAAAAAGGTTAACTTGAGTTCATGGAATAAACCTTGTTTAGCTGACTGGTTCAGCTGCATGGGATAGTGGGGAGCAAGAAAAAAAAAGTGTTGGGGTGGTACGGGATTCTATCGTAAGGTGAATAGAGAGATGTTTCTGCGGCTGCCGCTGTAACAGCAGGATGGTATATTTCCTCCTAAGTGCCGGGGCAAGGATGTCACTGAGTGGCTGCAGGGGAGTGTGAACAGCCAGAGATCATGGTCCATGTAGGTACCAAAAACAGATTAAAAAGAGGGATGAGGTCCTGGAAGCAAAATATAAGGAGTTAGGAGATACATTAAAAAGCAGGACCTCAAAGGTAGTCATGTCAGGATTGCCCCCAGTGCCACATGCTAACGAGGTAATGAAAAAGAGATCAGGCCCAGTGAATGCACGGTTAAAGAGATGGTGCAGGAGGGAGGGATTTGGATTCCTGAGGCATTGGGACTGATTCTGGGGCAGGACATGTAAACACTGAACCAGTTGCATCCCAGGAAGACCGTGACCAATATCCTCGCAGGGATATTTGCTCGTGATGTTAGGGATGTCAAAATGGAGTGACAGGAGAATGGGAACCTGAGTGGGGAGACAAGAGAGGGAAACAAAGATGGAAATGAAAAGTTGAAAGCAAAAGTGGAAGTCAGAGGAACAAGGGTTAGTAGCAAACAGGACATAGTCTAAAATTAATTAATAATGTGTAAAAATGTTAAAAGCCAAATCTAAAGGTACTGTATCAGAATGCATGGAGTACTCACAATAACAGCACAAGTAGTTGTAAACGTGTACAATATGATTGCGATTACGGAGACATGGCTGCAATGTGACCAAGGCTGGGAACTAAAAATCCAAGGGTATTCAATATTTAAGACGGACAGACAAAAGGAAAGGAGGTGGTGTTGCATTGCTCGTAAAGGATGAAACAGTGATAAAGGATACTGGCTCAGAACATCTAGGTGTAGAATCACTCTGGGTGGAGCTAAGAAGCAACAAGGGGCAGAAGACATCAGTAGGAGTTATCTAGGCCCCCAAACAGTAGGGTATGACATTAAACTGGAAATTGGAGATGCATGCAACAAGAGTGCCACAGTAATC
The DNA here is from genome assembly GCF_047496885.1 of Scyliorhinus torazame. Classification (NCBI taxonomy): domain Eukaryota; kingdom Metazoa; phylum Chordata; class Chondrichthyes; order Carcharhiniformes; family Scyliorhinidae; genus Scyliorhinus; species Scyliorhinus torazame. The sequence goes on along the minus strand of NC_092720.1, from coordinate 213,368,029 downwards.
ATGGGTGACTTTAATCAACATATAGACTGGACAAACCAGATTTGCAATAATACTGTGGCGGATGAATTCCTGGAGTGTGTGCAGGATGGCTTTTTATCAGTATGTTGAGGAACCAAATAGGAAACATGCTCTCATAGATTTGAAATTGTGCAATGAGAAGGGTTTTCATTATAATCTTGTTGTTCAGGGCCCTTTAGGGAAGAATGACTATAATCTGTCATTGGGGTAGAAAGTAGTCCAATCCGAAACTAGGATTCTAAATCTAAAGAAAGGAAACTACGAAGGTATGAATTGGAGGCGGTGACAGAGTGATATTGTCACTGGACAAGTAAACCAGAGATCCAGAATAATGCTCTGGAGATCCAGGTTCAAATCCCACCAGTGCAGGTGGTGACATTTGAATTCAATAAAAACCTGGAATTAAAAATTTAATGATGACCACAAAATCATTGTCAATTGTCGTAAAAACCCATCTGGTTCACAAAGCTCCTTTAGGAAAGGAATTCTGGGGGCAGCACGGTGGTGCAGTGGTTAGCACTACGGCCTCATGGCGCTGAGGTCCCAGGTTCGATCCCGGCTCTGGATCACTGCCCGTGTGGAGTTTGCACATTCTCCCCGTGCTTGCGTGGGTTTCGCCCCCACAACCCAAAGATGTGCAAACTCGGTGGATTGGCCACACTAAATTGCCCCTTAAATGGAAAAAATAAATTGGGTACTCTAAATTATTTTTTAAAAGGGAAGGAATTCTGCGGTCCTTACCTGGTCTGGCCTAAATGTGACTCCAGATCCACAGCAATGTGGTTGACTCTTAACTGCCCCCTCAAGGGCAATTATGGAAGGGCAATAAATGCTGGCCAAGCCTGCAATGCCTATGCCCCATGAACGAATAAAAACCAGAGGTGTGAGTTGGCTAAGATGAATTGAGTAACATTATTGAAATGCATGATGGTGGATTGGCAGTTGCTAAAATGTAATGCATGCATGGCAACAGTTATACATTCCTTTCTTTTTAATTGGTTTTATTGTTTTGCTTTTTAAACTTACATTGCAGGGAACATTAAACAGTAACGTCACGATCTTTACAAAATCAGTATATATATGTATAAGAAGAAACAGAGATACATATATAATAAGCCCAGGAAGGGAACAACAGCAAATGTGTAGATATTATTGTTGGGGCCCTGGTTATGGGGACCCCTGACTTTGGCCACTCCCTCGTGCTGTTCCTGTGCTGTGTGTGTTGCCTCCTGGTGTTAAAGCACATCAGGGGGTTTTAGGTGCCACTTGGGTGTACTGCTGGCAAGCCTTCGCTGTGGTTTGTTCCCTCTGGCTTCCCTGCACGCTAGCTGTTATTCCCTCCCCCCTCTCCTTCTCCTGCCCCCACATCAGCCCCATACCCCTCCTCTTCCTAATCCCCCTTCTTTTTGTTCGTTGGTGACACCAGTTCTGGTTTTCTCCCCCGCCCTGGTAACAAAGAGGTCTTGGAACAAGCTGGTGAATTGCTTCCACTTGTTCTGGAAGCCTTCCTCCAATCTTCAAATGTAGAATTTTATTCTTTCCAGTTTGAGGAATTCTGCTAGATCGGACAGCCAGTCCACAGCCTTGGGTGGGGCATCAATCTCCAGCCGAGCAGGAGTGTCTGGCGGGCAATCAGGGAGGCAAAGGCTAGGGCATCAATTCCTCCCCCTGTAAATAGTTCTGGTTTTTCCAAATCCCCGAAGACCTTCACTGATGGGCATGGCTCCACCTTGACTCCACAACCCTAGACATGGCCTCAAAAAGGCAGTCCAATACCTGGTCAGTCTGGGGCAAGACCAGGACATGTGGGTGTGGTTGACTGGGCCTCCTTGGCATCTTCCAAATTTGTCCTCCACCTCCGGAAAGAACCCACTCATGAGTGTTTGTGTCAAGTGTGCTGTCTGCACTACTTTCAGCTGTGTTAGGCCCTGAGCACGAGGAGGTGGAGTATGCCCTGTGCAGCACTTCCCCTATCTCTATGCCTATCTCTTCCTCCCATTTTCCCCATGTCTCGTCCAGTGGTGACCATACTTCTTCCAGTAGTCATCCGTACATATCCGTACATTTGCCGGCTAGGTGTCTGTCCAGTAGGGAGTGTCCCTGATAGTTGGGCAATGATTTTGTCTCCTTACGGAGGAAGTTCCTTAGCTGCATGTATTGCAACTCATTCCCTTTCGGAAGCTGATGTTTGTCCGTCAGTTCCCCAAGTGTCGCTACCATGCCGTCTATGTATAGGTCCCCTCCCATCAGTGTACCGTCGTCCTGTCTCCACTGTTTTAAGGTGGCGTCTAGTGTCGCCAGAGGGAATTTATGGGTCTTGCAGATGGGGCCATGGTGGACATTGCCTTCCGTCTGAAGTGGTGCCTGAGCTGATTCCACGTTCTTACTGTGACCACTACCATTGGGGTCCTTGAGCATTTGGCTCCGGGGAATGGGAGTGGGGCCGCCAGTGCTCAGAGGGATGTTCCCGTGCATGACATCAGTGTTTAGGAGGGAGATGGATCCGTCGGGTCTTTGACTTTTTTAGGGATCAGTGCTATCAAGGCCTGTGCTAGCATGGGTGTCAAGATCCCCCTCGATAGCGAGTTGTTGAACATCTCCCGCTGGTGCAGGGCCAATGCTGCCATGAACGTTTCATAGGAGTCCACCAGGAATCCATCTGGACCCACCTGGTGCCTTCCCTGCCTGGATGGAGTTAATGCTCGCCACGATTTCTGCCAGTTCGAGAGGTGCTTCCAGTCCCTGCTTTCGTTCCTTCCCCATAACTGGCATGTCCAGTCTGTCGAGAAACTGTCTCAAATTTGCATCCCCCTCTGGGGGCTCGAACTTGTCCAGCTCCTGGTCGCAAGTCACAAAGGCCTCATTCACCCTGTCCAGCTCCGTGACTAACCTGCCATTCTTATCTTGCACCTGCGCTATTTCCCTTGTGGCTGCCTGCTTCCTCAGCAGGCGGCTGTCCTTGTATCCATGCTCATAGAAGGCCCCTCCATGACTGGCGGAGTTGGTGTATTGTTTTCTCCGTGGAGAGCAGGTAAAATTCCATTTGTAATTTTTTTCCTCTCCGTCAGTAGATCCATGATTGGGGACTTGGGAGTACCGCCAGACCACCTCCAATATGGAGTCGACCAGCTGCTGCCTAGCCGCCCTCTCATTTCTGTCACTGCGTGCCCTATATGCTATTATTTCCCGCCCCACCCCGTTTCATTACCTTCAGTGCCTCCCAGAACGTGGAGGGTGAGACCTTGCTGATCTGGTTACAGGATATGTATCCCTTGATGGCTTGTGATTCCTTCACAGAATGACTTGTCGGCAAGGAGGATGGCACTGGGCCCAGCCCGTCTCCAATCTCACATCAGTATGGTGCATGGTCGGAGATGACTATTGCTGAGTATTCCGCCCCTACTACCCCAGGAAGCACCGATTTCCCAACTACAAAGGAATCGATGAGGGAATGTACTTTGTGGACTTGGGAGAAGAAGGAGAATTCCTTCTCCCTTGGGTGTGCAAACCTCCATGGGTCCTCCCCCCCCCCAATCTGCTCCATAAGGCTTTCAGCTCCCTCGCCATGGCTGACAGTTGAAGTCTCCCCTCATGATGAGACGGCGGGAGTCTCGGTCGGGGATTTCTGCCATGGTCTTTTTGATAGGGCGGCACGGTGGCACAGTGGTTAGCACTGCTGCCTCACAGCTCCAGGGTCCCGGGTTCAATTCCAGCCTCAGGTAACTGTGTGGAGTTTGCACGTTCCCCCCATGTCTGCGGTGCTTCCAGGGATAGATGGGGCGGACTACTCAGCAATAGTAATAGGGTTTCCTCTGGTTGCTCCGGTTTCCTCCCACAGTCCAAATATGTGCTGGTTAGGTGGCGACTAGGGGCTTTTCACAGTAACTTCATTTGAAGCCTACAATATGCGATTTTCATATCATTTTTCATTTTTTTTTCATTTTCACTAACCTCTCTCTTTTATCCTCTCATGCAGGCTTGAACATCCTCCCTGGCCTTTGGAGACCTTTTGACCCGACCCAACTTGACCTCCGCAACCTGGAAGAAGATCGGGCCCAAACCGGAAGTGAAGCCCCGACCTCGATTTGGACCTGACCCGGACCTCGGAGCTTCAAACCCGACCTAACTACCGACGCCAGCCCCCGGATCGCCTTGCCCAGTCCCCGGAGCTCCCGACCCGACCCCCGACGGCAAGACCCGGCCCAAGGCGACCCCCAGAGACCCGCCCAGCGCCCCGACCCGGAGAGGCCCACCCAACAACCCGACCTACCTGGTGATGGAAGAAAGAAAAGTCCACTTGGAGACCCGACCGGGCCTACTTCAAGATCCGACCCCAGGAGCGCCCAGGGAGGGAACAGACCACGGGATCTAGCCCAACCTGCCTCAGGAAGCCCCTGCCCACGACCCAGGACCCCCGAAACGGCGAAGACCCCGTGCGAGGACCCAAACATGCTGCAAGGTATTCCCGCGCCCGCAGAACGCCGGGACCCATCCGGATCGCAAACATGCACCCCTAGCAACCCCTCTACCTCAACCAGCGCCCGGGACCCTGCCAGACGCGACCCCAGATACGTAAACAGCGCCCTGGTCCCCGCAGCACCCTGGACCCCACCAGACGCAACCACCTACCTTCCACAAGAGCTGACATCTCCCATCGGATCCCAGGATCATCCAGCAGCAGCCGCCGACCGAGGAAGCGAGGGAAACGTGGCGGTCTGCAGGTTAGACTGAAGCAACGCGGTTTCAAGACCCCTCTCTCCAGCATAATCCTGGCAAACGTCCAAGCGATCGAAAACAAGCTGGATGTACTTAACGCCAGACTTACCTCTCAGAGGGAAGTAAGAGACTGCTGCGTGCTCTGTTTCACAGAGACACGGCTCACCCCTGCCTCACCGGACTGTGCCATACAACCTGAAGGCTTCGCAATTCACCGGGCGGACCGCACGGCATCATCAGACAAAGCGAAGGGGGGAGGGGTTTGCCTCCTCATCAACCCCTCCTGGTGCTTGGATGTGGTGACTCTGGCGACCTACTGCTCCCCAGACCTGGAATACCTGACCGCGAAGTGCCGCCCATATTATCTTCCACGTGAGTTCACTTCAGCCATTATCACAGCGGTCTACATCCCACCCCAGGCAGAAGTGAGGAAGGCGCTGGACGAACTATACACAGTAATAAACAACTACGAAACAGAACACCCGGAGGCCTTGTTCATCGTGGCCGGAGACTTCAACAAGGCCAACCTCAAGAGTGTACTGCCAAAATTCCACCAGCACATCTCCTGTCCCACCAGGGGCGACAACACTCTTGACCACTGCTACTCAAAAATCAAGGGCGCCTACCGTTCCATCCCCCGACCGCGCTTTGGGAAATCAGACCATAAGACGGTGCTCCTTCTCCCGGCATACAAGCAGAAACTCAAGGGGGAGAATCCAGCTAAGAAGGTTGTGCAGTGCTGGTCCGAGGAAACGGAAGAGCTCTTACGTGACTGCTTAGAGACAGTGGACTAGTCTATATTTAAGAACTCAGCGACCAACTTAAATGAGTATGCCACCACCGTCACAGACTCCATCAGCAAATGTGTGGACGACTGCGTGCCAAAGAAAGCAGTACGTGCGTTCCCCAACCGGAAACCATGGCTCAATCGCGAGATTGACTCCCTACTGAAGGACAGATCTGAGGCGTTCAAGTCAGACGACCCTGACCTATACAAGAAATCCAGGTACGACCTCCACAAAGCCATCCGAGATGCCAAGAGAGAATATCAAACCAAGCTAGAGTCACAGACAGACGCTCGGCGGTTGTGGCAAGGACTAAACAACATAACGGGCTACAAAGCGAAGCCGAACAGTATCTCTGGCAGCAGCGCACCCCTCCCCGATGAACTCAATGCATTCTATGCTCGGTTCGAGCAGGGAACCAACAATCCGCTGTCGAGTGCCCCAGCAGCCCATAATTCATCCATACCCACCATCACAGCTTCCGAAATCAGATTGGCCTTCCTGAAAGTGAACCCTCAGAAGGCAACGGGCCCGGACGGGATCCCTGGTCGTGCACTCAGAGCCTGCGCGGACCAGCTGGCAGAGGTATTCGCGGACATCTTTAACCTGTCCCTACTCTACTCCGAGGTCCCCACCTGCTTCAAGAAGACCACCATCATACCGGTACCAAAGAAGAACCAGGCAACGTGCCTCAATGACTACCGACCAGTGGCCCTGACTTCAGTCGTAATGAAGTGCTTCGAGAGGTTGATCATGAAGCGCATCACCTCCATACTCCCAGAACGCCCTGATCCACTGCAATTCGCATACCGCTGACCGGTCCACATCAGACACCATTTCCCTGGCCCTACACTCATCCCTAGAGCATCTCAAAAACAAGGACTCCTACATTAGACTCCTATTTATTGACTACAGCTCCGCCTTCAACACCATAATCCCAGCCAAGCTCATATCAAAGCTCCAAAACCTAGGACTTGGCTCCCCACTCTGCAACTGGATCCTCGATTTTCTGACCAACAGACCACAATCAGTAAGAATGAACAACAACACCTCCTCCACAATAGTCCTCAACACCGGCGCCCCACAAGGCTGCGTACTTAGCACCCTACTCTACTCCCTGTACACACACGACTGCGTGGCAAAACTTGGTCCCAACTCCATCTACAAGTTTGCTGACGATACGACCATAGTGGGCCGGATCTCGAATAACGACGAGTCCGAATACAGGAGGGAGATAGAGAATCTAGTGGAGTGGTGTAGCAACAACAATCTCTCCCTCAATGCCAGCAAAACTAAAGAGCTGGTAATTGACTTCAGGAAGCAAAGTACTGTACATACCCCTGTCAGCATCAACGGGGCCGAGGTGGAGATGGTTAGCAGTTTCAAATTCCTAGGGGTGCACATCTCCAAAAATCTGTCCTGGTCCACCCATGTCGACGCTACCACAGAGAAAGCACAACAGCGCCTATACTTCCTCAGGAAACTAAGGAAATTTGGCATGTCCACATTAACCCTTACCAACTTTTACAGATGCACCATAGAAAGCATCCTATCGGGCTGCATCACAGCCTGGTATGGCAACTGCTCGGCCCAGGACCGCAAGAAACTTCAGAGAGTCGTGAACACCGCCCAGTCCATCACACGAACCTGCCTCCCATCCATTGACTCCATCTACACCTCCCGCTGCCTGGGGAAAGCGGGCAGCATAATCAAAGATCCCACCCACCCAGCTTACTCACTCTTCCAACTTCTTCCATCGGGCAGGAGATACAGAAGTCTGAGATCACGCACGAACAGACTCAAAAACAGCTTCTTCCCCACTGTCACCAGACTCCTAAATGACCCTTTTATGGACTGACCTCATTAACACTACACCCTGTATGCTTCATCCGATGCCAGTGCTTATGTAGTTACATTGTATATGTTGTGTTGCCCTATTATGTATTTTCTTTTATTCCCTTTTCTTCTCATGTACTTAATGATCTGTTGAGCTGCTCACAGAAAAATACTTTTCACTGTACCTCGGTACACGTGACAATAAACAAATCCAATCCAAAAATCCAATCCTTACAGGACACCATTTGCCATGACATAGCGTCTCCCTGGGACTGTCACTATAGTCATTGTCACATATGTCATGATATTCAAGTGAACATCACAGCACATACACACATACATAGTGATGGACAGATCAACGGACTAATTAGCACACACAACACGACAGCCTATCACAGACAAGAGCATATACAGTACAAAACAAGGAACATAACACTTCCTGGGGAGTCCAGCAGGAGATGGCTCAGGGCAAGGACCTCCAACCCAGACACTTAGACAGTCACCATGTGCTTAGTACCAAGTTTGTTATATAAATAGTTAAAAGAAATCAAACTGGGTTGTACCAATCGCAACCGTGTTGTTTCGTCTGTGTCTCAGAGTACCCAACACATCATGGTACCAGAAGTGTATTAAAACCTACCCACAAATCTGCCATCCTGCGCCATGGACACCGTCAACACACCGCAGCCGTTGCAAGTCGCTGGGAACCTTGGCGTAAATTGGACGCTGTTCAAACAGCGCTTCGAACTCTTTTTGGAAGCCAACGAAAAACAGAGCGCCTCGGACAAAATAAAGATCGCCATCCTCCTCACCACCGCAGGTCAGCACACCATCCATGCCTACAACTCCCTGGTGTTCGCGGAAGGCGAGGACAAATCTAAATACGACACGGTCCTCCTCAAGCTCGACCAACACTTCAACGTTGAGGTCAACGAGAGCTTTGAGAGGTATGTCTTCCAGCAGCGCCTGCAAGGTAAGGATGAGCTCTTTCAGCCATTCCTGACGCATCTCCGTATACTCGCGCAGTACTACGGTTACGACACCACCTCAGAGTCCATGATCCGGGACCAGATTGTTTTTGGGGTTGCCTCAGGCAGCCTACGCCAGCAGCTTTTAAAAACAAAATGCCTAACCTTAGCATCTGCAGTTGAAGCCCGTGTCTTGCACGAGAACGCGACTAGCCGCTATGCCCAATTTCAGGTGACCGAATCGGCGCGGAGGGGGTCCTACGCGACCGGATCGGCGAGCCAGGTGCCCCACAAGGCCGAACGGGTCCAGGCGATCGAGTTTCTCCCGGCCCGCGGCCCTGACGAGGGCGGCCGTTTCGCGCGCTTTTCGAGGCCTCCCGCGCTTGTGCGCGCCAAAACCTACGGCAACACTGAGGGACGTGATGCGCAGGCGCGCTCAACGCAAGACCGAACTGCGCATGCGCAGTGGCGCAACGAATGCCATGACATCACGACGTGCGGCAACTGTGGAGCTGCACATTTAAAAGGGCAATGTCCCGCAAAAACCCGACAATGCCTACGCTGTGGCAAGGTGGGCCACTACGCTGCCTACTGTCGAGCGGCTCAACCTGTCGATCTTCCACATCTCCGACAACCTCGCAGGAACGTGCGGACCATTCAGCCTCCACATTACGACATCCAGACCAATGACACAGATGACCGAGATGCCTTCCGGGTTGCGGTCATTGATGGGAACCGAGTCAACACAATCAATCCGGGTGATGAATGGTGTGCCACCCTGACAGTCAACCGATCGCCGATCACTTTCCGCCTGGACACTGGCGCCTCCGCCAACCTCATAGCATGGTCAGCCTTCTACGCCATGAAGGTCAGACCACCAATCCAGCCATCCCGGTGCAAGATGGTCGACTACAACGGGAACGTTATCCCGGCTATGGGATCCTGCCAGCTCCAGGTGACACACAACACACACACGGCCACACTCTCGTTCGAGATGGTCAGCTCATCGAAGGACTCCCTGCTGTGCGCACGGGCATGCAAGGCTCTCCACCTCGTGCAGCGAGTCCATGCTCTGTCTCCAGACGGCACATCTGACTTCCCGGATGCAGAGTTCTACGCACAGCTCCAATCGCTCCTCGCCCACAACCAGGAGGCATTCGAGGGCATGGGAACACTGCCATACTCCTACCAAATTCGCCTCAAACCAGACGCCATCCCGGTCATTCACGCACCTCGTAGAGTCCCTGCGCCACTCAAAGACCGCCTCAAGCAGCAGCTGCAGGATCTCCAGGACCAAGGGGTCCTATCCAGGGTCACGGAGCCCACGCCATGGGTCAGCTCCATGGTGTGTCAGCTCCATGGTGTGTGTCAAGAAGCCCTCCGGCGAGCTCCGCATATGTATTGACCCAAAAGACCTCAACAACAATATCATGAGGGAACATTATCCCATACCCAAATGGGAGGAGATCACGAGTGAAATGGCCCAGGCGAAAATATTTACGAAACTGGATGCCTCGAAGGGGTTTTGGCAGATCCAACTGGATACGTCCAGCCGAAAGCTATGCACCTTCAATACCCCTTTCGGCAGATTCTGCTACAACCAGATGCCATTTGGCATCATCTCGGCATCCGAGGTCTTTCATAGGATCATGGAGCAGATGATGGAAGGCATCGAAGGGGTGCGCGTATACGTGGACGACGTCATCACCTGGTCCACCACACCGCAGGAGCACATACATCGTCTCCAACACGTTTTTGCCCGCATACGGGAAAACGGCCTACGCCTCAACCGAGCCAAGTGTTCCTTTGGCCAAACCGAGCTGAAGTTCCTGGAGGACCATATCTCCCGGTCAGGGGTCCGGCCGGATGCAGACAAGGTGAGCGCCATCACAGCCATGCCGCGGCCGGCCGACAAGAAAGCAGTGCTAGGCTTCCTTGGCATGATCAACTTCCTGGGGAAGTTCATTCCCAACCTTGCCTCCCACACGACGGCTCTGCGTCACCTCGTCAAAAAGTCCACAGAGTTCCAGTGGCAACACACACACCAGCTGGAATGGGAGGAACTCAAACTCAAACTCACCACTGCACCGGTATTGGCGTTCTTTGACACGTCTCGTGCCACCAAAATCTCGACTGATGCCAGCCAGTCCGGCATTGGAGCAGTGCTCCTGCAGCAGGATGACACGTCACCATGGGCCCCAGTTGCCTATGCATCGCAAGCCATGACCCCCACAGAGCAGCGCTACGCGCAGATCGAAAAGGAGTGCCTGGGCTTGCTAACCGGTTTAGACAAGTTCCATGATTATGTATATGGTCTTCCCCGGTTCACTGTCGAAATTGACCATCGCCCCCCTGATCAGCATCATAAACAAGGACCTGAACGAGATGACCCCTCGCCTCCAGCGCATCCTACTTAAACTCAGGAGGTACGACTTCCAACTGGTCTACACTCCAGGGAAGGACCTCATCGTTGCGGATGCCCTATCCAGAGCAGTGAGCACGCCGCCAGATTCGGAGGGGTTCGTATGTCAGGTCGAGACAAGGTGGCCTTCACATCGGCAAATCTGCCAGCTGACAACTCCAGTCTGGCCCGTATTCGCCGAGAGACTGCGGCCGGCCCCCTCGTGTGATGCGCCACATGACGGGAGGGTGGCTCAAAGGGCAGTGCTCGCAGTTTTACAATGTCCGAGACGACCTGGCCGTCATTGATGGTGTCCTTCTGAAGCTGGACCGGATTGTGATTCCTCACAGCATGCACAAGCTGGTTCTCGACCAACTACACGAAGGCCACTTGGGGGTCGAGAAGTGCAGATGGAGGGCCCGAGAGGCGGTATACTGGCCGGGCATCAGTGACGATATTGCCAACATGGTGCTCAACTGTCCCACCTGCCAAAGGTTTCAGCCAGCGAACCTCCTGAAACGCTTCTGCCCCATGAGCTGGTGACGTCCCCCTGGGCGAAGGTGGGTGTGGACCTATTTCACGCGCTCGGCAGGGACTATGTCATCATCGTTCCAACTACCCAGAAGTCATACGCCTGCACGATTTGACGTCGTCTGCTGTCATCAGGGCTTGCAAAGACACCTTTGCTCGCCACGGCATTCCGATGACTGTCATGTCGGACAATGGGCCCTGTTTCGCCAGCCAGGAATGGCTATCGTTTGCTGCCTCGCATGGCTTCACACACGTGACATCCAGCCTTCTGCACCCCCAGTCAAATGGAAAGGCGGAGAAGGGTGTTCACATTGTCGAGCGGCTCCTCTGCAAGGCTGCTGCTGCCGGGTCGGACTTCTGCCTCGCCCTGCTGGCCTATCGCTCGGCCCACTAGCCACTGGTCTCTCACCAGCCCAGCAGCTGATGGGTCGCGCCCTCAGGACCACTGTGCCTTCCATCCTGGCGCCCACGATCGACCATGCTCCGGTACTGCACAGGATGCAACTGCTGTGTGGTCGCCAGAAGAGGTCATATGACACACTTGCAACTGATCTTCCCGCCCTGGCCCCTGGCAACGACGTCCGCATCCACCTACCAGAAGGTGGCTGGTCCGCACCTGCCGAAGTTCTCCGATGCGTGGCTCCCCGCTCGTTCCTGGTTCGCATGCATGATGGATCCGTGCGTAGGCGCAATCGCCGGGCTCTTCGCCTGCTTCCACGCTCGCAACGAGACCTTACACTGACACCGTGTCCTCCTGTGGTTCCTGATAGCGACTTTGTGGAGCTGCCTGCTACCATGCCCCTTCCGTCACCGCCCGTGGCCAGGCTCGCAACTCAGCCGGTGGTTCCAGACCCACCCTTGAGGCGGTCAACCCGAATTCGTCGCCCACCTACTAGACTGGGCTTATGAGACTGTTTACACGTTGAACTCGTGCAACCACTGTTTTAACATAGAACATAGAACGATACAGTGCAGTACAGGCCCTTCGGCCCACGATGTTGCACCGACATGGGAAGTCAAAAAACAAAAGCCATCTAACCTACACTATGCCATTATCATCCATATGTTTATCCAATAAACGTTTAAATGCCCTCAATGTTGGCGAGTTCACTACTGTTGCAGGTAGGGCATTCCACGGCCTCACCACTCTTTGCGTAAAGATCCTACCTCTGACCTCTGTCCTATATCTATTACCCCTCAGTTTAAGGATATGTCCCCTTATGCTAGCCATATCCATCCGCGGGAGAAGGCTCTCACTGTCCACCCTATCCAACCCCCTGATCATTTTGTATGCCTCTATTAAGTCTCCTCTTAACCTTCTTCTCTCTAACGAAAACAACCACAAGTCCATCAGCCTTTCCTCATAAGATTTTCCCTCCATACCAGGCAACATCCTGGTAAATCTCCTCTGCACCCGTTCCAAAGCCTCCACGTCCTTCCTATAATGCGGTGACCAGAACTGTACGCAATACTCCAAATGCGGCCGTACCAGAGTTCTGTACAGCTGCAACATGACCTCCCGACTCCGGAACTCCATCCCTCTACCAATAAAGGCCAACACTCCATAGGCCTTCTTCACAACCCCATCAACCTGGGTGGCAACTTTCAGGGATCTATGTACATGGACACCGAGATCCCTCTGCTCATCCACACTTCCAAGAATTTTACGATTCGCCAAATATTCCGCATTCCTGTTATTCCTTCCAAAGTGAATCACCTCACACTTCTCTACATTAAACTCCATTTGCCACCTCTCAGCCCAGCTCTGCAGCTTATCTATGTCCCTCTGTAACCCGCTACATCCTTCCGCACTGTCGACAACACCACCGACTTTAGTGTCGTCTGCAAATTTACTCACCCACCCTTCTGCCTCTAGGTCTTGATAAAAATGACAAACAGCAACGGCCCCAGAACAGATCCTTGTGGTACGCCACTTGTAACTGAACTCCATTCTGAACATTTCCCATCAACCACCACCCTTTGTCTTCTTTCAGCTAGCCAATTTCTGATCCACATCTCTAAATCACCCTCAATCCCCAGCCTCCGTATTTTCTGCAATAGCCTACCGTGGGGAACCTTATCAAACGCTTTACTGAAATCCATATACACCACATCAACTGCTCTACCCTCGTCTACCTGTTCAGTCACCTTCTCAAAGAACTCAATAAGGTTTGTGAGGCATGACCTACCCTTCACAAAGCCATGCTGACTATCCCTGATCATATTATTCCTATCTAGAAGATTATAAATCTTGTCTCTTATAATCCCCTCCAAGACTTTACCCACACAGACGTGAGGCTCACTGGTCTATAGTTGCTGGGGTTGTCTCTACTCCCCTTCTTGAACAAAGGGACCACATTTGCTACCCTCCAGTCCTCTGGCACTATTCCTGAAGCCAATGATGACATAAAAGTCAAAGCCAAAGGCCCAGCAATCTCTTCCCTGGCTTCCCAGAGAATCCTAGGATAAATCCCATCAGGCCCCGGGGACTTGTCTATTTTCAGCCTGTCCAGAATTGCCAACACCTCTTCCCTACGTACCTCAATGCCATCTATTCTAATAGCCTGGGTCTCAGCATTATCCTCCACAACATTATCTTTTTCCTGAGTGAATACTGACGAAAAATATTCATTTAGTATCTCGCCTATCTCTTCAGACTCCACACACAACTTCCCATCCCTGTCCTTGACTGGCCCTACTCTTACCCTAGTCATTCTTCTATTCCTGACATACCTAGAGAAATCTTTTGGGTTTTCCTTGATCCTACCTGCCAAATACTTCTCATGTCCCCTCCTTGCTCGTCTTAGCTCTTTCTTTAGATCCTTCCTCGCTACCTTGTAACTATCAAGCGCACCAACTGAACCTTCACTCCTCATCTTCACATCGGCCTCCTTCTTCCTCTTAACAAGAGATTCCACTTCTTTGGTAAACCACGGTTCCCTCGCTCGACGCCTTCCTCCCTGCCTGACCGGTATGTACTTATCAAGAACACGCAGTAGCTGTTCCTTAAACAAGCTCCACATATCCAGTGTGCCCAACACTTGCAGCCTACTTCTCCAACCTAGCCCCCCCAAGTCATGTCTAATGGCATCATAATTGCCCTTCCCCCAGCTATAACTCTTGCCCTACGGGGTATACTTATCCCTTTCCATCACTAACGTAAACGTCACCGAATTGTGGTCACTGTCCCCAAAGTGCTCACCTACCTCCAAATCTAACACCTGGCCTGGTTCATTACCCAAAACCAAATCCAATGTGGCCTCTCCTCTTGTTGGCCTGTCAACATATTGTGTCAGGAAACCCTCCTGCACACATTGTACAAAAAACGATCCATCTAATGTACTCAAACTATATCTTTTCCAGTCAATATTTGGAAAGTTAAAGTCTCCCATGATAACTACCCTGTTACTTTCGCTCTTATCCAGAATCATCTTCGCCATCCTTTCCTCTACATCCCTAGAACTATTTGGAGGCCTATAGAAAACTCCCAACAGGGTGACCTCTCCTTTCCGGTTTCTAACCTCAGCCCATACTACCTCGGAAGAAGAGTCCCCATCTAGCATCCTCTCCGCCACCGTAATACTGTTTTTGACTAGCAGCGCCACACCTCCCCCTCTTTTGCCTCCTTCTCTGAGCTTACTAAAACACCTAAACCCCGGAACCTGCAACAACCATTCCTGTCCCTGCTCTATCCATGTCTCCGAAATGGCCACAACATCGAAGTCCCAGGTACCAACCCATGCTGCCAGTTCCCCTACCTTATTTCGTATACTCCTGGCATTGAAGTAGACACACTTCAAACCACCTACCTGAACACTGGCCCCCTCCTGCGAAGTCAAATCTGTGCTCCTGACCTCTATACTCTCAATCTCTCGTACCCTAAAACTACAATCCAGGTTCCCATGCCCCTGCTGTATTAGTTTAAACCCCCCCAAAGAGCACTAACAAATCTGCCCCCCAGGATATTTGTGCCCCTCAGGTTCAGATGTAGACCATCCTGTCTGTAGAGGTCCCACCTTCCCCAGAAAGAGCCCCAGTTATCCAGAAATCTGAATCCCTCCCGCCTGCACCATCCCTGTAGCCACGTGTTTAATTGCTCTCTCCCCCTATTCCTCATCTCATTATCACGTGGCACGGGCAACAACCCAGAGATAACAACTCTGTTTGTTCTCATTCTGAGCTTCCATCCTAGCTCCCTGAAAGCCTGCCTGACATCCTTGTCCCCTTTCCTATCTATGTCGTTAGTGCCAATGTGGACCACGACTTGAGGCTGCTCCCCCTCCCCCTTAAGAACCCGGAAAACACGATCCGAGACATCACGTACCCTTGCACCTGGGAGGCAACATACCAAACGTGAGTCTCTCTCGCTCCCACAAAATCTCCTATCTGTGCCCCTGACTATCGAGTCCCCAATTACTAATGCTGTGCTCCTCTCCCCCCTTCCCTTCTGAGCAACAGGGACAGACTCCGTGCCAGAGGCCCGTACCCCATGGCTTACCCCTGGTAAGTCCCCCCCCCCACAAGTATCCAAAGCGGTATACTTGTTACTCAGGGGAACGACCGCAGGGGATCCCTGCACTGACTGATTCTTCCCAGTCCCTCTTACAGTTACCCATCTATCTCCAATCTTTGGTGTAACTAATTCCCTGAAGCTGCTATCTATGACCCCCTCTGCCTCCCGAATGATCCGAAGTTCATCCAACTCCAGCTCCAGTTCCCTAACTCGGTCTTGGAGGAGCTGGAGATGGCTGCACTTCCTGCAGGTAAAATCAGCAGGGACACTAATGGCATCCCTCACCTCAAACATCCTGCAGGAGGAACATTGCACTCCCTTCCCTGCCATCCCTCTAACCTCCAACCAAGATCTGGTTAATAAATAAATAAAAACAAATTTTTAAAAAATATTATAATAATATGGCACTTACCTCACACCAAGAACATGTTGATGTTCTTATCGTTACAGGAATTCGTTTTATCGTTCCACATTTCCACGTTCTTTGTTATGGTACAACCTCGTTATTATGTCACACCCGACATCGCCCCTTGTATATAGTTAAGCCCCATGTACATGCTGTAAATATTACACACACACACACATTCAGCTGCACTCAGTACACATCTCTATTTATAACCACGTAGGCACATAATATTGTAAAAAAAAAAGGGGGGATGTCATGATATTCAAGTGAACATCACAGCACATACACACATACATAGTGATGGACAAATCAATGGACTAATTAGCACACACAACACGACAGCCAATCACAGACAAGAGCATATACAGTACAAAACAAGGAACACGACACTTCCTGGGGAGTCCAGCAGGAGACGGCTCAGGGCAAGGACCGCCAAGCCAGACACTCAGACAGTCACCATGTGCTGAGTACCAAGTTTGTTATATAAATAGTTAAAAGAAATAAAACTGCGTTGTACCAATCGCAACCGTGTTGGTTCGTCTGTGTCTCAGATTACCCAACACATCAACATAAGTTGTCCTTTTACTAAACAGTATGGCCACTCTCCCAGCCCTCATCCCTGAGCATACTTGATAGATTTGTCCCATCCAACTTTATATTACCCTCAGTCGGCCCTTCTCCTCAGCTGTGTTTCATGGAGGAAGACTATGTCGGCCCTCAGGCTTTTCAGATGGGGGCAGACTGATGTTCCAGGTAACTATCCTGATGGGGGTTTTTGTCACCCCCTCCTGCGGGGTCAGCCATTCTTACCTTGCGGAAGTGAACTGCACTCTGGGGTTTGCCTTTGTTTGGGGGCCATCCAAGATGGCCACCGTGACCTTCCTTGTTCCAGCCACCTCCATGTACAACCAACCTTCTACCCACTCTCCCCCCCCACCTCATACCCAATCCCTCCCGCCCCCACCAGACTTCCCACCCTTCCTACTCTCCCTGCCCTGTGCCCCTCTGAGATTTTCCCCTGTGCCTCCCCCTCTTGCCCGCTCCCCCCATTTCCCTGACTAGTTATTCTATTCCCCCATGCCCCCCCCCCCCTTCTGCCAGGTGCTCCCTCCTCTTGGTTTGGTACCTCTCTCTACCCTTTATCCCCCTCCCTGGGACATACAGACTTTCCTCACATAGAACGATAAACAGGCAACAGATCAATAAAAAAATAAAAAACAAATTTTAGACAGCGAGAGGAGCTCGAGCAAACTCATTGTACGTGGTCTGTGTGCATCCATCACTGTTGCATTCCTAGCCCATTTTTCCAGATGGATTTTTTTTTAAAAGTAGAATTTACAGTGCAGAAGGAGGCCGTTCGGCCCATCGAGTCTGCGCCGGCTCTTGGAAAGAGCACCCTACCCAAGGTCAACACCACACCTTATGGATTTGCCTGCTTCGGATTTGTCTCGAAGGGCCGAATGTTTCTCCACCTGTTCTGCCACTTTCAATGATCTATGCAGATATACATCCAGGTCCCTCTGCTCCAGCATCCCCTTAAGAATTTTACCCCTTATTTTATTTTGTCTGCCCATGTTCTTCCTACCAGAATGCACCACCTCACACTTCTCTGCATTGAACTTCATCTGCCACTGATCTGTCCACTCCACCAACTGGTCTCTGTCCTTTTGAAGGACACCTATACTATTCTCCTCACAATGCTTCCAAGTTTCACAGCATCCGTAAACTTTGAAAATGTCACCTGCACACCAAGATCAAAATCATTAACATAAATCTGGAAAAGAAAGGGTCCCAATACTGGAGAAATTCACTTCAAACCTTCCGTCAACCTGAAAAATATCCACTGACGGTTACTCTCTGCTTCCTATTACTCAGCCAATTCTGTATCCACATTGCGACTGCCCCTTCATTCCATGAGCTATAACTTTTCCCACTAGTCAATTATCTCAGTTATATGTATGACATATATTCTATCAAATGAGGAAATAATTTTAATATCCTTTATTCCGGCATTCTTATCCGGTCAATGTCAAAGTTAACCATTTAAATCTCTCCAGTATTGAAAAAGTAAACACATATTAATACACAGAAAGGCCAATCAGACTTTTCACAGAACAATGATCAGAATAATGAAGTGGAATTCTCAAAGCTCCAATGGAACAATTCCAGAATATGATAAATAAAACTGGAATTTAGTTTATGGAATTGCTGTAAGTCAGTGTCTGAGACATCATCCCCTAACTGACAGAAATCATGCTGTTGTTGCAAAAGAATTAATCTTCTTAATCATGGTAACACCTTGGGAGGGTTACTGGTAATATAACTAAACGGCTTCTAATATTTCTTACCGTGTACTGAATGCAGAATCACAAGCAGTAACAGAACAATATGGTGAACTGCTTTCATCTTGACATCTGAGCAGAAGAGGATTTGCCTGAGAGGGAGAGAAGTGATAGCTGCATTACTTGTCACAGATCTCATGTTACATCGACAGTGCACTCACACCAATGTCAAACAGGCTGTGCACCAATTATACCAAGTTTTTGTTGAGATGTAAACTCCCGGGGCCTGAAGTTCCTGAACTGTGGTTACATCCTGTGAACATTTCTGTGTTGTGTTATTTTTTTACCACTGTGCTGTGTTGTGTCTCTGGAGACTTTAATACAATACTATGATTGGCATCTGAAGAATGATCCTGAATTCAGGCAAGTCAGGTTTTGATATTTGACCATAATGTAATAATGTAACCACTGAGTTATCATTGCTTCCCTCAAGATTTGGTTCCCAATAGGAATTGCTCCTTTGATGAATGGATATCAGCGCTCTGTGCCTGTAGAATATGCTGCAGCCATGCTGATGGATGAATGCACAATATCTCAGGTAAGGCTGACTTGACTGGCAATGCTCCATTCGTCCTTAACCACTAAAGTGCTCTAATATAGGGGGAGTTCCCAGCGGTAACCCAATGTGATACTGCTGTCGGAGTGAAGATTACATTACAATAATCACCATAAATATCCAAAGTGATAACAGCAAAAAGCAAATTTTTTAAATGATTAATAAATGGGCTGAAAGTCCATTGGGGAGGGTTTTTTCATTAAGTTTCAGTGTACGCAAACGAGCCACTCTGGAAGCCATTTTATCCCAATACTATATCACGGAGCAATCCAGGTGCAATCATTGGGAAACTGTGGGAACAGAATGACATCATTGATAATGGAGTTGAGTTGAGTTGAAGATTAAAACTGGCTCCTCCCAGTTTCAGATTGATGTACTATCAATTACGACGAGGTGAGAGTAGAGAGTAATCGAAGCTTTATTACGCAGAGGTGTGTGGCCTCCTACAGCTGCTGCCGAAATGGCTGCAGTTCGGAGAGCACACACATTTATACTCCACCTACTGGGCGGAGCCAGCAGGCAGGGATCTACCCCCATACCTGTAGTACAGGGGCTTTACCGTAATACCCTTGTATGCAGTGTATGCACTACAACAGTGGTGACTACCACATTCACCTCCTGTTAAAAATGAGTCCAGCGGGGGTGGTGGAAAACTATTTACATACAGGTTGTTTTAAAATTTCAGAGAAGGTTACAAATTTAGACGATCGGGCACCTTGATCCGTCGTTGAGAGCGCCGCAGTGCCGGTGGCGACTCAGGCGTCGGCTCGGTCGTCGGTGACTCTGGGAGCGTGTCGACATCCTCTTCATCCCCGGGTGGGACCAAGGGGAGGATGGATTGTCCTGGAGTGGGGGCTGTGGTGGGGTGCACTGGGGGAGGGGAGGGTGGCGCCGGGGCAGCGGGGGGGGGGGGTATGGGGACCGAGCTGGCACCAGGTCCCTGAGGGAGCCTGTGTCTTGGCAGCCGTCGGGGTACGCTACGTAGGCGTACTGCGAGTTTGCATGGAGTAGCTGTACACTCTCAACCAACGGTTCCGCCTTGTGGAGCCGCACGTACTTGCGGAGGAGAACGGGTCCTGGACCTGCCAGCCATGTTGGGAGCGAAACCACGGAGGTGGACTTCCTGGGGAAGGCAAAGAGACCTTCATGGGGGGTTTTGTTAGTCGCCGTGCACAGGAGCGACCGAATGGAGTGAAGGGTGTTGGGGAGGACCTCCTGCCAGCGGGAGGCCGGGAGATTTCTGGACCGTAGGGCCAGCTGGACGGCCCTCCAGACCATCCCATTCTCCCGCTCCACCTGCCCGTTTCCCCGGGGGTTGTAGCTGGTCGTCCTGCTCGAGGCAATGCCCCTGTTGAACAGGTACTGGCGCAGCTCATCGCTCATAAATGAGGATCCCCGGTCGCTGTGGATGTAGGCGGGGAAACCGGACAGAGCGAAGATGATGTTGAGGGCTTTGATGACGGTGGCAGACGTCATATTGGGGCATGGGATGGTGATGGGGAATCGGGAATATTCGTCAACCACATTAAGAAAGTACGTGTTGCGGTTGGTAGAGGGGAGGGGCCCTTTGAAGTCCACGCTGAGGCGTTCAAAGGGCGGGAGACCTTCACAAGGCGCGCTCGGTCTGGCTGATAGAAGTGCGGTTTACACTCGGCGCAGACCTGGCAGTCTCTGGTGATAGCCCTGACTTCCTCGATGGAGTAGGGTAGGTTGCGGGCCTTTATGGAATGGTAAAAGTGGGTGACCCCTGGGTGACAGATATCTTCGTGTAGGGTCCGGAGTCGGTCCACTTGTGCGCTGGCACATGTACCTCGGGATAGGGCATCGGGGGGCTCATTGAGCTTACCGGGGCAATACAAAATCTCATAATTGTAGGTGGAGAGCTCGATCCTCCACCTCAAGATTTTATCATTTTTGATCTTGCCCCGCTGTGTGTTGTTAAACATGAAGGCAACCGACCGTTGGAGAGTGAGGAGAGTGAATCTCCTGCCGGCCAGGTAATGCCTCCAGTGCCGCACAGCTTCAACGACAGGTTGGGCCTCCTTTTCAATGGAGGAGTGCCGAATTTCGGAGGCATGGAGGGTGTGGGAAAAAATGCCACGGGCCTGCCTGCCTGGTTGAGGGTGGCGGCCAGAGCGACGTCTGATGCATCGCTCTCGACTTGGAAGGGGAGCGTCTTGTCGACCATGTGCATCGCGGCCTTGGCGATGTCAGCCTTGATACGGTTGAAGGCCTGGTGAGCCTCGGCCGTCAGTGGGAAAATGGTGGAGTGGATGAGTGCACGGGCCTTGTCCGCATAGTTAGGGACCCACAGGGCATAGTATGAGAAGAAGCCCAGGCATTGTTTGAGGGCCTTAGGGCAGTGTGGAAGGGGGAGTTCCATGAGGGGGCACATGCGATCGGGGTCGGACCCTAGAACTCCGTTATGAACCACATAACCGAGGATGGCTTATCGGTTCTAGCTGAACACCCACTTCTCCTTGTTGTAGGTTAGGTTGAGGAGATTGGCGGTGTGGAGGAATTTGGAAAGGTTAGTGTTGTAGTCCTGCTGGTCGTGGCCGCAGATGGTGACGTTATCCAGGTACGGAAAAGTGGCCCGCAGTCCGTACCGGTCAACCATTTGGTCCATCTCCCGTTGGAAGACTTCGGTTAGTGAGGCCGAAGGGAACCCTAAGGAAGTGATAAAGGTGGCCGTCCACTTCAAACGCGGTGCACAGGCGGTCCGCCTTGCGGATGGGGAGCTGGTGGTAGGCAGATTTCAGGTCCACTGTCGAGAAGACCCGGTACTGTGCAATCTGATTGACCATATCAGATATGCGTGGGAGGGAGTGCGCGTCGAGCTGCGTGTACCTATTGATGGTCTGGCTGGAGTTCACGACCATTCGGTGTTTCTCCCCAGTTTTCATCACTACCACTAGGGCTCTCCAGGGGCTGTTGCTGGCCTCGATAATACCTTCCCGAAGCAGCCGCTGGACCTCAGACCTGATGAAGGTCCTGTCCTGGGCACTGTACCGTCTGCTCCTGGTGGCGACGGGTTTGCAATCCGGGCTGAGGTTTGCAAACAGAGAAGGCGGGTCGACGTTAAGGGTCGTGAGACCGCAGACAGTAAGAGGTGGTAGGGGCCTGCCGAATTTCAGAGTTAGGCTCTGGAGGTTGCACTGGAAGTCCAGGCCGAGTAGCAAGGCAGCGCAGAGGTTGGGGAGGACGTAGAGTCGGAAGCCGCTGAACTCTACGCCGTGGATGGTGAGGGTGGCGGTGCAGTACCCCCAGATCTCCACGGAGTGGGATCCGGAGACCAGGGAGATTCTCTGATTAATGGGGTGTACCGTGAGGGGGCAGCGCCTTACCGTATCAGGGAGGATGAAGCTCTCAGTGCTCCCGGAGTCCAGAAGGCAGGCTATCTTGTGCCCGTCGACGTTCACTGTTGTCGACGTGGTTGTGAGGTTGTGCGGTCGGGACTGGTCGATCGTGATGGAGGTGAGAAGCGGCTGGTCGGCGGCGGTTGCAGGCGATGAGCGGCACGATGAGGTGCCCGACGGGCAGGAGCCCTGAGGCGGGGAAGATGGCAGCGCCCACGGGCAGCACGTGTTGTGAGGGGAGCAAGATGGCGGTGCCCATTGGCCGCACGTGGGGGGTACAGGGACAATAGCGGCATTGACCGGGCCTGGCACACTGCAGCGAAAAGTCCTTTCTTGCCGCAGGCCTTGCAGAGTGCGCTCCGCGCCGGGCAGCGCTGCCGGGGGTGTTTTGTCTGTCCGCAGAAGTAGCACTTGGGTCCCCCAGGGTTGGTTGGCTGCCGCGCGCCGCAGGCATGGGGTTGGCTGCGGGCGGTCGCTGATGGGGTCCACGATGGGGTGGTCGCTGGCGTGGTCCATGATGCCCAGGAGGGGTGGGCCGTGCGGTCGGGGGCATACGCCTGTACCTTGCGTGAGGCGACTTTGAGCGTGAGCACTAGTTTCTTGATCGCCGCGAGGCCAAGCGTAGCCCCTTCCAATAGGCGCTGGCAGATGTAGGCCGACCCTATGCCTGTAATGAACGCGTCTCTCATTAGCAGGTTAGAATGTTCAGCGGCCGAAGCGGCCTGGCAATCACAGTCTCTCACCAGGGCGAGCAGGGCACGCCAGAAATCTTCCACCGACTCACCGGGGAGTTGGTGCCACGTGGACAGGAGGTGCCTGGCGTAGATTTTGTTGGTCTGCTGAGTGTAGTTCTCCTTCAGTAGCGCCATGGCCTCTGCATAGGTAGGGGCGTCCCGGAATGAGGGGAAAGACATCGGAGCTTAGCCGCGTGTACAGAATCTGGAGCTTCTGTGCATCTGGGATTGGAGCTGTCGCAGATCCAATGTATGCTTCAAAGCAAGCTAGCCAATGTGCGAAGTCCTTTTTGGTGTTGTCTACTTGAGGATGCAACTGCAGGCGATCCGGCTTGATACGGAGATCCATCGTTGTAAAATCTCTGCTTAATAAATTGATGCACTATCAATTATGACTAGACGAGAGTAGAGAGTAATCGAGGCTTTATTACGCAGAGAAGTGTGGCCTCCTACAGCTGTTGCCGAAATGGCTGCAGTTCGGAGAGCACACAAATTTATACTCTGCCTACTGGGCAGAGCCAGCAGGCAGGGATATAGCCCCGTACCTGTAGTACAGGGGCCTTACCGTAATCCCCTCGTATGCAGTATATACAACAGTGATGCCTACCACACAGGTGGTGAACAATCCCTTCACCTGAAATGTCAGCACAGAAAGGTGGAGATCTGACACAACATCTCCACTTTCTGACTTGTATTGTTCAATTATCACCTGAAAACTGGGCAGAATCAAATGAGAGCAACCTAGCTTGCTGTTTCTGTCACTCTCCTCGTCTGTCTATCCCCCCCTCCACACTGTGTTCTTTGGTCTCTGTGGTTGGGAGACTTCATTCCTGTGGTAAGTGCTGAGAGAACATGCAGACATTCCATATCCCCATCTATGAACTTTAGTGATCAGGGTACGGTAACAGAGGGATCATGGTGCTGAACAGGCAACCCAAATGTAGCAAGTTAAAACAACATCATGATATTCAATAAATCTGGTGAACGGGAGGAGGGGGGCTGTCATGTGATGTGATCGTGGGAGTGGTAGCATTTTCATGAGCTCATCTTTTCATCCTTTATTTTATCCTGCTGCACATTTAATATTTGCTTATTCTTGGGTTATATGGCTTGCGTTCCGTCCCTGGAGTGCTGCTTTCCCTCCATATCCTTTGATCCCTTTAGCCGCAAATGCTACAGCTAACTCCTTCTTGAAAACAGACAATGTTTTGGCCTCAACTGCTTTCCGTGATCGGGAATTCCACAGGCTCGCTACTGTCTGGGTGAAGAATTTCACCTGATCTCTGCACTGAATGATTTACCCCGAATCCTCAGATTGTGACCTCTGGTTCTGGACTCTCCCACCATGATCTGGACAGGTTGGGCGAGTGGGCAAATCAATGGCAGATGCAGTATAATTTGGACAAGTGTGAGGTTATTCACTTTGGAAGCACAAACAGGAAGTCCCACCATCCCTGGAATCAGTCTGGTAAACCTTCGCTGGACTCCCTCCAGAGCTAGAAAATCCTTCCTCAGAAAAGAAGACCAAAACTGCACACAATAATCCAGGTGTGGCCTCACCAAGGCCCTGTACAATTGCAGCAAGACAGCCCTGCTCCTGTACTCGAATCCTCTCACAATGAAGACCAATATACCACTTGTCTTCTTTATCACCTATTTCACCTGCATGTTTACTTTCAGTGATTGGTGCCCAAGGACACCCAGGTCTCCTTGAACATTCCCCTCTCTGAATCTATAGCCGTTCAGATAATAATCTGCCTGGACTCAGCCGAGACAGCATGCTGGAAGTAAGGGGTCTTTGTGTCCCGATCGTTGGAAACTGAACAGCTACTTTACATCAGTCTTCATGGTGGAAGACTCCAGTGAGATGCCAGAGCTCCAGGGTCTTCAGAGGACAGAGGTGAGTGCAGTGACCATCACTAAGGAGAAAGCTCTGGGGAAACTGAAAAGTCTGAAGGTGGAAAAATCAACTGGATCGGATGGACTACACCCCAGAGTTCGAAAAGAGATAGCTGAGGAGATTGTAGAATCTTAGAATTTACAGTGCAGAAGGAGGCCATTTGGCCCATCGAGTCTGCACCTACTCCTGGAAAGAGCAATTGGTGGTGATCTTTCAGGAATCACTGGAGGCAGGGAGGGTCCCAGAGGACTGGAAAGTGGCTAATGTAACACCGCTGTTTAAGAAGTGAGGGAGGCAGAAGACAGGAAATTATAGGCCGGTTAGCCTGACTTCAGTCATTGGGAAGATTTTAAAGTTCATTATTGAAGATGAAATCGCAGAGTACTTTGAATGCATGATAAAATAGGACTGAGTCAGCACGGCTTCGTTAAGGGGAGGTCATGTCTGACAAATCTGTTATTTGAGGAAGTAACAAGGAAGTTGGACAAAGGAGAACCAGTGGATGTGATTTATTTAGATTTCCAGAAGGCCTTTGAAGGCACAAGAGACTGTTAAATAAGTTAAGAGCTCATGGTGTTCAGGGTAAGATCCTGGCATGGATAGAGGACTGGCTGACTGGCAGAAGGCGGAGAGTGGGGATAAAGGGGTCTTTTTCAGGATGGCAGCCGGTGATTAGTGGTGTGCCTCAGGGGTCTGTGCTGGGACCACAACTTTTCACAATATACATTAATGATCTGGAAGAAGAAACTGAAGGCACTGTTGCTAAGTTTGCAGATGATACAAAGATCTGTCGAGGGACAGGTAGTATTGAGGAAGCAGGCGGGCTGCAGAAGAACTTGCACAGGCTAGGAAGGTGGGTAAAGAAGTGGCAGGTGGAATACAATGTGGAAAAGTGTGATTATGCACTTTGGAAGGAGAAATGGAGGCATAGACTGTTTTCTAAATGGGGAGATGCTTAGGAAATCAGAACACAAAGGGACTTAGGAGTCCTTGTTCACGATTCACTTAAGGTTAACGTGTAGGTTCAGTCAGTAGTTTGGAAGGCAAATGCAATGTTAGCATTCATGTCGAGAGGGCTAGAATACAAGACCAGGGATGTACTCCTGAGGCTGTATAAGGCTCTGGTCAGACCCCATTTGGAGTATTGTGAGCAGTTTTGTGCCCCGTATCTAAGGAAGGATGTGCTGGCCTTGGAAAGGGTCCAGAGGAGGTTCACAAGAATGATCCCTGGAATGAAGAACTTGTTGTGTGAGGAACGGTTGAGGACTCTGGGTCTGTACTCGTTGGAGTTTAGAAGGATGAGGGGGGGATCTTAATGAATTAATGAAACTTACAGGATACTGCGAGGCGTGGATAGAGTGGACGTGGAGAGGATGTTTCCACTTGTAGGAAAAATTAGCGGACCCAATCTCAGTCTCAAAATAGAGATGAGGAGGAATTTCTTCAGCCAGAGGATGGTGAATCTGTGGAACTCTTTGCCGCAGTAGGCTGTGGAGGCCAAATCACGGAGTGTCTTTAAGACAGAGATAAATAGGTTCTTGCTTAATTTGGGGAGGAGAATGGGGATGAGGAAAATATCAGCCATGATTGAGTGGCGGAGCAGACTCGATGGGCCAAGTGGCCTAATTCTGCTCCTATGTCTTATGGCCTTATTCCTCATCCTGACAACTGCCGCATTCCTCAGTTGTTATCCTGGGCTTCACTCCCTGATAATCTTCTTGTTGCCTGTTAATGTATTTTATCTGCTTGCCGGGAAGTAAATATTTTGGGTGTGATGTCCTGCACCTCTGGTGATCCTGATTTGAGAAGGTTATATCATGTTAAACTGACTATTGGATTTGAGATTTGTGCACAGTTTCTTTATCCTAATATCTCCTTAGAGGGAGGCTGAGCAGAGCTGGAGCGGGGGGACGGGTGGAGGATGCGGTTGTTTAGGTTAGTTCGGTTATCGCTTTGTTCGAGGAAGGCCTCCCCATGGTCAGAGCTAATTTTTTTCCCTTGGTTTCCCTTTTTTCTTCTTCAGGCCCAGGCTGACTTTGTATTTTCCTGTGTGGAGTGGGATTTGTCGGAATCCTCTTTAGGGAGGAGTCAGTCATTTGTCCTGGTACAGGTCTCCCTCTTCAACTGTTCTAATTGCTGTCAGGGATGATGAGAGCGAGACCTGTCTGTCTTTATCTTTCCTTTTTCAGGCCCAAACAGAGGCTGTGTTATCCAACTGCAGCCCTCAAATAAAAAGGCAGCAGGGTGATCGAGCCCTGATCGATTGATTGGACGTTTGCCTGGGACCACCCAAAAGGGCACAAAAATCCCAGAGATAAAAGGTGCTGCGCACCCCCTCATTCGCTCTCTCGACAACTGCCTACAATGGTGACTCTTCACCGGCCGAAGAAGAGGAAGACCATCCACGCCATCGACGGAAGGACCAGATCCAAGGACAATGATGACCAGCAACAGACTATCAACACTGCCAGGCCGCGGACTCCAGATAAAGGCCATATCTGCCTGGTCGCTTGAAAGTTAAGTTAAGGTCTTGCAAGTAATAACTTTGTAGTTTAACTTATGTGTGTGTGATTGAAACAACCTTAACCTTGTGTACTCGCCAATCAATTAGATTATTGTACGAAACAACTTGTGGTCATTTGTCCATCGTATATGGGTTAAGGACACACTGTGGTTTAGGAGTAACAACATCTTGTAGTTATATCCTGGCTGCCTGTTCTGGCCTGGGCCCGGAGAAGATTTACTTTCTTTTACTTTTCCATGGAGGACCTTGGGCTGAGGATTCGGGCTGGTGGTACCTGGTCCTCTCTTTGTCATTTTTTCATCTTATAGTTGCGGGGGAGGGGTGTCTGTCTTGGTCAGGGTCTGGGGACGGGTTTAAATTGCAATTTAAAAGTTAGTCAATGTGCCCTTAGCACTGGGATTCTCCGGTTGTTGTTTTCCTCTTCTGTCATTTTGCTATTAAAGCTATGGTATGATGTAGGTCTGTAATGTATCCTGTTCAGGTACAGACAAGTCATGTATCCCTGGCAGGAACTTGTTGGGGATTTTGCCCCTGATTTATTCGGTCTTATTTGTCCCAATTATGTAATGACTTGTTTTGTGCTGTATCTGTCGTACATTGATCCCGATAGTTATCTTTCTTCTTACGCTGTTTTGTGACGCTTTTTATTAAAAATTTGAAAATAAACATTAAAAAAAGCATAGAACCATGGAAAGGTTCAGCCACTGTGCCTGTGTCAGCCAAAACAGGAACTAGCTGCTACCTGATGCATAGCTGTGCAGATTCCAGCACATCAGATGCAGATCCAGGCACGTTTTAAATGAGTTGAACATTTCAGCCTCAATCACCAACTCAGGCAGTGAATTCCAGACACCGACCTTTGGGTGGAAACGTCTTTGGGTGGAAACATTTTGCCTCATGTGGTAGTATGTATTGGGGGTCATGTGGGACTGCTGTGCGCTACACCTCATGCCCCCACTAATCGTTTTACCAATAACCTTAAATCGGTGCCCCCAAGCTAGGGGAAACAAATCTTTTCCATCTACTCTGGCTCGGCCCCTCAGTCTTGTACACCGCAAAAGGTCACCATTAGCCTCCTCTGGTCTAAGGAAAACAACCCGAGCCTATCCAATCTCTCCTCATTGCTACAAATTTTCAAGCCCTGGCAACATTCTTGTAAATCACCCCTGGCCTCTCTCCAGAGCAGTTATGTCCTTCCTGTAAAACGGTGACCAGGACTGGCTGGGGTTGGCTAACCAAGTGCAGCTTAAGTGCTGCTCGACTTTGTTAGCGGGACGCTGGCGAGCGCGGTGCCGGCGAAGTGGCTGGCGAGCCTTCATTTACGGCATTGAATAGCATTGCCGGCCTCGATGGGCCAAGAGGCGGGAAGCTCGCGGCAATTCCCGCTCGCTACAACATTTGGAAATCTTTCCAGAGAATAGTGCCAAACTCTCACTGCATTGAGAATCTAACTGATGGTTTTGGACCAACCACGGTGTTGCCTGTCGAGTCTCCCATGACTTCAAAGTGGTTGCTTATCTGACTCCTGGGTTTTTTTGTTCAATTTCATGGCTTTCGTCATGGTCATCTAAAATCTATTCTCTACACATCTAGCGAAGGAAGTTGGAAACATTTAAACTGCTTTGTGTTACAATAGCCAGTTGATGTTTTAACTGGATGGGAAGATCTCAGAATGGCTCAAAGGACCATGGTTGCGGCAGGTGAATCTCGTTAAGAGCCCTCTCACGGTCTTCCCAGCAGTCTTCATGCCTCACGGGATTCACCCAAGTCCTACGAGGCTTCAGAGTCAGAATCTCGCCAAGGGGCGGGACCAAATGGAGGTGTGCAGGGTAGGTAAGTAGGGGTAGGTAATAGGAGGTTAAAAGGGTGATGGGGGTTCCTGGAAGGGAGGGGCTGCTGGAAGGGAGGGGCTGCTGGAAGGGGGCCTGACATGGGGGGACCCCATAGTGGACTCTCCTCACTTGGGGGGTGTGGGTAGTGCCCATGTTTGTGGGGGTGACATTACCCATGGGTGGGGAGGGAACACACAAGCTCACAAAGAGATCACCCAATCTCGGAGTTAAGCTCCCAGTGACTAAGTGTCACTGAACAGCGGTGGGGAACTCGCCGACAGAGCTGGTGGGAAACTCCGTGAAAAACCCGCCACAAATTAACTTCAAACTTGTAACTTTTACTTTTTCTGTAAAACATGGAGGATCAGAGTCACAGGACTACTAATTAGTTTTAATAAGAAAAAGTATATTAAACATGAAAAGTTGGATTATGATGCAATACTTTTTAAAAAATGTTTTTATTCTCCATTTTCACATTTTCCTTCAAAATTTACACCCCATCCACAAACAGTAAATGGTAACAAATACAAAATCCATCCCCTTAACAATAACAACGATCCCATCCTCCCACCATCCCAAACAACAGCCCACCTGTCAATATATGCATCCAATAAAACAAACCCTCCCACAGTGGAAACAAAAAACAAAGGAGAAAAAGAAAAAGGAGTCCGGGACCGCCCATAGAACAGTACAGCACAGAACAGGCCCTTCGGCCCTCGATGTTGTGCCGAGAATCCCATTTGCCGGTTTTCTGCCCACTCACTGAGCCTGTCAATGCCTTGGAGATGGTGGAGGGTAAATCTACTGGAATGGCACCGGGATGAGGGACCTCAGTTCATGTGGAGAGACCAGAGAAGCCGGTGGTTGTTCTCCCAACAGCAGAGGAGGTCAAGGGGAGACGTGATGCATGTGTTGAAAATTTTGAAGGGTTGTGATTCAGTAGATGCAGAGAAACTGTGGCAGGAAGGTCAGTAACCAGGGAGGCACAGATCTGCATCAGTGCCAGAGGGGGGGGAAGAGCTGTTTCCCCTCAGTGAGTTGTGGAGCGCTTTGTCCGAAAACACCATTAACTTATAGAGCCCACTCCCCCCCCCCTACACTCATCAACACCATCCAATCTCTGAAAGAGTACCGTACATGATACCCAAGAGTTGTAACCCCGCCTCCCCCCCCCCAACTCTCCTCCCGTCCACTGCCTCTTGTAAAACTCCTCCTCCCAACCTCGGTTCCTTCCCCCCAGCTTTCCACCCCGGCTAGACCACTCGGACCCTGTTCTGCCAGGCTCCGATGGCCGCAGCCCCTCCCCCCACCTCACTCCCGTTCACTGGCCGGCTTAAACCGGCCAGCGTGGAGGCCCCCGCCCGGGTCCCTTTACCCCTTGCCCGGCCCTAGGAAAGCCCAGAAATCCCCTTTTAGCGCACAAACCCCGCATATCCACCTACACCCCAAAGAACCCTCATTTCGAGTGAAAGTCCCGTCCCTTCCCTTGTCCAAATATATACCACATTGGCTCCTTTAATCTCTACACCCGCGCGCAGTGATACAAAAAAGAAAATACAGTCATGAGGCTACATCGGTACATGACCATTTCTCAGTTCTGCCACAGTCCTTCTGCCTTCGCAAACTCTTCCGCAGCTTCCGCCGTCCCAAAATAAAAGTCCCTGAGCTTGTAAGTCACCCTCCGCTTCGCTGGATATACAATGCCGCACTGCACCTTGCTAATGTACAGTGCCCTCTTCACCCGGTTGAAGGCAGCCCGCCTCCTCGCCAGCTCCACCATAAAGTCCTGGTATACACATATACCAGCTCCAGCCCACTGCACCACCCGCTTCTGCTTGGCCCAGCTCAGGACCTTCTCCTTCACACTGTACCTACGGAAGCACAGAGTCACTACCCTTGGCGGCTCACTCGCCTTTGGTATAGGCCTCCACAACCGATATGCCCGATCGAGCTCATATCGGGAGGGATCCTCCCCCTCCCCCAATAGTTTTGCCAGCATCGCGGCAAAATTCTCAGTCGACATCGGTCCTTCAACTCCTTCGGGCAGCCCCACAATCCTCAAATTCTGTCGCCTGGATCTGTTTTCCAGGTCATCCATTTTTCCTCGCAGATCCTTGTTAATCTCCATCACCTTCCGCATCTCCGTCCCCATCGAGGTAAGTTGATCACCGTGCTGCAATAATGTCTCCTCCACTTCCTTCAGCGCCTCCCCTTGCTCCCGCACCTCCGCCACTGCGCTCGCCACCGCTGTTGTCACCGGGGAAACCGCCTCCTCCACCAGCACACTCAAAACCTCCCTCATCTCCTTCCTCACCGTCTCCATGCATTTTGTAAACTGCCTTTCGAATTCTGCAGCCATCACCTTAGTTATTTCTTCAGCTGTAAGCAATGCGGCCTCCCCTAGTGCTCCAGTCTCCATTTTCCTTGGTGACCCCGCGGTGACCTTTCCACTCCCCAACGGACCTTCAGCTGTTTTTTTACGGCCGTTTTTTTGCTCACCCTCGACATTTTCATTTGCTGTGCCTTCACTGTGCCTTCTCCCTGCTTTTGCCGCCTCCGTGGACCCTGGGACCGGGCTTAAAGCCCCGAAAATGCCATTCCCGAATGGGAGCCCTCCATTGTGCGACTGCCTCCCGCCCGCCATCACCGGAGGTCCCCTCAATACTTCTTTTATTCCCCCCTCAGATTAAGAAATACAAGCAGATTTAAGATTAACATGGATTAAACTGTACATTGTAAATATACTATGGTCTCATTAACACACAAAGTCCCTTGAGTGCACACAAGGTGCCTGTGGTCAAATACACACTCCACGCTGAATCCCAAGTGAATGTCTTTGGATGTCTCCTCAGAATCCACAGAATCCCCCAGATGATTGTCATATGAGAATTTCCAAATTCCATTCCCAAAAACACATTTGTTCACAATTAGAATTTGCATATAAAATCCAGTCCAGGTTTTACAAAAACACTTTCAAACCAAGCTTACACTCTATTTTTCCAAATCCCGTCCAGCATTTTATACCAGTAATTTTCAAACTCAGGGTCGCAATCCATGGGTGGGTCACAGTCGGCTGTCGGGGGGAGGGTCGTCGGAAAAAAGTTTGAAAAATACTGTTTTACACCAACCCCTTTCAGATTTCTTTGTCTTAAAGGCTTCAACACAAACTCTGAGGTCCAGCCACTGATTTACTTGTGAAGTCGGCCATTTTCCAAGATCATATTTTTATCTCATCTCATCAAACATTCTTCATTCATTGGACTGTTTGATTGGACCGATTGGCACGGTTTATAATGTGCCCACAATGCAGAAGGGGACACCCGGATGGACATTCGTTTAAATCCCCTTCTGCACAGCTGAGAGACCTTTAATTCGAAATTGATGGAAGACCCTTGTTCTGCCCAGCAACAGCATGAGGCTGCATCTTAAAACGGCCCCCTGGCCAGGAGATCGGGATATCTGCGAGTTAAGACCCTGGCAGTGGGATATATGGCACAACTGTATTGCAAAGACGTATGAAAGAATGAAATAATATATTAATAAAATGGCCAAGGCAGGCAAAGAAACCAGAATAGGAGGAATAAAAGAAATGTATAAATTAGATTAGCGTCCCCCACACACACAGCAGGACAAAGGTGACATTAACACCTCATCTAGCAAATACAGAAATAAACACATAGCACAGCCACAGACATCGGAGGTCGATTTAGTTAAGGAGACACATCAGGGAGATAATGGGAAACACATTAAAGAAGGGAAGGACACTCGGAGCAAGCACAGATAATCTCATCAACACGAACACACACCATACAGATGCAAATTGACAAGGGAGGGACACCGGAGCGAGCACAGATAATCTCATCAACACGGACACACACCATACAGGTGCAAATTGACAAAGATGCATATTCTCAGTTTAAACCTGTCTGAGAAATCTAAATCAAAACTACCCTTTAACTATTATGTATGAGCAAATGTTCCCACTCGAATTTGGATTCCTATAAAAATCCAGAGCGAATTTGTAATTGTTGAGATCAACGTGGGCCAAGCCACTGTCTGAGCTGGCTGCGTGGGTCTCCCTGAAGGCTTCAGTAATTGTACAATAAAGAACAACGCTTTGAACCTTGCCTTGAGACTCGGCCTCTTGACTGCACTGGTACAAGGGATTTTTCCCTACAACACTTGATTATTTCAAAAGGTATCTCAAAAACCTGAGCACTACTGCAGATATCATTCTAACCTCTCCTGATTCAACTGTGACTTTACTGAACGGTAATCTGTTCTTATTGCCAGTTTCCTCTGTTCTGCACTGGGCTTTAGATACCTATTACTCCATGGTATGGCTTTTCTTCTTGCAAGGCTTCCCGTTAAAACGGAGAACAAAGGAAAGCCCTTTGATCTGGGAAGTGGGCCACTTGTTGATAAGCAACGATTTATCCTTC
This sequence comes from Scyliorhinus torazame, assembly GCF_047496885.1. Classification (NCBI taxonomy): domain Eukaryota; kingdom Metazoa; phylum Chordata; class Chondrichthyes; order Carcharhiniformes; family Scyliorhinidae; genus Scyliorhinus; species Scyliorhinus torazame. The sequence goes on along the minus strand of NC_092720.1, from coordinate 213,334,166 downwards.
CCTTGGCTTATTTATTCTTCATGCCATAGATCTCTCTAAGCACAATAGAATTGTAATTGAAACGTAACCAACTCACACACATACAGAAACCTTCATACAACATGAATCTAACTAAGTTTTACCCTTCCAGACACAGAAACATTAAATTAAACACACATAAACGATACCTTGGGCGTGATTCAACTAAATGGGAAACATGTCCCATAGCAAGCACGTTTAGCTGCGTGTTTCCCGGCCCTCACAGCGTCGAGGTACACATGGCTATAAAACACCACTCACATTAAATAAGGGACCTCAGCAGGGAATGCACCGCCAAGGCCACACATAACCCTGTTCACAATACCAAAGAGCTCTGCACGCTGGAACTCCCCAGTATAGCGAGGGATCGGGAGGCTAAAGACAGTGATCACATCCACAATGGGCACGATTTACATTGTAACGTCTCACGAGATCCTGTTAGATCTTTCAAGGTGTTGCGAGCCGGGTAGATCCCAAGAGTGGAGTCTCCTGGGTCTATCGGCCATGCGTCACTGTGGCGAGCTGCTTCTCGGATGCAGTGTGGCCATTATATCGCGCCCAAGCTAATGATTACCAATAAAAATATAAATCTCTGAAAACTACCTTTGTTTTCCTAACATTAGCTCATTTAAATGTGTGAATAATTTTATTTCAGGAGAGAGGAGAGGAGCTCTGAGAACTGCATCAATTCCGTGTGGTGCTCAGTCAATAAAATTTTATATACCTTCCCTTGTTTATGATAAAAACTTTGTAAGAATTAAACTTACTTAGTGTCACTTCTAATCTCCCCTTTGAAATTCAACAACTGAAAAGCCAAGTCTCCGCTTACTTCATAATGCAAATTTTAGACGTGACCTATTTAGCTGTAAATCACACACCATAACCCCTCATTACAAATATATCAACTTAACAACATTACCCTTCTATCTATCAGTTCTCACAAGCTGTCTCTCTTAATCTATCCCAGTTTAATTAATTATGGAAACACACACCTTACCATCTGGCATTAGAAGGATTTATCGGTTGATACTGTTGCTAACTTTGCCTTAGTTTAATTGCTCTGTTTTATCACCTTTGCTCTTGAGTCGCCAGGTATCTTTATACCGCCACGTGGTTCAAGTCCAAGTAATGATCAATAATCCAATACACCGATTAGTAAGATTTAAATCAAAGCACATTTATTATACACAGTAATCACTACTCATGCATAAATTCTACGTCTAAGCTACTTTTACAACCAGCAGGCCTATACTTAACTTGGAACTGGCCCACCAGGTCAGGGAAACAAATGGCCTTTCGTTCAGGTTCTGAGCTTGCGGGATTCGAAGTTGGTACAGATTGATAGCTAGGAGCGCCTATCTCGTAGCGAGCGTTGAAGTAAGACTTACAAGTTCGATTGGCTGCTGAAGAGTGAAGAGAGCTGGAAGAGAGCAACTTGAACTTGGGCTCAATTCTTATAGTCCCCAGGGGCTTCCCGCCTTTCGGGGTGGACCCTGTACCTGGTCCCAAGTGATTGGACTTTGTCCCAATCACTTGGCTCGATTTTCTCCAATGCTGGAGCGGTTCCCTGATCGATGGGCGGTCTTCAGGTGGTCGTTCACCTCCTTTTGTGTAGGCTTCTGCTGGCGCCAAAGAGTCTGGTTTTGCTTTGTGTGTCTAAATGTTGCTTATTGTTCCCGGGGATTGCTCATTAGTATGCAGATGGCTGGTGTTTTGTTATGCTGATGGTTGCTGGTATCGATCTTGTCTGGCCTTTCCAGAGGTAAATACACAGCCAACCTGCAGCTGCTCGTTTTTGTCCTGTTGGCTGACTTTCCCATCAGCCTTTGCCGTTCGCCATTTTGAATCGAGAGTTGGCCATTTTAAGTGGCTACAGTCCCTCCTTGTGATCCTAACGCGAAGCGTGAAGGATCACATAACTATGTTGCTTTCCATTCCCTGACCTGGGGGGGGGGAGCACTTCCTTCATGGCCTCTGCACTGACCATAGCTATGCAAAAAAATTTGAACTAACAATTCTAAGGGCGCTATGTCAAACAGGGACATGCATTACAAAACAATAAACTGGAAACCTCTAACTATTCTTAATACACTACACTCACTTAAACATTTCATTATCCTAACTTCCTCAACCATACAACAAAATCATAGCAGACTGCCAAGCCAAGTGGTGTTGTTCTGCTGGACCATTTTTCTGAGTGTGGATTTTAGGGTCCGATTCATGCGCTCCACGATACTACTCGACTGTGGGTGGTATGCTATGTGGAATTTTTGGGTGATGCCAAATATCGTGAGGACGTTCTGCATGACACGTCCCGTAAAATGGGAGCCTTGGTCTGATTCAATGCTGCGGGGGAGTCCCCATCTTGTAAAGATGTGGTGGGTCAAAATCTTGGCTGTGGTTTTTGCAGTGTTTGTGCGAGCTGGGAATGCTTCCACCCATTTCGTAAATGTGTCAATTACCACAAATACATATTTATAGCCATTCCTGCAAGGGGGCAATGGTCCTATAAAATCAATCTGGAGGTTAGTCCAGGGGCCATTAACGGGTCGGGTGTGGCTGAGTTGAGCCTTTTTGGCATATCTGTCCGGATTATTCTGGGCACAGATAAGACACTTCTCGATGTAATGGTTTACATCTTCCTTTAAATTCGGCCACCAACAAAGCTGCTTGAGATGGGCTGTAGTGGGATCGATTCCCTGGTGTCCATGACCATCATTGAACAAACAAATCAGTTGATTCCTGTCCTGTTCAGGAACCACATAGAGGGTGTCTTTTAACACCACACCGTCATGTGTGGTCAGTGCATTTCTGAACCTCTCATAGGATGCTGGATATTTTCCTTTTACAATCTCCCTGAGATTGCTGTCCTGCTTCTGGGCCTCCACTAGATCCTCGATCTTTGTCTGTGAGACCTGAACTGCACTCACTGGCGCGCTTTCGGGGGGTGTCCAAAGATATCCATGCTTGGAACCTGCTTTAGCCAGTGCGTCGGCTTTTACATTTCCAGGGGGGGAGGAACGATGGTGACTGCGAACTTTGATTATCCCAAAAGTCCTGTTCTGGGCTCGGTCTAAAATGTGACGGAGCAATGGGGCTGAGGGGAGGGGTTTTCCGTCTGCGGAAACAAATCCTCTTGTTTTCCACAGAGGCAGGAATTCCGTGAGGCTGTTGCAGACTTAGAGGCTGTCCGAGTATATGTCTGCTGGGCTGGGGAAGGAATCTGGGTGTTCAACTATATACGCGATGGCCGTGAGCTCTGCCGCCTGCGCGCCTAAGTGGCCTGGAAGTTTTAACGCTATTTCCTCAAGGGCGCGTCCCCGACATAAATACCGCAACCTGTTATGCGCTTCCCATCCAAGACTGTAAAGATCCATCCACATAGATCTTTATGGGCTCACACGTGTCCCGTGTGCTGGGGGCTCTGGGTTGAACTACCAATCTTTCTGAGGGGTGTTTTAGCGATAAAGGGGCCTGTGTTGTGGTGTGGAGAGATGATCTCACATTCATGGGGGGTTCCGGGGTACTGTAAGTTGTCGGCTAAGTAGTGCGCCTTTGTCCTTTTCACAGTGATGTCCCGTCCCTGCAAGAGAAGGGACCATCTGGCTGCTCTTATTTGGCTTACTGTACCGTCCTCGAGTCGTCCGTCTAGTAAAAGTTGGGTGGGGGTGTGTTCGGTGAGAATTGTGATGGGGTTCAGTCCGGTAATATGTGAAAAATACTGCACTGCTCAAAATACTGCGAGCAGGTGCCTCTCACAGGCTGAAAATCCCTGCTCCACAGCATCTAAAAGTCGGGAAGCATAAGCTACGGGTCTTAACTGGTCGTGCCGTTCCTGCAGGAGCACGGCTGAAAGGGTGTGGTCTGTGGTCGCTACCTCTATAGCGCAAGGGGAAAGCGGGTCGGAACTTGCAGTGCGGGGGCTGCTATGAGTGCCTGTTTTAAAGAGTCCACCGCATCCGTATGCTGCGGAAGCCATTCCCAGGGGGCTCCTTTCTTTAGGAGGTCTGAGAGGGGCGCTGCCTTGCTGGCGAAACCGTCAATGTGGTTTCGGCAGTAGCCAACCAGCCTAAAAACGACCGGAGGGCTGAAACGTTCTGGGGAAGGGGTAATTTAGCAATCGAGTCAATCCTTTTATGATCGATCTCGCGTTTACCGTGTGTGATAATTGTTCCCAAATATATCACCTTATCTTCCAAAATCTGGGCCTTTTTGGGGTTGACTTTACAACCGATTGAGTGTAATAGTTCCAGGAGTTCGGACAGAAGCTCAATGTGCTCTTCCTTGGTGTCTGTCTGCAGTAGTAGGTCGTCTACATACTGAACCAGACATTCGGGGCGAGAGAATTTGGCTAAACCATTTGCCAGCAGTCGGTGGAAAATGGAGGGGGAGTTGTGGAATCCTTGTGGCAGGCATGTCCACGTGTACTGCTGTGCTTTAAAGGTGAAGGCAAATTTGTACTGGCACGCCTTTGCCAATGGAATGGACCAGAATCCATTACTGACGTCCAAAACCGTAAAGAATCGGGAATTGAGTCCCTGCTTGAGCATGGTCTCGGGACTTGCTGCTACTGTGGGGGCTGCTGCGGGGGTGACTTTGTTGAGTTCCCGGTAATCGATGGTCAGTCGCCATGATCCATCGGGCTTTCTCACTGGCCAAATCGGGGCATTATTAGTGGAGGCTACTGATCTAAGTACGCCCTGCTCTAATAAGCTTTCTATTACCTTGGAGATTTCTCCCTTTGCCTCTTGGGGAAATCCATACTGTTTTTGGGGCCTAGGGTCAGGTCCTGTTACCTGTACGGAGCCAGTCATCCGTTCACAGTCGTGCTTGTGGGTCGCGAATGCTGTCCTGTTCTTTTGCAGAACTGCCCTAACCTGCTTGTCCGTACTAAGCGTGGTCGGGTTCAACCAAAATTCGACTACGGCGCGAATTTTGTTCACATACTCTCCTATGTTGAGCGTTGCGGAGGCTCTTGCGGATTTTGCCATCTTCCAGACACACTGGTTGACTGGATCGAATGAAAGATTGTGGGAATTCATGAAATCGATTCCCAGAATGTGTTCTGCTGTGTGGGGCAGGTCAACTAAAACCACGGGGTGTTTGGTGGTAATGTTGCCGATTTGAATGGGCACAGGGGCTGTGATGTGTCCCTGCTGTGAGTGGCCTGTAATGCCGCTGAGGGGGATAGTGGCTGTAGTGGGCCACGTGTCTTTTTGAAACAGGGTGGAGGAATTTATTGTGGTGCGGGACCCTCCTGTGTCCCAGAGAAATTCGATGGGCTGTCCCCGAATTTTTGCTGCAACTACCAGTCACCTGGACCTATCCCAAAGGGTGTCGCAGACCCAACTGGGGGAGCCCGTACACCGTCAGTCCGTTCCCGTCAAGTCCGTCTGATCCGAACGGGCGCTAACGCTATGGGCTCTGTCTTTTTCTGACTCATAGTGCCCGTCTGCTGGGTTCTCTGTGGCCTTTTAGGGGCATTGCACTCTCTTGCGAAGTGTCCCAACTGTCCGCAGTTGTAACACTCTTGTGACTTGGGTGGGGGCTGTTCTTTCCCTCATTCACCCATGCGGGGTTCTGGTGTGTTTTTACCGCCTGTATATCTGCGCCGGCCTGCTTTTCCTCGGGATTCTTGACTGCGGATTTGCTTTGTATAGATTGCTCCCAGGCGCGGGACAATCTTTTCACTACCCACTTCTCGTTATGGGCCTCCTCTGAGGGATCATAACTCGTGCAAGCTTTCTGTCCTGTTTCTGTGGCATGGGAGATAAGGGTGCGGGTCCATTTGGCCATGTTGTCTGGGGACAAATGGGCACGGTCTAAGTCTCCAAAGACTGCTGCAAAGTGGATCCACAGGCGTCCAGCAAACGCTGTGGGGTGCTCGGATTTCTTTTGCCTACATTTGTTGAGGCCATCTACGGGGTCACCCCGGTTCTACCCGATCGCATCCAGGATCGCGGTATGCATTTCTGCAAGGGTGCCTCCTCCTACATTCTGTGGGTCGGGAAGGGCTGCTGCTACTGACGGATCTAAACTTAAAACTGTGAGCTTTACATGCTCTCGCTCATCCAGGCCGTACATGGTCGCCTGATGCTTAACTGTGGCAAAAAAATGGTGGGGGTCTGAGGTGGGGAGGAACGGTGTGATCTTATCACACGCGTCCCGTAATTGGGTCACTGTTAAGGGGGTGGAGTATAGAAATTCCGCATCGTCCGATGTGGCTGTGCGGTGGGTGGTTACTGGGTTCATTGGAGCTTGAACTATTTGCTGTGTGGGGGGGTTGGGGCGCCTTTCTCTTTTGTGGCTTTCCCTGCGCACATGTTCCCTGAACATATCTCTGCGCTGTTTCGTTCAATTCTTCCCATCAGGGCCGTCTTCCTGATCTAATTTGTCTCCAAAAGTTTCCTGGAAACCTTTCTGAATAGAAAGCAGCGATTGCAGCTCTGCAATCTGCTTCCGGCACTTTGCGTGATCTATGGTGCTCTGTCTCTGTTCTGTGGTAGCAGCGTGGAGTGCTCTTAATGCTGCCTTGAGATCACTACGCTGTTTCTGTAATGCCTCTACCTGTTTTTCTGTTTCTTCTCGTACCAGGACTGCACGTTGCGTGTCCTGATAGGCCTTTTCATATTGAGACTGGGAGCTGCTTAAGTGCGTCAGACAAGACTGGTGTGCCCTTTTGGCATCCTCCACCTCTCCATCTTTTGCTGCCAACTTCCTTCTCAATTCCAAATTCTCCTTTTCTATCTCGCTTACATCGACCTTACTCATTCGATGTATGCCCTCAACTTCTTTCCGGAGCGTCCTGACGACCTCCTCTGTGCCTCGCAATTGTGCCAAGCAGGACACGATTGCCATCGGCTTGCGAGCTATCCCCAAGCTCTTTTTGTGGATCTCGCTCAGGGTCTCCCACCAAGTATGTCCTATACTCCTGGGACCTGATTCCTCATTGTCACAGAATTCATTCCAAAGGCCATCCTTTCCCTTTGAGATATTTCCTGATCTCTTCCTCCCAAATGGGACATTGTCCCACTCTACTGCTGCTGGTCGCTGCGACCGCAAATTCCTCGGGGTTCATGAGGCGTTGCATTGCCTGCATTGCCATCTTTCCCATCCGAATGCTGCTCTTCCAATTTGGGACAGGGGTATTAAGGCGGTGCTGTAAATACGGGTACAGCTTTCGCTACTTTCCGATATACAAATTTCCGACAGTTTTGTCGCCACAAAAAAAATCTACCAATTTTTCCTTATCGCCCTGTTAGTTACGCATGCATTCACACACTTCCAAATTATGAGTATTGATCAGAACTGCTTGAACACTTGTGGTTTTCTGTTTCCAATTGGATCTCTAATTCAAAATCTTGGGTTCTCCCGGAGTGGTTTTCCACTTCTAGATCGGGTCCTGTCAGGATGTCGCCAAATAATGTTGCTAACTTTGCCTTAGTTTAATTGCTCTGTTTTATCACCTTTGCTCTTGAGTCGCCAGGTATCTTTATGATACCGCCACATGGTTCAAGTCCGAGTAATGATCAATAATCCAATACACCGATTCGTAAGATTTAAATCAAAACACATTTATTATACACAATAATCACTACTCATGCATAAATTCTACGTCTAAGCTACTTCTACAACTAACAGGCCTATACTTAACTTGGAACTGGCCCACCAGGTCAGGGAAACAAATGGCCTTTCGTTCAGGTTCTGAGCCTGCGGGATTCGAAGTTGGTACAGATTGATAGCTAGGAGCGCCTATCTCGTAGCGAGCGTTGAAGAAAGACTTACAGGTTCGATCGGCTGCTGAAGAGTGAAGAGAGCGACTTGAACTTGGGGCTCATTCTTATAGTCCCCAGCGGCTTCCCGCCTTTCGGGGCGGACCCTGTACCTGGTCCCAAGTGATTGGACTTTGTCCCAATCACTTGGCTCGATTTTCTCCAATGCTAGAGCGGATCCCTGATCGATGGGCGGTCTTCAGGTGGTCGTTCACCTCCTTTTGTGTTGGCTTCTGCTGGCGCCAGAGAGTCTGGTTTTGCTTTGTGTGTCTAAATGTTGCTTATTGTTCCCGGGGATTGCTCATTAATATGCAGATGGCTGGTGTTTTGTTATGCTGATGGTTGCTGGTATCGATCTTGTCTGGCCTTTCCAGAGGTAAATACACAGCCAACCTGCAGCTGCTCGTTTTTGTCCTGTTGGCTGACTTTCCCATCAGCCTTTGCCGTTCGCCATTTTGAATTGGGGATTGGCCATTTTAAGTGACTACATTACTTAAGCCGTTTAACTGCATTGTGAACACACCTTTCTTCCCCCTCAATAGTGGGTGGGATTTTCCGCACCCCCTGTGGTGAGTTTCGAAGTGGCAAAGATGTCCTGCCAATGGCTGGCTGCAGTATCTTCTGATCCCATCACTGTCAATGGGGTTTCCCGTTTTATACTACCGGCGGTGAGAACGGCTAGGAAATCCAGTGAGTCCATAATGCAGTCAAACAATGAGTATCAACTGATAAATCTTCCAACAAATGCCAATGCCAGGTGGTAAAATTGGGAGATTGCTGCTCAGCCATGTGATGGAGCCTCGACCAGCAATATCCATAACTCGAGGCTACAACATGTACATTGGAGGTTTATCAGGCTAGAGGAAGCTTCAGTGGAAGGAAAAAAAAGTTTGCATCAAACATAGAGGTTATCTGGTAATACTGTCCAAAACAAGGATTCTCATTCCCATCCAGGTAAATGCCAATCACCCATCCCACATTGCCAGTACAAACAGCTCCAGCTTATGTTTGGTGTTAGTTAATCTTCAAGGCAGACAGCTGCAAAGAACCTCACTGACTCACATTGAGCTTTTTAAAATAACTCTCAGCCAGTCTGCCTGCTCTCTGAGCGAATCATTTACTGTTGCAAAGTATGTTGTATACCTGTGGTATTTTAAACCTTTACCTGCTTATTGGAACAATTAAAAAATCCAAATCACAAATTGCTACAGATGAAAGAGACATTTTTGTCACAGCGTTCCAATGAGGGAGTTATGGAATGTGATCTTCAAAAGTACCTGGAGCTCGACCATTTGTTCACTTCACCAACACATTGGTGTTCACACCCACTCCTGTGATCCACAATGAATTTAAACACAAATATCTTTATGACCGTCACAAGACTCTGATCCTCCTTTTCATCTCCGTCTCTCTCTCTGGTCGCGGGTTTGACTCTGACGGTTTCAGGTTGGAAATCTCCTCTGGCTCCCGCTCCCTTCTCCTGATAGGAGCCACTTCCACTCTCTCTCCAGCACTGCACAGTTTGGAAAGTTTCTCCCTGGACAACCTGCAGCCGCTCCCACTTCAATTCCTTCCATTTGATCGGCACCTTTCAGCCTGAATAAAAAACACCCAATCCCACAGGAAATAAACCCTCCCCAAAATAAAGATTTGGGACTCACCTCGGACTTTCCCACAACCTGATCCAAGACTTTCCGCCTTTTCCCAACAGATCTGTGAAGAGGAAAAATGTTCCCAACAACAGCTCGTCCCGCCCTGGAAACTTTCGCTTTCGCTTTTCACTGACTTCCTGAATTGAGAAACATTTTCTGTTCCACGCCTGGAGGCTCTCAGAACCTCTTTGCATTAAAATATCTACCCCTCCTTCCTCTGCCGCGTCCCCTCCTCAAACCCCTTGCCTCTTCCTTGCCCTATTCACCCCAACTCACCCCATTCCCCCTCCCCATCCACTATCCCTCATTCCCTAACCCCCTCCTCACCCCTTTCCCCCTCCCCCTCCTCACCCACTATCCCTCTCACTCCCGAGCCCCCTCCTCACCCCATTCCCCATCCACTATCCCTCTCACTCCCTAACCCCCTCCTCACCCCATTCCCCCTCCCCCTCCTCACCCACTATCCCTCTCACTCCCTAACGCCCTCCTCAACCCTTTCTCCCTCCCCCTCCTTACCCACTATCCCTCTCACTCCCTAACCCCCTCCTCACCCCTTTCCCCCTCCCCCTCCTCACCCACTATCCCTCTCACTCGCTAGACCCTCCTCACCCCTTTCCCCCTCCCCCTCCTCACCCACTATCCGCCTCACTCCCTAACCCCCTCCTCACCCCATTTCCCCTCCCCCTCCTCACCCACTATCCGTCTCACTCCCTAACCCCCTCCTCAACCCTTTCTCCCTCCCCCTCCTCACCCACTATCCCTCTCACTCCCTAAACCCCTCCTCACCCCATTCCCCCTCCCCCTCCTCACCCACTATCCGTCTCACTCGCTAACCCCCTCCTCACCCCATTCCCCCTCCCCCTCCTCACCCACTATCCCTCTCACTCCCTAACCCCCAGCTCACCCCTTTCCCCCTCCCCCTCCTCACCCACTATCCGTCTCACTCGCTAACCCCCTCCTCACCCCATTCCCCCTCCCCCTCCTCACCCACTATCCCTCTCACTCCCTAGACCCTGCTCACCCCTTTCCCCCTCCCCCTCCTCACCCACTATCCGCCTCACTCCCTAACCCCCTCCTCACCCCATTCCCCCTCCCCCTCCTCACCCACTATCCGTCTCACTCCCTAACCCCCTCCTCACCCCATTCCCCCTCCCCCTCCTCACCCACTATCCGTCTCACTCCCTAGCCCCCTCCTCACCCCATTCCCCCTCCCCCTCCTCACCCACTGTCCGTCTCACTCCCTAACCCCCTCGTCACCCCATTCCCCCTCCTCACCCACTATCTGTCTCACTCGCTAACCCCTCCTCACCCCATTCCCCCTCCCCCTCACCCACTATCCCTCTCACTCCCTAACCCCCTCCTCACCCCTTTCCACCCTCCCCCCCTCACCCACTATCCCTCTCACTCCCTAACCCCCTCCTCACCCCTTTCTACCTCCCCCTCCTTGCCCACTATCCCTCACTCCCTAACCCCCTTCTCACCCCATTCCCCCTCCTCACCCACTATCTGTCTCACTCCCTAACCCCCTCCTCACCCCTTTCCCCCTCCCCCTCCTCACCCACTATCCCTCTCACTCCCTCACCCCCTCCTCACCCCTTTCTCCCTCCCCCTCCTCACCCACTATCCCTCTCACTCCCTAACCTCCTCCTCACCCCATTCCCCTCCCCCTCATCACCCACTATCCCTCTCACTCCCTAACCCCCTCCTCACCCCATTCCCCCTCCCCCTCCTCACCCACTATCCATCTCACTCCCTAACCCCCTCCTCAACCCTTTCTCCCTCCCCCTCCTCACCCCATTCCCCTCCCCCTCCTCACCCACTATCCCTCTCACTCCCTAACCCCCTCATCACCCCATTCCCCCTCCCCCTCCTCACCCACTATCCGTCTCACTCCCTAACCCCCTCCACACCCCATTCCCCCTCCTCACCCACTATCCGTCTCACTCCCTAACCCCCTCCTCAACCCTTTCTCCCTCCCCCTCCTCACCCACTATCCGTCTCACTCCCTAACCCCCTCCTCAACCCTTTCTCCCTCCCCCTCCTCACCCACTATCCCTCTCACTCCCTAACCCCCTCCTCAACCCTTTCTCCCTCCCCCTCCTCACCCACTATCCGTCTCACTCCCTAACCCCCTCCTCAACCCTTTCTCCCTCCCCCTCCTCACCCACTATCCCTCTCACTCCCTAACCCCCTCCTCACCCCATTCCCCCTCCCCCTCCTCACCCACTATCCCTCTCACTCCCTAACCCCCTCCTCACCCCATTCCCCCTCCTCACCCACTATCCATCTCACTCCCTAACCCCCTCCTCACCCCATTCCCCCTCCCCCTCCTCACCCACTATCCCTCTCACTCCCTAACCCCCTCCTCAACCCTTTCTCCCTCCCCCTCCTCACCCACTATCCCTCACTCCCTAACCCCCTCCTCACCCCATTCCCCCTCCTCACCCACTACCCCTCTCACTCCCTAACCCCATCCTCACCCCATTCCCCCTCCCCCTCCTCACCCGCTATCCCTCTCACTCCCTAATCCCCTCCTCAACCCTTTCTCCCTCCCCCTCCTCACCCACTATCCGTCTCACTCCCTAACCCCCTCCTCACCCCATTCCCCCTCCTCACCCACTGTCCGTCTCACTCCCTAACCCCCTCCTCACCCCATTCCCCCTCCCCCTCCTCACCCACTGTCCGTCTCACTCCCTAACCCCCTCCTCACCCCATTCCCCCTCCCCCTCCTCACCCACTATCCCTCTCACTCCCTAACCCCCTCCTCAACCCTTTCTCCCTCCCCCTCCTCACCCACTATCCCTCACTCCCTAACCCCCTCCTCACCCCATTCCCCCTCCCCCTCCTCACCCGCTATCCCTCTCACTCCCTAACCCCCTCCTTAACCCTTTCTCCCTCCCACCTCATTCTCCCTCCCCCTCCTCACCCACTATCCCTCTCACTCCCTAACCCCCTCCTCAACCCTTTCTCCCTCCCCCTCCTCACCCACTATCCGTCTCACTCCCTAACCCCCTCCTCACCCCATTCCCCCTCCTCACCCACTATCCGTCTCACTCCCTAACCCCCTCCTCAACCCTTTCTCCCTCCCCGTCCTCACCCACTATCCCTCACTCCCTAACCCCCTCCTCACCCCATTCCCCCTCCTCACCCACTATCCCTCTCACTCCCTAACCCCCTCCTCACCCCATTCCCCCTCCCCCTCCTCACCCGCTATCCCTCTCACTCCCTAACCCCCTCCTCACCCCATTCCCCCTCCCCGTCCTCACCCACTATCCCTCTCACTCCCTAACCCCCTCCTCAACTCTTTCTCCCTCCCACCTCATTCTCCCTCCCCCTCCTCACCCACTATCCCTCTCACTCCCTAACCCCCTCCTCACCCACTATCCCTCTCACTCCCTAACCCCCTCCTCAACCCTTTCTCCCTCCCCCTCCTCACCCACTATCCATCTCACTCCCTAACCCCCTCCTCACCCACTATCCCTCTCACTCCCTAACCCCCTCCTCAACCCTTTCTCCCTCCCACCTCATTCTCCCTCCCACTCCTCATTCCCCTCTCCTCATCTTCACCCCCTTCTTCCAACTAGTTCCCGTCTCTTCTTCCCACTCTCCCCTTCCTTGTCACATTCTTCCCGCTCCTCATCACACTACCTTCTTGTCACCCTCCTCACCCCATCCACCGCCCCTCCTCATGCCCCCCTCTCTCCCTTAACCCTGTTCTTGCCCCTATCTCCCTCCCCTTCCCCTTTGTCCTCTCCCCATCCTCATTCCCCTCTCCTCCTCATAGCACTCTCCCCCTCCTCAGCCCCGCCCCCTTCTGTTACCCTCACCCGTACATGTCCTACCCGCCACTTGCCCCATCTTTGCCCTCTCTTCATCCCGATCACTGTCCCTTCCTCACCCTCTCCTCACCCTAACCCCCTCCTCACCTCTATCTCCCTTCCCCTCCTTATCCCCCTTTCAGTAAGAAACCTTACAACACCAGGTTAAAGTCCAACAGGTTAATTTGGAATCACTAGCTTTCGGAGCATAGCTCCTTCATCAGGTCTTCAGCTTTGCTCCAAAAGGTAGTGATTCCAAATAAACCTGTTGGACTTTAACCTGTTGTCAGTCTTCTTCCTGTGCTCACCCCAGTCCGACGCCGGCATCGCCACAACATATCCCCCTTTCTCCATCTTTGTCCCATTCTGCCCCTCCTTTTCACCCTCTCTCCTCCTGATCCCCCTTGCTCCCTCCTTGTCCCCTCCTCACCCTCTCTCCCTTACCCTCCACATGCCCTCCTCCTCCCTAACTCCCTTCTTGCCTCTATCTCCCTCCTCATCCCCCTCTCCCCCTCCTCATCCCAGTCTCACCCTCTCCCATCCTTGTCCCACTCGCCCCCTCCTCACCCCATCCCCTCCTCACACCCTCCTCTCTCCATGAACCCCAATTGCCCCTATCTCCGTCCCCTCCTCATCAACTCTCCACTAATTACCCCCAGTCTCCTCCTCATCCTCTTACTCCTCCTCATCCCCCTCAAAGCTCTGTCGAACCTACTCCTCCTCACCCCTTGTTATCCTCTATTCTCCCTCCCACAGCTCATCCCCTCCTCATTGAATATCCTCCTCCTCGCTCCCAAAACCCCTTCTCACAGGGTGGAGGGGTTTGCCTCCTCATCAACTGCTCCTGGTGCTCGGATGTGGCGACCCTGACTAACTACTGCTCCCAGACTTGGACTACCTGACTGTGAAGTGCCGCCCATACTACCTTCCACGGGAGTTCACTTCTGCCAACATCACGGCGGTCTACATCCCACCCCAGGCGAAGTGAAGAAGGCGCTTGATGAATTGTACACCGCTATAAATAACAATTAAACAGATTACCCGGAGGCCTTGTTCATCATGGCCGGGGACTCCAACAAGGCCAACCTCAAGAGTGTACTGTCAGAATTCCAAGAAATGCACCTCCTGTCCCACCAGGGGCCCCAACATACTTGACCACTGCGACACAAACAAAGGCGCCTACTGATCCATCCCCTGACCAAACTTCGGAAAATCAGACTACAAGACGGTGTTCCTTCTCCTGGCATACAAGCAGATACTTAAGCGGAAGAACCCGGTTAAAAGGTCACGCAATGCTGGTCCGAGGCAACAGAAGAGCTCCTACGTGACTGCTTGGAGACAGTGGACTGGTCCATATTCAAGAACACAGTGGGGCCAATCTAAACAACTATGACACCACCTTCAGTGACTTCATCATTAGTGAGAGGCAGCACGGTTTTGTGAAGGGGAGGTCGTGTCTCACTAACTTGATAGAGTTTTTCGAGGAGGTCACTAAGATGATTGATGCAGGTAGGGCAGTAGATGTTGTCTATATGGACTTCAGTAAGGCCTTTGACAAGGTCCCTCATGGTAGACTAGTACAAAAGGTGAAGTCACACGGGATCAGGGGTGAACTGGCAAGGTGGATACAGAACTGGCTAGGCCATAGAAGGCAGAGGGTAGCAATGGAGGGATGCTTTTCTAATTGGAGGGCTGTGACCAGTGGTGTTCCACAGGGATCAGTGCTGGGACCTTTGCTCTTTGTAGTATATATAAATGATTTGGGGGAAAATGTAACTGGTCTGATTAGTAAGTTTGCAGACGACACAAAGGTTGGTGGAATTGCGGATAGCGATGAGGACTGTCTGAGGATACAGCAGGATTTAGATTGTCTGGAGACTTGGGCGGAGAGATGGCAGATGGAGTTTAACCTGGACAAATGTGAGGTAATGCATTTTGGAAGGGCTAATGCAGGTAGGGAATATACAGTGAATGGTAGAACCCTCAAGAGTATTGAAAGTCAAAGAGATCTAGGAGTACAGGTCCACAGATCACTGAAAGGGGCTACACAGGTGGAGAAGGTAGTCAAGAAGGCATACGGCATGCTTGCCTTCATTGGCCGGGGCATTGAGTATAAGAATTGGCAAGTCATGTTGCAGCTGTATAGAACCTTAGTTAGGCCACACTTGGAGTATAGTGTTCAATTCTGGTCGCCACACTACCAGAAGGATGTGGAGGCTTTAGAGAGGGTGCAGAAGAGATTTACCAGAATGTTGCCTGGTATGGAGGGCATAAGCTATGAGGAGCGGTTGAATAAACTCGGTTTGTTCTCACTGGAACGAAGGAGGTTGAGGGGCGACCTGATAGAGGTATACAAAATTATGAGGGGCATTGACAGAGTGGATAGTCAGAGGCTTTTCCCCAGGGTAGAGGGGTCAATTACTAGGGGGCATAGGTTTAAGGTGAGAGGGGCAAAGTTTAGAGTAGATGTACGAGGCAAGTTTTTTACGCAGAGGGTAGTGGGTGCCTGGAACTCACTACCGGAGGAGGTAGTGGAGGCAGGGACGATAGGGACATTTAAGGGGCATCTTGACAAATATATGAATAGGATGGGAATAGAAGGATACGGACCCAGGAAGTGTAGAAGATTGTAGTTTAGTCGGGCAGTATGGTCGGCACGGGCTTGGAGGGCCGAAGGGCCTGTTCCTGTGCTGTACATTTCTTTGTTCTTTGTTCTTTGTTTGTATGTGTGTAGAAGACTACCTGCCAATGAAGGTCATACATGGGTTCCCCAAACAGGAATCATATTCACTCCCTACTGAATGCCAGGTCTGAGGCGTTCAGGTCAGGCGACCCTGACCTATACAAGAAATCTAGGCACAACCTCCACAAAGCCATTAGGGACGCCAAGAGATAATATCAGACTAAGCTAGTCACAGACTAATGACACGGACGCTTGTCGGTTGTGTCAAGGCTTAAACAACATAACGGACTACAAAGCAAAGCCGACAGCGCACCCCTCCTTGATGAACTCAATGCATTCTGCGCTCATTTCAAGCAGGAAACCAACAAACCGTTGACAATTGCCCAAACAGCCTCGGTCACACCCATACCGACTGTCACAGCCTCCAAAGTAAAATTGGTCTTACTGAAAATGAAACGTCGGAAAGCAACGGGTCCTGATGGAGTCCCTGGTCATGCACTCAGATCCTGCGTGGACCAACTGGCGGGTGTGTTCCCAGACATCTTTAACCCCTCCCTACTCCATTCCGAGGTTCCCACCTGCTTCAAGAAGATCACCATCAAACCGGTGCCAAAGAATATCCAGGCAATGTGCCTCACCAACTACGGTCCGGAGCCTTGACATCGATCATTATGAAGTGCTTCGAGAGGTTGGTCATAAGGCACATCAACTCCATACACCCAGAATGCCTTAATCTACTGCAATTTGCATACTTCCACAACCGGTACACAGCAGACGCTAGTTCCCTGCCCTACGCTTATCCTTGGAGCATCTCGACAACATGGACTCCTATATCAGACTCATATTCATTGACTACAGATCCATCTTCAACATCATAATCCCAGCCAAGCTCATATCTAAACTCCAAAGCCTAGGACTTGGTTCCTCCCTCTGCAACTGGATCCTCAACTCCCTGACCCATAGACCTCAATCAGTCAGAATAAATAACAGTATGATCTCCATGATACTCCTCAATACCGGTACCCTGCAAGGCTGCGTATTTAGCTCCCTACTATACTCTCTGTACACATAGGACTGTGTGGCAAAATATGGCTCCAACTCCATCTGAAAGTTTGCTGATGACATGACCATGATGAGTCAAAGTACAGGAGGGAGATAGCGAACCAAGTGGCATGATGTAATGACAACAATCTCTCCCTCAATGTCAGCAAAACTAAAGAGCTGGTATTGACTTCAGGAAGCGAAGTGTCGCACACACCCCTATCTCCATCAATGGTGTTGAGGTGGAGATGGTTGACAGCTTCAAATTCCTAGGTGTAGACATTACCAACAATCTGGCCTGGTCCACCTATTACCAAGAAAGCACAACAGCGCCTATACTTCCTCAGGAAACGAAGGAAATTTGGCGTGTCCACATTGACTCTTACCAATTTTTTCAGATGCACCATAGAAAGCATCCTATCTGGCTGCATCAAGGCTTGGTATGGCAACTGCTCGGCCCAAGACAGTAAGAAACTACAGAGAGTCGTGAACACAGCCCAGTCCATCACGCAAGCCTGCCTCCCATCCATTTACTCTGTCGCCACCTCCTGCCTTTGAAAGCGGACAGTATAATCAAAGACCCCTCTCACCCCGTCCACTGTTCCAATTTCTTCTATCGGGCAGGAAATACAAAAGTCGGAGAACACGCACTAACAGATTCAAAAACAGCTTCTTCCCCGCTGTTACCAGACTTCTAAATGACCCTTGTATGGACTGACCTGATCTCTTCAAACATCTTCTCTACTGGGTAGTACTGCACTCCTCATGCTTCACCCAATGCCTGTGTCTATGTATTTACATTGTGTATTTATGTATGCCTTATGTATTTTTCACAAATGTAATGATCTGCCTTGACTGTACCCAGAACAATACTTTTCACTGTACCTCGGTACACGTGACAATAAGAGAAATCCAATCCAATCATTCTTAGTTGTGCCATGATTCCAGAATCTTATTCATTTCAGAATAATCCGTAGCATCTGGGAAGCCTCACAAGCAGCATTGGTTAGACACCACCTCAAAAAGCATCTGACCCAACATGGTGAACAAAACCTTTATGTATCATGATAACTCACTGTGCCGGAACACCTTATGCACACATGCAGAAATCTTTCAAATTGCTCAAACTTCCACAAAGTAAACGTTTAAAAAATTGCATCACATTGTTCTTCAATCCTAATTTCTCAAATGAATTGTAAAAAAGAGCTTCATCGTCTTCTTTATATTGTGTAATGAACTGGGTTAAACTAACACGTTCGTCCACAGGCAGCCATTACTGATCTAGCTTTATCTGTACCACTTCAACAGAGAGTGTAGTAGAAAGGCAAAATACTCAGATCTTGTAATATTCTCCAAGAACTGACGGCTCCCCACCCAAATTTTATAAGAGGTTCTCAGAGCAACAAATTCTTTGTCCAATGGAAAAACTACCATAACGGGGAATAAATTAATCCCGCAGTTGTTGCCTGGTCCTTGTGATTCCTGATCTACAGACTCCTGACCTCTGAGCCGTATTCATTTCTCACAACTGCCTTTATGTCCACAAGAACATAAGACATAGGAGCAGAATTAGGCCACTCGGCCCATCGAGTCTGCTCCGCCATTCAATCATGGCTGATATTTTCTCATCCCCATTCTCCTGCCTTCTCCCCATAACCCCTGATCCTCTTATTAATGAAGAACCGATCTATCTCTGTCTTAAAGACACTCATTGTTTTAGCCTCCACAGCCTTCTGATACAAAGAGTTCCACAGATTCACCAACCACTGGCTGAAGAAATTCCTCCTCATCTATGTTTTAAAGGATCATCTCTTTAGTCTGAGATTGTGTCCTCTGGTTCTAATTTTTCCTACAAGTATAAACATCATTTCCACGTCCACTCTATCCAGTCCTCGCAGTATCCTGTAATTT
The DNA here is from genome assembly GCF_047496885.1 of Scyliorhinus torazame. Taxonomy (NCBI): domain Eukaryota; kingdom Metazoa; phylum Chordata; class Chondrichthyes; order Carcharhiniformes; family Scyliorhinidae; genus Scyliorhinus; species Scyliorhinus torazame. The sequence continues at coordinate 213,315,271 of NC_092720.1, read as the reverse complement.
CAACAAGATCCCCCCCTCATCCTTCTAAATTCCAATGAGTACAGACCCAGAGTTCTCAACCGTTCCTCATATGACAAGCTCTTCATCCAGGGATCATTCTTGTGAACCTCCTCTGGATCCTTTTCAAGGCCAGTATGTCCTTCCCCAGATAAGGAGCCCACAACTGTTCACAATACCCCAAACGGGGTCTGACCAAAGCCTTATACAGTCTCAGGAATACATCCCTGCTCTCCTCAAAGAACGCTAACAGATTTGTCAGACACGACATCCCTTTGACAAATCCATGCTGACTCAGTCCTATTTTGCCATGCACTTCCAAGTACTCCATGATCTCATCTTTAATAATGGACTCTAAAATCTTCCCAATGATCAAAGTCAAACTAACCGGCCTATAATTTCCCGTCTTCTGCCTCCCTCCCTTCTTAAACAGCGGTGTTACATTAGCCACTTTCCAGTCCTCTGGGACCCTCCCTGCCTTCAGTGATTGCTGAAAGATCACCACCAATGCCTCCACAATCTCCTCAGCTATCTCTTTTAGAATCCTGGGGTGTAGTCCATCCGGTCCAGGTGATTTATCCACCGTCACCATTCAGGGCTGCTCTTCCACCTCCTTTTCCATTCTGCTTGTCTTTTCAAAATATTATATGCTCCGGGATATTACATTTTTAATATTTGTCACGTTGTAACCATGGGCAGGATTTTCCAAACCCCCGCAGCGTGTTTCGCGGAGGCACACACTATTGGCTGGCGGTGGAATCAAACCATCCTGTCGCTGTCAACGGGGGTTCCTGTTCTATGCAGCCCCCGCTGCTGGGAGACTTATGGCGCGGGTTCACTGGAAGAATCTGTCGGTGAGAACGGCTGGAAAATACTGACCATATATCTCTGAAGCTGCGGACTCTGGGAATCTTACCTGCCCAGACAAACACCAATATTAATTTGTTAACCATAATAAAAAATAGTTTGGGTAAAAGAATGGGCATTCTTTGAAATAAGAAGAAAAATCTAGGAAGCACATTCGCCTTAACAGTTCGGATCCTGCCCGCTCGAGTCGGGGGGAGGTTATTCCACCTCTGTATGTCCATTTTGATCTTGCTGATGAGGCTTGAGAAGTTCCGTTTTTGGAGTAAGGCACAGTTATGGGCCATGCGGATCCCCAGATATCGATAATTAGAGGGCGAGAGGCGGAACGGCAATAATCCAAGCTGAGCCCCTCTGACCATGGAGTTCACTGGAAACACTCACTTTTACTGATGTTTAATTTATAACCTGAGAATGTGCCAAATCTCGTGAGTATCTTCATGATGTTTTCTATTGAGGAGACCGGATCCGTAATATATAAAAGTAGTTTATCTAGTATAGTGAGATCCGGTGCGCATCCCCCTCCCAGTGTATTCCCCTCCATCCCTCTGATGACAATGCTATCGTCAGCGGTTAATTTGTCATTGCAAAGAGCAATGGAGAAAGGGGGCAGCCCTGTTCAGTGCCCCTGCCTAATGGAAAGTATTCGGAGGAGGTCATATTTGTGCAGATGATGGTGAAGGGGCTAGGACAATGTTCAAGAGATGTCGGACATTGGCCAAGAACTGTCTACCTTTGATAAAGCCTGTCTGATCCTCCGATATTATATCTGGAAGATATGGCTCCATCCGGGTTGCCAGGACTTTTGCCAGTATCTTCACATCAGTGTTAAGGAGTGAAATGGGTCGGTGTGACCCGCACTGCACTGTGTTCTTACCCTCTTTCAGGAGCACCGAGATTGTGGTTTGGGTCAAGGACGGAGGTAATGATCCCTAGACAGTGAATCATTGAGCATGTCCAATAGTAAATGTATTAGTTGCTCTGAGAACCTCTTATAAAATTTGGGTGGGAAGCCGTCAGAACCAGGGGCTTTTCCAGATTGCAGTCGTCCAATACATTTCTGTATTTCTTCTGGGTGAAAGGGGGATTCCAGTTCCCGATTCCTGCCTTCCTCAATCGTCGGGATGTGGAAACCATCTACAAAACCTCATCATGTCTGAAGTATCTGGAGGAGGCTCTGGCTCATATAGCTCACGGTAAAACATACTGAAAGCTGCATTTACCTGGAGAGGGGCTGAGACTAGATTACCTTCTCTGTGCCGAATCTGAGGAATTTCTCAGGAAGCTGCCTGCTTCTTGAGTTGATGTGTAAGAAGATGGCCCGTCATCGCCCGATGTTCATGAAAGGTGCCCCTAGGACGTCGTAACTGATGGACCACTTTGTTCTTGGAGATCAATTCAAATTGCAATTCCAAGTATTTTCTGTACATCAGTAATTCCGGTGTTGGGCAGCAGAATATTGGCAGTAAAATTTCAAGATGGAGTCCGTTACATTCTGGTCCTTGGCCAAATGGAATTAGTGGGCTGGAGAACGTCGAGTTCGTGACTAGTTGAATGTTTATTGTTAAACATTAATGTGGGTCAGATAACAATGAGAAAACTATCAAAATCTACTAACTATTATATTACAATTATAAATTATCTAAGAGCTACTACAAATGCGACTATCCACTATAATGACTATCTCCAGACTTCCTGAGATAACAGTGTCACGTGGTGAGAGAGCGAACAGTGTCACGTGGTGAGAGAGCGAACAGTGTCACGTGGTGAGAGAGAGAACAGTGTCACGTGGTGAGAGAGAGAACAGTGTCACGTGGTGAGAGAGAGAACAGTGTCACGTGGTGAGAGAGAGAACAGTGTCACGTGGTGAGAGAGAGAACAGTGTCACGTGGTGAGAGAGAGAACAGTGTCACGTGGTGAGAGAGAGAACAGTGTTACGTGGTGAGAGAGAGAACAGTGTCACGTGGTGAGAGAGAGAACAGTGTCACGTGGTGAGAGAGAGAACAGTGTCACGTGGTGAGAGAGAGAACAGTGTCACGTGGTGAGAGAGAGAACAGTGTCACGTGGTGAGAGAGAGAACAGTGTCACGTGGTGAGAGAGAGAACAGTGTCACGTGGTGAGAGAGAGAACAGTGTCACGTGGTGAGAGAGAGAACAGTGTCACGTGGTGAGAGAGAGAACAGTGTCACGTGGTGAGAGAGAGAACAGTGTCACGTGGTGAGAGAGAGAACAGTGTCACGTGGTGAGAGAGAGAACAGTGTCACGTGGTGAGAGAGAGAACAGTGTCACGTGGTTGTTCTCTACTAACACCTGCTGTACCTATTAGTAATTATATGATTGCTTATGCATGTCATCACAGAGTCCACCAGCCTTTGTTGTTCCTCCCTCTCCTTTTTGACAATGTGAGCTTTATGAGAGATAATTTTCCACTTATGATGGCCTTTAAGGTTTCCCATAGCGTTGATAGAGAAATTGACTGTGTTTTGTTGGGTTTGATAAAGTCTCCTATAGCAGCAGACGATCGCTATCAAAATTTGTCATACAATAAGGTGGTGTCTAGTCTCCAGAACGGGCACTCAGGAGAGCCAGAATCAAAGCAACATTCAACAAGATGAGGGGCATGGTCCGAGGTGACAATTGCCGAGTATGCAGTTGTTCTCACTGAGGGGAGGAGAGATTTATCAACAACAAAAATTTGGGAGTATGCACAGTGAACATGCAAAAAAAAAAAGTTCTTGACTGTTTTGATGCAGAAAACGCCACGGCCAACCCCTCCAATCCTATCCATGATAAGACACAAATGCTCCAGACTTCCCAGTTTGGGCCGGGATTTGGACATGGATCGGTCCATTTTAGGGTTCAAGACACAGTTTAAATCTCCCAGATCATCCAATGTGAATCTAAATTGGGGAGGGTGTTCACCAGGGAGTTTATGAAGCTTGGGTTGTCCCAATTAGGGGTATAAATATTCACCAAAATAACCGGAGTGTTCTCCAGCGACCCACAGACAATAATATAGTGACCATTGAGATCATCCATAATCCACTAGGAAGTAAACTGTATTTTTTTGTGGGTTAACATTGCCGTGCCCCTGGCCTTGCCATTAAAGCCTGAGTGAAAGACTTGTCTCGCCCAATTTTTGTGAAGCCTCATCTGGTCCTTCATCCGCAAATGGGTCTCCAGTAGGAACTGTAGCCGCTTAAAATGGCTAACTCCCGATTAGAATGGCCAAACCCCGATTTAAAATGGTGAACGGAAGAGGCTGATGGGAAAATCAGCCAACAGGACTCAAACAGACAGCTGCAGGTAAAACAGTGTAATCACCTCTGGGGAAGCCAGACCGAATCGATACCTGCAGCCATCAACATAACAACACCCCAGCCATCTGCATATTAATCAGCAATCCCCGGGAACAATATGCTACAAATTAGTAACACAAAGCCGACCCAGACCTTTCAGCACCAACAGGAGCTGACACAAAGAGAGGTAAACGACCACCCCTCGATCAAGGAATCGCTCCAGCATTGGAGAATATCGAACCAAGTGATTGGGACCAAGTACAAGGTCCGCCCTGAGAGGCGGGAAGCCCCTGGGGACTATAAGAATAGGGGCCAAGTTCAAATCGACCCTTCTTCTCCCGGCTGCACCCTTCTTCTCCTCTCCGCACCCTTCGAGACCCTTCTGCAGACCTTCTACAACAGCCGCAAGAAACAGTAAGTCTTACTCCAACGCTCGCTACGAGATAGGCACTCCTGGCTATCGACCTGTACCAGCTTTGAATCCCGCAGGCTCAGAACCCATACGAAAGGCTATTTGTTTCCCTGACCTGGTGGGCCATTTCCAAAGTTAAGTATTGGCCTGTTAGTTGTAGGAAGTAGCTTAGAAGTAGAATTAATGTATAAGTATTGATTGCTGTACATAATAAATGTGCGTTGATTTCACTCTTACTAAGCGGCGTGTTGGATTATTGATCATTACTCAGATTTGAACCACGTGGCGGTATCAGAAAGATACCTGGCGACTCAAGAGCAAAGGTGACAGAACAAGAGCAATTAAACTGAGGCTAAAATGAGCAACAGAACACAACACCCAGGTCTAGAAGACCCTTCAAATGTGCAAACATCCTTGCCTGCTTCCCAGGTCTATTCAAACTCCTAACGTTCTAGGTTATAAGGCGGAGAGGAAAACCTCTACCGCCTCTCTCACCATGGTCAGCCATTACATCGGTAGTTCAGCAGGCATGAAACTTTGTTACGCCACAGCGTGGAGATCCACCAATACCGCGACCTGTTCCGGTCCTCAGGCCGGACAAGTATATATTAGTGGATAACGTCAGACTACCAACTATGCCCCCTCCCTCCCCCTAACCCCGCAATTCCCAACAAAGTCATCAAATTTATACCAAATCTAAACTCTTTAACCCGAAAACCTAAGCTCGCCCTCGCCGGATATTTGCGAGTGGGAGCTGCAGAATACCCACACTTACGACTTCCCTTCTCTAGGTCCATCTCTAGCTTTCGCTGAGAGGCTCTCCAACTGACCCCATATGAAAAGTTGAGAAACGCCATGAACATTCTTCACAAACAAGAATTTGATATATAACAATCCTGTTGTAATAACCGCACTATAAGAACAATTATAACACTAGCATAATGAGAAAAAAAGTGAAGACTTGAACAGCAATAATTTTATAGCATAAGTCAGCTAAATAAACAACAATGGATAGCTTCCGAACATACAGCAATTTAACTTTTAAACAACAATAGCAATAGACTTACACAGAATTCAAATTAAGTTTCTTAAAAAAAGTGTTTGCCTCGACTGGGGAGTCAAAGAAGGGATCCTTTCCTTTGCGCGAACTCAAAGAAGAGCCAGGTAAAGTAGCCAAGCTGGATACCCTTCTTGAATAGGACAGATTTTGCCCCAATAATTGTTGCTCTTTTCTTCGCTAATTCAGTGCTAAGATCCTGGAAATGCCTGATCGAGTGATTCCCCCCCATTTAACGTCGCGGTGCTCCCTGGCCCATTGCAGGATCGGCTCTTTAACTTTGAAGTTATGGAACCTCAAGATCCTCGCTCGAGGGGGTTCCTCTGCACAAGGTCTTGGTTGCAGTGCATGATGAGGCGGATATAGCTCCGGGGGGGATTTAAGCACCTTCTCGTCCACCATTTTAAATAGCATGTCAGCTATGAATTCTGTGGGATGTTCCCTCCAGCAGACCCACGAGATGGATGTTTTGCCTTCAAGATCTGTTCTCCAGGCCAATTACTTTATTCTTTAAAAACTGATTCACATCCAGGACCGAAGACAGTGATCTGCTCACTGTGCTCAGTGAGGGTCACCTCCATATTCTTGACCGCGTCATCCCTCGCATCCATTTCTTTATCCATCCCCTCCAACAGACTTGAGGTTTGACTTAGGGACTCATCCACTGCCCTTTTGATTTCTCCAGACAGGTCCCAGTGGTGTTTTTTCAATTCAGCCGCCACAATGTGGCTGATGTCTTCAACTGATGGCCATGCAGTCGCCTGGGGGGAGGAGGGGCCCACCGCTGCCATTTTGTCTCCTGCTGACTCTAACGAAGCCTCCGAGTCTGAGGAGCACATTTGGCTCCCCCTCTCTTGTTTTTGTTATTTTTGGCGAGGTTAAGATGCTGTATGTTTCCCCTGGTCTTCACTTTAAATTTGTTTTTGGCTAGCGCTGCCTATTATTCACTTTGCAAAGCGGGTCGGGTCGGAGCATCTCCCAGTGCATGTCCTCTGCTCATATCCGCTGCTGGACGTGTGCATTCCAGGTTTTAAACCACTCGCTGTGTGAACCTGTCTCCACCACATTATCAGACAGTGCAGCCCAGACTCTAACAACTCACTGTGTGAACCTGCCTCCACTACACTGTCAGACAGTGCATTCCAGACTCTAACAACTCACTGTGTGAACCTGCATCCACCTCATTGTCAGACAGTGTATTCCCTATCCTAACCACTTGCTGTGTGAATCTGCCTCCGCCACACTGTCAGACAGTGTATTCCAGACCCTTACCACTCACTGTGTGAACCTGCCTCCACCATACTGTCAGACAGTGCATTCCAGATCCTAACCACTCGCTGTGTGAACCTGCCTCCACCACTCACTGTGTTAAAAGTTTTTTCTTCACATCACCATTGAATCTTATCCAAATTATTTTAAATCACTGCCGTCTCTTTTTCGATCTTTCCACCAATGGGAGGTTTTTCCAATTGACTCTATCCAGACCCTTCATGATTTTGAACATCTCGATCAAATCTCCTCTCAACCACTTCTCCAAGGGAAATAGTCACAGTCTCTCCAATCTTTCTATGTCACTAAAGTTCCTCATTCCTGGAATCATTCTCAAGAATATTTTCTCGTCGACTGCGTGCATCACGGCCTTGGCGATATCAGCCTTAATTCGGTTGAAGGCCTGGTGAACCTCGGCCGTTAGGGGAAAAAGAGTGAATTGAATGAGTGGGTGGGCTTTGTCCGCATAATTTGGGACCCACTGGGCGTAGTAAGAAAAGAACCCCAGGCAACGTTTGAGGGCCTTGGGGCAGTGGGAGTTCCATGAGGGGCGCATGCGGTCAGGATCGGGCCCCAGAACTCCGTTCTGGACCTCATAGCCGAGGATGGCTAAGCGGTTCGTGCAGAACACGCACTTCTCCTTGTTCTAAGTTAGGTTGAGGAGAGGGGCGGTGTGGAGAAATTTGGCAAGGTTGGCGTCATGGTCCTGCTGATCGTGGCCGCAGATGGTGACATTGTCTAGGTAAGGGAAAGTGGCCCGCAGCCCGTACCGGTCAACCATTCCGTCCATTTCCCATTGGAAAACCAAGACCCTGTTGGTGACGCCAAAGGGAACCCTAAGAAAGTGGTAAAGGCGGCCATCTCCCTCGAAGGCAGTGTATGAGCGGTCCGCCTTACGGATGGGGAGCTGGTGGTAGGCGGATTTTAGGACAATAGTTGAGAAGACCCAGTACTGTGCAATCTGATTGACCATATCAGATATGCGTGGGAGGGGGTACGCGTCGAGCTGCGTGTACCTATTGATGGTCTGACTGTAGTCCACGACCATTCTGTGTTTCTCCCCAGTTTTCACAACTACCACTTGGGCTCTCCAGGGGCTGTTGCTGGCCTCAATGATCCCTTCCCGAAGCAGTCGCTGGACTTCAGACCTGATGAAGGTCCTGTCCTGGGCACTGTACCGTCTGCTCCTGGTGGCGATGGGTTTGCAATCTGGGATTAAGTTTGCAAATAGGGAAGGTGGGTCGACCTTCAGGGTCGCGAAGCCGCACACAGTAAGGGGTGGTAGGGGCCCGCCGAATTTCAATGTTAGGCACTGGAGGTTGTACTGGAAGTCCAGGCCGAATATCAAGGCAGCGCAGAGGTTGGGGAGGATGTAGAAGCAGAAGCCACTGAACTCCACGCCCTGGACAGCGAGAGTGGCAATGCAGTACCCCCGGATTGCCACGGAGTGGGACCTGGAGGCCAGGGAGATTCTCTGGTTGGTGGGGTGTACCGCGAGGGAGCAGTGCCTTACCATATTGGGATGGATGAAGCTCTCGGTGCTCCTGGAGTCCAGCAGGCAGGGGCAGGAGATCTCATGCTCATCGATTTTCACATTGGTAGATGCCGTTGCTAGGGCGGGACTGGTCAATCGTGACTGAGGCGTGACCCGGCTGGTCGTCGATGGTGGCAGACGATGGGGTGCCCGGAGGGCATGGGTCCTGGTATGATGGCGGCCATGGGCCGCACGTGTCGTGGGGGAAACAAGATGGTGGCACCTGATGATCCTGGGGAGGACAAGATGGCGGCGCCCATGGGACGCAAGTTGTGGGGATCGAACAAGATGGCGGTGCCCACGGGCCGCACGTGGTCCGGGGAGGGGAAGATGGCGGCGCCCACTGGCCGTACGTGGGGGGGGGGTCTTGAACAAAAGCGGCGACCACGCGGACCTGGCACACCGCAGGGAAGTGCCCCTTCTTGCGCCCCAGGCCAGGCAGCTTTGCCGGGGGTGTTTTGGCTGCCCACAGAAGTAACATTTGGGGCCCCCGGGGTTGGTTGGCTGCCGCGCGGCAGGCGTGGGGTTGGCTGAGTGGGGACCCCAATGGGGCGGTTGTCTGCGGAGTCCACGATGCGTAGGAGGGGTGGGACGCACGGCCGGGGGTGTCGGCCTGGATGTTGCACGAAGCGACCGTCAGCGAGAGCGCTACCTTTTTGGTTGCTGCGAGGTCGAGCGTGGCCCTTTCTAAGAGGCACTGGCGGATGTAATCCGACCCTATCCCCGTAACAAAAGCATCTCTCATGAGCAAGTTCGAGTGTTCCGTGGCCGTGACGTCCTGACAGTCACAGTCGCTGACTAGGGGAATTAGAGCACGCCAGAGATCTTCCACTGACTCACCATGAAGTTGACTATGAGTGGAGAGGATGTGTCTGGCGTAGAGCATGTTAGTCCGCTAAGCGTAGTTTTCCTTCAGTAGCGCCATGGCATCTTCGTAGGTTGGTGCGTCCTGGATAAGTGGAAAGACGTTGGAGCTCAGCCGAGTGTACAGGATCTGAATCTTCTGAGCTTCCTGAATTGGGTCTGGTGCAGACCTGATGCAAGCTTCGAAACAGGCTAGCCAATATTCAAAATCCGTTTTGGCGTTGCCTGATTGCGGATCCAGCTGCAGGCGATCCGGCTTGATGCGGAGGTCCATCTTCTGCAAACTTTAGTGTAATAAATTGATGTACGATCAATTACACAAAGACGAGAGTTGGATGCAATCGAGGCTTTATTACGCTAAGATGTGTGGCCTCCGACAGCAGCTGGCGAAATGGCTCCTGTACGAGGAGCACACATATTTATACTCCGCCTACTGAGCCGAGCCAGCAAGCAGGGAACTACCCCCGTACCTGTAGTACAGGACCTTACCACAAAGCACCTAATATATACATCAGTGGCGACTACACCATGGCTATAAATTAAGCCCAGGATGCTGTCTGCTTTATTCATCACTTTCTGAAACTCTCCTGCTACCTTCAATGATTTATGTACATTTACACCCAGGTCCCTCTGCTCTTACACTCCCTTTAAAATTGTCCCCTTGATCTTGCATTGTCTCTCTGTTTTTCACAGAGATCCTCCTTGGCATTGGAGGGTCTGGTCAAGTCCAAAGGTGGTAAAGAGATTGATGAGGGTTTGAGTTCATGAACTGAGGCGGGGCTGGAGTGAGGTGGTGTTGTGATGGTGGATTTAGCTGGTTTTGGTGATGGTGAGGATTTGTGGTCTGAAGCTCTGATCCAGGTTAAATAGGGCACCCAGGCTGAAAACAATCCAGTTCAACCCAATACCGAATGTGGAGAAGGATTGGGTTCAGTGGTGAGGGATGGAGCTTTGTGACGGAGACCAGAGACATGACTTTGGACTTTTCAATGTTTATCAGGGGGAGGTTTTAACACACCCAATAGTGTTTGTTGGACAAAGCAGTTTGACAGCACGTTTCCTTCAATTTTGCATTCCTGTTATTGTTCCACACAGATTGCATATTTTCAAAGCGTTCAGCCTAAACTTTAACCTATATTTAAAATAAAAGGGAACATTCTGGATAAACTGAGCAGGTGTGGCAGCATCTGTGGAGAGAAACAAAGTTTGAAATGTGACATGAAAAAACACTTCTTCACACAGTGAGTGGTTCGAGCCTGAAATTCACGGCCTGGAAGTGTGGTGGAGACTGGTTCAGTCGAGACATTCATCAGGGAGTTCGATAATTATTTGAATGGAAACAATGTGCAGGGGTGCGGAGAAAAGGCAGGGGAATGGCACTGTGTGCCAATGCCTGTTTGGAGAGCTGGTGCAGGCATGATGGGTCAAATGGCCTCCTTCTGCCCCATAACAAATCTGTGAGTCTGAGTTAACATTTGAAGTCCAGCTCTGTGCAATTCGGGAAAAGCGGCATGTTGGACTTGACACGTTAACCGGAATTGACTGATCCGAGTTTTCCCGCCAGTGCTGCCAGCAAGAATGGTTGTTGTGAGATTGTGAGGCAGGGTCAGTGATTGAGGGAGAATGTTCTGGAATTCTGCACACCTGCTTCTCAGCCTCTTACCCAATCCAGATCTCAGTGCAAAGTGTGGAATTCAAATAGCCCCGAAAATAATGATGGTGCCGCCGTGAAATATATTCAACAACCTTCACTTTGCGAATGAAATCCTTGTTTTGAGGCGACACAGAGTGAATTGTCCGGGGATTATTATGAAATAGTGATTGATGTGCGATTACAGACTGGGTCCAAACCAGGACCCATCCCTCAATTCAGGAAGTCAGTGAAAAGCGAAAGTGAAAGTTTCCAGGGCGGGACGAGCTGTTGTCGGGAACATTTTTCCTCTTCACAGATCTGTTGGGAAAAGGCGGAAAGTCTTGGATCAGGTTGTGGGAAAGTCCGAGGTGAGTCCCAAATCTTTATTTTGGGGAGGGTTTATTTCCTGTGGGATTGGGTGTTTTTTATTCAGGCTGAAAGGTGCCGATCAAACGGAAGGAATTGAAGTGGGAGCGGCTGCAGGTTGTCCAGGGAGAAACTTTCCAAACTGTGCAGTGCTGGAGAGAGGAAGTGGCTCCTCTCAGGAGAAGGGAGCGGGAGCCAGAGGAGATTTCCAACCTGAAACCGTCAGAGTCAAACCCGCGACCAGAGAGAGAGACGGAGATGAAAAGGAGGAACAGAGTCTTGTGACGGTCATTCCATTAAACTTGACACATTTATATTTCTAATAACCCAACCCTGTCGGTAGTTGTGGCGCCTCCTTTCTGGAAACAAATCTTTAATTTCAGAGTTTCTCTTGTGCTAAAACCTCCGATTCCATTCGATGTTTCACCACTGAGAGCGGTGACTTCAGCTGCTGCACCCCCCCTTCACCCCCTGAAGCCCCCCCTTCACCCCCTGAAGCCCCCCCCCTTCACCCCCTGAACCACCCCCCTTCACCCCCTGAACCACCCCCCTTCACCCCCTGAACCACCCCCTGAACCCACCCTTCACCCCCTGAACCCGCCCCCTGAACCCGCCCCCTGAACCCGCCCCCTGAACCTCCCCCTCAACACCCCCCCCTCAACACCCCCCCCTCAACACCCCCCCCTCAACACCCCCCCCCTCAACACCCCCCCCCTCAACACCCCCCCCCTCAACACCCCCCCCCTCAACACCCCCCCCCCTCAACACCCCCCCCCTCAACACCCCCCCCTCAACACCCCCCCCCCCGAACACCCCCCCCCCCGAACACCCCCCCCCGAACACCCCCCCCCCCCGAACACCCCCCCCCGAACACCCCGCCCGAACACCCCCCCCGAACACCCCACCCCCCCCGAACACCCCACCCCCCCCGAACACCCCACCCCCCCGAACACCCCACCCCCCCGAACACCCCACCCCCCCGAACACCCCACCCCCCCGAACACCCCACCCCCCCGAACACCCCACCCCCCCGAACACCCCACCCCCCCGAACACCCCACCCCCCCGAACACCCCACCCCCCCGAACACCCCACCCCCCCGAACACCCCACCCCCCCGAACACCCCACCCCCCCGAACACCCCACCCCCCCGAACACCCCACCCCCCCGAACACCCCACCCCCCCGAACACCCCACCCCCCCGAACACCCCACCCCCCCGAACACCCCAGCCCCCCGAACACCCCACCCCCCCCGAACACCCCACCCCCCCGAACACCCCACCCCCCCGAACACCCCACCCCCCCGAACACCCCACCCCCCCGAACACCCCACCCCCCCGAACACCCCACCCCCCCGAACACCCCACCCCCCCGAACACCCCACCCCCCCGAACACCCCACCCCCCCCGAACACACCCCCCCCCCGAACACCCCCCCCCCCCGAACACCCCCCCCCCCCGAACACCCCCCCCCCCGAACACCCCCCCCCGAACACCCCACCCCCCCGAACACCCCACCCCCCCCGAACACCCCACCCCCCCCGAACACCCCACCCCCCCCGAACACCCCACCCCCCCCGAACACCCCACCACCCCCGAACACCCCACCCCCCCGAACACCCCACCCCCCCGAACACCCCACCCCCCCGAACACCCCACCCCCCCGAACACCCCACCCCCCCGAACACCCCACCCCCCCGAACACCCCACCCCCCCGAACACCCCACCCCCCCGAACACCCCACCCCCCCGAACACCCCACCCCCCCCGAACACCCCACCCCCCCGAACACCCCACCCCCCCGAACACCCCACCCCCCCGAACACCCCACCCCCCCGAACACCCCACCCCCCCGAACACCCCACCCCCCCGAACACCCCACCCCCCCGAACACCCCACCCCCCCGAACACCCCACCCCCCCGAACACCCCACCCCCCCGAACACCCCACCCCCCCGAACACCCCACCCCCCCGAACACCCCACCCCCCCGAACACCCCACCCCCCCGAACACCCCACCCCCCCGAACACCCCACCCCCCCGAACACCCCACCCCCCCGAACACCCCACCCCCCCGAACACCCCACCCCCCCGAACACCCCACCCCCCCGAACACCCCACCCCCCCGAACACCCCACCCCCCCGAACACCCCACCCCCCCGAACACCCCACCCCCCCGAACACCCCACCCCCCCGAACACCCCACCCCCCCCGAACACCCCACCCCCCCCGAACACCCCACCCCCCCCCGAACACCCCCCCCCCGAACACCCCACCCCCCCCGAACACCCCACCCCCCCCGAACTCCCCACCCCCCCCGAACACCCCACCCCCCCCGAACACCCCACCCCCCCCGAACACCCCACCCCCCCCGAACACCCCACCCCCCCGAACACCCCACCCCCCCGAACACCCCACCCCCCCGAACACCCCACCCCCCCGAACACCCCACCCCCCCGAACACCCCACCCCCCCGAACACCCCACCCCCCCGAACACCCCACCCCCCCGAACACCCCACCCCCCCGAACACCCCACCCCCCCGAACACCCCACCCCCCCCCGAACACCCCACCCCCCCCCCCCGAACACCCCCCCCCGAACACCCCACCCCCCCCGAACACCCCACCCCCCCAAAAAAAAAACCCGAACACCCCACCCGAACACACCCCCCCCCGAACACCCCCCCCGAACACCCCCCCCGAACACCCCTCCCCGAACACCCCCCCCCGAACACCCCCCCCCCCGAACACCCCCCCCCCCGAACACACCCCCCCCGAACACCCCCCCCGAACACCCCCCCCCGAACACCCCCCCCGAACACCCCCCCCCCGAACACCCCCCCCCCCGAACACCCCCCCGAACCTCTCCTTTCCCCCCCTCCCGAACCTCTTCTCCTCCCCCCTCCCCCCCGAACTCTTCCCCCCCCCCCCCACTGAACCTCTCCACTTCCCCCCCCCATCGAACCTCTTTTTCTCCCCCCCCCACCCTCCCCCACCGAACCTCTCCACTCCCCCACTTGTTTTAAGAGGGATAAGTGAGGGGCTTGATTTTGTTACCGTTATGACGGCTGGTTACCGTCAACTGCTGTGGGGGCGAGTGGGGGGCAAAGTGGGGAGGTTGGTTGGGGTATGGGGTGGGGCGGGTTCAGGGATTGGTATTGGCTTTATTTTGTTTTGTAATGTTACGTGTTTTAAGTGTACAAAATGTTAAAATTTGAAGAAAAATACTTATTTAAAAAATAAAGAAGTCTAGAGTCACCAGGCAGCACGTAGCACAGTGGTTAGCACTGTGGCTTCACAGCTCCAGGGTCCCAGGTTCGATTCTGGCTTGGGTCACTGTCTGTGCGGAGTCTGCACGTTCTCCCCCTGTCTGTGTGGGTTTCCTCCGGTGCTCCGGTTTCCTCCCACAGTCCAAAGACGTGCAGGTTAGGTGGATTGGCCATGATAAATTGCGCTTGGTGACCAAAAAGGTTAGGAGGGGTTATTGGGTTACGGGGATAGGGTGGAAGTGAGGGCTTAAGTGGGTCGGTGCAGACTTGATGGGCCAAATGGCTTCCTTTGATCGAGTACAATAGATGGGTCGTTTTTTGTACAGTGTGTGTACGGGGGGTGTTTGTACAGTGTGTGCAGGAGGGTTTCCTGAAACAAAATGTTGACAGGCCAACAAGAGGCGAGGCCACGTTGGATTTGGTTTTGGGTAGTGAACCAGGCCAGGTGTTGGATTTGGAGGTAGGAGAGCACTTTGGGGACAGTGACCACAATTCGGTGACGTTTACGTTAATGATGGAAAGGGATAAGTACACACCGCAGGGCAAGAGTTATGGCTGGGGGAAGGGCAATTATGATGCCATTAGACGTGACTTGGGGGGGATAAGGTGGAGAAGTAGGCTGCAAGTGTTGGGCACACTGGATAAGTGGGGCTTGTTCAAGGATCAGCTACTGCGTGTTCTTGATAAGTATGTACCGGTCAGGCAGGGAGGAAGGCGTCGAGCGAGGGAACCGTGGTTTACCAAGGAAGTGGAATCTCTTGTTAAGAGGAAGAAGGAGGCCTATGTGAATATGAGGTGTGAAGTTTCAGTTGGGGCGATGGATAGTTACAAGGTAGCGAGGAAGGATCTAAAGAGAAAGCTAAGACGAGCAAGGAGGGGACATGAGAAGTATTTGGCAGGAAGGATCAAGGAAAACCCAAAAGCTTTCTATAGGTATGTCAGGAATAAGCGAATGACTAGGGAAAGAGTAGGACCAGTCAAGGACAGGGATGGGAAGTTGTGTGTGGAGTCTGAAGAGATAGGCGAGATACTAAATGAATATTTTTCGTCAGTATTCCCTCAGGAAAAAGATAATGTTGTGGAGGAGAATGCTGAGCCCCAGATAAGTCCCGAGGACCTGATGGGATTTATCCTAGGATTCTCTGGGAGGCCAGGGAAGAGATTGCTGGACCTTTTGGCTTTGATTTTTATGTCATCATTGGCTACAGGAATAGTGCCAGAGGATTGGAGGACAGCAAATGTGGTCCCTTGGTTCAAAAAGGGGAGCAGAGACAACCCCGGCAACTATAGACCGGTGAGCCTCACGTCTGTAGTGGGTAAAGTCTTAGAGGGGATTATAAGAGGCAAGATTTATAATCATCTAGATGGGAATAATATGATCAGGGATAGTCAGCATGGCTTTGTGAAGGGTAGGTCATGCCTCACAAACCTTATTGAGTTCTTTGAGAAGGTGACTGAACAGGTAGATGAGGGTAGAGTAGTTGATGTGGTGTATATGGATTTCAGCAAAGCGTTTGATAAGGTTCCCCACGGTAGGCTATTGCAGAAAATACGGAGGCTGGGGATTGAGGGTGATTTAGAGATGTGGATCAGAAATTGGCTAGCTGAAAGAAGACAGAGGGTGGTGGTTGATGGGAAATGTTCAGAATGGAGTACAGTGACAAGTGGAGTACCACAAGGATCTGTTCTGGGGCCGTTGCTGTTTGTCATTTTTATCAATGACCTAGAGGAAGGCGCAGAAGGGTGGGTGAGTAAATTTGCAGACGATACTACAGTCGGTGGTGTTGTCGATAGTGTGGAAGGATGTAGCAGGTTACAGAGGGATATAGATAAGCTGCAGAGCTGGGCTGAGAGGTGGCAAATTGAGTTTAATGTAGAGAAGTGTGAGGTGATTCACTTTGGAAGGAATAACAGGAATGCGGAATATTTGGCTAATGGTAAAGTTCTTGAAAGTGTGGATGAGCAGAGGGATCTAGGTGTCCATGTACATAGATCCCTGAAAGTTGCCACCCAGGTTGATAGGGTTGTGAAGAAGGCCTATGGAGTGTTGGCCTTTATTGGTAGAGGGATTGAGTTCCGGAGTCGGGAGGTAATGTTGCAGCTGTACAGAACTCTGGTACGGCTGCATTTGGAGTATTGCGTACAATTCTGGTCACCGCATTATAGGAAGGACGTGGAGGCTTTGGAGCGGGTGCAGAGGAGATTTATCAGGACGTTGCCTGGTATGGAGGGAAAATCTTATGAGGAAAGGCTGATGGACTTGAGGTTGTTTTCGTTGGCGAGAAGAAGGTTCAGAGGAGACTTAATAGAGGCATACAAAATGATCAGGGGGTTGGATAGGGTGGACAGTGAGAGCCTTCTCCCGCGGATGGAAATGGCTAGCACGAGGGGACATAACTTTAAACTGAGGGGTAATCGATATAGGACAGAGGTCAGAGGTAGGTTCTTTACGCAAAGAGTAGTGAGGCCGTGGAATGCCCTACCTGCTACAGTAGTGAACTCGCCAACATTGAGGGCATTTAAAAGTTTATTGGATAAACATATGGATGATAATGGCATAGTGTAGGTTAGATGGCTTTTGTTTCGGTGCAACATCGTGGGCCGAAGGGCCTGTACTGCGCTGTATCGTTCTATGTTCTGCACTGTACGTTCTATGTTCTACGTTATTGAGGTGGGCAGGGGCGGGCGGGGGGGGGGGGGGGCTGATGTGGAGAGGGTTCAGACGGGAAACTGGAGTTGAGACCACAATCAGATCAACCTTTATCTTGTCGAATAGCGGAGCAGCTCAGTGGGGTGACTGGCCTATCGTTGCTCCTACTTCTGGTGTAATAATATTTATCAGCACCTTTAAGGTATATAACATCCTAAGGTGCTACAGAGGAACATTATAAAACAAAGAATGACACCAAGTCACAATAGGGGGTTTTTGGAACAGGTGATCTGAAGCTTGATCAAAATCGTCATTTTTAAGGAGTTTCTTAAGGCGGAAAGCAAGGTGGAGAGTTGGAGGGATGGTGTTCCAGAGCTGAAACCAGCTTTCTATTACCACATTTTTACAAAACCAAATTCAAATTCTCCAAATCACTAAGATTTGAATCCCATTCTCTGGATTATTTGTCCAAGCCACGAGATTACTAGACCTTGTCATGGGAAAGATGCATGGATGAGTTTCATCAATTTCCTTTTTTAGTTCCAAAAAGATTAAATTGCTTCACTTCAACTCCAACTTCTTCAATCTTTCCTCAGTATCACTTTCTGATACCTTCTTACAATGAGGTGGTGATTTTATCCCCGATATCTGATCTTGTTATCAGTAACTTAATTGGTTTCCGTCACCCCAACTTGCCATTGAATAATGGTGGTGGAATCTGAAACAAAAACAGAAAATGCTGGACAATCTCAGCGGGTCTGGCAATAACTGTGGAGAGAGAATAGAGCTAACGTTTCCAGTCTGAATGACTCTTTGTCAAAGCTTTGAGCTTTGACAAAGAGTCATCCAGACTCAAAACGTTAGCTCCCTTCTCTCTCCACAGATGCTGTCAGACCTGCTGAGATTGTCTAATATTTTCTGGGGGTTTTTGCCATTTAATAACTTTGGTTTGGACAAGACTTAACCAATTAAGGCAAAAGCAGGGCTCTCTGGATAGTACATTTTAAAGAAGTTTATCAAAGGAATAAAGGCATACTTTGTACAACTTCATAAGGATGTGGGTTGTACAGTAGCACAGTGGTTAGCACTGTTGCTTCACAGCTCCAGGGTCCCAGGTTCGATTCCCGGCTCGGATCTGTCTATGTGGAGTCTGCACGTTCTCCCCGTGTCTGCGTGGGTTTCCTCCGGGTTCTCTCGTTTCCTCCCACGGTCCAAAGATGTGCAGGTTAGGTGGATTGGCCATGATAAATTGCTCTTAGTGTCCAAAAAGGTTAGGTGGGGTTACTGGGTTACGGGAATAGGATGGAGATGTGGGCCGAATGGCCTCCTTCTGCACTGTAAATACTATGAATCTATTATGATCAGTCCGTAGAAACAACCCTCTCAGAACTCCTTGTTTGACAGTAATTCTCTTGGAATTGTGCCTTGGGAGTCCTCAGTACTTGGCTAGGAAGAAACCCGTGGAACGTCTCCTTTTAACCCCTCAGTGACCATCACCTTGCATCCAAGTTGAGCGTGTTGTTAATTTAATAATTGGACCTTGCTGTTGCTAAGTTAATTTAGTTGGTTCCCAGTTAGATACGCCACCAGCTTTCATTATCTGAGGTAGTAATACTATAATACTGTTTCACTTTCTCTCTCTCTCTCTGCTCCTGGACCATTCAATATTCATATTTTCAATTAATGTTTCTAAAGTCCAGTTCTTCTAAGTTTGAGATCCACTTTCGAAGTTTATCAGTTTCCAGATGCCATTGCTCGGACACCTATCTGGACTGTACGCTCTTTTCACAGACACAGAGAGCTGGATTCTCCCAAAATGGGACTATGTCCCCAGGCTGGCGTAAAAACGCTGGTGTTTTACTCCAGAGGTTCCTGTAAAAAAGATCAGCTGATTCAATGCCCTACAAGGGCCTAGCAGCGACCCGGAGTAAATCTCACAACTTTAGCTGCGGGTACGGGCCCCGCACTACCGGTTTGGAGTCCGCACATGTGCACGGCAGCGGCCTCCAGGGGCCGCGCTGAGCTCCATGGCGGACTCCGATCGTGGAGTCAGACGCAAAACTGAGACCCCCCCCCCCGATCGTCGGCGTGCTCGATCACCTAACCGCGCGTATCTAACCCCCGGGTGCCTGTAAGGCCCCCCCCCCGCCCCGGTGTCCGATCCCCCAGCCCCCCCACCAGGGCGGCCGCAGACTGTGTTCGCAGCCGCCATACCAGCATCCCGACCGGCAATAGCAGGTTAGTTCCACGCCGTCGGGAACTCGGCCGGGCGGGAGCGGAGGATCGCTGGGCGGGCCACTGACAATGGACCCCCAGCCGCGCGGCGTACTCCAGGAACACGGCGATTTTCGGGTTCCGGAAAATCGCCGGACCGGCGCCGGGCCCGATTTCGGCGTGAAAATGTATCCACCATCCCCACGCCGAACGCGGTTTCGGCGCAGGGCTGTGGAGAATCCAGCCCAGAGACTTTGACTTCCACATACTTACAGTGAAAAATTTTAAACTACAAGTGTCTCTCATGCTGTCTATCGCTGACGAGTCCATTTGTTTCCAAATGGATATAAATCCTGTCCCTGAGAATTCTCACCAATAATTTACCTACTACCGACGTGAGGCTCACCAGCCTACAGATCCTGGATTGTCCCTGCTACCTTTCTTAAACAGCGGCACCACATTAGCTATTCCCCAGTCCTCTGGAATCTCACATGTAGCCAATGAGGATACAAAGATGTCAGTCAAGGCCCCAGCAATCTCCTCCCTTGCTTCACTCAGTATTCTGGGGTAAATCCCATCCGGCCCAGGAGATTTATCTAGCTTAATATCTTTTAAAAGACCCAATGCCTCCTCCTTTTTGATGTCAACATGTCCCAGACTATCCACACACCCTACCCAAGAATCATCTTCCACAAAGTCCTTTTCTTTGGTGAACACGGATGCAAAGTATCCATTCAGTACTTCGCCTATTTCCTCTGGCTCAACACATAGCTTTCCCCCACTGTCCTTAAATGGTCCAATCCTTGCCCTGGCCACCCTCTTGCTTTTTACATATGAATAAAAAGTTTTGGGATTCACCTTAATCCTACTCGCCAAAGACTTTTCATGACCCTTCCTAGCCCTCCAAATTTCCCACTTAAGTACCTTCCTACTTTCTTTATACTCAAGGGTTTTGACTGTCCCCACATTTCTAGACCATACAAAGCCTTCTTTTTCTTTCTGACGAGGTTGACAATATCCCTCGTTATCCAAGGCTCCCTAAAATTCTCATACTTATCCTTCGTTCTCTCAGGAATGTGACTTTCCTGAATCCTAATCAACTGTCGCTTGAAAGACTCCCACATGTCTGATGTTGATTTACCTCCAACAGCCGCACCCAATCCAAATTCTTCAATTCCTGTCTAATGTTATCGTAATTTGCCTTCCTCCAGTTTAGCACCTTAACGACTGTCCAAAAGTACCCTAAAACTTACAGAATTATGGTCATTACTCCCAAAATGTTCCCCTACTGAAACCTCAACCACCTGTCCAGGCTCATTCCCCAACACCAGATCCAGTACTGCCCGTTCTCTTGTTGGAGTTTCTACATGTTGCATCAAGAAGCCTTCCTGGATGCACCTTACAAACTCTGCCCCATCCAAGCCCCGAGCACTATGTGAGTCCCAGTCAATATCGGGGAAGTTAAAATCCCCATCACAACAACCCTGTTACTTTTGCACCTATCCAAAATCTCTCTCCCTATCTGCTCCTCTGTCTCTCGCTGGCAGTTGGGGGGCCTATAATAAACCGCCAACATTGTGATTGCCCCCTTCCTGTTTCTGAGCTCTACCCAGATTGCCTCGTGTATGATCCCTCTGCCTCCACCACTCCATGTGCTCCATAAACCTCTTCATTTCCTTCGCCACTTCCATCACCTATCCCGACCTCGGGCTTGACCGGACCAAGCTTGGCTCTATAACC
This sequence comes from Scyliorhinus torazame, assembly GCF_047496885.1. Classification (NCBI taxonomy): domain Eukaryota; kingdom Metazoa; phylum Chordata; class Chondrichthyes; order Carcharhiniformes; family Scyliorhinidae; genus Scyliorhinus; species Scyliorhinus torazame. The sequence continues at coordinate 213,294,107 of NC_092720.1, read as the reverse complement.
GTATTAAAATCCCCCTCATGATCAACTGGTGAGAGTCCAAGTCAGGAATCTTCCCCAGCACCCGCCACATGAAATCTAATTCATCCCAATTTTGAACATCAACGTTTACCAGGACCACCGTCATCCCCTCAAGCTTCCGACTCACCATCATGAACCGCCCCCTGGATCTGCCACAATGCCCCACACCTGGAACGCGACCCGCTTATTCACCAGCACCCGCCATGCACTTCGGGCAACCCCACGATCCTCACATTGTGCCTTATGGAGCAGTTCTCCAGATCCGCCACCTTTTCCTTCAGCCTCTTCTAGGTTTCCCGCATCACCCCAACGTCGGCCACCATCAAGACCAGCTGCTCCTCCACATTCTCCTCCACTTTCTACCTCCGCGAGGTTTGCTAGTGTCACACGGGAGGGTTTAAACTAGTATGGCAGGGGGGTGGGCACGGGAGCAATAGGTCAGAAGGTGAGAGCATTGAGGGAGAACTAGGGAATAGGGACAGTGTGGCTCTGAGGCAGCGCAGACGGGGAGAAGTTGCTGAACACAGCGGGTCTGGTGGCCTGAAGTGCATATGTTTTAATGCAAGGAGCATTACGGGTAAGGCAGATGAACTTAGAGCTTGGATTACTACTTGGAACTATGATGTTGTTGCCATTACAGAGACCTGGTTGAGGGAAGGGCAGGATTGGCAGCTAAACGTTCCAGGATTTAGATGTTTCAGGCGGGATAGAGGGGGATGTAAAAGGGGAGGCGGAGTTGCGCTACTTGTTCAGGAGAGTATCACAGCTATACAGCGAGAGGACACCTCAGAGGGCAGTGAGGCTATATGGGTAGAGATCAGGAATAAGAAGGGTGCAGTCACAATGTTGGGGGTATACTACAGGCCTCCCAACAGCCAGCGGGAGATAGAGGAGCAGATAGGTAGACAGATTTTGGAAAAGAGTAAAAACAACAGGGTTGTGGTGATGGGAGACTTCAACTTCCCCAATATTGACTGGGACTCACTTAGTGCCAGGGGCTTAGACGGGGCAGAGTTTGTAAGGAGCATCCAGGAGGGCTTCTTAAAACAATATGTAAACAGTCCAACTAGGGAAGGGGCGGTACTGGACCTGGTATTGGGGAATGAGCCCGGCCAGGTGGTAGATGTTTCAGTAGGGGAGCATTTCGGTAACAGTGACCACAATTCAGTAAGTTTTAAAGTACTGGTGGACAAGGATAAGAGTGGTCCGAGGATGAATGTGCTAAATTGGGGGAAGGCTAATTATAACAATATTAGGCGGGAACTGAAGAACATAGATTGGGGGCGGATGTTTGAGGGCAAATCAACATCTGACATGTGGGAGGCTTTCAAGTGTCAGTTGAAAGGAATACAGGACAGGCATGTTCCTGTGAGGAAGAAAGATAAATACGGCAATTTTCGGGAACCTTGGATGACGAGTGATATTGTAGGCCTCGTCAAAAAGAAAAAGGAGGCATTTGTCAGGGCTAAAAGGCTGGGAACAGACGAAGCCTGTGTGGCATATAAGGAAAGTAGGAAGGAACTTAAGCAAGGAGTCAGGAGGGCTAGAAGGGGTCATGAAAAGGCATTGGCAAATAGGGTTAAGGAAAATCCCAAGGCTTTTTACACTTACATAAAAAGTAAGAGGGTAGCCAGGGAAAGGGTTGGCCCACTGAAGGATAGGCAAGGGAATCTATGTGTGGAGCCAGAGGAAATGGGCGAGGTACTAAATGAATACTTTGCATCAGTATTCACCAAAGAGAAGGAATTGGTAGATGTTGAGTCTGGAGAAGGGGGTGTAGATAGCCTGGGTCACATTGTGATCCAAAAAGACGAGGTGTTGGGTGTCTTAAAAAATATTAAGGTAGATAAGTCCCCAGGGCCGGATGGGATCTACCCCAGAATACTGAAGGAGGCTGGAGAGGAAATTGCTGAGGCCTTGACAGAAATCTTTGGATCCTCGCTGTCTTCAGGGGATGTCCCGGAGGACTGGAGAATAGCCAATGTTGTTCCTCTGTTTAAGAAGGGTGGCAGGGATAATCCCGGGAACTACAGGCCGGTGAGCCTTACTTCAGTGGTAGGGAAATTACTGGAGAGAATTCTTCGAGACAGGATCTACTCCCATTTGGAAGCAAATGGACGTATTAGTGAGAGGCAGCACGGTTTTGTGAAGGGGAGGTCGTGTCTCACTAACTTGATAGAGTTTTTCGAGGAGGTCACTAAGATGATTGATGCAGGTAGGGCAGTAGATGTTGTCTATATGGACTTCAGTAAGGCCTTTGACAAGGTCCCTCATGGTAGACTAGTACAAAAGGTGAAGTCACACGGGATCAGGGGTGAACTGGCAAGGTGGATACAGAACTGGCTAGGCCATAGAAGGCAGAGGGTAGCAATGGAGGGATGCTTTTCTAATTGGAGGGCTGTGACCAGTGGTGTTCCACAGGGATCAGTGCTGGGACCTTTGCTCTTTGTAGTATATATAAATGATTTGGAGGAAAATGTAACTGGTCTGATTAGTAAGTTTGCAGACGACACAAAGGTTGGTGGAATTGCGGATAGCGATGAGGACTGTCTGAGGATACAGCAGGATTTAGATTGTCTGGAGACTTGGGCGGAGAGATGGCAGATGGAGTTTAACCTGGACAAATGTGAGGTAATGCATTTTGGAAGGGCTAATGCAGGTAGGGAATATACAGTGAATGGTAGAACCCTCAAGAGTATTGAAAGTCAAAGAGATCTAGGAGTACAGGTCCACAGATCACTGAAAGGGGCTACACAGGTGGAGAAGGTAGTCAAGAAGGCATACGGCATGCTTGCCTTCATTGGCCGGGGCATTGAGTATAAGAATTGGCAAGTCATGTTGCAGCTGTATAGAACCTTAGTTAGGCCACACTTGGAGTATAGTGTTCAATTCTGGTCGCCACACTACCAGAAGGATGTGGAGGCTTTAGAGAGGGTGCAGAAGAGATTTACCAGAATGTTGCCTGGTATGGAGGGCATTAGCTATGAGGAGCGGTTGAATAAACTCGGTTTGTTCTCACTGGAACGAAGGAGGTTGAGGGGAGACCTGATAGAGGTATACAAAATTATGAGGGGCATAGACAGAGTGGATAGTCAGAGGCTTTTCCCCAGGGTAGAGGGGTCAATTACTAGGGGGCATAGGTTTAAGGTGAGAGGGGCAAAGTTTAGAGTAGATGTACGAGGCAAGTTTTTTACGCAGAGGGTAGTGGGTGCCTGGAACTCACTACCGGAGGAGGTAGTGGAGGCAGGGACGATAGGGACATTTAAGGGGCATCTTGACAAATATATGAATAGGATGGGAATAGAAGGATACGGACCCAGGAAGTGTAGAAGATTGTAGTTTAGTCGGGCAGTATGGTCGGCACGGGCTTGGAGGGCCGAAGGGCCTGTTCCTGTGCTGTACATTTCTTTGTTCTTTGTTCTTTGTTCTTTCTGGATCGCACGGCCTTGGGATTCCAGCCTCTGCTCCACTCTCTCGATACCTGCTTTAATCGGCTCCACCGCCTTGGCTCGGTCTTCCAGGGCCTCCTTCCTCTGCTGGCTGAACTCAATGTTCAGAAATTACACTAACTGCTCCGTTGACCACTGGGTGGGCAGAACAGCCCCATTGCCTTCCGCCATCCTGTCCTGGGGGGCACCTCAGAGACTCCCCTGTTCCAGCAGCTCTTTTCTTCTTGTCCCACTCCTAGTTTGTGGATCCATCCACCAGCCACACCAGGTATTCCTACACCTCTTTCCATCTACAAACTTCGCCCCTCAGACGGGGAAAGGACCAAAAAATACCACCTTGAGCCGGATCCACCAAATGTGAGACCACTCACTCCATAGCTGCCACCGGAAGTCGCCAATGTCATGTGAGAGTTCCTTTAAGAAGTGGATGTTTATAAAATACCTGTAGTGGATGTACCTTTAAGAAATGGGTGTTTATCAAATAGCTGCAGTGATGTCAAAGTGTGGGTGGAGCTGGGCTGTCTGTCTTTCACTTTTGTTCTTGAGCAGGCAGCTACAGTGTGTTTTAGTTTTGTTTTCAGAGCTGGATAGCTGCAGGCAAAGCCAGCAGCTGTACATTCATCTCTCTCTGCAATCTAAACACTGTCTCCAGATCATTTGAGAATTTCAAAGTGATAACTGCTCTCAGTAGTGAATTTAAACCTGCTGTTTTTCTGTAAAAAGGGTCTTTTGGTCTTATGGATGTTGTTAAGAAAGTTATATTGTATCTGTGGGGATTATTGGTGTTGATAGTTGTTAAGATGTTTACTGTGGGTTTATCAAGTGTTAACTGGATTCATAAATAAACATGGTTTTGTTTTAAAAGTACTTTAGATCTCTGTTGCATCACACCTGTAAAGTGGACCCTTGTGCTCCCCATAACCACAGTCTATTAAACGTTGTGGGTCAGGTGAACTCCTGATACACTTTGGTGTTCTCTAAACCTGGCCCATAACACCAAGGCTCACTACTTATTCAGTCACCTGTTTCTGATTGGTGACTATCGCAATATAGTAATTTGATGAATACAGTTGGTTAATTCAGAATGGCTTCATCAGCTCAGTGTTGCTATTAAATTGGCATGCTTAACCTTGTTAGTTTGTTACAGTGGATATGGTGTGAAAATAGCAAGACAGGGTCAAACTAAACTAAAATCAAACCACCCAAGTCTGCTCACAGAGGTTAGCAGACTGCACTGTGCTCCAAATGAGCTTGCACTAATATTCTGTAGGAGATATGATCATCTTTTGTGATTTGTTTTGTAACCCACTGCTCATGCAATCCTGTATCTTGACTTTTCCCTGCAGCTTAATACAATGATGATTGTTCAACTTTATTCACGATAATAGTCCTGGATCTATTTCCTGAACAGTATTTCTCTGCCAAAGGTTATCTTGTAAACTGCATGATTCTTTATACAAATACTGAGGAAAAGATGCCCTGTCTGAAGAACATGGACAAGTAAAGAATGTCCCCCCTGAGATTGTACATTGTCATATTGGTCTGAAATTCCTCACTCCACCATTTTATTAGAATTGTTATTTTGATTGGTTGACACATTTGCTAAAGGGGATGGAAATCGCTGAAATATTCTGCATAATCTTTCAATCTTCCATAGATATGGGAGAGGTGCCAGAGAATTGGATATTATTCATGCATGTGTTTAAGGGCAAGTTACTACAGGCCAGCTAGTTTAATATAAATAGTGGGTAAGATTTTAGAAAGAATAATCAGGGAAGAAATCAGTAGGCACTTGGAGAGGTTTGAGTTAATAAGGAGAGGCAGCATGGATTAGCATTAAAGGCTGGTTAACAAAATTCTGACTCGAGGAGCAGGAGGCTCAGTGTCAGCTTGGATATAAATTGACTTGAGGACAGACAAAAGCAGTCCTGGTCAGTGTTTATTTTTCAGATGGGAGGATGATGGGCAGTGGGGAATTGTATTTACAGCAGGTAGTCATGTGGTGGGCGCGTTTGCTCAGCAATAGGAGGGGAATGCCTGTTCCAGAGATTCATCCAGCACAGTTCCCTGAGAGTCCTCGCTCGGACCACTGCTGATACAGAGGAAAGTTTCAAAACTTGCTGATTTAAAAACAAATTCTGAGAGTACCAATTTGTGAAGATGATACAAATTGATGGCAATACGACATGTAGAAGCTAGGAAAATGGGCAGACAGGCAGCAGATGGAATTTAATACAGAGAAGTGTGAGGTGATTGATTTTGGCAGAATGGATTGGGAGAGGCAATTTAAACTTAATGACACAATTCCAAAGAGTGTGTAGAGACAGAGGGACTTTATGATGGAGATGCATTTATCTTTGAATACAGCAGGACAATTTGAGAACGTGATCAGCAAAACATGAAATGTTGGGCTCCATGAATAGAAGTGTTGAGTACAAAAGCAGGGGAGTTACGCGAAACCAAGTTCTTATGGTAAGTCACAGCGAGAATACTGCAGTCAGTTCTGGTCGCCACACTTTAGGAAGGATGTGAGAGACCCCGAGAGGCTGCAGAGGCCATTTAGCAGAATGGTTCCAGAGGTGAGGGATTTTAGTTATAAGGTTAGATTGGAGGTGCTGGGGTTGTTCTCCCTGAGGGGAGATTTGATTTGCAGAAAATTATGACAGGCTTAGATCATGGAGACAAAGAAAAATTGTGAACACAGGTTGGGGGACTTTAGGCGAAATCTCTCCTCACTCAACCGCAAATCCACCCAATGCGGGGCATGATCAGAGACTGCAATTGCCGAATATTCCGTCCCCGCCACCTTCGGGATTAGTGCCCTGCTCAGAACAAAAAAATCAATACGGGAGTAAACTTTATGGACATGAGAAAAAAACGAAAACGCCTTCATCCTCGGCTGCTCGAATCTCCACCGGTCTTACCCCCCCCCCCCCCCCCCCCCCCCCCCCCCCCCCCCCCCCAATCTGCTCCATAAAACCCCTCAACTCCTTCGCCGCGGCAGGCCTCCTTCCAGTCCTGGATTTTGACTGGTCCCGTCTTGCGGTGGACCAAGAAGGGGCGGAGCAGCAGATGGGAGAACAGCGAGGTGCGCATCTATCAGGACCTGGAAGCGGAGCTGGCCAAGAGACGGGCTGAGTTTAATCGGGTGAAGGCGATCCTCTTGAAGAAGGGGGTGAAATTTGGGATGCTGTATCCAGCGCGGTTGTGGGTTACGCACGAAGACCGGCATCTTTACTTTGAGACACCGGACGATGTCTGGTCATTTATCAAAGAAAAGAAGTTGGAAGCATCTTAAAGGACACTTAAGTCTCGAAGTTATGTGATGGCGGTTTGTAATCTTTGTAATTTTGTATCGGTTCAAATAAGATTGTATGTAGTTCTGGGTTAAGTATTGGGCTGCGGTGGTGGTTTGAGGGTGCTTTGTTTTTGCAGGGATTTGATGTGGAGGGAGGAGGGGGCCCCCGAAGTTGGTGCTATTCTGTGGGAGGTTGGGTCTTGTTTCAAGCAATTGATTCTTCATTGGTTTATGTTAATTTCTTTTACTTGAGGTTGTTTACTTACTGGGAAATGCGATGTTGTTAAATGGTTTATTCATGTTGGGAGAGGGGTTCGAACAATAGGGAGCCAGACTGTTTGGCACCAGGGGCTGGGATTGTCAGGGCCAGCATTTGGAGTGTCAGAAGACCCGGGAGTTCGGGGAGTGAAAGAGGCCGATGGTCCAGCCTTGCCTCCCTGGTAGCCCGGAGACGGATCCTTTTAATGTGGAGGGACTCAAAGCCCCCGAGTGTGGAGACTTGGGTCAGTGACATGGTGGGCTTCTCAAGCTGGAGAAAATAAAGTTTGCCTTGAGGGGGGTCAATGCTGGGGTTCTCTCGGAGGTGGCAGCCGCGTGTCGACTTTCGGGGAAAATTAAAATGTCATCAGAAGCAGCACACTGTAGGGGGGAGGGGGGGCGGGTGGGTGCAATATGGTTAAGGGATGTACAGAAGGGGTTGGGTGGGAAATGTCTAGTTTACCATGTTGATGTTTATGTTGTTATTATTTTGTTTGTTATTGTTATAAAAACTTTGCAAATACTTCAATAAAAATATTTTTTTTAAAAAGGAGGGGGGATGTGAGGAGGAGCTTCTTTACCAAATGAGTTGAAGAGCTCGGAAACTCATTACCTGCGCTTGTGGTGGGAGCAGAGATGATCAATGATTACACAAGGAAATTGGATTGGCTTCTGAAGGAAACAAACTTATCGGGCTACGAACTGAGGACACACTTAATTGTTCTACAGAGATCCAGTATGGGCTCAATGGGCTGAATGACCTCATTCTGTACATGGGCCAGGAATTCTCCTCCTGTCTGCGTGGGTTTCCTCCGGTTTCCTCCCACAAGTCCCGAAAGATGTACTGTTAGGTAATTTGGACATTGTGAATTCTCCCTCTGTGTACCCGAACAGGCGCCGGAATGTGGCGACTAGGGGATTTTCACAGTAACTTCATTGCAGTTTTAATGTAAGCCTACTTGTGACAATATTAAAGATGATAAAGATTATTATTATGAATTCATGGCTGAGTCCAGGAACCACGAATAGATTCAGCCCTTTGGGAAATGTTTATATATTTGCAAAGTGGAGTGCTAGCCTTTTTTCTTTGAGTATTAGGTGCTTGTCAGAAGTTTATCTTTCTTTGACATGCTTTTTCAATGTCTATTTGTTTATTTGGAAAAGATTAGGAGATGTTCAAAGGATTGAAGCTTTTTCAATGGGATTATTAATAGCTGTTTTATAATCATTTAAGAGGGGCAAGTTTTAAAGTAGATTTTGAATGGCTGATTGTATTTACTTTATCTCCTTAGTATTTCAAAGTCTTTCCAGTGTCATTATATGGTTTATAAATTCTGTACAAAGTGGATATTGGGGAAGTGAGCATGGAGGAGCGTTTGGGAGATATAATGGGATATGGAGTGGGTATAGGCTGTATGGAGGATGTATGAGGGAATGGAGGGATGGTTGGGAGATATGATGGGAATTGGAGTGGGTTTAGGCTGTATGGAGGATGTATGAGGGAATGGAGGGATGGTTGGGAGATATGATGGGATATGGAGTGGGTATAGGCTGTATGGAGGATGTATGTGGGAATGGAGGGATGGTTGGGAGATATAATGGGATATGGAGTGGGTATTTGCTGTATGGAGGATGTATGAGGGAATGGAGGGATGGTTGGGAGATATGATGGGGTTTGGAGTGGGTATAGGCTGTATGGAGGATGTATGAGGGAATGGAGGGATGGTTGGGAGATATGATGGGATTTGGAGTGGGTTTAGGCTGTATGGAGGATGTATGAGGGAATGGAGGGATGGTTGGGAGATATGATGGGATATGGAGTGGGTATAGGCTGTATGGAGGATGTATGAGGGAATGGAGGGATGGTTGGGAGATATGGGGTTTGGAGTGGGTATAGGCTGTATGGAGGATGCATGAGGGAATGGAGGGATGGTTGGGAGATATGATGGGATATGGAGTGGGTTTAGGCTGTATGGAGGATGTATGAGGGAATGGAGGGATGGTTGGGAGATATGATGGGGTTTGGAGTGGGTATAGGCTGTATGGAGGATGTATGAGGGAATGGAGGGATGGTTGGGAGATATGATGGGATATGGAGTGGGTTTAGGCTGTATGGAGGATGTATGAGGGAATGGAGGGATGGTTGGGAGATATGATGGGGTTTGGAGTGGGTATAGGCTGTATGGAGGATGTATGAGGGAATGGAGGAGCGTTTGGGAGATATAATGGGATATGGAGTGGGTATAGGCTGTAAGGAGGATGTATGAGGGAATGGAGGGATGGTTGGGAGATATGATGGGATTTGGAGTGGGTTTAGGCTGTATGGAGGATGTATGTGGGAATGGAGGGATGGTTGGGAGATATGATGGGATTTGGAGTGGGTATAGGCTGTATGGAGGATGTATGAGGGGATGGAGGGATGGTTGGGAGATATGATGGGATTTGGAGTGGGCTTAGCCTGTATGGAGGATGTATGAGGGAATGGAGGGATGGTTGGGAGATATGATGGGGTTTGGAGTGGGTATAGGCTGTATGGAGGATGTATGAGGGGATGGAGGGATGGTTGGGAGATATGATGGGATATGAAGTGGGTCTAGGGGGTAGGATTCTCCGAGTCTCCCCGCCGAAATCGCGCTCTGGGACCCGAGATCAGGTCCGACCGCCAGGCCCGCGGTCTAAGCGGTGCCGGTCGGGAGCCAGTGAAAGCCGTGCCGGTTGGGAGCCAGTGAAATCGGTGCCGGTCGGGAGCCAGTGAAAGCGGTGCCGGTCGGGAGCCAGTGAAAGCGGTGCCGGTCGGGAGCCAGTGTAAGCGGTGCCGGTCGGGAGCCAGTGTAAGCGGTGCCGGTCGGGAGCCAGTGAAAGCGGTGCCGGTCGGGAGCCAGTGAAAGCGGTGCCGGTCGGGAGCCAGTGTAAGCGGTGCCGGTCGGGAGCCAGTGAAAGAGGCCCCTGCGGCGATTCTCTGCCGACAACTGACCGAGTTCCCGACGACGTGGCTCTCTCATGGTCCCACCCGGCGGGAATGGCGGCTGCGGTCACAGTCCACGGCCGCCTGGTGGGGGCGGGGAATCCTTCGCCGGGGGGGCCTCCAGGATGGCCAGGGTTCCGATCGGGGGCCACAGATCCGCGGGCGAGCATGATCTGGGGGGTTGCCGGTCCGTCTTGTGGGTCAGCCAGGTCGAACCTCCGACCGGAAGTGCAGGGCCCCGTACGGCAGCCGGAGCTGCGAGGACCACTCCGGGGCCCTGATAGCCCCCTGCAAATCGGAGCATCACCCTGGACTTTCTCCAGGTAAGTCCAGAGTGATTTGCGTGTGTTTTGTCGCAGGCGTAGGGACACAGCCCTATTATTGGAGAAACTCGCCGAGGGTGTATGGAGGATGAATGGAGGGGGCATTGGAGATGTGGCAGGCCTGGGGGATGGATTGGGGATGGAGGGGCATGGGTGATATGGCAGGCATGGAAGATGGATTGGGGATGGAGGGGCTTTGGTGATATGGCAGGCAGGAGAATGGATTGCGGATGGAGGGGCATTGGTGATATGGCAGGCAGGAGGATGGATTGGGGATGGAAGGGCATTGGTGATATGGTAGGCATGGGGGATGCATTGGGGATGGAGGGGGCATAGGTGATATGGCAGGCATGGAGGATGCATGGGGAATGAAGAGTCCATGAGAGATATAAGAACATAAGAACTAGGAGCAGGAGTAGGCCATCTGTCCCCTCGAGCCTGCTCCGCCATTCAATGAGATCATGGCTGATCTTTTGTGGACTCAGCTCCACTTTCCGGCCCAAACACCATAACCCTTAATCCCTTTATTCTTCAAAAAACTATCTATCTTTATCTTAAAAACATTTAATGAAGGAGCCTCTATTGCTTCACTGGGCAAGGAATTCCATAGATTCACAACCCTTTGGGTGAAGAAGTTCCTCCTAAACTCAGTCCTAAATCTACTTCCCTTTATTTTGAGGCTATGCCCCCTAGTTCTGCTTTCACCCGCCAGTGGAAACAATCTGCCCGCATCTATCCTATCTATTCCCTTCATAATTTTATATGTTTCTATAAGCTCCCCCCTCATCCTTCTAAATTCCAACGAGTACAGTCCCAGTCTGCTTAACCTCTCCTCGTAATCCAACCCCTTCAGCTCTGGGATTAACCTCGTGAATCTCCTCTGCACAGCCTCCAGTGCCCATATGTCCTTTCTCAAGTAAGGAGACCAAAACTGAACACAATACTCCAGGTGTGGCCTCACTAACACCTTATACAATTGCAGCATAACCTCCCTAGTCTTAAACTCCATCCCTCTAGCAATGAAGGACCAAATTGCATTTGCCTTCTTAATCACCTGTAAACCATCTTTTTGCGACTCATACACGAGCACACCCAGGTCTCTCTGCACAGCAGAGCAGCATGTTTTAATATTTTATCATTTAAATAATAATCCCTTTTGCTGTTATTAAATGTGAGACTTAAGACCGTTAAAAACGTACCTGAACTCAGCAGTTGATATCGTAAAAAGCCCCCTACCCTGCTCCCTTTCACCGTTTTTGTTCCTACCTCGCTGCACCGAGTGTTTGTTGATGCAGCCGGGATTAGAAGACCCGTATGGAAGGACAGAAAGAAGTGAGCAGACAGTTATCTCCGTAGCGATGTACAACATCACCACTTATTAGAAAGTCTGGCCCATTACATTGCTATATTTAGTTTCAGTCGTTCTGCCTCTTCAAGAATTATATCTCGAAATTCTTTTTTCAGATGAAATGCTTCCTCAGTTCTTTCAAATACTGAAAAGAAGATGCTTCAGAATTGTGTTCCTACTTGTGTTTCATTCTGTTCTGTCAGGTAAGCAATGGAATTGTGACTGAAAATCTTTGGAACAAGAAATCTTCACCAAATTAGCTAACTTATTGTTTGAATTTTTGCAATGAGACCTTTATCCAGGGGAAATCTACCTATTCCTCGGCCTATGAATCTTTCAATCTGTTCTCTCTCGAGAAATGCCTCTTGAACCAGTGCACAATCTGCTTCAGTTTCATTCCCCATCTAACCTCACATCTCTATGCACTCGACCAGAGACAGTCATGGGAAAGAGAGCTCACACACTACACGTGAACTTATCCTTTCATTTCATAGACTCTGGTCGACCTGTTGTTCATTTCCAGCATGTTCTGTTGTTTCGGATTTCCATCGTTTGTTATCTTCGTTTCTTCGCATTATTGTGGCAGCTCGATTATTTCGAGGATGAGAAATTTCTTCCACCCTTTTCTTGTACTGGTAATTCTCCATTGCTGCCTGACTGTTTCAATCTTTGAACATCATGAAAATATTTACAGGGTCAAACAGTTCAGAAATTTCCTTCTTAATCTTACAGATTTCAGTTAAAGAACCGCATTAATCTCCTTTTCCAGAAAAACAAATCTTTTTTTTTAAATTTAGAGTACCCAATTCATTGTTTCCAATTAAGGGGCAATTTAGCTTGGCCAATCCACCTAGCCTGTACATCTTTGGGTTGTGGGGGCGGAACCCACGCAAACACGGGGAGAATGTGCAAACTCCACACGGACAGTGACCCAGAGCTAGGATCGAACCTGGGACCTCGGAGACGTGAAGCAGCAGGGCTAACCCACTGCACCACCGTGCTGCCCCAGAAAAACAAATCTAACCACGTGGGTAAATGCAGCAGCCAGTTTGAATGGAGCAAGGTCACATTAACTGGGAATGGGCTCACTGAGCAGATGATCTGTTTGTGATATTAGCTGAGGGAGGAATGATGCCACAACATTGAGAGAAATCCCTAAACTACTTTAAATAGTGTCATGGGATCCTTCACATCCTCAAGTACACTCGGCTTTCGTTTAATATCTCATCAAAATGACAGCCCCTTCGGTGCTTGGCAGGGCATATGTGGTAACTGAAGGGGTCCGTTTTCCAGCCTGTGTGGGCACTTTTGGGGTCACCGCTTAACATTTCCCGCAACATTCTGTGGTATCTGCGCTAATCTAATTCGGATCTATTCAACAGCCTCGAGTTTAAACGCTCCATCATTGGCGACTGTGACTTCAGCCCCCGAGGCCGTCATCTCTGGAATGTCCTTAAATTTCCCTGCCTCGATCGCTCACTTCACTCCTTTAAATGTTTCTTCAAACCGAGTAAATCTTTTCTGCATTCTTTCTAGTTTAATAATATCCTTTCTAATATTGGGTGACCCGAACTGTACACAGTATTCCAAGTGCGGCCTTACTAATTAATGTCTTGTACAACTTCAGCAAGATGTCCCAACTCCTGTATTCAATGTTCTGACCAATGAAACTAAGCATGCCAAATGCCTTCTTCACCACCCTGTCTGCCTGTGACTCCACTTTCAAAGAGCTATGAAGTTGTACTCCTAGATCTCTTTGTTCTGTAACTGTCCCCAACTCCCTACCATTAACTGAGTAAGTCATGCCCCGATTTGATCTACCAAAATGCATCACCTCACATTTATCTAAATTAAACTCCACCTGCCATTCATCGGCTCACTGGCCCAATTTAGCAAGATCCCATTGCAATCGTGGATAACCTTCTTCACTGTCCACTATGCCACCAATCTTGATGTCATCTGCAAATTTACTAACCATGCCGCCTACATTCTCATCCAAATCATGAAGATATATAACAAATAACAGTGAACCCAGCACTGATCCCTGAGGCACACCGCTGGTCACAGGCCTCCAGTTTGAAAAACAACCCTCTTTCTCTTCTGTCGTCAAGCCAATTTTGTATCCAATTGGATACCTCACCTTGGATCCCATGAGATTTAAACTTATGCAACAACCTACCATGCGGTACCTTGTCAAAGGCTTTGCTAATGTCCATGTAGACAATGCCCTCATCTACCTTCTTGGTTATCCCTTCAAAAAACTCAATCAAATTCATGAGACATGATTTTCCCCTCACAAAGCCATGCTGACAGTCCCTAATCAGTCCTTGCCTCTCTAAATGGCTGTAGATTCTGTCTCTCAGAATACCTTCTAATAACCTACCCACCACAGACATTAGGCTCACCCGTCTGTAGTTCCCAGGCTTTTTCCTGTAGCCCTTCTTAAACAAAGGCACAACATTTGCTACCCTCCAATCTTCAGGCACCTTGTGGCTGTCGACGATTCAAATATCTCAGCTAGGGGGCCGACAATTTCCTCTAGACTCCCACAACATCCTGGGATACATTTCACCAGGTCCTGGGATTTATCTACCTTGACGTGCTTTGAGACTTCCAGCACCTCCTTTTCTGTAATATGTACACTCCTCGAGACATAACTATTTATTTCCCCAAGTTCCCTAACATTCCTGCCTTTCTCAACAGTAAATACTAACAAGAAATATTCATTTAGGATCTCACCCATCTCTTGTGGATCTGCACATATATGACCTTGTAGATCCTTAAGAGGCCCTACTCTCTCCCTCATTACTCTTTTGCTCTTTATGTATTTGTAGCAGCTCTTTGGATTCTCCTTTGCCTTATCTGCCAAAGCAATCTCATGTCCAGTTTTTGCCCTCCTGATTTCTCTCTCAACTCTACTCCGACAACCTCTATACTCTTCCAGGGATTCACTTGATCGCAGCTGCTTATGCATGTCATCTGCCTCCTTCTTTCTGACCAGGGCCTCACTATCCTGAGTCATCCAGGGTTCCCTACTTCTACCAGCCTTACCCTTCACTCTAAAGAGGAATGTGCTCACCCTGAACCCTGGTTAACACTCTTTTGAAAGCCTCCCACTTACCAGCAGTCCCCTTGCCTGTAAACAGATTCCCCCAATCAACTTTTGAAAGTTTGTGTCTAATACCATCAAAATTGGCCTTGCTGCAATTTAGAATTTAAACTTTTGGACCAGAACTATCATTCTCCACAGCTATCTTAAAACAAATGGTATTATGGTCACTGGTCCCAAAGTCTGTCACCTGCCCTTCCTTATTTCCCAAGAGGAGGTCAAGTTTTTCCCACTCTCTTGTTTAATATTCCCTGAAACGTCAGGGATCCGATTCCTGATTCATTTCTTTTCTGTTACTCATGAAATAACCACTAAAATTGAGAATTTTTCCCCCGGACTTTGGGCGGATTTTGGACTTTCTATTGGCGGGGAAGGTACCAAGGGTTAGGAGGACCCTGCTACAGAGGCAACAGGGAGGGTTGGCATTGCCGAACCTGCTTCATTATTATTGGGCAGTGAATGCAGAGAGGTGGGGCGATGGTGGGAAGGAGAAGGGGTACAATGGGTTAGGATGGAGGAGGAATCCTGTAAGGGGTCCAGCTCAAGGGCTAAGGTGACGGCAGTGTTGCCAATTACACCGAGCAGGTACTCAGGAAGCCCGGTGGTGCAGTCCATGGTGCAGATCTGGAACCTGTTGAGGAGGCATTTAAGGATGCAAGGGATGTCGGTGTTCAAGGCATTGTGTGAGAATCACGGGTTTGAGCCGGGGTGGGAATGGATGGCATGTATAGGAGGTGGAGAGATGTGGGGCTTGTCAAGGTGAGGGATTTGTATCTGGAGGAAGGATTTGCCAGTCTGGAGGAATTGAGGGGGAGGGTGGAGCTCCCAAGAGGAAGTGAGTTTAGGTACCTGTAGGTAAGGTTTGGAAAGGGTTGCTGAGGTACACCCAGTTGGAGTGACTGCTGCTTCCGGATGTGGAAGCGGAGGGCAGGATCGGAGAACAGGGAGGTGAGCGGGTGAAGATTAAGGAGAAATGGGAAGGGGAGCTGGGAGGGGAGATAAACTGGGGAGTATGGAGTGAGGCACTGTGAAGGATAAACGCAACCTCGTGCGCAAGGATGATCATGATACTGTTCAAGGTGTTACACAGAGTCATAGAGTCCTAGATGTTTACAGCATGGAAACAGGCCCTTCGGCCCACCTTGTCCATGCTGCCCAGTTTCTATCACTAAGCTAGTCCCACTTGCCTGCATTTGGCCCATATTCCTCTCTACCCACCCTGCCCATGTAACAATCAAACTCTTTTTTTAAAGGACAAGATTGTACCTGCCACGAACGCTGCCTCTGGCAGCCCGTTCCAGATGCTCACCACCCTCTGTGTCAAGCTTCCCATATGGGGAAGGAGGTTAGGCCAGACCCTTTGGTGGCAATATTTGGGATTTTGGAGAAGCCGGAGCTGATGGAGGGTAGGAAGACCGATATTGGGGCCTTCGCCTCTCTGATTGCCCAGCGACGAATCTTATTGGAGTGGCGGTCAGCAATGCCATTGGGGGTAGCAGCCTGGCTGGGTGACCAGTATGGTTCCCTTCAGCTGGAAAAGATAAAATACGAGTTAAGGGGTTTAATGGAGGGGTTTGAGGCAACATGTTTGTGACCGTGATTGAGGAGTTGTTTGTCGCGTGTGGCGGGGGGGGGAAGAGGTGAAAAAGGAGAAACATTTGTACAAACTGTATAATCGTTGGTTGGGAAGCTTGTTTCACAAATTGTTTATCTGTTGTAACTTTTTATCTCATAGAATTTACAGGGCAGAAGGAGGCCATTCGGCCCATCGAGTCTGCACCGGCTCTTTGAAAGAGCACCCTACCCAAGCCCACACCTCCACCCTATCCCCATAACCCAGTAACCCCACCCAACACTAAGGGCAATTTTGGACACTAAGGGCAATTTATCATGGCCAATCCACCTGACCTGCACATCTTTGGACTGTGGAAGGAAACCGGAGCACCCGGAGGAAACCCACGCAGACATGGGGAGAAAATGCAGACTCCGCACAGACAGTGACCCAAGCCGGGAATCGAACCTGGGACCCTGGAGCTGTGAAGCAGTTGTGCTAACCACCATGCTGCTGTGCTGCCCACACATTATATTTCGTAATAAAATGCATTTCAAAAAATTAAGAAAGAAAGACAAAGAATCTCTGACCTTCTCCCCAATTCATCAATTACAGTACCACTCAGCCCTGAGATTCCTGGTCAGAACGCATTTATTACATGATGTATTCATAGAAACTACACAGTAAATGTGTAAACAATACAAGAGGGAATAGTTACATTTTCCTTAATGTTCTGTCCTTTTAATGCCATTGTTCTTAATTTATTTTCCTGATTCTTGCTGCGAAAGCTGGGGAGAAGGCCAGAGATCGTTAAAGTCTTTCTTTCTTAATTTTAATGGTTATTGCATGATTGGGTAGGAAAGGAGGTGTCAAGATGCCGGCATAAACGGCCACCTTTCTCCGTCATATTGTTTGGGACATAGTGTAAAAAAACTTAAAGGAGCGGATCCCGCGATGTCACTTAGTATTTTTGATGATCTGGGAGCCATTTTTAAAGGCTGCCCCAGCATAGAAATGTTAACCAGGAACCCCCCCCACAACACACACCCTCCCCATCCCAACGGGTATGGACTTTCTTACGGGGTTTTGGGGAAGAGGATGATTCAGGCGTAGAGGCCTGATAATTAGATGCAGATACATGGAATTATGTTCCTGATGTTGAACGTCAGGAATCCCATTACGCCACTGACAGGGAGTGAGGACAATCGCGTCCCGCTTTTACATCGGTGTGAAATGTGATTTGAAAGTTTCTTGTGATTTTCTGCTCCCTTTTCTGATCCCGTCCAAAGAAAAAGGGAGCTGAACATCTATAAAGTTATAGCACCAAAAATTAAATGTTATTTTTTCCTTAAATATCTCCCAAAGATTAAATCTATTCCCACATTATTTATGTTGATGTTTGAAATCTTCTATTTTCCAGAGAGATTCCGTGTTCTTGTGCCTGACGATCCCATCGTCGTCACTGTGGGTGATGATGTTGTATTAGAATGCCAACTGGTACCAGATATATCTCTGGATAACCTGGAGATTCGATGGTTTACATCAGACTCCGCTTCACCAGTACATTTATACTCCGATGGACAGGACCGACCTGACGTGCAAGACAAAGCTTATCGAGGGAGAACAGAACTTTTTAAAGATGAGTTTCCACGTGGAAATGCCTCTCTCAAACTGAAGAAGATAAAAGCATCAGATGGAGGGAGTTACACCTGTTTCATTGACTCCAAAACATACCACGCTGAAGCAGTGATAAATCTGGAAGTTGGAGGTTTGTTCATCTTGTAAACGACTAAAGTTTGATCAATGTGAGGCACAATAGTCAAATTTCAGCCTTTTTAGGGTCTGGGGTATAAAAGCTCAGGAGGCCCGAGAAGGTAAATTAAAGAACACTTAATTAGTGAACACAACGTAAAGGTCACTGTGCGGCTTACAGCTCACAGATCCCCATCGGGATTACCGGATGTGCTGGTCCTGATTCGGGCCGGCTTTGGTGGGAGAGCTCGTACTCTAGACCGCTCGGGGAGATCGATCAGTGTGACCCAGTGGGTCTCGTGAGGGTTATTTTATCAGCGCCCCCCCCCCCCCCCCCAAAAGCCCGACGGTTCCCCTGAAATGGGTTGTTGAGGGGCCTGCTTTGCCGTTTCGCCCATGGCAACGCTTCCCCAGCTGGGTCGGGGGCCATGTTCAGGGAATATCTTTTTCATGCAGAACAACGAAGGGGCAATGTCATGAGTCTGTCTATGATGTCTTCTGAGAATACCGAGGATTCCGTGTCCAGATCCAAGGCCGAGTCATCCATGTCCTGCTGCCCTGGCATAGGTTCCTGGTCGGAATTGCTTCCTGACTAAAGGATTGAAAACAGGGTGGTGAAGGCAGATTCATCCAGTCTGGCTTCCCGCATCACTTTCAGGAAAGCGCTTTGTTTGAGGTGGCCTCCAGCGGTCCTTTTCGACGCACCTGCACGGTGATCCACTTCAGAACATCCTCGGAAAAGAACGCCTGTGTCCGTGAGCTGCACTGTCACGTTGGAATATTAGAAAGGGCTTTGAGTTTGCAGGGAAAACCTTGAGGATCCCTCCCCTTGAGGTGATCCACGTGATTCCGCACGGTTCGCTCTCTAGTCCTGACTGTGTAAGAAACAGGCTCCATTTTCTCCTCTGTAGTCCCTGGGTTCTATCGAATACCATCCTGAAATTCCGAACATGAACAGAGTCTCTTGGTTTAAAACCTCAGTCAGGCTTCTGTTGATCATGTTCCCTTTTCTGGAGATCCTGCTTCAATTGCCAAGACTCGGGAACGTTAAATTCAGGTGGGTCCGGAGGAGTCAGCCCGTTCGAAATTCTGCCGATGCCATCCCGGTTGTGATATGTGGTGTCATTCGGTAACTGAATAGTTAGCTTTGTTTCAATGGAACCCACAACGTCTGGATTACCCGCAGTAGGAGCATTTTCAGAGACTGAGTATTGAGCTGGCTTTTATGTGGGGATTTTTCCCCACCTAATTCCAGTTCAGCTAACACAAAGACACGGAGAGAACAACTCTGGTTAAGATGGCTTTACTTTCCAAGCTTGGTTTAACGTAAGTGATTTGGATAAACGGCAAAACCACTCTGCTTTACATTGCTTCAGGTTCAACAGTTATACAATTTCCAAAATTCAGTAGCCCACCCCTGTTGGACTCAATCCAATCCTTGCAGTTATAGATTTTACCTTGACCAAAGAATTTTACTTTAGGCAGCATGGTGACTGCATGATCAACTCGTGATTTCGCCCCATCCTGTTCCCTGGACATCTGTTGTTTTTCTAGACCCTCACTTCCGCTGTCTCTTGCTCTCCCCTACTCCCGTCTCTTATCTTAGTGTGGTCCCTGTTCGTACCATTGTTTGTCTGAGCACAGGTTGCTGGAGCTGCTGATAAGAACTGCTTATTCATAGAATTTACAATGCAGAAGGAGGCCATTCGGCCCATCGAGTCTGCACCAGCTCTTGGAAAGAGCACCCTACCCAAGGTCCACACCTCCACCCTATCCCTACAACCCAGTAACCGCACCCAACACGAAGTGCAATTTTGGACACTAAGGGCAATTTATCATGGCCAATCCACCTAACCTGCACATCTTTGTTGCTGGCTCTGTTATTGCCAACCACATTATTGCTCTCTGTCTTAGGAATGTAGCCAAGTTAGTTAGCTTAAATCCCATCATACATTGTGGCCACTACTATTAGCAAGAGTTTAAATGCCTGTTACTACTATGTTCTAAGAATACATGTTTAATGGGTAATAATGATTACTGGATATATTTTCTTTGATTAGTTTCAATCCTCAATAAACTAACTTATGTAGAGATATTCGAGAGTTATCCGAGCTATCCTGTTTTAAGGAGTCTCATCTCAGGACCCCCCCCCCCCCCCCCTCTCTCAGCCAAACCTTTTGAGGGTGAATGGTATGGCGCAGTTTGGAATTGTTTCACTCCATTGCTTCTATTGGTCACGTTGTGCCGTGGTGAACTGCTTTTTGGGCTCGGCGTGGCCGTTGGATCGCGCCATTCAGTGCACATCCATCCATTTTGAGTTGGTGTCTATAAGGAGCAGAATCATTCACCCCAAGGGCCCTGTGAAATTGGTATGTAACCCCACCCAGGGGTGTCATGGCCATTCCCAAGGGTGGAGCAAGGCTGAGGGAGGGAGCTACTGGTGTTCCTGGCAAGCCGCACATTACTGCACCATTCGCTCGATGTCACCGTTGAGCCCTGGCCACTACACATAGCTCCACACGAGCATTGTCATCATGGAAGCCCCCAGGTGTCCGCTATGCAAATATTTTAAGATTGTGCCCCGACCTGACCACGCAGGAGGATGTCATCCTCCTTACTGAGCTCCTGCTGCTTTACAAGGTAGACCCGGAGCTCCTCTGGGGATTTTCCTTGTAGCCTGCCACGCAAGACAACATTACATAGTTTTGCCAGCGTGGGGTCCCTTTGTGTGGATTTGTGCAGCCATCGTGGGTCGGGGGTCTATGAAATTTAACATCAATATGACTTTGTCCGTCACTGCCGGGAGTGTGGGGGTTTACAGGTTGTGGGAGTTGGCTGAGGGCATCTGCCTGCATGATCTGTGCTCCTGGACGATGTTCAAAGGTGTATTCATAAACCGCCAACAGCAGTGGCCAGCATCAGATTCTGGCTGAGGCTGTTGGACTCAATAAAGAGGCCAAGTAAGGGCTTATGGTCCGTGATCACGGTGAAATGATGCCCGTAGATGTACTGGTGAAATTTCTTTGCTGCCTTTTCCACGACCAGTCGTTCCTTCTCTATTTGCACAGAGCGGCGCTTTGCATCAACCAGGGTTCTGGATGGGTATGCTATCAGCCTTTCTGTCCCATTGTCCCAGCAGTGGGACACCACCGCCCCAATGCCATACGTGGAGGCGTCATATGTGAGGACGAGGGGTCTTGGTGGATCGCAGTGCGTCAATCGCTTAGATGCTGTTAACTGCCGTTTCACTCTCGCGGTGCTTTCCATGCCCGTTTATGGATTTTCTTCAGTAGCCCATGTAGGGGTGCCAAGGTAGCCTAGTTTGGGATGAACTTCCCATAATAACTGGGCCTCAAAAATAACCTCAGCTCGATGGTGTTTTCAGGTGTCGGTGCCTCCCTGATAGCCTGGACTTTATCCTCCATCGGGGTAACCCATCCTTATCAACCCGGTATCCGAGGTACATGACCTTTTTTCCCTGGAAGATGGATTTGCTCCTCTTCAGGTGGACACCCCGTCGGAGAACCTCTTCCACGTTGGCAGGTGTTCCCAGTTGTTGGCAGCTGAAATGAGCACATTGTCCAGTAGACAGCCTGGGAAAACCCTGGAAGATGTTTCCATCACCGTTGAAAAATCACACACGCTGATCCCGAAAGGGGAGCCAGGTGTACTCGTACAACCATCTGTGGGTGTTGATGGTGACATACTGCCGTGATACCGCGTCTAACTCCACCGGAGGTACACTTGGCTCAAGTCGAGGTTAGTGAACGAGTGACTCACTGGCCAACTTTGCGTACAGATCTTCTATGTGTGGCTAAGAGTGCCGGTCCAAACAAGAGGCCCTTTTACTGTTTTCTAATAATCGTCACACAGGTGGACGGACTTGACTAGTTTCCGCACCGGGACCACTGGTGCTGCGGATTCTGCAAACAGGACCGGGCGGATGATGTCCAAGCTCTCTAGCCGGCCCAATCTGTCGTCTACTTTTGTATCAGGGTGTCTGGGACCGGTTGGGCCCTGGAGTATTTAGGCTGGGCTTCTGGGCTAACATTGTATTTCCCATGCCCTCCTGGAAAACATCCGGGCTTCCTACAGACCGCCAGTCTCCATCCAGAAGATTTATTGCTTCAGCCAGGCTGTTTGTAACAAATTGTGGCTTAAAAGACTGGGTCTGGGTCCTTGAACCACTACCACTGGCAGCCTAACCGACTGTTATCTGCAGTGATTTGGGTCACTATGGTAGTGATGATGGTTAATGGTTCCCTGGTGGCTAGCCGGGCTTTGGTATCACTCAAACCCAGGGCCAGAATTCCCATATGGAGCCGACGGAAAGTTTGTTGTCCAACAATCGAGACAGCAGCACCTGTGTAAATTTCCATATCCAGGGGGTGACCGTTGACTTGAAGCTTTATCCAAAATTGGGCTACTTGGGCACAATGGTACAATTTAGCCGCATCAGGTCTTCCTCCTCGGAGGGGGCAATAATTAAAGCCCTGGCTCAGGACGTCTGTGTCACCTGGCCAGGGCGATGCGTTCACTGTCCCCCTTTTCCGCCTCTCGTGGGAGAGTGACAAATCTATGGCCCCTTTCAGCTCCAAGGCTGGCTCCACTTATCGCTTCCTCTGGGTTATCATATTGTTGATTTCACACACAAAACGATTTCATAACATCTCTGGGAGGGATGGACCGAAGTCACAATGTTCCGCTAACTTACGAAGGAGCGTCAGAAAATCCCAGGGTTTGACCGGCAGCACTGAACCAGTACCTCTGTATTATTACAGACGGCTTGGGGTCGCAATGACAAGTGAACATAGGGTCACAGGATGTACGGCTGTCCCTGCAAGGCAAGCCCCCAGGTGCCCTCTGGCCTCAGCTGACCCATCAGCGGGATGGGCGTACTCCAGCGCAACCAGTGTCACCTTATTGGCTGGGATGAGTGTATGTGGGGAGTGTGATGTGTATATGCAGCTGCACGGACCCCCCCCCCCCCCCCCCCCCCGTTACTCCTCCAGCCCTGGCAGAAGCCATCCCCCACAGTCAGTCAGCAAACTACGACGATGTTGGACCCCCCCCCCCCCCCCCCCCCCCCCCGTAGCCACGGCGCCTGTTAACGATTTTTAAAAGCACAAGTGAACCCCGCAATCGGTAATTCGCCCCAGTGGAGGCGGAGCATCGGGAGGCCCCAGAGAATACTGGGTCAGGCCCGCTAATATGCCAACGGTGTTCACTGTACGTGCGTTTTGGAACGCATTGACGCCACTGTTGAGGCACTGGAGAATTGTGATTTGGCGTCAAACCGGTGCCCGCCACGATTTTGGTGTCAAAATCAACTCCGCCCAATTGCGTTTCCCGATTCGGGCATCAGCCGACGGAGAATCCTGCCCATAATGTTTCAGACTTCAGACAACACACACGTTAACACTCCCGAGTTCAGAGTGCAGAGCAGGAATGATCCCAAGTCCAAAAAGCACGCACGAAGCAGTTACCTTCCGATGACACTCTAGTAGTTCAATTCAGTCATAGAATCATAGAATTTACAGTGCAGAAGGAGGCCATTCGGCCCATCGAGTCTGCACCAGCTCTTGGAAAGAGCACCCTAACCAAGGTCAACACCGCCACCCTATCCCCATAACCCAGTAACCCCACCCAACACTAAGGGCAATTTTGGACACTAAGGGCAATTTATCATGGCCAATCCACCTAACCTGCACATCTTTGGACTGTGGGAGGAAACCGGAGCACCCGGAGGAAACCCACGCACACACGGGGAGGATGTGCAGACTCCGCACAGACAGTGACCCAAGCTGGAATCGAACCTGGGACCCTGGAGCTGTGAAGCAATTATGCTATCCACAAGGCTACCGTGCTGCCTTGTGTCAGTCAACTCAGTAAGTTAAACCTTCTGAGCTGAGACAACACAAGACCCTTCAAATATGTGACCCCATGATTGTTATAATGTCACCGTTTGTCCTTGTGCTGGGAAACTGTCATCAGACAAGTTGGCGCATGTTCAGAAGGTAACATCATTGGGTTAACTGAATATTGGAGTATCCACTCATAACTCTGTCACATAATTTAGTTGCACATTTTAGTTTCAAATAAGAGTCAAAATCCATGGGCACTTCTAAGGCATCTTTTTCTAGATGATGCAAAATCTCAGTGGAACGTGTAAAATTGTTTTGTGTGTCCATAACGTACTGGTGTCACTATCAGAAATCCCAGTATTTCCACTTACATAGAACAGTACAGCACAGTACAGGCCCTTCAGCCCACGATGTTGTGCTGACCATTTATCCTCATCCAAGATCAACCTAACCTACACCCCTTCAATTTATTGCTGTCCATGTGGCTGTCTATAGAACATAGAATGATTTGTACCCTGTGCCAGGTAGACTACTTTCCCAGGACAATATCCTGGATAAAGTGAACCCACAATGTGATATTTGATTGTGGACAATTGGAAAATTGCCCAGGTACGTCCGATCTTCAAAAAAATAGGACAAATCCAACCCAACCATTACCCCATCAGCCTACTTCCAATCATCAGTAAACTAATGGAAGGGGTCATCAGAATGAATTCAACTGGTGAGGTGAGAGTGACTCTCATTAACGTAAAGCAGCGTTGAATCAAGAGTGGAACTGAAGAGTTCAAGTAAAACTGAGGTCAATGTGATAGTCAGTGTCAGCACAGTGAGTTACAATATTACTTAACAGATCAAAATGATTATGGATTTTTGAAATTAAACAAAATGAGCAATAGTTTGAATTACTGATTAAATCCTAATTACAGGTTTTGGACACCGGCCTTGGATTCACCTGGAGGAAAACAACAAAGACGGACTTCGTATTGTGTGTAAATCAGATGGATGGTATCCTGATCCAGTGATACGGTGGGAGGATGGGAATGGACAGGATGTGACCGCACAGTCTGAATGGGAATTTCTAAAGGACTCCAGAGGCCTTATTACTGCCCAGAGTCATATTGATGTCACAAGTGACTCAGTAAACAGGTTTTCATGTTTCATGGAAAACCGGTTATTGAGGAAAAGTCGAGAGGCCCATGTCCAGATATCAGGTAGGTGCACGTTTAGTCACCAGTTTGTTACAATAAATATTTGCTGACAATATTTCTCCGCTCCTGAAGGCACTAACTCAGACAGAGTGAGTTGGACGTTGAGATAATGCAAGGTTGATCATCATCTTCCAAAATTCTACAGATTCAGAAATGGTTCCTGCAGACTGTGAGGTGACAAATTTAAGAAAGGAAGGAGGGGGAAAAGAGGAAACTGCAGACTTGTAAGCCTGACATCAGTGGTTGGGAACAGGGGTGCAGTACCAAATATTGAGGTGCATGAGCTCGAAGAAAATGGGCATATTTTATCATCCTTTGCACAGCGAGATTGAGGCAGGTGGGATCAGAGAATCCAGTGGAAGTCAAAACATTGGAATTCTGCCAGGGAGAAAGATTTATTGGAAGGCAGAGCCTAGTAATCCAGATGTGGAGATGCCGGCGTTGGACTGGGGTGAGCACAGTAAGAAGTTTTACAACATCAGGTTAAAATCCAACATGTTTGTTTCAAACACTAGCTTTCGGAGCACTGCTCCTTCCTCAGGTGAATTCTATCAGTGCTCCGAAAGCTAGTGTTTGAAACAAACATGTTGGACTTTAACCTGGTGTTGTAAAACTTCTTACTATAGTAATCCAGAGACCCAGGGTTTTGATCTGGAGACCTGGGTTCGAATCCCACCATGGCAGATGGTGAAATTTGAATTGAATAAAAACCTGGAATTACAAGTCTAATGGTGACCATGAAACACGAATGTCCTTTAGGGAAGGAAATCTGCTGTTCTTACTCAAGATCCACAGCAATGTGGGTGACTCTTAAATGCCCCTCATGGGTGTTATATTGCCACAATTGGTAATATGTTGTATTCTTTGTTGCTTCTTCCAGAATGACACGATGTAGTGTTGACAAAGAATATACCAATCAAAAGATTGAAACAAAACTAATTTATTATTACAGCGCTAATTAAATACAGCTCGAACACTCTACTGTCATGTGATTATCGAAAGGAAAAAATGTAGTATCGATACATATTACATGATATGCATATGAAGTTAACATGTGAGTGAAAAGAATTATAATTAAACCGTCCAACAGTTATGATTCACAAATTGAGTCTGTCCGGCTTCCTTCTAATCCTTGACGATCTTCTTAAACCTTGAAGAGAAGTGTCAGAAGATTTTAGCGTCGTCTGTGAATCTTCAATAACTTTGGAAGACGTCATTGTGTTGTGAAAAAGACTTTCACGTAGTTGAAGATCTGGAAACATTTTGTTAGGTGGTTTAATTTTCAAAAGTGCTCACCGATTCCGTTGAACAATGGGACCTTAATTTGTTTGAATGATATAGGAGGGTGATGCTGCCTAACATTACTCCAGCAATAGCAGACCAACCTCCATCAGGAATTTCAATCCTGATTTGGATCTCTTGGAGTCAGTGTTTCCAGTGTAGTTGCATGTTGATCGTAGTATTGTCGTTGCATGTCTTGTTGACGTTGCATCTTTTTAATTACGGGCAGATGATGTGGATCAGGTCGTCTAATGGACGGAAGAGTAGTCCTAAACTCCCTGTTCATCAACAATTGAGCTGGTGATAAACCCGTAGCAAGCGGAGTTGCTCTGTCGTTAAGTAAAGCAAGATTTATGTCAGCATGAGAATCAAAGGATTTATGTAGAAGTTGCTTTATTATGTGAACCACTTTCTCAACTTTTCCATTCGATTGTGGATAATGCGGACTTGATGTGATGTGAGCAAAATTATATTCTTTGGCGAATTCAGTCCATTCATGACTATTAAAACACGGTCCGTTTTCAGACATGCCAGTGTTCGGAATACCATGTCTCGCAAAGATTTCATGTGTAGCCTTGATAACCGATCTGGAAGTCCAGTCTGACAACATGATGACTTGTCATCATAATTTGATAAATACCTATGATTAACACATAATCACGACCATTGAAATGAAACAAGTCGATTCCTACTTTTGACCATGGAGTCTTCTCCAATGTATGTGGTCGAAGTTTTTCTTTGCATTGTGCAGGTTGGTATTTTTGACATGTTTCATACTCTAGAATAAGATTTGTGATGTCTCGGTTGATACCTGGCCAATGCACACCTCGTCTTGCTCTTTTGCATTTTTCTATGCCGAGGTGACCTTCATGTTTCTGTCTTAGAATCATGGGTCTAAGTGACATAGGAATCACTATGCGATCGAGTCGGAGTAACAGTCCATCAACAACTGTAAATTCTGCTTTTATGTTTCTATATTTAGAACAATGTCCTTTAGGCCAACCATTGTTTAAATGGTCTATGGCATGAAGTAACATTGAATCT
This sequence comes from Scyliorhinus torazame, assembly GCF_047496885.1. NCBI lineage: Eukaryota > Metazoa > Chordata > Chondrichthyes > Carcharhiniformes > Scyliorhinidae > Scyliorhinus > Scyliorhinus torazame. The sequence goes on along the minus strand of NC_092720.1, from coordinate 213,266,638 downwards.
TTCTTGGCCTCATCATGGATGCTTTTCAGTTTGTCGTTGGAGGCAGGTAAGGTTTCAGCTCGAAGCTGCACTTGAGCTTCTATGTACTGAATAAATTCAGGTGGTTGCTCTTCTGAGAGAACAGAAAGTGATAACACGTCAGCAATTATCAATTCTTGCCTCGAGTATATACAGGTCCAAAGTTGTATCTACATAGCTTCATCAGGATACGCTGTAACCTTGGTGTCATATCATTCAAATCCTTGTGAATGATGTGAACAAGTGGTCTGTGATCAGTCTCGACTGTGAATGTAGATAGGCCAGATACATAGTCGTGAAACTTGAGAATTCCAGTTAGTAAGCCTAAACATTCCTTTTGTATCTGAGCATACCGTTGTTCAGTAGGTGTCATTGCTCTTGAAGCATAAGCTACTGGTGACCATGAAAAATTGTCATCTCTTTGTCGAAGAACTGCTCCAATTCCACTTTGACTTGCATCCGTTGAGATTTTTGATTCTCCGTCGGGGCCAAAGAAAGAAAGAAGAGGTGCAGTAGTCAATTGTGGCTTTAGATCGATCCATTCATTTTGATGATTGTCAGTCCATAAAAATGTGGTAGACTGTTTGATGAGCTGTTGCAAAGCAGTACTTCTGGACGAGAAGTTAGGAATAAGCTTCCCCAGAAAATTGATACCACCTAAGAATCTCAACACAGCTTTCTTGTCCTCTGGGACTTTCATTTTCTGTATGGCAGCAATCTTGTTGTCGTCAGGTCGCACACCATGTTCCAAAATTTGATCTCCAAGAAACTTCAGAGTTGAGATACCAAAATGACATTTGGCTCTATTCAGTTTTAAACCAAATTTATGTACTCGTTGGAAGACTTGCAACAGCCTTGCATTGTGCTCTTCTCGTGTAGATGACTAGTCAATGATATCATCCGTGTAAACACGTACACCTTCAATACCTTCAGTCATTTGCTCCACCACTCAATGAAATATCTCCGATGCTGAAATAATACCAAACGGCATTCTATTGAAACAGAATCGACCAAACGGTGTGTTGAACGTACACAACTTCTTGCGTCATCTAACTGCATTTGTCACAATCCTCTGGAGGCATCCAGTTTGGAATAAGTTTTAGCATTCGCCAGTTCGCTGGTGACTTCTTCATGCTTGGGTATTGGACAGTGCTCTCGCTTAATATTTTTATTAAGATCTTTTGGATCGATGCATATCCTTAATTCCCCAGAAGGTTCTTTACATACACCATTGAACTGACACAGTCAGTCGGTGCTGTTATTTTGGATATTGTGTCAAGATTCTGCTTACGTGCAAGTTCTTTCTTTAATCTTTCACAAAGCGATGCAGGAACTCTTGTCGGAGGGTGTACCACTAGATTCGCATCTGGCTTTAATTGGATATTATACTTCTAGGGAAGAGTACCTATGCCTTCAAAGACATGAGGAAAGCGATCAAGAAGCCTTGTATGGCTTCTTGAACTGGTGGAAGAGATGAACTTGTGCTATAAATTCTCTGAATTAGGTGAAGCTCCTTACAGGCTTGCGCACCTAAGAGAGAAGATCTGTTCAATTCAACAATATCAAATCTCAGAGATATGGCAGTGTCGTGATTTGTAACCAATAAATAGCATGATCCCAATGAGGTGATAACACTGCCATTATAATCACGCAATTGACAATATGTTTTCTTGATTTTAGGAGTTTGATTCAGTTGCGAAAGGTCATGCCTGTTGAGCAAGTTTGCAGAAGCTCCTGCATCAAGTTTAAAAATGATTTCAGAACCATTTACTTGAAGCACTGTGTTCCATTCAGAATCCGTGTTAATAGAAAGAACGACATTAAAAGGAGATGAAACATTTGTGGCACCATATTTTTCAATAATGCTGACGAAGAAGGATTCTTCTAAGCAGTAAGCATCAAGATCATTGGAAAAATGTTCTTTCTGATAAGCTTCTCTTGTTGTGTCTGCACTTCTTACATTCATACACGCTTTAATTACATTCGCAGATTTCAATTGTGTCGCTTGAAGAGATTTTCTGCATTGCACAGCAAAGTGGTTGAGTTTGCCACATTGTGAGCAAATCTTTCCTCGTGCTGGACATTTTTTGAGTGGTTGGGCGTGTCCACAGCGTCCACATGTCATGACGTTCATGTCATGCGTACAGTTCCTTTGCGCATGCTTCTTCCGTCTCGTGTCTTTTTGCGAAGTGAGCATGCGTGGGCCGTGAATGCGCGTCGGCAAGATGGCTGCCACCTGAAACGCGCATCTTTCTGGGCTGTACCACAGCATTCTACCTCCAGGCTCATTCTTGCGCCCTTTATTCTCTGCAGAATCTCAAAATATTGACTTTTGGACAATTCATGCATACGACACATTTCAATCGTGTTTTCGAGCTGGAGATTTTTCTGTCTCAGCAAACGTTCCCTGAGCTTATCTGTTATTCCAAATACAATTTTATCCCTGATCATTGAGTCATTTCGAATGGAGAAATGAGGGGTGGGATTCTCCAACCCCGGCCGGGTCGGAGAATCGGCCGGGGGGGGCGTAAATTGCACCCCGCCGCTCCGACGCCAGCTGCCGAATTCTCCAGCGCCGGTTTTTGGGCGGGGGCGGGGATCGGACCACGCCAGTCGGGGGCCGTTCTCAGCGCCCCCCGCCCCCCCCCCCCCCCCCCGGCCGCCCGCCGATTCTCCAGGCCCCGATGGGCCGAGCCATCCGTTTTCGGCCAGTCCCGTCGGCGTGGATTAGACCAGGTCCATACCGGCGGAACCTGGCTTGGAGGGCGGCCTGCGAAGTCCTCGGGGGAGCGCGGGGGGGATCTGGCCCTGGGGTGGGCTGGCCCGTGATCGGGGCCCACCGATCTGTGGGCGGGCCTGTGCCGTGGGGGCACTCTTTCCCTCCGCACCGGCCTGTGTAAGGCTCCGCGATGACCGGTGCAGAGAAGAAACCTCCTGCGCATGCGCAGGAAACACGCCAGCGGTTCTGCGCAGGAGCTAGAACACGCTGGCGCTCCTGCACATGCGGCAACCCGCGCCGGCCGGCTGAAGCCCTTCGCCGCCGATTGGCGCGGCGCCAACCACTCCAGCGCTAGCCTCGCCCCCAGATGTGTGGAGGATTCCGCACCTTCCGGGCGGCCCGATGCCGGAGTGGTTCACGCCACTCTTTGGCGCCGGTACAGCCCACCCCGCCGATTGCGGGAGAATCCCACCCTACATATTTGAGCTGAGAGCTTTAGATCAGTCAGGAAGCAATCAATCTACTCCCTATTATTTTGCATCCTTCTCTGAAAGACAAAACGCTCAAATGTTTCATTTATCTGTATCCCGCAGTGAAGATCAAATTTTGCTCTGACAACATCAACGACCGTTGCAAATTGAAGTGAGTTAGACAGTTCTATGGCTTGTGAACCAGCCATCGTTAGAAATAATGTTAATTTCCGATCATTACTTGCATCACTTAACTCCAATGCCAAGAGATACAACTGAAACTATTGTTTCAACGCTGACCAGTTAACATCTAGTTTACCAGTGATCCGGAGTTGGCGTGGAACATGAGCTTTCTCCATGTTTAGCAGTGATCCGGAGTTGGTGTGGAACATGAGCTTTCTCCATGTTTACCAGTGATCCGGAGTTGGCGTGGAACATGAGCTTTCTCCGTGTTTACCAGTGATCCGGAGTTGGCGTGGAACATGAGCTTTCTCCATGTTTACCAGTGATCCGGAGTTGGCGTGGAACATGAGCTTTCTCCATGTTTACCAGTGATCCGGAGTTGGCGTGGAACATGAGCTTTCTCCATGTTTACCAGTGATCCGGAGTTGGCGTGGAACATGAGCTTTCCCCATGTTTACCAGTGATCCGGAGTTGGCGTGGAACATGAGCTTTCTCCATGTTTACCAGTGATCCGGAGTTGGCGTGGAACATGAGCTTTCTCCATGTTTACCAGTGATCCGGAGTTGGCGTGGAACATGAGCTTTCTCCATGTTTACCAGTGAGCCGGAGTTGGCGTGGAACATGAGCTTTCTCCATGTTTACCAGTGACCCGGAGTTGGCGTGGAACATGAGCTTTCTCCATGTTTACCAGTGATCCGGAGTTGGCGTGGAACATGAGCTTTCTCCATGTTTACCAGTGATCCGGAGTTGGCGTGGAACATGAGCTTTCTCCATGTTTACCAGTGATCCGGAGTTGGCGTGGAACATGAGCTTTCTCCATGTTTACCAGTGATCCGGAGTTGTCGTGGAACATGAGCTTTCTCCATGTTTACCAGTGATCCGGAGTTGTCCTGGAACATGAGCTTTCTACATGTTTACCAGTGACCCGGAGTTGGCGTGGAACATGAGCTTTCTCCATGTTTACCAGTGATCTGGAGTTGGTGTGGAACATGAGCTTTCTCCATGTTTACCAGTGATCCGGAGTTGGCGTGGAACATGAGCTTTCGCCATGTTTACCAGTGATCCGGAGTTGGCGTGGAACATGAGCTTTCTCCATGTTTACCAGTGATCCGGAGTTGGCGTGGAACATGAGCTTTCTCCATGTTTACCAGTGATCCGGAGTTGGCGTGGAACATGAGCTTTCTCCATGTTTACCAGTGACCTGGAGTTGGCGTGGAACATGAGCTTTCTCCATGTTTACCAGTGATCCGGAGTTGGCGTGGAACATGAGCTTTCTCCATGTTTACCAGTGATCCGGAGTTGGCGTGGAACATGAGCTTTCCCCATGTTTACCAGTGATCCGGAGTTGGCGTGGAACATGAGCTTTCGCCATGTTTACCAGTGATCCGGAGTTGGCGTGGAACATGAGCTTTCTCCATGTTTACCAGTGATCCGGAGTTGGCGTGGAACATGAGCTTTCTCCATGTTTACCAGTGATCCGGAGTTGGCGTGGAACATGAGCTTTCTCCATGTTTACCAGTGATCCGGAGTTGGTGTGGAACATGAGCTTTCTCCATGTTTACCAGTGATCCGGAGTTGGCGTGGAACATGAGCTTTCTCCGTGTTTACCAGTGATCCGGAGTTGGCGTGGAACATGAGCTTTCTCCATGTTTACCAGTGATCCGGAGTTGGCGTGGAACATGAGCTTTCTCCATGTTTACCAGTGATCCGGAGTTGGCGTGGAACATGAGCTTTCTCCATGTTTACCAGTGATCCGGAGTTGGCGTGGAACATGAGCTTTCCCCATGTTTACCAGTGATCCGGAGTTGGCGTGGAACATGAGCTTTTCCCATGTTTACCAGTGATCCGGAGTTGGCGTGGAACATGAGCTTTCTCCATGTTTACCAGTGATCCGGAGTTGGCGTGGAACAAGAGCTTTCTCCGTGTTTACCAGTGATCCGGAGTTGGTGTGGAACATGAGCTTTCTCCATGTTTACCAGTGATCCGGAGTTGGCGTGGAACATGAGCTTTCTCCATGTTTACCAGTGATCCGGAGTTGGCGTGGAACATGAGCTTTCTCCATGTTTACCAGTGATCCGGAGTTGTCGTGGAACATGAGCTTTCTCCATGTTTACCAGTGATCCGGAGTTGTCCTGGAACATGAGCTTTCTACATGTTTACCAGTGACCCGGAGTTGGCGTGGAACATGAGCTTTCTCCATGTTTACCAGTGATCCGGAGTTGTCGTGGAACATGAGCTTTCTCCATGTTTACCAGTGATCCGGAGTTGGCGTGGAACATGAGCTTTCTCCATGTTTACCAGTGATCCGGAGTTGGCGTGGAACATGAGCTTTCGCCATGTTTACCAGTGATCCGGAGTTGGCGTGGAACATGAGCTTTCTCCATGTTTACCAGTGATCCGGAGTTGGCGTGGAACATGAGCTTTCTCCATGTTTACCAGTGATCCGGAGTTGGCATGGAACATGAGCTTTCTCCATGTTTACCAGTGACCTGGAGTTGGCGTGGAACATGAGCTTTCTCCATGTTTACCAGTGATCCGGAGTTGGCGTGGAACATGAGCTTTCTCCATGTTTACCAGTGATCCGGAGTTGGCGTGGAACATGAGCTTTCCCCATGTTTACCAGTGATCCGGAGTTGGCGTGGAACATGAGCTTTCTCCATGTTTACCAGTGATCCGGAGTTGGCGTGGAACATGAGCTTTCTACATGTTTACCAGTGACCCGGAGTTGGCGTGGAACATGAGCTTTCTCCATGTTTACCAGTGATCTGGAGTTGGTGTGGAACATGAGCTTTCTCCATGTTTACCAGTGATCCGGAGTTGGCGTGGAACATGAGCTTTCGCCATGTTTACCAGTGATGTTGGCGTGGAACATGAGCTTTCTCCATGTTTACCAGTGATCCGGAGTTGGCGTGGAACATGAGCTTTCTCCATGTTTACCAGTGATCCGGAGTTGGCGTGGAACATGAGCTTTCTCCATGTTTACCAGTGATCCGGAGTTGGCGTGGAACATGAGCTTTCTCCATGTTTACCAGTGATCCGGAGTTGTCCTGGAACATGAGCTTTCTCCATGTTTACCAGTGATCCGGAGTTGTCCTGGAACATGAGCTTTCTCCATGTTTACCAGTGATCCGGAGTTGGCGTGGAACATGAGCTTTCTCCATGTTTACCAGTGATCCGGAGTTGGCGTGGAACATGAGCTTTCCCCATGTTTACCAGTGATCCGGAGTTGGCGTGGAACATGAGCTTTCTCCATGTTTACCAGTGATCCGGAGTTGTCCTGGAACATGAGCTTTCTCCATGTTTACCAGTGATCCGGAGTTGTCCTGGAACATGAGCTTTCTCCATGTTTACCAGTGACCTGGAGTTGGCGTGGAACATGAGCTTTCTCCATGTTTACCAGTGATCCGGAGTTGGCGTGGAACATGAGCTTTCTTCATGTTTACCAGTGATCCGGAGTTGTCCTGGAACATGAGCTTTCTCCATGTTTACCAGTGACCTGGAGTTGGCGTGGAACATGAGCTTTCTCCATGTTTACCAGTGATCCGGAGTTGGCGTGGAACATGAGCTTTCCCCATGTTTACCAGTGTTCCGGAGTTGGCGTGGAACATGAGCTTTCTCCATGTTTACCAGTGATCCGGAGTTGTCCTGGAACATGAGCTTTCTCCATGTTTACCAGTGATCCGGAGTTGTCCTGGAACATGAGCTTTCTCCATGTTTACCAGTGACCTGGAGTTGGCGTGGAACATGAGCTTTCTCCATGTTTACCAGTGATCCGGAGTTGGCGTGGAACATGAGCTTTCTCCATGTTTACCAGTGATCCGGAGTTGTCCTGGAACATGAGCTTTCTCCATGTTTACCAGTGACCTGGAGTTGGTGTGGAACATGAGCTTTCTCCATGTTTACCAGTGATCCGGAGTTGGCGTGGAACATGAGCTTTCCCCATGTTTACCAGTGTTCCGGAGTTGGCGTGGAACATGAGCTTTCTCCATGTTTACCAGTGATCCGGAGTTGTCCTGGAACATGAGCTTTCTCCATGTTTACCAGTGAGCCGGAGTTGGCGTGGAACATGAGCTTTCTCCATGTTTACCAGTGATCCGGAGTTGGCGTGGAACATGAGCTTTCTCCATGTTTACCAGTGAGCCGGAGTTGGCGTGGAACATGAGCTTTCTCCATGTTTACCAGTGATCCGGAGTTGGCGTGGAACATGAGCTTTCTCCATGTTTACCAGTGATCCGGAGTTGGTGTGGAACATGAGCTTTCTCCGTGTTTACCAGTGATCCGGAGTTGGCGTGGAACATGAGCTTTCTCCGTGTTTACCAGTGATCCGGAGTTGGCGTGGAACATGAGCTTTCTCCATGTTTACCAGTGATCCGGAGTTGGCGTGGAACATGAGCTTTCTCCATGTTTACCAGTGATCCGGAGTTGGCGTGGAACATGAGCTTTCTCCGTGTTTACCAGTGATCCGGAGTTGGCGTGGAACATGAGCTTTCTCCGTGTTTACCAGTGATCCGGAGTTGGCGTGGAACATGAGCTTTCTCCGTGTTTACCAGTGATCCGGAGTTGGCGTGGAACATGAGCTTTCTCCGTGTTTACCAGTGATCCGGAGTTGGCGTGGAACATGAGCTTTCTCCATGTTTACCAGTGACCCGGAGTTGGCGTGGAACATGAGCTTTCTCCATGTTTACCAGTGATCCGGAGTTGGCGTGGAACATGAGCTTTCTCCATGTTTACCAGTGATCCGGAGTTGGCGTGGAACATGAGCTTTCCCCATGTTTACCAGTGATCCGGAGTTGGCGTGGAACATGAGCTTTCTCCATGTTTACCAGTGACCCGGAGTTGTCCTGGAACATGAGCTTTCTCCATGTTTACCAGTGATCCGGAGTTGGCGTGGAACATGAGCTTTCTCCATGTTTACCAGTGACCCGGAGTTGGCGTGGAACATGAGCTTTCTCCATGTTTACCAGTGATCCGGAGTTGGTGTGTAACATGAGCTTTCTCCATGTTTACCAGTGATCCGGAGTTGACGTGGAACATGACCTTTCTCCGTGCTTACCAGTGAGCCGGAGTTGGCGTGGAACATGAGCTTTCTCCATGTTTACCAGTGAGCCGGAGTTGGCGTGGAACATGAGCTTTCTCCATGTTTACCAGTGATCCGGAGTTGGCGTGGAACATGAGCTTTCCCCATATTTACCAGTGATCCGGAGTTGTCGTGGAACATGAGCTTTCTCCATGTTTACCAGTGATCCGGAGTTGGCGTGGAACATGAGCTTTCTCCATGTTTACCAGTGACCCGGAGTTGGCGTGGAACATGAGCTTTCTCCATGTTTACCAGTGATCCGGAGTTGGCGTGGAACATGAGCTTTCTCCATGTTTACCAGTGATCCGGAGTTGGCGTGGAACATGAGCTTTCTCCATGTTTACCAGTGACCCGGAGTTGGTGTGGAACATGAGCTTTCTCCATGTTTACCAGTGATCCGGAGTTGGCGTGGAACATGAGCTTTCCCCATATTTACCAGTGATCCGGAGTTGTCGTGGAACATGAGCTTTCTCCGTGTTTACCAGTGATCCGGAGTTGTCGTGGAACATGAGCTTTCCCCATGTTTACCAGTGATCCGGAGTTGGCGTGGAACATGAGCTTTCCCCATGTTTACCAGTGATCCGGAGTTGTCCTGGAACATGAGCTTTCTACATGTTTACCAGTGACCCGGAGTTGGCGTGGAACATGAGCTTTCTCCATGTTTACCAGTGATCCGGAGTTGGCGTGGAACATGAGCTTTCTCCATGTTTACCAGTGATCCGGAGTTGGCGTGGAACATGAGCTTTCTCCATGTTTACCAGTGATCCGGAGTTCGCGTGGAACATGAGCTTTCTCCATGTTTACCAGTGATCCGGAGTTGGCGTGGAACATGAGCTTTCTCCATGTTTACCAGTGATCCGGAGTTGTCCTGGAACATGAGCTTTCTCCATGTTTACCAGTGATCCGGAGTTGGTGTGGAACATGAGCTTTCTCCATGTTTACCAGTGATCCGGAGTTGGCGTGGAACATGAGCTTTCTCCATGTTTACCAGTGATCCGGAGTTGGCGTGGAACATGAGCTTTCTCCATGTTTACCAGTGATCCGGAGTTGGTGTGGAACATGAGCTTTCTCCATGTTTACCAGTGATCCGGAGTTGGCGTGGAACATGAGCTTTCTCCATGTTTACCAGTGATCCGGAGTTGGCGTGGAACATGAGCTTTCTCCATGTTTACCAGTGATCCGGAGTTGGCGTGGAACATGAGCTTTCGCCATGTTTACCAGTGATCCGGAGTTGGCGTGGAACATGAGCTTTCTCCATGTTTTCCAGTGATCCGGAGTTGGCGTGGAACATGAGCTTTCGCCATGTTTACCAGTGATCCGGAGTTGGCGTGGAACATGAGCTTTCTCCATGTTTACCAGTGATCCGGAGTTGGCGTGGAACATGAGCTTTCTCCATGTTTACCAGTGATCCGGAGTTGGCGTGGAACATGAGCTTTCTCCATGTTTACCAGTGATCCGGAGTTGGCGTGGAACATGAGCTTTTCCCATGTTTACCAGTGATCCGGAGTTGGCGTGGAACATGAGCTTTCCCCATGTTTACCAGTGATCCGGAGTTGGCGTGGAACATGAGCTTTCTCCATGTTTACCAGTGATCCGGAGTTGGCGTGGAACATGAGCTTTCTCCATGTTTACCAGTGATCCGGAGTTGGCGTGGAACATGAGCTTTCGCCATGTTTACCAGTGATCCGGAGTTGGCGTGGAACATGAGCTTTCTCCATGTTTACCAGTGATCCGGAGTTGGCGTGGAACATGAGCTTTCCCCATGTTTACCAGTGATCCGGAGTTGGCGTGGAACATGAGCTTTCTCCATGTTTACCAGTGATCCGGAGTTGGCGTGGAACATGAGCTTTCTCCATGTTTACCAGTGATCCGGAGTTGGCGTGGAACATGAGCTTTCTCCATGTTTACCAGTGATCCGGAGTTGGCGTGGAACATGAGCTTTCTCCATGTTTACCAGTGATCCGGAGTTGGCGTGGAACATGAGCTTTCTCCATGTTTACCAGTGATCCGGAGTTGGTGTGGAACATGAGCTTTCTCCATGTTTACCAGTGATCCGGATTTGGCGTGGAACATGAGCTTTCTCCATGTTTACCAGTGATCCGGAGTTGGCGTGGAACATGAGCTTTCCCCATGTTTACCAGTGATCCGGAGTTGGTGTGGAACATGAGCTTTCTCCATGTTTACCAGTGATCCGGAGTTGGCGTGGAACATGAGCTTTCTCCATGTTTACCAGTGATCCGGAGTTGGCGTGGAACATGAGCTTTCTCCATGTTTACCAGTGATCCGGAGTTGGCGTGGAACATGAGCTTTCTCCATGTTTACCAGTGATCCGGAGTTGGCGTGGAACATGAGCTTTCTCCATGTTTACCAGTGATCCGGAGTTGGCGTGGAACATGAGCTTTCTCCATGTTTACCAGTGATCCGGAGTTGGCGTGGAACATGAGCTTTCTCCATGTTTACCAGTGATCCGGAGTTGGTGTGGAACATGAGCTTTCTCCATGAGTCCTGGATTCTTCGGTGTCTCGCAGTAACAGGTCTGTCCGCAGTCTGTTCTTCGAAGTTCGAGTCGCGTCTAGTTTTGTTCCTGATAGCTAGATTCTTACTAATCTATCTATACAGCTTCAGTTGTAATCCTGTTACTATGTTATATTACCGTGATTGGTAATATGTTGTATTCTTTGTCTTTCCTTCCAGAATGACCTGATGTCGTGTTGACAAAGAATATATCAAACAAAAGATTGAAACAAAACTAATTTATTCTTACACTACTAATTAAATGAAGTTTGAACACGGTCTTGGTGCTCCTCGTCTGGAGTCAAAATCTTCACGATTTCATTCTCTTGTGGGTCTTGGTGCCCCTCTTCTGGTGTCAAAATCATCAAGATTTCAATTGACGTGGTCTTTCTGGACTCTCGGGTAGTCCTACTCTGTGCTTCTGTACAGACGAGCTGAGATCTGTCTGTCTCGCTGTGATCCTGCACATCCTGTATGTCGATTGTGATCACATTGTCACTGTTTTCACATACAGTGGGTAATACAGTGGGCAGACTTACATTGTCTTCTTGGTGATTCTGTGAGCTTGGTAGACCATAGACCATAGACCATAGAACATACAGTGCAGAAGGAGGCCATTCGGCCCATCGAGTCTGCACCGACCCAGTTAAGCCCTCACTTTCGCCCTATATTTACGGTATCCCCGTAACCCAATAACCCCTCCGAACCTTTTTGGACACTAAGGGCAATTTAGCATGGCCAATCCACCTACCCCTGCATGTCTTTGGACTGTGGGAGGAAACCGGAGCACCCGGAGGAAACCCACGCAGACACAGGGAGAACGTGCAGACTCCGCACAGACAGTGACCCAACGGGGAATCGAACCTGGGACCCTGGCGCTGTGAAGCCACAGTGCTAACCACTGTGCTACCGTGCTGCCCTCCAGACGTTCATAGTCTGCTTCTGGTTGCTCAGATACGGTGGGTAGACCTTCATGGTCTTGATCATGCATGGCGTTCGCTGTGGAGTGTTTGCTTGCTTCCATTTTGGAGTCTGTCAACGAGCTATCTGTGGAGGCTTGCGCCGCTCTCTCTGTGGAGTCTTTCATCGTTCTCTCTGTGGAGTCTTTCATCGTTCTCTCTGTGGAGTCATGCAGTGTTCTCTCTGTGAAGTCGTTCTGTGCTCTCTGTGTGGCGTCGTCTTCTTCCTGAGTATTTGACAGGTTGCTGTCATCCAATGTATAGATGATCTGCCATGGCATCATGGTATTGGATTCATCTACAATGAGTAGAGTTGTGTTGAGCTTTGCAGCCGTGTTGCTGATGCTGTGATCAGCATATCCGAATAACTCAGCCAACTCAGCCATGTCTGAGTAGTATTGTTCGAAAAACGTTCATCTTTTTTTGTTTTAGATTTGTTATCGTTCTCTTCACTTTGGGTGGTGCAGACTGCTTGTTCCAGGGTGTTGTAGTTATCTTCCATTGCTGGTGTAAGTTCAGGCATTTGAGGTAAGAAAATTGGGTTTTGCAGCTTTAAATTTCTTATTTTTAATTTTCGGGCATTTCCCCTTTAAGTGGGCGCGGTCCTGGTCTTCTGACATCATGACGCTCATGACGTAAAACGTAGGAATCAATTGCGCATGCGCAATTCGATTTTCCTTTACTGTGCGCATTTTCTTCAACGCGCATGCGCAGAACCATCTTCGAACGGTGGGATCTTTTCTTTCAACTGCGCCTGCGCTGCTAGCGCATGCACAAAACGGCTGATTTCAACTGCGCATGCGCGGCTTCTGTTTCCTGCGCATGCACAGATGCAGATTTTCGTCTTTTGTTCCCCGGGGACTGTAAAATGTGCTCCGACGCCATTTTAACATGGATTTCTGCGATTTATTTTCTGTAAAAAGTTAAAGTTACTTTTTTTTACGCACTGGACTTTTCAATTGCGATTTCCATTGTTAACCCTTTCAGTTCTGGTAATGATTGGTTGGGTTTCACATCACTCATCCACGGTGCAATTTTGTCTCCAAGCATTGAATGTCTTAAAGCAGCATTGTTACTGGTGTTACAGTACTCTTCAAATGTTTTCAGTATTACTTCTAATTTAGTGCTGTCTTCGCCTTTCAACAATTTAAAGCCGTTATATATTTCTCTAGCTTCCTGTCCTGTGAGGAGCAGTGCTATTTTAATTTCTAATGAGGCTGCTTTCAAATCATAAGCTATGATACATATATCGAACATTTGTATCAAACTTTTCCAGCTACGACTTAAATTACCGGTTGTGTTCAGCTGTGGTGGAGTTCCAACAAGTTTCATTAAATCAGGGAAGTCTTCCCACTTCGAATGTCCGCTGTGTTGAGAACTGTACTCTGGACATAACAGGAATGAGCGTCACTGGCAAGTAATGTGTCAAAGAACAATTTTATTGAATAATTATGATTATGTTTTGAAAAATTCTCTTGTTATGTAAAAGTAGAAACAAGTAGAAATAAAGATCATTTATTGAAGGGATAAAGCACTTTATAGCAGAAGAAAAGAAAGACTGATTTTAAAACACAAACAATAGTCCCTAAAACTCTGTTCCATGTGAGCTCCCAAAAGATCACCACAGCTTTGGTCTGTTCCATGGCCCTAAATTGGTAAAACTTCCCCTTGATACAACAATACCAAGTCTCTGAGTCACTTTGCATACGAGGGTGCACTCTTCAGCCAGTCACTCCAATGTTGCTTCCTCCATGGTAGACTGTTCCACTCTGGCTGCAGCCCCAATCCTGGGAACATCATCCCTTCAGGACAAATTTCTGGCTCATTCCAGCCTTGTGCAGACTTTCTCAAAACAATTAGTCTGGAAAAACACAATTCCTTACAAATTCTCTTCACAGGCAGTGCAAGACTTTGCAGATTTCACAATCCACGTTGTTTATGTGTATTTTGGTGTCTCACTCCTGCCATCAATGAAACTCCATCTGGTGATAACCACACCATAGTTAACCATCTCATGTACAGCTACTCACTGTCCTGGTTGTAGCGTGATGTATGCTGGAGTTTCAGATGTATTGTAGCCTGTGTATTTGGTGCAGTAATGGTTAAAATCCTGAGTTAGTGTGTGAGTGCCGCAATCAGGGTTAAAATCCTGAGTTAGTGTGTGAGTGCTGCAGTCAGGGTTAAAATCCTGAGTTAGTGTGTGAGTGCTGCAGTCAGGGTTAAAATCCTGAGTTGGTGTGTGAGTGCTGTGTGAGTGCTGCAGTCAGGGTTAAAATTCTGAGTTAGTGTGTGAGTGCTGCAGTCAGGGTTAAAATCCTGATTTAGTGTGTGAGTGCTGCAGTCAGGGTTAAAATCCTGAGTTAGTGTGTGAGTGCCGCAGTCAGGGTTAAAATCCTGAGTTAGTGTGTGAGTGCTGCAGTCAGGGTTAAAATCCTGAGTTAGTGAGTGAGTCCTGCAGTCAGCGTTAAAATCCTGAGTTAGTTTTTGAGTCCTGCAGTCAGCGTTAAAATCCTGAGTTAGTGTGTGAGTGCTGCAGTCAGGGTTAAAATCCTGAGTTAGTGTGTGAGTGCTGCAGTCAGGGTTAAAATCCTGAGTTAGTGTGTGAGTGCTGTGTGAGTGCTGCAGTCAGGGTTAAAATCCTGAATTAGTGTGTGAGTGCCGCAGTCAGAGTTAAAATCCTGAGTTAGTGTGTGAGTGCCGCAGTCAGGGTTAAAATCCTGAGTTAGTGTGTGAGTGCTGCAGTCAGGGTTAAAATCCTTAGTTAGTGTGTGAGTGCTGCAGTCAGGGTTAAAATCCTGAGTTTGTGTGTGAGTGCTGCAGTCAGGGTTAAAATCCTGAGTTAGTGTGTGAGTGCTGCAGTCAGGGTTAAAATCCTGAGTTAGTGTGTGAGTGCTGCAGTCAGGGTTAAAATCCTGAGTTAGTGTGTGAGTGCTGCAGTCAGGGTTAAAATCCTGAGTTAGTGTGTGAGTGCTGTGTGAGTGCTGCAGTCAGGGTTAAAATCCTGAATTAGTGTGTGAGTGCCGCAGTCAGGGTTAAAATCCTGAGTTAGTGTGTGAGTGCTGTGTGAGTGCCGCAGTCAGGGTTAAAATCCTGAGTTAGTGTGTGAGTGCTGCAGTCAGGGTTAAAATCCTGAGTTAGTGTGTGAGTGCCGCAGTCAGGGTTAAAATCCTGAGTTAGTGTGTGAGTGCCGCAGTCAGGGTTAAAATCCTGAGTTAGTGTGTGAGTGCTGCAGTCAGGGTTAAAATCCTGAGTTAGTGTGTGAGTGCTGCAGTCAGGGTTAAAATCCTGAGTTAGTGTGTGAGTGCCGCAGTCAGGGTTAAAATCCTGAGTTAGTGTGTGAGTGCTGCAGTCAGAGTTAAAATCCTGAGTTAGTGTGTGAGTGCTGCAGTCAGGGTTAAAATCCTGAGTTAGTGTGTGAGTGCTGCAGCCAGGGTTAAAATCCTGAGTTAGTGAGTGAGTCCTGCAGTCAGCGTTAAAATCCTGAGTTAGTTTTTGAGTGCTGCAGTCAGGGTTAAAATCCTGAGTTAGTGTGTGAGTGCTGCAGTCAGGGTTAAAATCCTGAGTTAGTGTGTGAGTGCTGCAGTCAGGGTTAAAATCCTGAGTTAGTGTGTGAGTGCTGCAGTCAGGGTTAAAATCCTGAGTTAGTGTGTGAGTGCTGTGTGAGTGCTGCAGTCAGGGTTAAAATCCTGAATTAGTGTGTGAGTGCCGCAGTCAGGGTTAAAATCCTGAGTTTGTGTGTGAGTGCTGTGTGAGTGCCGCAGTCAGGGTTAAAATCCTGAGTTAGTGTGTGAGTGCTGCAGTCAGGGTTAAAATCCTGAGTTAGTGTGTGAGTGCTGCAGTCAGGGTTAAAATCCTTAGTTGGTGTGTGAGTGCTGCAGTCAGGGTTAAAATCCTGAGTTAGTGTGTGAGTGCTGCAGTCAGCGTTAAAATCCTGAGTTAGTGTGTGAGTGCTGTGTGAGTGCTGCAGTCAGGGTTAAAATCCTGAGTTAGTGTGTGAGTGCTGCAGTCAGAGTTAAAAATCCTGAGTTAGTGTGTGAGTGCTGCAGTCATGTTTTCAGAAATCCTGGTGTCAAAGGCAGCTGAGTTTTCCTTTGGAGACTGAGGTGCAATTAAAGCATGGGCTAATGGACTGCGGTTTATATTAAGGGGAGTAGATAGTGTCGTCGGATGTGATTTAACCACCGCATTGTGCCCGGTGCAGATATGGGCACGGTGGTTAAATAGTGAGAAATCGGGATACATGTCGCACGCGATCTAACCGGCCCGCTCCCGATGGTGAGTTCGGGTCTCGCCCAAATATCGCGAGCATGTCATTAACTCCAATTAGCACCAATGTCCATCTCATTAGCGAGATTGATGTTGAATGTATCGGCCTCCTGGGAATTAACCGGCGTCTAGGCGAGAAATCACGTGGGCATCGTTTAGTTCTCCTTTAAGAACGTGAAGCTGGTGCAAAGGCTGCTGAGGGGATCTGAGGAGGTGAGCAGCCATTTCCATTCTTGGGCCTGCAGCTCTGGCTGGGGGAGGAGGGGAATGTGCTTTTCATCTGTGAGGCCTTCAAGCCATCTTTAAATATGGATAAAGATGGAGACCCATAACAGGGGCAACAACAGCTGCTGCCTGTCGGTCTTGCCAGACAGTTCCAGGACAGAACCCTGTTCTTGGTTATATGCTGGCGGTCACTTTAACTCCCTTTGACTGTGACTAGCCTCGAGCTTCAAAGCTATTGCAGATAAATAATTGGCCTTGTTAGTTACGTGGGCACTTCACAGTTCTCAAGTGCCTCCTCGTGGGTACATGTGCCTTGTCTCAGACAATGATTAACGAATCGCATTTCAATCAAACCTTGAAGTCCCAACACTTTGCCTGAATTCTAGAAGCGTCAGCACCATAGATTCAGCAGTCAGCAATCAAACACTCGAGCTGGGCTTCAGCACAGGGTATATCTTGCTGATCAAAGTGTGAGTGTGTGGACCAGGAGAGGCATTGAGCATGGTCTCCCTAATGTTCCCGGCAGGGGTCTGAGGTCTGGGTCTGGGGCTGGACTCTGGGGGCTCCAGCTGTCACTAGGGGTGAGTGTGCAGAGCTAGCTTTTACAGCCAACTGGCTCGGTGTCTAGCACTCTGAGAGAAGGCGGGACACGTAAGGGTGGGGGAGATTTGGGGGATTTGAGGGTCTCTGGGTGGAAACCATAACTATTGTCGGTCTCTCTCTTTCCTCCAATTCCTTACAGATAACAAAATGGAAATCTGGGAAAACAGGTTTTGATGGGCCTCGGAGGTGTGAAAAGTGGGGGGTGGGAGAACGGGACCGATATTGGTTGAGGAAGTGGATGGGGGATTCTGGGACGGGGCGAGGGGTTTGATGGCATCAAAGGGACGGGGCGGGCCAAGCCCAGTGGGCAGAGCCTGGAGTTATGATGATGGCGGATAAGGGGGCTCGGGGGGGGGGTGAGAGACCCACGGTCAGAATAGTTACATGGAACGTGAGGGGTTTGGGGGGGGCGGGGGGGGGCAGTGAAGAGGTTGAGGGTGTTTGTGCACCTAAAAAGCTTTAAGGCCGATGTTGTCATGTTACAGGAGACTCATCCAAAGGTGAAAGACTAAGTGAGGCTGAGGAAGGGCTGGGTGAGCCAAGTATTTCATTCGGGATTCGACAGTATGCACGAGGGGTAGAGGTTTTGGTCGGTAAGCGAGTGAGGTTCCAGATGGAGATGGTGGTGGCGGACCAGGGGGGTAGATATGGGATAGTAACGGGCGTTAGATGAGAGGTTGGTGGCGTTGGCAATTGCATATGGCCCTAACTGGGATGGTGCAGGGTTTGTGAGGAAGGTGTTTGGGGCCATTCTGGACTTGGATTCGCACGAGCTAATAGTGGGAGGGGATTGGAATTTGGTGCAAGAGCCAAGGAAGGATAGATCATAGCGACACTCGCTCGCCCAGTTGGGGGGGTGGTGAAGGTGCTGACTGGCCTATTAGGAAATGGAAGGCTGGAGGTTCTTGTACCCGAGAGAGCGGGAGTATTCATTTTTCTTCTCGGTTCATAAGGTTTATTCGAGGATAGACTTCTTTGTAGTAGGGTAGGCGCTGTTCGCTGGGGTTAGGGGATCAGAGTATTTGACGATAGTAATCTCAGAAACAAACACTTTTTCTGCTTGACTGCTTCACGTTTCTGACCCCAGCACAGAGTACACTCCAGGAAGTGTTACATGACCACTCCCCAACACAGTGCTCACATCTCTCCTTAACTGTATGTTTGCCTCTTTTCATGTTTGAATCCAATGTCATTACCCTTCAGTGAAATTTAGCTTCCCAGAATATAATTTTTTTATGTTCTCCTTGTTGTCCCCACTTTTAGGTTAAAGGTTTTGCATATTGAGCTGACACTCAGCCACGGGGCTGTTCGCTGACTGACTCCAGGCGTTTAGCTCCTTGGTTATTGGAAGTGACGATGTAGGCACGGTAGCACAGTGGTTAGCACTGTGGCTTCACAGCTCTAGGGTCCCGGGTTCGATTCACGGCTTGTGTCACTGTCTGTGCGGAGTCTGTACGTTCTCCCTGTGGCTGCATGGGTTTCCTCCGGGTGCTCCGGTTTCCTCCCACACGACCCGAAAGATGTGCTTGTCAGGTAATTGGACATTCTGAATTCTCCCTCTGTGTACCTGAACAGGTGCCGGAATGTGGTGTCTAGGGGATTTTCACAGTGACTTCATTGCATTGTAAATGTGAGCCTACTTGTGACACTAATAAAGATTATTATTATTAGGTTCTGGAGGGAGAGGCCAGGCTGGAAGATGTCCCCGGCAGGGCTTGCAGCTGGGTGCCAGACACACTGAGCTGCTGAGGTGGAGGAGTGGCTGAGGGCAGGAGGGGAGCTGGCTCAGGCGGTTGGTGCTCTCGTTCAGGGTTGATGCTGCTCCTGGAGGCCCCGCTGTCGTGCATGGAACTGAGTTCATTCCTGGAAACGTCAAGGAATCCTCACTGCGTGTCTCCCAGCTCGGTTTGACCTGTGGATCAGGCTCCAGAGCAGACTCAGGCAGCACAGCTCGGGTTGTAGTTGTCACAGACTTTCCCCCAGTTCCAGGTGAATGAACAGCAGCAGCTGATACATCCCAGGGTCCAGGCTGCCCTCCCAGACACGGACACGGAAGGTTTGTGCTCTCCTTACCAAGCTGTTTCAGTACAGCTACAACACTGGCATCAACCTGATAATGTGTAAAATTATCCGCACATGTCCTGTCCAAAAAGCAGGACAGATCCAATCCAGCTAATTATCACCACACCTGTCTACTCTTGATCATCAGCAAAGGGGTGGAAAGCTGAATCTCCCACTCTGAACATCATTCGGGTTACCATTGATCAGAAACTGAACTGGACCAACCACCTAAATACTGTGGCTACAAGAGCAGTTCAAAGACTGGACATTCGGTGGTGAGTAACTCACCTCCTGGCTCCTCAAAGCCTGTCCACCATTTACAAGGCACAAGTCAGGAATGTGATGGAATATTCTCCACTTGTCTGGATGAGTGCAGCTCTAACAATACTCAAGAAGCTCAACAACATCCAGCAAAAAGCAGCCCATCTTGACCCACACTCCATCGACGACATTAAACATTCACTTCCTCCATCACTGGCACAGAGTGGCAGCAGTATGTACCAGCTACAAGGTGCACTGTACCAGGTGACAGCAGCGGTTCAAGAAGTTGGCTCAGCACAACCTTCTCAACACCATTAGTGAAGAGCAACAGGTGTTAGTTTTGTAACAAAATGGACATTCCATGGAAACAGAAATAAATACTGATCCTGATTTGTGTTTAAACTTTAGATGAATTCTTCCCTAAAATCAACGTCTGGCTGGTAATTTTCTGGGTGGTTGCGAGCCTTGTGGTTCTGGCTATTGCTGCTGATGTACTTGTCCACAGAAAAGAAGACAAAAGGATTCAAGGTAGGAGCACAAATAATAATTCAACATTATTATGTAAAATAGGCTAATAAAACATGAAATGTGTTTCTGTTAATTGAGGATGAACTGTTTTGACAAATTGCAATTGAATTGTAATTGTGGCAGATTTTAATCATCTGAAAATTAGTCTGCAATTGTAAACATCCAATGGGACAGCAGAAATTTCCTTTGTGTGTTCAAGTTTCTCTCAATCAGTGTACTGCTCTTCTAATGAAGACAGAAGCATGAAGTGATCTGGTTAGAGCGGGAGGGAGAAGAACTGGACATGAGGGCTGCTGGCAAGGTTCACATTTATTGTTAAAACAAAACACTTCAGGTACATGAAATCTGAAATAAAAACAGAAAGTGTGGGAAAAACTCAGCTGAGTTCTGAAGAAGAGTCCTATTGGGTTTGAAACACTAACTCTGTTCCTCCCTCCACGGAGGCTGCCAGACCTGCTGGGTTTTTCCAATACATTCTGTTTAATGGGATTTATTGTTCATTCCGATTGCCTTTGAGCAGGAAGTGGTGAGATGTCTTCAGTGTGGTGTTGGTGTACCCATTGGGCTGATTTTCCACATCCCCGCTTCTGTACCACCATTGCCTGGTGGAGGGATCTTCTGGTCCCACCGTTGTCAGCGAGGATTCCCGTTCTATAGACCCCACCACCGGAAAACTTGCTCTGGGGAATCGCTGTCGGTGGCGCAGATGATTCCGCTGGTGGGAATGGGCAGAAAATTCCGGCCGTTGTGCTTTTTATATCAGTTTGGTACAACTGAGAGATTTTCTGTGTCATTTCAGAGAGATGTTAAGAGTCAACCATGTTGTGTGGATGTAACAGAATTCCTCTCCTTCAGGATAATCCGCAGTTACCTTCCTATTATCAATTCGCTCAGCTTTTTATTCCAGATTAATTGAAGTTAAATTCCCTCAGATGCCATAGTGGGATTTGAACTTTTGTCTCTGGAGCACCAGCCAAAGTCTCTCGGTTACTCAGCCAGGACTGGAACATTACCACTTGTTACCGTCTCCCTTAATGTGGAGGAACATCAGAGAAACACTGGGCGCGATCTGACGGAAACGTATTGAAGTGTGGTCGTGAGCGGGAAATGCTGGGTGTTTCCCGACAGCCGACCCGCCGAGACAGTCACCGGTATCAAATGTCAATTAGGGCACTTAACAATGCCCACGGGTTTTATGCCGCAATTGACTGTCCCACCTGATTCGCCAGGACCGTGCCCAGCAGCTCCCTGTTAACGAGGGGGTGCAGCACTTAAACCGATCGAGCAGAGCGAACCCCAGACAGCATGCAGTCCTGCCACCGTGTAGACCAGCTTCACCCTTCGGTGATGCCTAGCTGGCCAGACTGATGGATGCGGTCAAGTCCAGGTGGGATGCCCTGTTCCCCAAGAGGCTCGGAGGGTCAGCCACAGGGCAGCCAGTGCCACCTGGCAGGCAGAGGCAGTAGCCACCAGTGCGAGGAGTGTGACAAGGAGGACCGCCAACCAGTGTCCCAAGAAGCACAACGTCCTTGGGGCAGCACAAATTAATGGCATAGGTCCCCTGGCACCTGTCTTGCATGCTACCCCCAGAGGACCCCCCCACGGCAAAATACCGCAAGATGCCCCAGCACACCCAGTGATCGGCTCTCAATGCCCCCTCTGTGTCTCCGCAGGAGAAATCGGCCCACAACAGACGGGAATGGGCCCAGACAGGCAGTAGGGTGCCAGACCTCGGGGTCCTCAACCCCTCTGTAGAATGGGCCCTGGAGATTGTGAGAATAACCGAGGACAGATCGGTCACCAATGTAGAGAAGGCCACCGCTGCAGAGGTGAATATCCATCGGCCCTAAACCAGAGGACCTGTAACATGTGAGTTGTTCATGCGAGGATGATGATCATTCCTCCCACTGACCACATGTCCATTCTCCCACAGGATCTCCATCTGATGGCACTGGCCCATTCAGTGTGCCCCCCCCCCCCCCCTGCCATGCGAACACCTCAGAGGAGAGCTCCGAGGATGCTGCAATCGATGCATCACGGCTTTCATCACCACCCTCCACCAGCGCAGAGGCGCACAGCTCGGTGGGCAAAAGTAGTGGACATGCTTCTGGGGGACAATCTCGTGAGCACCTCACAATTACAGATGCACATCGGTGGAGGCAGGAACTTCCAGGGGAGACTGGAGTCGGAGGTCCTCTGGACCCCAGGACCCAGCTGGGTCGCAGTCAGATGTTGAGCCTCTGGACTAGGCTATCCCAGAGCTGATGCAGATGATAGGGTGCAGCTGTGAGATTCAGAGGGTGATGTCAGCGACACTCCAGCGGGTCCATAGCCGATTGAAGGAGTCCCAAAGGCTATGGGTGCAGGAGATTGCACCGGCAATATGTGGCACCGAGGCCAACACTGCTAGGGTGACGATCACAGTGGAGAGTCTGGAGCCCAATGTCAGCACCATGAAGGGTGGCATCCAAGGCATGGCTCAGTCAGTAACGGCCATGGCTGAGCGCCTAGCATGTCTGAGTCACTGGGGGACGTATTCCAGTCACAGGTGGACCTTCCCGAGGCAGTGCGGAGCATGTCCCAGTCTCAGGTGGACATTGGCGAGCCACTCCAGAGCATGGCCCGCTCACAGAGGGGCATCGCCGAGGGCATCAACACCATGATGCAGACATTGGGGAGTTGCCAGGGCTGGCAGAGCCAAATGATGCAGGGGCATCTGGAGCTCAATCCAACTGCCCCTCCATCCCGAGGTGACCCCCAGGGTCCTACGGACACCAATTCGGAGGAGGGAGCGCTGGAGGCGCGCACACTATGTGGGATCTGTATGTGTTGAGTTAAGAAACACCAGGGGCAAAAATCATTGGTAGGGGTGACCACCAAACTGCAGTGGTAATGTTGGGAATAGCATTAGACAGGAAATCCGAGATGCATGTGTTAAAGGAACATCTCTGATTGTGGGTAACTTTAATCTGAATATAGATCGGGTGAGTCACAGTACAACAGAGGAGAAATTTCTGGATGGTTTCCTCGACCAATACGTTGATGCACCACCCAGAGAACAGGCCATCGTGGATTGGGTGTTGTGCAATGAGAAAGGATTAATTGGCAATCTAGTTGTGAGAGAACCCTTGGGGATGAGTGACCATAATATGAAAGAATTCTTTATCATGGTCGATAGTGAGGTAGTTGATTCGAAGACGAGGGTCCTGAATCTCAATAAAGGTAATCGTGATGATGTGAGGCATGAGTTGGCTATGATGGACTGGGAAATATTACTGAAAGGAAGGACAGTTGACAGGCAATGGCAGGCATTCAAGGAATGAATGGGTGAACTCCAAAAGTTGTTTATTCCTATTTGGTGCAAGAGCAGAAAAGGAACCATGGCCAAACCATGGCTTACAAGGGAAATTAGAGATGGTATTAGATTCAAAGAAGAGGCATGCAAGTTAATAAGGAAAAGCAATAGACATGAGGATTGGGAACAGTTTAAAATTCAGCAAAGGCAGACAAAGCGATTAATTAAGAAGGGGAAAATACAATATGAAAGTAAGCTAGCGGGGAACATGAAAACTGACTGTAAAAGTTTCTGTAGGTATATAAAGAGAAAAAGATTGATAAAACAAGTGTAGGCCCCTTACAGTCAGAAATGGGGAAATTCATAACGTGGAACAAAGAAATGGCTGAGGAACAAAATTCATACTTCTGTCTTTACCAGACATGAATAATGTACTGGAGGTGAAGAGAAACATAAGTTTTAGTGAGGAGCTGAAGGAAATTAGTATTAATAGAGAAATGGTTTTGAGGAAATTAATGTGATTGAAGGTGGATAAATCTCCAGGGCCTGATAATCTTCGTCCCAGAGTACTTAAGGAAGTATCCCTAGAAATAGTAGATCCATTAGTGATCATTTTCCAAACTTCCTTGGACTCTGGAATGGTACCTACAGATTGGAGGGTTGCTGATATAACCCCACGATTCAAAAAGGAAGTAGGTGGAAACTATAGACCAGTGAGCCTAACGTCGGTAGTAGGAAAGTTGCAAGGATTTCATAGCACAGCATTTGGAAAGCAATGGTATAATCACACAAAATCAGCATGGATTTATGAAGGGGAAATCATGCTTGACAAATCTACTGGAATTCTTTGACGATGTAACCAGTAGATAGACCCGGTGGATGTGCTTTATTTAGACTTTCAGAAGGCTTTCGACAAGGTCTCACATAGTAGATTACGATGTAAAGTTGAAGTACATGGGTGTGTGGGTAATGTCTTGAGATTGATAGAAAGCTGCTTAGCAGACAGAGAAGCAAAAAGTTGGGATAAATGGGTCTTTTTACAATTGGCAGGCAGTGACTAGCAGGGATCTGTGCAGGACCCCAACTGTTCACATTATATATTAATGATTTGGACAATGGAACTAAATGTAGTATTTCCCAATTTGCAGATGATACAAAATTGGGTGTGAGGGTGAACAGTGAGGATGCAGCATATGCATGGCAGATGCCATACACGTGAATAAATGTGAGGTTTTCCACTTTGGTAGTATAAATCGGAAGGCAGATTATTATTTGAATGGATGTAAATTGAGAGAGGTGGATACTCAGCGAGATCTTGGTGTCCTCGTGCATGAGTCGCGGAGAGTAAGTGCGCAGGTACAGCAGGCAGCAAAGAAGGCAAATGGTATGTTCGCCTTCATAGGGGAACTGTGGGCGCCGGTGGGAAGGAGAAGGGAACTGCGCCATGAGGGGCGGGGCCGAGTGGGAAATGCGGGCTTTGCTCCCGCGCTATGGAAATTGTGCCGGGGACGCAGTAAGGAGGGGGCCTCGCACAATGAGGGGCCGAGGACAAACGGGGGAAGCCGAGGTCAGCCAAAGTTTGCTGACTTCTGGGAGCAACATGGGGGGTGCAACTACGCTAGAAAGGGATCTAGCGGAGGAGGAGGGGGGGGGGGGGGAGTTAACTGGGTTGCTGCTGCTAAGGGGAAGGGGGAGCTGTTATGGGGTGGGGTGGTCGTGACTGGAGAGCACCGTTGGTGGGATATACGGGTACGTGGGAACCGGGTGAGGAGCTGGGTTAGAAAAGGGGATGGCTAGTCGACATGGGGGGTAGGGGGGGGTAGGGGCTGGGGGGGGTGGGGGGGGGTGGGTAGGGGGGGGGTAGGGGCTGGGGGGGTAGGGGGGGTAGGGGCTGGGGGGGTAGGGGCTGGGGGGGGGTAAAGAGCCCCCCAACCCGGCTGATCACGTGGAACGTGAGAGGGCTGAATGGGCCGATAAAAGGGCACGGGTACTCGCACACCGAAAGAACTTAAAGGCAGATGTGGTCATGTTGCAGGAGACGCACCTGAAACTGGCAGATCAGGTCAGACTACGTAAAGGATGGGTGGGGCAGGTGTTCCATTCGGGCTTAGATGCGAAGAATAGGGGGGTGGCTATCTTAGTGGGGAAACGGGTACAGTTTGAGGCAAAGACCAGGCTGGACCGGTCTAGGTCTAAGACCGGGAGGAGGCCGGCAGCGGCCAAGGTGCTTAAGGACTTCATGGAGCAGATGGGAGGAGTAGACCCCTGGAGATTTATTAGGCCTAGGAGTAAGGAGTTTTCATTTTTCTCCCATGTTCACAAGGTGTATTCACGGATAGACTTTTTTGTCCTGGGAAGGGCACTGATTCCGAAGGTGACAGGGACGGAGTACATGGCCATAGCCATTTCGGACCACGCTCCACATTGGGTAGATCTGGAGATAGGAGAGGAAAAGGAGCAGCGCCCACTCTGGAGATTGGATATGGGGTTGTTGGCGGATGAGGGGGTATGTCTAAGGGTGAGGGGGTGTATCAAAAGGTACCTAGAGCTTAATGATAACGGAGGGGTCCAGGTGGGAGTGGTCTGGGAGGCGCTGAAGGCGGTGGTCAGAGGGGAACTGATATCCATAAGGGCCCATAAAGGGAAGCAAGAGAGCAAAGAAAGGGAGCGACTGTTGAGAGAACCTCTGAGGGTAGACAGGCAATATGCAGAGGCTCCGGAGGAGGGACTGTACAGGAAAGACAAAGGCTACATATGGAATTTGACTTGCTGACCACGGGCAAGGCAGAAGCACAGTGGAGGAGGGCACAAGGGAGTACAGTATGAGTATGGAGAGAAGGCGAGCCGGTTACTGGCCCAACAACTTGAGGAAGAGGGGAGCGGCGAGGGAGATAGGTGGGGTGAGGGATGAGGAAGGTGAGATGGAACGGGGAGCGGAGAGGGTGAACGGGGTGTTTAAGGCATTCTACGAGAGGCTGTATAACGCTCAGCCCCCGGAAGGGAAGGAGGGAATGATGCATTTCCTAGATCGGCTGAAATTCCCGAAGGTGGAGGAGCAGGAGAGGGCGGGACTGGGAGCACGGATTGAGGTGGAGGAGGTGGTAAAGGGGATTGGGAGCATGCAGGCGGGGAAGGTCCCGGGACCGGATGGGTTCCCGGTGGAATTTTATAGGATATACATGGACCTACTGGCCCCGCTTTTGACGAGAACCTTTAATGAGGCCAGGGAAAGGGGAAAGTTGCCCCCGACTATGTCGGAGGCGACGATATCGTTACTCTTAAAGAAGGAAAAAGACCCGCTGCAGTGTGGGTCTTACAGGCTTATTTCCCTCCTGAACGTGGATGCTAAGCTCCTGGCCAAGGTGATGGCGACAAGGATGGAGGATTGTGTCCCGGGGGTGGTCCACGAGGATCAAACTGGGTTCGTTAAGGGGAGTCAGCTGAACACGAATATACGGAGGCTGCTAGGGGTGATGATGATGCCCCCGCCGGAGGGGGAGGCGGAGATAATGGTGGCGATGGACGCTGAGAAAGCATTTGGCAGAGTGGAGTGGGATTATCTGTGGGAGGTGTTGAGGAGATTCGGTTTTGGAGAGGGGTTTATTGGATGGGTACATCTGCTATCTAGGGCCCCGGTGGCAAGTGTGATCACGAACAGGCAGAGGTCAGACTACTTCCGTCTTTATAGAGGGACAAGACAGGGGTGTCCCCTGTGCCCGTTACTGTTTGCATTGGCAATTGAGCTGCTGGCCATAGCACTGAGGGGCTCTAGGAAGTGGAGGGGAGTACTCAGGGGAGGAGAAGAACACCGGGTATCATTGTATGCAGATGATCTATTGCTGTATGTTGTGGACCCAGTGGAGGGGATGCCTGAGATAATGCGGACACTCAGGGAGTTTGGTGAATCTTCGGGATACAAATTGAATATGGGGAAGAGCGAGTTGTTTGTGGTGCATCCGGGGGAGCAGAGCAGGGGAATAGATGATTTACCGCTGAGGAGGGTAATAAGAGATTTCCGGTACTTAGGGATCCAGATAGCCAGGAGCTGGGGAACCCTACATAGGCTTAATTTAACACGATTGGTGGAACAGATGGAGAAGGATTTTAAGAGATGGGACATGGTGTCCCTGTCACTGGTGGATAGGGTGCAGGCGGTCAAAATGGTAGTCCTCCCGAGATTTCTTTTTGTGTTCCAGTGCCTCCCGGTGATGGTTACGAGGGCTTTTTTCAAAAAAATTGAGAAGAGTGTTATGAGCTTTGTGTGGGCTGGGAAGACCCCGAGAGTGAGGAGGGGTTTTTTGCAGCGTAGCAGGGATGGGGGGGGACTGGCACCACCGAGCGTAAGTGATTATTATTGGACCGCCAATATCTCAATGGTGTGTAAGTGGATGGGAGAAGGGGAGGGAGCAGCGTGGAAGAGACTGGAAATGGCGTCCTGAAAAGGAACCAGCCTACAAGCATTGGTGACGGCGCCGTTGCCGTTCTCCCCGAAGAAATACACCACAAGTCCAGTGGTGGTGGCAACGCTGAAAATTTGGGGGCAGTGGAGACGTCATAAGGGAATGACGGGTGCCTCGGTGCGGTCCCCGATAAGGAATAATCATAGGTTTGTCCCGGGGAGAATAGATGGGGGATTTAGAACATGGCAGAGAGCAAGGATTGTGCAACTGAGGGATCTGTTCCTAGGCGGGACGTTTGCGAGTCTGGGAGCGCTGACGGAAAAATACGGGTTGTCCCAGGGGAATGCATTTCGGTATATGCAATTGAGGGCTTTTGTGAGGCAACAGGTGAGGGAATTTCCGCAGCTCCCGACGCAGGAGATTCAGGATAGAGTGATTTTGGGGACATGGGTGGGGGATGGTAGGGTGTCAGATATATACAGGGAAATGAGAGACGAGGGGGAGATCATGGTGGATGAGCTGAAGGGAAAATGGGAAGAAGAGCTGGGGGAAGGGATCGAAGAGGGGCTGTGGGCAGATGCCCTACGCAGGGTAAACTCTTTGTCCTCGTGTGCCAGGCTTAGCCTGATACAATTCAAGGTCTTGCACATGACCGGAGCAAGGTCAGTAAATTTTTCGGGGTAGAGGATAGGTGCGGGAGATGCGCGAGAAGCCCAGCGAACCACACCCACATGTTTTGGTCATGCTCGGCACTGCATGGGTTCTGGGTGGGGGTGGCAAATGTGCTTTCGAAGGTGGTGGGGGTCCGGGTCGAGCCAGGCTGGGGGTTGGCTATATTTGGGGTTGCAGAAGAGCTGGGAGTGCAGGAGGCGAGAGAGGCTGATGTCTTGGCCTTTGCGTCCCTAGTAGCCCAGCGAAGGATATTGCTTATGTGGAAAGAAGCCAAACCCCCGGGCGTGGAGACCTGGATAAACGACACGGCAGGGTTTATAAAACTGGAACGGATAAAGTTCGCACTAAGAGTTTCAGCTCGAGGGTTCACCAGGCGGTGGCAACCGTTCATTGACTATCTCGCAGAATGATAAAGGAAATGGGAAAGTAGCAGCAGCAACCCAGGGGGGGAGGGGGGGCTCGGGGGGGGTCCTCGGGTGTTTTTGTATGGATATTTTTACTTGGATATGTATATTGGCTTGTTTGACTTTACTATTCGGGAGAGTTAATATTTTGTTATGGCAGTTGCCATTTAGTTTATATATTATTTATTTATTTGATAAAAAACGGTCACTATTATTTATATTGTTTTATTGTTGTAAAAAGGGAAAACATTTTGTACTGTTTTGTTTGGCCGAAAAAAATGTGAATAAAATATATTTTTAAAAAATAAAAATAAATTCCAGCAAGATTAGATACGGTAGATTCGGAAAGAATGTTCCCGATGGTGGGGGAGTCCAGAACAATGGGTCATAGTTTGAGGATAAGGCGTAAAAGTTTTGGGACTGAGGGAAGCAGAAATTTCTTCTCCCAGAGAGTGATGAATCTGTGGAATTCATGACCACAGAAAGTAATTGAGTGAAAACATTGTAATTTGAAGAAGGAAAGGAATTAGATATAGCTCTTGGGGCTGAAGGCATCGATAGTCCACACACAACTGTTGGGTACCGTCTGGTTTGGGTACCATCGCTATGGGTGAGCTCAATTGGCTGCAACCCACCTCAATTATGCCATTTTTAAGCATACTCTCAATCTCTTTGTTAACCTGTGCCAATTTTAAAGGATTAAGTGTATATGGATGTTGTTTGATAGGAACAGCATTGCCCACATCTACATCATGTATAGCCATTTTAGTACTTCCCAATTTATCTCTACAAACTTGCCCATGTGATATCAATAACTCTTTCAGGTCAGTTCCTTTTTCCTCTGGAAGGTAACTTAACAATTCCCCCCAATTTTTAAGAACATCCTCATTTTCCAATTTAATCTGAGGTATGTCAAATTCACAGTCATCTGGATTTGGTTCGTCACTTTGAGTTCGAATCATTAAAACCTCCTTTTTCTCTCCTTCCCTTTCAAAGTACCTTTTAAGCATATTCACATGACACACTCAGTGAGTCTTCCTTCTATCTGTTTTTACCACATAATTCACCTCACTTAATTTGCGTTCAATCTGATACGGTCCCTAAAACCTACCTATCTTTTAAATGCTCCCCGACCACTGGTAACAACACTAAAACTTTATCCCCACTGGCAAAACTACAAACTTTGGATTTCTTGTCCGCTTCCCGTTTCATCACATTTTGTGCAACTTTCAAATGTTGTCTCGCCAATTCACCTGCTCGATTGAATCGTTCCCTAAAATTTGACACATAATCCAATAGTGTAATTTCCGATTTCTCACCCACCAATTTCTCCTTAATCAATTTAAGTGGTCCTCTTACCTCATGACCAAATATTAGTTCAAAAGTTTGGTAGACTCATTAGGTGCATCTCTAATTGCAAACAATATGAATGGGATTCCTTTATCCCAATCCTCTGGATAATCTTTACAATACGCCCTCAACATTGTCTTTAATGTCTGATGCCATCTTTCTAATGCTCCCTGCGATTCTGGATGGTATGCAGTTGATTTAAATGGTTTTATTCCTAAGCTATCCATAACTTCTTTGAATAAACTTGAGGTAAAATTTGTTCCTTGATCTGATTGAATTTCTGTGGGTAGTCCATATCTAGTAAAGAATTCAAGTAACTCCTCCACAATCCTTTTAGCTGTAATATTACGTACTGGAATGGCCTCTGGAAACCTAGCAGACACATCCATTACAGTCAAAAGATATTGATTCCCACTTTTTGTTTTAGGAAGTGGTCCTACACAATCGATTAGGACCCTTGTAAAAGGTTCCTCAAATGCTGGATTGGTATTAAGGGCGCTGGTTTTATCACTGCTTGAGGTTTCCCTATCACTTGACATGTGTGACATGATTGACAAAATTTAACTACATCTTTATGTAGTCCAGGCCAATAAAACTGTTTCTGGATTTTAGCTTGAGTTTTCCTTATCCCCAAATGACCTCCCACTGGTACCTCATGTGCAACTCGCAACACCTCCTTTCTCTACCCTACCGGCAATACTACTTGATGTACGTCTGCCCACTTTTCATCCGCCTGCATATGTACAGGTCTCCATTTTCTCATCAAGACGTCATTTTTACGGTAATAACACTCTGGTATGCTCTCAGATTCATCTTCCGCATATGCTTTCCCATATATCCGTTTTATTTCTACATCTTTCTGTTGTAACTCCGCCAATTTTCCTGAACTAAAAATATCCGCCTCATCCTCCACCTGTTCTTGTTCTTTTTCAACCATCTGATCAAAAATCGTTTCTGATAATTGCACTTCAACTTCATCTTCACTCTTTGATTTCTCCTCTTGTCTTAACCTGTGACTTTGCGACCTTGTTGCTACACAATCCGGAAAAATCCCAGGATATTCGTCCTTCAACCTTCAGTTGTCTGATTTTCCACTGGCTTATCAACCACAGTAGGCATCACTCCCACCTGCGATCCAGCTACATCATTACCCAAGATAAATTGTATTCCTGGACAAGATAGTTTATCTATTACTCCTACTACCACTTCACCACTCTTCACTGGACTTTCCAACTGTACCTTACATAATGGAACGCTACTCCTCTCACCCTGAATTCCACATATCATCACCTTTTCTGGCAACATTCTTCCCAAACTACATAATTCCTCATCTCATACCATTAAAGATTGACTAACCCCTGTATCTCTTAAAATTGTGACTTCTTTACCTGCTCCTCCTGATACACATGAGTAAACTTTACCCACACAAGTAAATTCTTTAAAGACATCTGGCACCTTCTTAACAATTACTTCTTGAACAGGCTGTACAATCGTTTGCACCTCCTTTGCTTCCCTTGGGCTTTCCTTTACCACTCTAACAAACCCCACTGTCTATCCTGTTTTACCACATCAGTCTTCCCAGTGCTTTTCTTCAACCACCAACACTGTGACTTTACATGGCCATTTTCTGATGTTCAAACTCCCTCTCTTTATCTTTTTCCCTGATCTGCATCTCCCTTTCTTTTTCTTTTTGTTCTGCTAGGGCTATTCTTTCTTTTCTCCTTTCTTCTCTCTCCTTTTCTTTTTCCTCTATCTCTCTTTCTCTTCTCTTTTTCCTCTCTCTCACTCTCGTATGCCAGCCGCTTTAATTCTTTCTCATGTTCCATTTGTTTAATTTGCAACTGAATTTTTGCCATTTCCAATGTGTCAAGGTCTATCTCAGGCAACTTTAAATGCTTAACCACCGCCATAATTACCTCATCTTTTCGCATTTTGTCAGGTAATGTTAACTGCAATATTCTTGCCAAATCTAACAGTCTGCTTTTCGTTTCTGTCTGTAAAGTACTACGTGTGACATTCTCCACCCCCAAAAACTTCTGAGCCTCTGAAAGAGCCATTGTTCACAACACTCTCCCCACTTAAACTAAAATACCACACCGGAAAAGCAACAATCCTTCACTGTCTTTAAGTTCACAAAGCCAATCCAATAGATAGACTTTTATCCCGGACGAGCCCCCAATTGTTATGGGCGAGGCGTTTTCAGAACCCCCAAATGTATCATGGAGTTCAACCAACCTCTCCCTTTAATGGATTTGTTGCTTTTCCTAGTACACGGCTTTTCCCTAGGTGTGGGATTACAATTATGGACACGTGGGTTTTTTAAACACAAAACACTGTTTATTCCATGAACACAACTTAACATCTTAAATAAACATTGGATCTCTTAACCCCACCTTACTTCAAAGATAACTCAGAAAATATTGCAACAATAAATAATTCCTTAAAATGTTCCTTCAAACTTCCAAGAGACTTAACACCTTTGAACAATATCACATCAGGTTAAAGGATATATACATTTTCTGTAGAATGGCAGAGATATATTAGCTTGGCTGACTTCAGCTCCAGCACCTTGCTTTCTTTCTGCAGCTCTCTGGACACACACAGACACACAAACTGCTTTTTCCAACTGCAAAACACAGACACTCGCAAGCTCTTTTCAAACTGCAAAGACCTGCAAAACTAAACTGCAAAATGGCTGACCTGAGCTCAGCCCCACCCACTCTCTGGCATCACTGTTTTCTTAAAGGTACATTGCTTAAACATCCATGTCTTAAAGGTACCCTCACATGAAAGTAGAGACTCAAAGTATTGATTTTGTTTTTGTTCATAAGCAAGGCATTTTTGTATAGCGATTTCTAGAGTTAGATACTTATTTTGTGACAGTTCTGCCCTCAAATTTTTATCAGATAGTCCAGAAATTAATTGATCCTTTAACATAGTGTCTCTGAAATTAGCATAATCACAGCCTTGTGGTAATAACTTGAGACTTGTAATAAAATCAGAGATGGGCCGTCCGTTTCTGTGACCAGAGTTGAATCTTTCCAGCAACTCACCAGACTAACTGTGACAGCGTTCATCAGATTTTTGGAGTATTACTTCTACTTTGGTGGTGTCCTCGCCTTCTAAGTAATTGAAGCAATTATAGTTTTCTCTAGCTTCATGCCCTCCTGTTGAGAGTAGTAGGGCTATTTTCATTGCGTCAGAGGCAGTGCTTAAATCATTAGCTGTGATAAATATTTGGAAGAGCTGTTCAAACATTTTCCAGTTATAACTTAAATTACCAATTGTTTCCAGCTGCCATGGAGTTCCAACAAGTTTCATCGAATCAGTTAGTCGTCGAGGATCCATTTGCTGCAAAATTCTTCCACAGTTGAATATCCAGTTTAAGTTTTTCTTCTCTTGCTGGTGTCTAGCTAGTTTTCTGAAATCACTTCTGGTACCATATGTTATTCTCTAAGCCAGAATAAAGATTGTAGACTTCCAGTTAACACAAATACTTTATTCAGTGGGTTTGTTCTGTTTCCAGAGCTCAACTAGATATAATACAGTCAAGAGGTATGACCAGTGAAGCTAAGGTAAACTGCCTTTGCTGAGCTGTCTCTGTCTGCTGCTGCTCACTAGCCTTGTGCTTCTGAAAGAGCCAGATCCTCCCTTGGGCTGGATCCTTTATACCCGTCTCTGGTGCTGCCCTCTAGTGATGCTGTGGCTGTTATTATCTGTGCTGTACTCTCTGGTGTATGTGCAGATGTATGTACAGATCACTACATTGAGGCCTTGATGAACGATCCCAAGTATCTCGGTGATGATTTCTTAGGGCATCTCGGTTGTCTCTGGCATTGTCTCTCAGAATTCTGAAGGTAGTTGGTTCTTGTCCTAAGGACCTGGTGACACGTTAGTGCCCGTCCTGAATGATGTTTGCCCTGGATATCTGTATCCGGACCAGTTTCCCCATCTGGTCCTGCCTGTTGTTGGCAGTGTGGCCTTGGTTGGTGGTCAGAGCTCCCTCAGACCCATAGAATCCCTACATTGCAGAAGGAGGCCATTTGGCCCATCAAGTCTGCACCGGCCCTACGAAAGTACACCCCATCCAGGCTCACTCACCTCCCCTATCCCTGTAAACCCACCTAATCTTTGGACATCAAGAGGCAATTTAGTATGGCTAATCCACCGCCAATCCACCTAACCGGCACATCTTTGGACTTTGTGACCTATCCTCCTGCTCCCGAGGTTGCAGGAATATTGGGGCATTGAGACACTTGGGTATTGCAGTAACTGCTCTGTGTTAACAGTCAGACATAGAGATGAGAACATGCTTGTCCAGCTTCTCATCCATTGAACTAATGAGCAGTGAGTTCCTTTCATTCTCAAATTGTCCATCCACCCAACACAGATCCTCCTCCACTTCAATCTGCATCCCTTACTTGTGAAGCCTTAAAAATGTGAGCATGAACTTCGAGCATCATCCTTGTACCTACCACTCTCTTCCTGTCACCGTCACGCTTTTCCCCATACCCATGACCCACCCATCTTTCCTCTGTGACCCTTGAGCCTCCCTTACACATGGCCCTGTCACTTCGGACCAAGTAGGCTTACATGAATACTGCAATGAAGTTACTGTGAAAATCCCCTAGTCGCCACATTCCGGCGCCTGTTCAGGTACACAGAGGGAGAATTCAGAATGTCCAATTCACCTAACAGTACGTCTTTTGGAACTTATGGGAGGAAACCGGAGCACCCGGAGGAAACCCAGGCAGACACTGGGAGAACGTGCAGACTCCGCACAGACAGTGACCCAAGCTGGGAATCAAACCCGGGTCCCTGCCGCTGTGAAGCAACAGTGCTAACCATTGTGCTACCGTGCTGCCCTGCAATACCGCCTACCGTATAATACATCTGTAAAGGTGCCCACTCCAACTCTCAAATATGTTGTCACCACCCTTAATGTCTTTGTCTGCCCTCCAAGACCTTTGAACACTCGACCGTGACATTGAACCTGTGCCGAATTAAACTTGACTTCTCCCTGTGACTGTCTGTTTATTCCTCTTCCCCACATCCTCAATTCAACCCACAGAATCAGAATATTGACTCCAACAACCTGCCTCTTAGACCGCTCAATCATCTCACCTTCCCGTGTTACCACCCCATTCTCCCCTGAGTACCAAATCATTGCACCTTCCCTGTGTTACCCCATCCTCCCCTGAGTACCAAATCATCACACCTTCCCTGTGTTACCCCATCCTCCCCTGAGTACCAAATCATCGCACCTTCCCTGTGTTACCGCCCCATCCTCCCCTGAGTACCAAATCATCGCACCTTCCCCATGTTACCTCCCCATGTTACCACCCCATCCTCCCCTGAGTACCAAATCATTGCACCTTCCCCATGTTACCCCATCCTCCCCTGAGTACCAAATCATCGCACCTTCCCTGTGTTACCGCCCCATCCTCCCCTGAGTACCAAATCATCTCACCTTCCCCATGTTACCACCCCATCCTCCCCTGAGTACCAAATCATCGCACCTTTCCTGTGTTACCGCCCCATCCTCCCCTGAGTACCAAATCATCTCACCTTCCCCGTGTTACTGCCCCATCCTCCCCTGAGCACCAAATCATCTCACCTTCCCTGTGTTACCACCCCATCCTCCCCTGAGCACCAAATCATCTCACCTTCCCCATGTTACCGCCCCATCCTCCCCTGAGTACCAAATCATCGCACCTTCCCCGTGTTACCGCCCCATCCTCCCCTGAGTACCAAATCATCGCACCTTCCCTGTGTTACCCCATCCTCCCCTGAGTACCAAATCATCGCACCTTCCCCATGTTACTGCCCCATCCTCCCCTGAGTACCAAATCATCTCACCTTCCCTGTGTTACCGTCCCATCCTCCCCTGAGTACCAAATCATCGCACCTTCACTGTGTTACCACCCCATCCTCCCCTGAGTACCAAATCCTCTCACCTTCCCCATGTTACTGCCCCATCCTCCCCTGAGTACCAAATCATCGCACCTTCCCTGTGTTACCGCCCCATCCTCCCCTGAGTATCAAATCATCGCACCTTCCCTGTGTTACCGCCCCATCCTCCCCTGAGTACCAAATCATCGCAACTTCCCCATGTTACTGCCCCATCCTCCCCTGAGTACTAAATCATCGCACCTTCCCTGTGTTATCGTCCCATGAGTACCAAATCATCTCACCTTCCCCATGTTACCGCCCCATCCTCCCCTGAGTACCAAATCATCGCACCTTCCCTGTGTTACCCCATCCTCCCCTGAGTACCAAATCATCGCACCTTCCCTGTGTTACCGCCCCATCCTCCCCTGAGTACCAAATCATCGCACCTTCCCCATGTTACCTCCCCATGTTACCACCCCATCCTCCCCTGAGTACCAAATCATCGCACCTTCCCCATGTTACCCCATCCTCCCCTGAGTACCAAATCATCGCACCTTCCCTGTGTTACCGCCCCATCCTCCCCTGAGTACCAAATCATCGCACCTTTCCTGTGTTACCGCCCCATCCTCCCCTGAGTACCAAATCATCTCACCTTCCCCGTGTTACTGCCCCATCCTTCCCTGAGCACCAAATCATCTCACCTTCCCTGTGTTACCACCCCATCCTCCCCTGAGCACCAAATCATCTCACCTTCCCCATGTTACCGCCCCATCCTCCCCTGAGTACCAAATCATCGCACCTTCCCTGTGTTACCCCATCCCCCCCTGAGTACCAAATCATCTCACCTTCCCTGTGTTACCGTCCCATCCTCCCCGGAATACCAAATCATCGCACCTTCCCTGTGTTACCACCCCATCCTCCCCTGAGTACCAAATCCTCTCACCATCCCCATGTTACTGCCCCATCCTCCCCTGAGTACCAAATCATCGCACCTTCCCTGTGTTACCGCCCCATCCTCCCCTGAGTATCAAATCATCGCACCTTCCCTGTGTTACCGCCCCATCCTCCCCTGAGTACCAAATGATCGCACCTTCCCCATGTTACTGCCCCATCCTCCCCTGAGTACTAAATCATCGCACCTTCCCTGTGTTACCGTCCCATCGTCCCATGAGTACCAAATCATCTCACCTTACCCATGTTACCGCCCCATCCTCCCCTGAGTACCAAATCATCGCATCTTCCCCATGTTACCGCCCCATCCTCCCCTGAGTACCAAATCATCGCACGTTCCCTCTGTTACCACCCCATCCTCCCCTGAGTACCAAATCATTGCACCTTCCCCATGTTACCCCATCCTCCCCTGAGTAGCAAATCATCGTACCTTCCCCATGTTACCGCCCCATCCTCCCCTGAGTACCAAATCCTCTCACCTTCCCCATGTTACCACCCCATCCTCCCCTGAGTACGAAATCATCGCACCTTCCCCATGTTACCGCACCATCCTCCCCTGAGTACCAAATCATCGCACCTTCCCCATGTTACCAACCCATCCTCCCCTGAGTACCAAATCCTCTCACCTTCCACATGTTACCGCCCCATCCTCCCCTGAGTAACAAATCATCACACCTTCCCCATGTTACCACCCCATCCTCCCCTGAGTACCAAATCATCGCACCTTCCCCATGTTACCGCCCCATCCTCCCCTGAGTACCAAATCATCGCACCTTCCCTGTGTTACCGCCCCATCCTCCCGAGTACCAAATCATCGCATCTTCCCCATGTTACCACCACATCCTCCCCTGAGTACCAAATCATCGCACCTTCCCCATGTTACCCCATCCTCCCCTGAGTACCAAATCATCGCACCTTCCCTGTGTTACCGCCCCATCCTCCCCTGAGTACCAAATCATCGCACCTTCCCTGTGTTACTGCCCCATCCTCCCCTGAGTATCAAATCATCGCACCTTCCCTGTGTTACCGCCCCATCCTCCCCTGAGTACCAAATCATCGCACCTTCCCTGTGTTACGGCCCCATCCTCCCCTGAGTATCAAATCATCGCACCTTCCCCATGTTACCACCCCATCCTCCCCTGAGTACCAAATCATCGCACCTTCCCCATGTTACTGCCCCATCCTCCCCTGAGTACCAAATCATCGCACCTTCCCAGTGTTACCCCATCCTCCCCTGTGTACCAAATCATCGCACCTTTCCTGTGTTACCCCATCCTCCCCTGTGTACCAAATCATCGCACCTTCCCTGTGTTACCCCATCCTCCCCTGAGTACCAAATCATCGCACCTTCCCTGTGTTACCGCCCCATCCTCCCCTGAGTACCAAATCATCGCACCTTCCCTGTGTTACCCCATCCTCCCCTGAGTACCAAATCATCGCACCTTCCCCATGTTACCCCATCCTCCCCTGTGTACCAAATCATCGCACCTTCCCCATGTTACCCCATCCTCCCCTGAGTACCAAATCATCGCACCTTCCCCATGTTACCCCATCCTCCCCTGAGTACCAAATCATCGCACCTTCCCCATGTTACCCCATCCTCCCCTGAGTACCAAATCATCGCACCTTCCCCATGTTACCCCATCCTCCCCTGAGTACCAAATCATCGCACCTTCCCCATGTTACCCCATCCTCCCCTGAGTACCAAATCATCGCACCTTCCCCATGTTACCCCATCCTCCCCTGAGTCCCAAATCATCGCACCTTCCCCATGTTACCACCCCATCCTCCCCTGAGTACCAAATCATCGCACCTTCCCCGTGTTACCCCATCCTCCCCTGAGTACCAAATCATCTCACCTTCCCCATGTTACCGCCCCATCCTCCCCTGAGTACCAAATCCTCTCACCTTCCCCATGTTACCGCCCCATCCTCCCCTGAGTCCCAAATCATCTCACCTTCCCTGTGTTACCGCCCCATCCTCCCCTGAGTACCAAATCATCGCACCTTCCCTGTGTTACCCCATCCTCCCCTAAGTACCAAATCATCTCACCTTCCCCATGTTACCGCCCCATCCTCCCCTGAGTACCTAATCATCTCACCTTCCCTGTGTTACCCCATCTTCCCCTGAGTACCAAATCATTGCACCTTCCCCATGTTACCACCCCATCCTCCCCGGAGTACCAAATCATCGCACCTTCCCCATGTTACCCCATCCTCCCCTGAGTACCAAATCATCTCTCCTTCCCCATGTTACTGCCCCATCCTCCCCTGAGTACCAAATCATCGCACCTTTTCCATGTTACCGCCCCACCCTCCCCTGAGTACCAAATCATCGCACCTTCCCCGTGTTACCCCATCCTCCCCTGAGTACCAAATCATCGCACCTTCCCCATGTTACCGCCCCATCCTCCCCTGAGTACCAAATCATCGCACCTTCCCCATGTTACCACCCCATCCTGCCCTGAGTACCAAATCATCGCACCTTCCCCATGTTACCGCCCCACCCTCCCCTGAGTACCAAATCATCGCACCTTCCCCGTGTTACCCCATCCTCCCCTGAGTACCAAATCATTGCACCTTCCCTGTGTTACCACCCCATCCTCCCCTGAGTACCAAATAATCGCACCTTCCCCATGTTACCCCATCCTCCCCTGAGTACCAAATCACCTCACCTTCCCCATGTTACCACCCCATCCTTCCCTGAGTACCAAATCATCGCACCTTCCCCATGTTACCACCCCATTCTCCCCTGAGTACCAAATCATCGCACCTTCCCTGTGTTACCGCCCCATCCTCCCCTGAGTACCAAATCATCGCACCTTCCCCTTGTTACTGCCCCATCCTCCCCTGAGTACCAAATCATCGCACCTTCCCTGTGTTACCCCATCCTCCCCTGTGTACCAAATCATCGCACCTTCCCTGTGTTACCCCATCCTCCCCTGAGTACCAAATCATCGCACCTTCCCCATGTTAACCCATCCTCCCCTGAGTACCAAATCATCGCACCTTCCCCATGTTACCCCATCCTCCCCTGAGTACCAAATCATTGCACCTTCCCCATGT
This sequence comes from Scyliorhinus torazame, assembly GCF_047496885.1. Classification (NCBI taxonomy): domain Eukaryota; kingdom Metazoa; phylum Chordata; class Chondrichthyes; order Carcharhiniformes; family Scyliorhinidae; genus Scyliorhinus; species Scyliorhinus torazame. The sequence continues at coordinate 213,226,725 of NC_092720.1, read as the reverse complement.
TATCCCATCCTCCCCTGAGTACCAAATCATCGCACCTTCCCCATGTTACCCCATCCCGCCCTGAGTACCAAATCATCGCACCTTCCCCATGTTACCCCATCCTCCCCTGAGTCCCAAATCATCGCACCTTCCCCATGTTACCACCCCATCCTCCCCTGAGTACCAAATCATCGCACCTTCCCCATGGTACCGCCCCATCCTCCCCTGAGTCCCAAATCATCGCACCTTCCCCATGTTACCACCCCATCCTACCCTGAGTACCAAATCATCGCACCTTCCCCGTGTTACCCCGTCCTCCCCTGAGTACCAAATCATCTCACCTTCCCCATGTTACCGCCCCATCCTCCCCTGAGTACCAAATCATCGCACCTTCCCCATGTTACTGCCCCATCCTACCCTGAGTACCAAATCATCGCACCTTCCCTGTGTTACCCCATCCTCCCCTGAGTACCAAATCATCTCACCTTCCCTGTGTTACCGTCCCATCCTCCCCGGAGTACCAAATCATCGCACCTTCCCTGTGTTACCACCCCATCCTCCCCTGAGTACCAAATCCTCTCACCTTCCCCATGTTACTGCCCCATCCTCCCCTGAGTACCAAATCATCGCACCTTCCCTGTGTTACCGCCCCATCCTCCCCTGAGTATCAAATCATCGCACCTTCCCTGTGTTACCGCCCCATCCTCCCCTGAGTACCAAATCATCGCACCTTCCCCATGTTACTGCCCCATCCTCCCCTGAGTACTAAATCATCGCACCTTCCCTGTGTTACCGTCCCATGAGTACCAAATCATCTCACCTTCCCCATGTTACCGCCCCATCCTCCCCTGAGTACCAAATCATCTCACCTTCACCATGTCACCCCATCCTCCCCTGAGTACCAAATCATCGCACCTTCCCCATGTTACCCCATCCTCCCCTGAGTACCAAATCATCGCACCTTCCCCATGTTACCCCATCCTCCCCTGAGTACTAAATCATCGCACCTTCCCCATGTTACCCCATCCTCCCCTGAGTACCAAATCATCTCACCTTCCCTGTGTTACCCCATCCTCCCCATAGTACTGAATCCTCTCACCTTCCCCATGTTACCGCCCAATCCTCCCCTGAGTACCAAATCATTGCATCTTCCCCATGTTACCCCATCCTCCCCTGAGTACTAAATCATCTCACCTTCCCCGTGTTACCGCCCCATCCTCCCCTGAGTACCAAATCATCGCACCTTCCCCGTGTTACCCCATCCTCCCCTGAGTACCAAATCATCGCACCTTCCCTGTGTTACCGCCCCATCCTCCCCTGAGTACCAAATCATCGCACCTTCCCAATGTTACCGCCCCATCCTCCCCTGAGTACCAAATCATCGCACCTTCCCCATGTTACCGCCCCATCCTCCCCTGAGCACCAAATCATCTCACCTTCCCCATGTTACTGCCCCATCCTCCCCTGAGTACCAAATCATCGCACCTTCTCCATGTTGCTGCCCCATCCTCCCCTGAGTACCAGTGTGGCACAGCGGCACAGTGGTTAGCACTGCTGCCTCACAGCACCAGGGACCTGAGTTCAATCCTATGACTGTCTGTGTACCTGCGTGGGTTTCCTCTTGCTGCTCTGGTTTCCTCCCACAGTACAAAGATGTGTTGGTTAGTTGGGGTTACGGGGATAGGGTGGGGGAGTGGGCCGGGGTAGGGTACTCCTTCAGACGGCCGGTGCCGACTCAGTGGGCCAAATTGCCTCCTCCTGCACTCTCAGAATTCTATATTCTATATACCAGGACACCAGGCCCTTCACTCCTACACATCTCCCTGCACCCTCACTCTCTGTCCTCCGTGGCATCGCTCTTGCACTCAGTCCTGCACCCGAGACCCAACGTTTCAATCCTCACCGATCCTCACCACCTCAACTGCTCCACCCAACCCGATCCCTGACTTCCCAGTCCCGCGCCTCCATGCAGGTTGCTGTTCTCCTGCTCCTCTCCCTTGCACATAGAATTCCACAAGGAAAGTCATTGACTTTATACACAGCTGCTCAATGCTGACTGTACACCACCCTAAACAATCGTCGACCAGCAGCCACAAGGTTCTCTTGAAGGGAGGATGTTGAAGGGAGGGTGTAATTTTAAAATGTTTGTCCTAATTAGGAGCCGGCCACAGGAGGTGTGAGATCCGACACATCACAAACACATCGCTTCATGTTCACCCACTGTTGAGAAATTGAAACATCGGCTCCTGCCTGATTCAGTCACTCTACCAGCCACAGTTCCCCTTGTGCAGGTTACAGAAAATCATGGCCCCCCGACCGCCACTAATCATTCCTCCTTTGTGGTCCTCCCTCCACCACCAACACACTGTGACAGCCATGTACACATCTACACGATGCATTGCAGCAACTCACCAAGGCTCCTTTGACAGCACCTTCCAAACCCATGACCTCTACCACATTGAAGGACGAGGGGAGCGGAAACCTGGGAACACCACCTGGAAATTCCTTTCCAAGTTCCTCTCCATCGTGACTTGAAACTGAAAGCGGCCTCTAACTAATGGGAACAAAGTCCAGAGCGAGTGTGTTTAGACCCGCGTTTCCCAGCACTCACAGTGCCAAGAAACACAATGCTATTGAAGGACACTCGGGTTCGATAGGGCGCCTCAGCGGGTAACGCGTGGCTGAGGTCGCACATGGCCTTGCTTTCTGGAGCTCCTCAGTGTCGCGAGAGATCAGGACGCTATTTTTAAATGACATCCCAATCTCTGGAGCCCCTGACGTGACCCTCGACCTCCAAAGCCCCAACTCACTATGGGTGGGTCCCCAGCCCCCCCGCATCCTCCCCAAAATCTGCACGTGGCCCGCCCGATCACAACCAGCCGAAAAATGCCAACGTGGCTGTAGCGCACAAAGACTCACGAGAGACGAATAGAGATGAAGTCGATGAGGCTTTATTAAGCGTGACTTGTTTCCCGCAGTTCAGCAACAGACTGGCCTGCGGGGGAGAACTCCTGGTTCTTATACTCCGCCTTCAGGGCGGAGCTAGAGATCAACAGCCAACCAGGACCCGGGATCTGTCAGCCAATGACATCACGGCTTCACAGTCCCACATGACCCCTAATACATACTACCACAGTGGCACCTTAGCAGTACCACTGCCAGCCTGGGGTGGCACCAGCAGTGCTAGGGTATCACCCTGCCCACGTACCCGGGGGCCTCCAATTCTCTGTGAGACCCCATGAACGCTGTTCCATCTGGTCCCCGTTTCTGGAGGGCACTGGCTCGAGGTATCCGAGGTGAAGGGGATAGATCCCAACACCTCGAGAAACTGCATATTACAGTGAGACTAGCTGGGCAGGATTTACATCACAAGATCACATTAGAGCTTGTCGGGCTGCGAGCCGGATAGATCCCGGGGCGGAGTTTCCCAGCTTCTATCGGCCACTTTGCACCGCGGCGAGCTGATTTTCGGGTGCAGCGTGGCATTTCGATCGCGCCCTGCATCTCGCTTTCTTCACTGTCACCGGGTCAAAATCCTGGAACTCCCTTCCTAACAGCACTGTGGGTGTACCTACACCACAGGGACTACAGCGGTTCAAAAAATGGTAATCAGTAAGTGTTGACCTAGTCAACGATGCTGACATCCTGTGAAAGAATTTGGAAAATGCTTGATTTGTGCCTGAAGTGTTTCCACCTTGAAGACCTGGAATTGCTCATTTACTGCCTCCATTTGGGACAGTTGGCAATTGGAAATTGTCATTGTCGGTGTCTTGGGGAGCAGGGTGGTCACAGGGGGGGTCACGGGGAAGTGGAGTGAGAAGGGGGATGTGAGTGGAGAGGGAGTCAATGAATTGAACAGATAGTCTGGTCGATAAGTGACAGTGTGAAAATAGCAAGGATTCATGAGTTCTCAACATTAAAATAGTTCTGTCCACAAAATAAATGATGAATTGAGACAACTGCTCAAAAGCTCAGAATTACGAAGCTGCTCCTTAAATATTAACCCATTACTGCCCATGTTTAATCAGAATGCTATTGACTGATCAGACAGTGAGTGTTACTGAGCAGCCCCGGAACATTTAGAGAAAAACATGTGGAGAATTTTACGAGGGTGGGTTTTCCAGTCCTGCCGATGTCAATGGGCCTGTGAATACTCGCCACATTTTACAACTCGCTCCTGCCGCATTCGGAATGTAAAATCACACCATCACTTGTAAATTCTGTCACGTCTTAAACTTGAGCCTTATCATTTTAAATGTGATCACTCTTCATATTATCACACTTTCATTCTCAATCTTTTACAGAGTTTATTTTTATATTTCGATATGAGGCATATTGAGTTGTGTTCTGGTTGTAGACCCACACTAACACATTCCTGTGCTCTTAACTTTCAGAACTACAGCTGTTTTGTACTTTGGAAGGTAAGCTATTTAAGAACCATTTCAGAACTCCGATTTACTGAGATTGAATAAGAAAATTCCAGTTACATATGGGAGTCGGGAATGTTTAAGATAAATCTCGACACAGCGTTCTAATATCCCATTTGTTTTTTCATGGAAAGTCTGCATTACTTTGAACCTCACACCTTGTTCTGTTAGAATTTCCTGCTGTTGTCCACTATTACTGGATGATGCAGTGGGTCAGATGTTGACCTTTCACCTTTGGGATTTGGTGGTTCAGTGGATGAGGCGTCTTTTCATGTTTGAAATAGATTGGTGCACTGTGGAAGATATTATGGATTGTGGAATGTTGCATCACAGAACCATCAACTTTTCATTGTTTTTTCTCCACATCAGTCCCCTCGTGACCTTTCACCTTTGAGTCTGGATAGTCAGTGGATTAGATATTATCCTTTTCTGGTGTAATTGGTTAGATTCTGTCCTTCCTCAATTAAGAGTTTGCCAGCATTATATAATTATTCTTTACTGCCTGTTCTTAAAAATGACACTTCACTTGAGGAGGCAGAATACTGAGTGAAACAGCAGAACAAAGCACAGGAATGGGCCCTTGGGCCCTCCAAGCCTGCGCCGATCACGTATCCTATCTAGACCAAACACCTGTATCCTTCTATACCCCATCGGTTCATGTGTCTATCCAGATAAGTTTTAAAGGCTGCTAATGTATCTGCCTCAACCACCTCACTTGGCAGTACATTCCAGGCCACCACCACCCTCTGTGTAAAAAAACTTCCCCTGCACATCTCCATTGACCTTATCCCCTTCCACCTTGACCTTGTGCCCCCTTGTAATTGTTATTTCTGCCCTGGGAAAAAGCCTCCTGTTCGCTCTATCTAATACCCCTAATAATTGTATCAACTTCTATCAGGTTGCCCCTCAGCCTCGGTCTTTCGAGGGAGAACAATCCCAATTTATTCAACCTCTCCTCATAGCTAATACCCTCCACACCAAGCAGCATCCTGGTAAACCTTTCTGTACTCTCTCCACGTCCTTCTGGTAGTGTGGTGACCAGATTTGGACACATTATTCCAAATGCAGCCTCACGTTCTATATAACTGGTTTAGCACACTGATCGCTGGTTTTTAAAGCAGACCAAGGCAGGCGAGCAGCACGGTTCGATTCCCGTACCAGCCTCCCCGAACACGCGCCGGAATGTGGCGACTAGGGTCTTTTCACAGTAACTTCATTGAAGCCTACTCGTCACAATAAGCGATTTTCATTTCATTTGATAACTGTAACATAATTTTCGAGCTTTTATGCTCAATACCACGACCTATGAAGGCAAGCATACCGTATGCTTTCTTTACCACCATTTCCACCTGTGCTGCCACTTTCAAGGATCTGTGGACCTGCACGCCCAGATATCTCTGTGCCCCTATGCTCCTGTTGGTTCTGCCATTTATTTTGTAGCTCCCACCTGAATTGGATCTGCCAAAATGCATCATCTCGCATTTGTCTGGGTGCAATTCCATCTTCCATTTCTCCGCCCAGGGGACGATCCTTTAAAACAGAGATGAGGAGGAATTTCTTCAGCCAGAGGGTGGTGAATCGGTGGAACTCTTTGCTGCAGGAGGCTGCGGAGGCCAAATCATTGAGAATCTTTAAGACAGAGATAGATAGGTTCTTGATTTATAAGGGAATCGGGCGTTATGGAGAGAAGGCATGAGAATGGGGATGAGAAACTTATCAGTAATGATTGAATGGCGGAGCAGACCCGATGGGCTGAATGGCCTAATTCTGCTCCTATGTGTTATGGTCTTATGATGACAGCCATCAGAGAGATCTTAGTCCAGGACATATCAGTCCTGCACAGTTGCAGGAGCTGCACCTCATCAGTGTAATCTTTACTGCAATCCAACATGGTTCCATGAGCGAAGTGTGAGGCACCTTGTGAATCAGTCAGCGGCCTTGAGAACCCATTGGGAGGAGAACCGGCAGCTGAGCACCCAGGGCTATCCGCCCAGGTGGCTACAGGAGCCTCCGGCCAATCCAAATCACCTCATCCTGGGACCCCACGCTCCACAGGCCAAGGAGGCTGCACGTGTCCCACAGCAGGACACTCAAAGCAGGCTGAGGCCCTCCAGGTATCAGTCAGCCAGAGGACGCCTGCCAAGCTCATCACAGACTCTAGGGCGTCGTGGTCAGCAGGCTGCCTCCACCTCCACTGTGGATGTCGGGAATAAACCCAGTTGTAGAGGTAGGATTAGGAAATCAAGAAAATATTGGGAGCACAATGGTGACGCGTGGGCTCAATTTCTGCACCACCACCAAAATGGACCCCATCAGTCGCGCGGCAGACACGGAGGAATTTCTCAGGCGAATGAGGCTCCGGGAGTTCTTGCACAGACCGCAAGAGGCCGACAGCGAACCCAATGAGAGAACCAATGAACCGAAACAGCTGACTGAGAGATCTGCGGTGCAGCAACTGAAGAGGAAAGAGTCGAATTGGACCCCTAGACTTGACATGTATGCTCAAGCCATCAGGAGATTCATCATTCGCATTCATAAAACAGCCCCGAGCATCACCCAAGTACAACGCAACGCCATCCTTGCTCTCAAGACCAACCGTAACATTGTCATCAAACCAGCAGACAAAGGAGGGGCCACCGTCATACTGAACAGAACGGACGATTGCAAAGAAGTGTCCCGACAACTCAACAACCAGGAACACTACAGACAGTTGCCCGCAGATCCGACCAAGGAACTCACCCGCCAACTCAACAGACTGATCAAGACCTTGGATCCAGACCTTCAGAGCACCCTACGTGCCCTCATCTTACGTACTCCCCATGTTGGGGATCTCTACTGCCTCCCGAAAATACACAAGACCTCGTCCTATCGTATGAGACAGGCAATGGGACCCTGTGTGAGAATACGACAGACTTCTTGCAGAAACTCAGCACCCATGGACCAGTTGGACCAGTGTCATGGTCCAGGGTTAAGAGAACCCCAAAGTGTATCATGGAGTTCACCTGACCCACAAAATTTACTAGATTGTGGTATGGGGAGCACACGGCCCACTCCACAGGTGTGGTACAGCAGACATGGAAAAGTATTTTTAAAAGCAAAAAAATGTTTATTCTATGAACTCTAGTTAACCTTTTTAAAACATACAGTGAACATCTTAGCAACCATCAATTCAAATACAACCCCCAAAGACTACAACACTAAGTAATCCTTTAAGCTTTCCTTTTAACATCCAAACACCTTTTACCAGAAGCACATCAGGTTCAGGTCACTACTGTTATTAGTTTTAAATCACCAGGATCGATTTACAGTCTTTAGATTACAGAGAGAGATCCATACACCTTCTGCCTGTGACTGCAGTTATCCAGCTCTGAAAACGAAACTAAAACACACCCTGCAGCAAACAGCCTAAAATGAAAGTAAAAAGCTGATAGACAGCCCAGCTCCACCCACACTCTGACATCACTGCTGTAATATAAGCAGCCAAACATTTCTTAAAGTAACATTCTCGTGACACCTCACCCGAAGAAAAAAAAAATAAACCATCAACTTCGAGATGGTTTCATTTTTCACCTTTTCACTATCCTTTAAGAAATGCACACAGTAAATATAATTTTCATTTCAAAAAACAACACACGCAAACAGGTATAATAATACAGTACATTTTTTTTTCCTTCTTCCTCCAACTGAAATCCTTCTCGATTGACAGTCTCTTTGAACAAAAAGGTCTCTGCACGATCCACCCATTTCTCTACGCCTTGGCGTGTTTCCTTAAAGTCACATACTTTAGTTCAATCTGATCAGAGTCCCTTGTCATTCTCCAACACATGCACATTGGTTATCACAGATTACAGGCAGTCAAATGCCTATTGAACCTCCGCTGTCCATTGAAATTTCCGAGGTTTCTTCAGCAAGTCCATCAGTGGAGCAATCACGCTCCAAAATGTTTGCACAAATATTCGATCAAATCCTCTCATGCCAAGAAACCGCATTATTTCCCTTTGTCTTGAGGGTATGTAAACTCCTCAATAACTGTTGGTTTCACATCCCGTGTGACCATTCGACAATGTCCGATTATATGGCCAAGGAAAGTGACTTGGGCTTTTCCAAATTCACTTTTGGCTAGGTTTATCACCAAACCCGCCTCCTGAAGTCGATCGAATAACTTCATCAGATGTTTTAAATGTTCTTTCCATGTCTTTGAATTGGTATATACCATCTGTAGTCTCAAAAGCTGAAATCACCTCCGCCCTTTTGGATAAAGGTGCCTGCCAGTAACCTTTAATCCAGTTTAGAAATAAAAGCTGATTGTCCCACTTTCTCAATACAATCCTGCAAACGTGGGATAGGATAAGAGTCCATTCTTGTAACTGCATTAACCTTTCTATAGTCCACAAACAACTGTTGGGTACCGTCTGATTTTGCTACCATCACTGTGGGTGAGCTCCATTGGCTGCAACCCACTTCAATTATGCCATTTTGAAGCGTACTCTCAATCTCTCTGTTAAACTGTGCAAATTTTAAAGGGTTAAGTCTGTATGGATGTTGTCTGATTGGAACAGCATTTTCCACATGTACATCATGTGTCGCCATTTTAGTACTTCCCAATTTATCACTACAAACTTGCCCATGTGATATCAATAACTCTTTCAGATCAGTCTGTTTTTCCTCTGGAAGGTAACTCAACAATTTATCCCAATTTTTAAGACCATCCCCGTTTTCCAATTTAATTTCAGGTATGTTAAAGTCAGTTATCTGGATTTGGTTTGTCACTTTGAGTTAGAATCATTAAAAACTCCTCCTTTGTCTCCTTCCCTTTCAAAGTACCTTCTGAGCACATTCATATAACACACTCGGTGAGTTTTCCTTCTATCTGGTGTTTTTACCACATAATTCACCTCAGTTAATTTCCTTTCAATCTGATAAGGTCCATAAAATCTAGCTTTTAAAGGTTCACCTACCACTGGTAACAACACTAAAACTTTATCTCCACTGGCAAAAGTACGAACTTTGGATTTCGTGTCCATTACCCGTTTCATTACATTTTGTGCAACTTTTAAATGCTGTCTCGCCAATTGACCTGCTCTATTTAATTGACACGTATCCAATAATGTAATTTCCGATTTCTCACTCACCAATTTTTCCTTAAACAATTTAAGTGGTCCTCTCACCTCATGACCAACAATTAGTTCAAAAGGACTAAATTTGGTTGACTCATTAGGTGCATCCCTAATTGCAAACAATACGAATGGAATTCCTTTATCCCAAACCTCTGGATAATCGTGACAATAAGCCCTCAACATTGACTTTAATGTCTGATGCCACCTTTCTAATGCTCCTGCGATTCTGGATGGTACGCAGTTGATTTAAATTGTTTTATTCCTAAGCTATCCATAACTTCTTTGAATAAACTTGAGGTAAAATTTTATCCTCGATCCGATTGTATTTCTGTGGGTAGTCCATATCTAGTAAAGAATTTAAGTAACTCCTCCACAGTCTTTTTAGCTGTAATATTATGTACTAGAATTGCCTCTGGAAACCTAGCAGATACATCCATTATAGTCAAAAGATATTGATTCCCACTTTTTGTTTTAGGAAGCGGTCCTACGCAATCAATTAGAACCTGTGTAAAAGGTTCCTCAAATGCTGGAATGGGTATTACAGGCACTGGTTTTATCACTGCTTGAGGTTTCCCTATCACTTGACATGTGTGACATGATTGACAAAATTTAACTACATCTTTATGTCGTCCAGGCCAATAAAAATGTTTTGGGATTTTAGCTTGCGTTTTCTTTATTCCAAATGATCTCCCACTGGTACCTCATGTGCAACTCGCAACACCTCCTTTCTATACCCTACCGACAATATTACTTGATGACGTTCTGCCCACTTTTCATCTATCTGCATATGTAAAGGTCTCCATTTTCTCATCAAGACATCACTTTTACGGTAATAACACTCTGGTATACACTCAGATTCCTCTTTTGTATATGCTTTCTGATACATCTGTTTTATTTCTATACCTTTCTGTTGCAACTCCGCCAATTTTCCTGAACTAAAAATATCCGCCTCATCCTCCACCTGTTCTTGTTCTTTTTCAACCATCTGATCAAAAATCGTTTCTGATAATTGCATTTCAACTTCATCTTCACTCTTTGATTTCTCCTCTTGTCTTAACCTGTGACTTTGCGACCTTGTTACGACACAATCCAGGAAAATCCCAGGATATTCGTCCTTCAACACTTCAGTTGTCTGATTTTCCACTGGCTTATCAACCACCGTACACATCACTCCCACCTGCGACCCAGCTGTATCATTACCCAAGATAAACTGTATTCCTGGACAAAATAGTTTCTCTATTAATCCTACTACTATTTCACCACTCTTCACTGGACTTTCCAACTTAACCTTATATAATTGAACACTACTCCTCTCATCCTGAATTCCACATTTTACCACCTTTTCTGGCAACATTCTTCCCAGACGACATAACTCCTCATCTCTTACCATTTTAGATGATTATCTCTTATTACCATTATTACCATTATCTCTTAAAATATTACCATTATCTCTTAAAATTGTGACTTCTTTACCTGATACACATGAGTAAACTTTACTCACACAAGTAAATTCTTTTGAAGAGACCTGGCACCTTCTTATCAATCACCTCTTGATCAGGCTGTACAATCTTTTGCACCTCCTTCGCTTCACTTGGGCTTTCTTTTAACACTTTAACAAACCCCACTGTCTTATCTTTTCCAATGCTTTTCTTCAACCACCAACACTGTGACTTTACATGGCCTAGTTTATTACAGTGAAAACATTTCAAACTTTTCATGTCTCTTCCTCCCTCCTGGATTTCTTTTTTAATCTGAGATACACATTCCTCATTGTCTCCCATCAGATCACCTTTACTTTTACCACTTGAGTATTTCTCATGTCCCCAGTTTCTATCCCTCACAGGCTGAAAGTGATGTTGGAAACCAAGCTTTGATTTATGAACTAATTCATAACCATCTGCCATTTCTGCTGCTAATCTCGCAGTTTAAACCCTCTACTCTTCCACATGAACTCTCACTACATCAGGAATTGAATTTTTAAACTCCTCCAAAAGTATAATTTCTCTGAGAGCTTCATACGTTTGGTCTATTTTCAAAGCCCTTATCCACCTAGCAAAAGTACTCTGAGCCTTTCAAACTCCATGTAAGTTTGACCAAATTCTTCCCTTAAATTTCTGAACCTTTGTCTGTAGGCTTCGGGCACTAGTTCATATGCACCTAAGATGGATTTTTTCACCTCCTCATACGTCCCAGATACCTCCTCCGGTAGTGATGCAAACACTTTACTAGCTCTACCTGCCAGCTCTGTTTGAATCAGTAATACCCACATGTCCTGAGGCCATTTCATTTGTTTAGCCACCTTCTCAAATGAAATGAAAAAGGCTTCTACCTCCTCCTCGTCAAACCTTGGTAATGCTTGGACATATTTAAATAGATCCCCACCAAGCCTTCGACTTTGATGCTCTTTCTCACTATCCTCATCACTATCATCCAACAGTACGTGTTAAGTAATGGGTTAAGAGACATTGCAATTAGTTGTCTCATTTATGTTAAGTATCCATTAATTGACAGTGATCTGTAAAGGGGCTTCAGGTGGCCTCTGTGAGGTGATGTCTCGTGAGAGATTTGTGCAAAGGCTGTTGGAAGGAAATAAATGTGTGTTTGTGAAAAAGGAACAGAACTTTATACTCTTCATATCACAGCAACTAAAACGTCTAACAGTACGTATCCCTTTACGTCTGCCAATTTTAACTGACTATCATGTTTCATGGACATTTTCTGAAGTTCAAACTCTCTCGCTTCTTCTATTTCCCTGCTCTGTATCTCCCTTTCTCTTTCTTTTTGTTCTGCTGGGCTATTCTTTCTTTTCTCCTTTCTTCTCTCTCCTTTTCTTTTTCCTCTCTCTCTCTTTCTCTTTCCGCTCTATCACCTCCTCTTTCTTTTTCCGCTGTCTCGCTCTCTCTTTCGTTTCCCTCTCTTTCATAGTCAAGCTGTTTTAATTCTGTCTCATGTTCCATTTGTTTAATTTGCAACTGAATTTTTGCCATTTCCAAGGAGTCAAACTGTATCTCAGGCAACTTTAAATGCATAGCCACCGCCATAATTACCTCACCTTTTCGCATTTTGTCGGGTAATGTTAACAGCAATGTTTTTGCCAAATCTAGCAGTCTGCTTTTCGTCTCTGTCCGTAAGGTACTGCATGTGACCGTCTCCACCCCCAGAAACCTCAGAGCCTCTGAAAGAGCCATTGTCCACAACACACTCCCCACTTAAACTAGAATACCACACCTGAAAAGCAACTACAATATGCTCACCCCTCACTGTCTTTAAGTTCACTAAGCCAATCCAATAGATAGACTTTTATCCCCCTCGAACCACCAATTTGTTATGGTCCAGAGTTGAGAAAACCCCAAAGTGTATCATTGAGTTCACCTGACCCACAACTTTTAATAGATTGTGGTATGGGGAGCACACGGAGAGGAGAAACTACGACATCTTCGCAACCTTCAACATGTCATCGATTAAGATGAACATCTTGCCAAAGCCATCCCCACACCCTCACTACTTGCCTTCAAAAAAGCGTGCAACCTCAAACAGACCATTATTTACAGCAAACTACCCAGCCTTCAGGAGAACGACCACGACATCACACAACCCTGCCATGGCAACCTCTGCAAGACGTGCCCGATCATCGACATGGGTACCACCATTACACATGAGAACACCACCAACCAGGTACGCGGTACATACTCGTGCGACTCGGCTAACATTGTCTACCTCATACGCTGCAGGAAAGGATGTCCCGAAGCTTGGTACATTGGCGAGACCATGCAGACGCTGCGACAACGGATGAACGGACATCGCGCAACAATCACCAGGCAGGAATGTTCCCTTCCAGTCGGGGAACACTTCAGCCGTCAAGAGCATTCAGCCTCTGATCTTCAGGTAAGGGTTCTCCAAGGTGGCCTTCAGGACGCGCGACAACGCAGAATCGCCGAGCAGAAACTTATAGCCAAGTTCCGCACACATGAGTGCGGCCTCAACCGGGACCTGGGATTCATGTCGCATTACAGTCATCCCCCACCATCTGGCCTGGGCTAGCGAAATCTGACCAACTGTCCTGGCTTGAGACAATTCACACATCTTTAACCTGGGGTTACCCCTGTCTCTGGATCTATAAAGACTTAATTAGCTGAAATGCTCGCATTCAAAGTATCGTCTTGCATCTTTGTCCTTGTCTATATATATATGTTTCTGGAACCTACCCCTTCATTCACCTGAGGAAGGAGCAGCGCTCCAAAAGCTAGTGATTTGAAACAAATCTGTTGGACTTTAACCTGGTGCTGTAAGACTTCTTACTGCGCTCACCCCAGTCCAACGCCGGCATCGCCACATCACACTGAAGCAGGACAGAGGGGTGGGGAGGTACCTCGCCCCCTTCTGCAGACCGGCAGCAGGTTTGCTCGCAGACGTGCCTCCCTCCAGGCTTCAGAAGCAGAAAAAAGCAGCAGCTAACAAAACAAAACCCCAGGCCTGCAAACAATTTTGCAGCCAAACAGCAGGAGAGCAGAGAGACACACACAACCTGCAGCCACTTGGAGCTCTTGGAGAATGTGAGCTCCCCTGTTGAGGGGCGGGGGGGGGGGGGGGGGGGGGGGGGCAATCATTAACCTTTGCTTTTATATAAATAGAGCCGGCCAGAGAGGAGACCAGCAGCGACGAACTGGTGCTGGGAAAATACTTGTGTAAATAACGTTAAGTTTTGTTTGACTCAAGAACTCATGTTGGACTCTTCGTGGTCTTCGCAAAAGAGAGAAAACATTTCTCCTCATCTCTGTCTTAAATTGGAGACCCCAATTATTTTGAAACAGTGACCCCCCTCGCTCCAGATTCTCCTACAAGAGGCAAAATCCTCTCCCCCACGCTGTCAATACCCCTCAGGATATTAAAGGTTTTGATCAACCACATGCTTTGCTGGGCGATGTCATGTTCCCTCTTGGCTGTGTATCAGAGAGGCAGAGGTGTTCTCCCATCTTGTCTGTATGAGTGAAAGGTGATGGTGTGGTGCAGAGGGACAGATGTGTTAACTCCTGGAGAAGGGTCATATATCTTGGAATTCCCAGTCAGTTGCCAGCGCTTTCATGAATCTCTCGGATGCTCCTGTCCGGCAAATGTTTTGTGACTTTCCAAGTGTACATCTACGAAGTGACCAATAAGTGTGAGCACCTTGTCATCTCAAGGTGATGGAACTCTGTCCCGCTCACCCAAATTTGTTTCCTTCTGCTCGGACCTAAAGCTGTGAGTGTCTCACCCTGCAGTTGTCTATATCAGTGTTTATGAAATCTTTTTGCCTGGGACCCATTTTTATCAACCATGCCGGCCGACCTTTCCGACCCACGGCAACCGACCTTTGCGACCCACGCCGACCGACCTTTTTGACCCACGCCGACCGACCTTTGTGACCCATGCCAACCGACCTTTGCAACTCACGCCAACCGACCTTTGCAACCCACGCCGACCGACCTTTGCAACCCACGCCAACCGACCTCTGCAACCCACGCCAACCGACCTTTGCGACCCACGCCGACCGACCTTTGTGACCCACGCCGATCGACCTTTGTGACCCACGGCAGCCAACCTTTGCGACCCACGCCAGTCGATCTTTGCGATCCACGTCGCCCAAACTTCACAACCCACCATTTTTGCGTAATAATAATTAATCATCCCATACAAGAAAACATCTTTTTGCTGCTTTGTTCCTGATTTCAGCTTCTTAATAGTTTGTTCACCAGAGGCCCTGGAGCTCACAGCAGCACTGTTGATATCTACAACATGGAGGAATCTCTCGGGCCCAGAGCATGTGATGTCAGTGTACGGGACACGTGACTTGCTCCCTGCCGCTGCTGTCAGGAGGAGGCAGTCTGCCTCACTGGGGCCCGGGCCTGCGCACTACTGAGGGACACGCATGCGCGGGACAGCCGGCATTCTGAAAGACGGTCGTGGCCAGCATTTTTAACAGCTGGTCTTTCCCATTGAGCACTCCTTCCCGCAATTGGGAATGCCGTGACCGATGGCCCTGCGACCCTCCCGACATCTACCTGCGACCCACCCGCGGTCACGACCCTGAGTTTGAAAATGACGTGTCTATATTGTGAGAACAAGGCTGATCACAATGTAGGGGTGGAGCGCTGTGCAGTTCAGTGACAATACCACCGGACCATTGCCTCCTCCATCTTGTCCTCTGACAATCCCTCCCTACTTTGCAGCACCACATTGTCCAGCGCGCAGCAAGTCACAATGATCTGTGAGACCCTCTCGGAAGTGTAGTGGATTGGTCAGCCGAATCTGTCCAGGAGCGGGAACAGCATCTTTAGGATGCTGATGGCATGTCCGGGTAGCAGCAACAGCCTCTTATAACTTGTCTCCGCAAACGTCGAGGGAGCTGCGCAGGCGTCATCAGCCACGTCCTTTTCAGGTCCCCTTTGTCACGGAGAAGCCAGTCCTGGATCCTGTATGGTCCTCGAAGGTGCCCGGGATCTCTGACCTACTCACGATGTCTGAGTCCTGGACGCTTCCTGAGTATCCAGCACAGACCTGCAGGAATTGTTTGTTGGTGCTGAGCTCTCACTGCCAGACCAGCTTGGAACCTTCCTGTGTGAGAATGAAAACCCTTGGGAGCATTGTCTTCGAGGAAGCTCATGTTAAACTTACTCCTCCCTCCAACACTTCTCAATCCTGCCCCTGTATCTTTTAATCCCACTGTCTTTGGGATGGATCTCTGTCAGCCCCTGAGCATTCAGAGGTAAAAGCGCCTGTGTCGAGTGCACTCTTCACCTCTCCCCATCCTGAGGCCTATTGCACAGTTAAACATGTACAACCCACACACATCCTTGTACACTCCTGTCTTCCCCAGCCCAGCCCTAGCCTTGCAGGTTTTCCCCTCTTCCAGCACTCCCTGAAGCCTCTTCCTTGTCTGAGACCAGTCCCCTCTCCTCTTCTCCAGTCCAGCCCTCGCCCCGAAGCCTCTTCCTTGGCTGAGACCAGTCCCCTCCCCTCTTCTCCAGTCCAGCCCTCACCCCGGAGCCTCTTCCTTGTCTGAGACCAGTCCCCTCCCCTCTTCTCCAGTCCAGCCCTCGCCCCGGAGCCTCTTCCTTGTCTGAGACGAGTCCCCTCCCCTCTTCTCCAGTCCAGCCGTCGCCCCGAAGCCTCTTCCTTGGCTGAGACCAGTCCCCTCCCCTCTTCTCCAGCCCAGCCCTCGCCCCGGAGCCTCTTCCTTGGCTGAGACCAGTCCCCTCCCCTCTTCTCCAGCCCAGCCGTCGCCCCGAAGCCTCTTCCTTGTCTGAGACCAGTCCCCTCCCCTCTTCTCCAGCCCAGCCGTCTCCCTGCAACCTCTTCCGAGTTTGAGGCCGGTCCCCTCCCCTCTTCTCCAGTCCAGCTCTAGCTCTACAGCCTCACCCTTGCCTGAGGCAAGTCACCCCCCCCCCGCCCCCCGGCCTCCTCCACCTCCCCCCAGCACAGCCCCAGCGCTTTGGCCCTCGAATAGCCAACCCCACCTTACCTCTGGTCTGGTAGGTGGAGAATTGCCATTAGCCCCCTGTAGTGATGTGGTGCTGCTTCTACAGCCTGGTGCTGGTTACCACGAGCGCTGCACGGGGCAAGGCCGGTGACCAAACCTTGAAGTCACGAGCAAAGTGCAGATCGCCAGGTGCACGCCGTTTACAGAGTGTTGTGAAACATGTTGGTGTAAATGCACGCTGATGTGGCCAGATGATACAGCGTGGGGGGTGATTCCGACATGCCGGTGGGATAATGGAATGTTCCCAATGCTCCGCGGTGGGAAACGAGGCCTGTCATTGGCGGGTGGAGCCAATGATCACAAACTAGTTTCACGCTGATGTAAAACCGACCTCTGTGATCTTGCTGTATTTTCTGCTCCTGCCTCAATGATGCCCACTGTGAACGAGACAGAAAACCCCAGCCTTCGTTTTCTCATCAGATTTAATGGGATGATTATTTTGGGATGAACAGAGCATTTGATCCAAAGGAAAACCCAAAAGTGCTGGAAATACACAACAGGTCAGGCAGCATCTGTGGAGAGAGAAACCAAGTTAATGGTCTGAATTTCCATCCATGAGGTGTGCAGCAGGAGTGGGGAACATTCCCGGCTCAGCCAGCCCACATCAGCAAAAAGTGCTCGCAAAGGTGGGATCTTTATTGCTGGGAGGGTGTGTGGGCTGGAGTCAGGCCAGCCGACCTGGGAAAGGGGCCAGAAGCAGACAAAAGGGTGCCGAGGAGGATTGTTTGAAAGGGTTGTCTCGCTGCTGTGGGACTTCAACCCAGTTAAATAAAATCACAAAGGCCCCTCAACAGCCCTCATTCTTCACATTCCCTCACCTTCCACACATTCCCCATGCACCCTCCATGTCACCTTATGCCCCCTCATGCACAACTCACGCCTTCATGTCAAACAATGCTCCTTCACCCACCCCTCGTGTGTACAGAATGCGGTTTGCCTGAAAGACCAGACATCCATTACTCTTGTTGAAACAGCTGTAACCCAGGGAAAACAATGCTCGATTGATAGCTCAGGCTCTCTGATCTCTGTGGTCAACTTCCACAAGGTTAAGAGTAACAAGAGCTTGTGGTTTATGTTATTGATGCTTTAAAAGGTATGGATGATTCACACTTTTATTGCCCGGCAGTGATAAGACAGTGTTTAAAATTAATATGGAAATTAATTAATGAATTGTTTTTTACTTGCACATCTGACTGTCAGTGTGAGGTTCATTGGTTCTGTACAGTGCATAGGTCAGTGGGAATGGAAGTGCTATATCTTGGAACAGGAGACAAGAGGGTCTGTGGGGTGTTAGTTGGAGGAGCAGAGTGTATGAGTGTCCATGGGGGTGGGTGGAGGGCCAGGTCTCGGCACAGGATCTATCAGGGGGACCATTTGAATTCACCTTTAAAAGGTCCTTCATTCAGATTCACAACTCCTCTGAGGGTCTGTGAACCACAAATCTTTAAAATCCTGTACCGACTCGATGAAAACTGGAGGAGAAGGACAGGCCCATCTCTGCATTGGAACCAAACAGGGCGGGAATGCTGGGCGTGGGATTTTGCCATGAACCAGCCACACCCTAGAAAGGGACTCCCAAAAATCAGACAGCCGGGAATGTGGTCTGGAATCCTGGATTCAGGACCTGTCTGTCATTTATAAAGCTCCTGAATCATCACAAACTCAGTGAAAATCCAGCCCCAGCGTTTCAACGACCTTTTGTCAGAACTGGAAAAAGTCAAGAGAGGTAACAGGATTTAAACAAGTCCAGAGGCAGGAAAAGGGGGCAATGGGGAAAGAACAAAGGGGAAAACTCTGATAGGGTGGAAGACAGGAGAGATTTAGTGACAAAAGGACTGGTATGAGACAAAAGGAAATGTAAATGGGACAAGTAAAGAAACAATCGATGGGCTGAGAGGAGGTGTAATTGGGAAAAGCAGAATCATCACGAACACCTTTCCTCTGACAGAATGGGGGCAGAGGGTTTGACCTGAAATTGTTCAACTCAGTGTTGAGTCTGGGAGGCTGAAAGTGTTTCAGATCATTTGCTGCAGATTGTTAATGATTGGATATTAGCCCAGCAGTGACGGTTCAGTCTGAGTGAGGGGATTGCTGGATATTAGCCCAGCAGTGACGGTTCAGTCTGAGTGAGGGGATTGCTGGATATTAGCCCAGCAGTGACGGTTCAGTCTGAGTGAGGGGATTGCTGGATATTAGCCCAGCAGTGACGGTTCAGTCTGAGTGAGGGGATTGCTGGATATTAGCCCAGCAGTGACGGTTCAGTGTGAGTGAGGGGATTGCTGGATATTAGCCCAGCAGTGACGGTTCAGTCTGAGTGAGGGGATTGCTGGATATTAGCCCAGCAGTGACGGTTCAGTCTGAGTGAGGGGATTGCTGGATATTAGCCCAGCAGTGACGGTTCAGTGTGAGTGAGGGGATTGCTGGATATTAGCCCAGCAGTGACGGTTCAGTCTGAGTGAGGGGATTGCTGGATATTAGCCCAGCAGTGACGGTTCAGTCTGAGTGAGGGGATTGCTGGATATTAGCCCAGCAGTGACGGTTCAGTCTGAGTGAGGGGATTGCTGGATATTAGCCCAGCAGTGACGGTTCAGTCTGAGTGAGGGGATTGCTGGATATTAGCCCAGCAGTGACGGTTCAGTCTGAGTGAGGGGATTGCTGGATATTAGCCCAGCAGTGACGGTTCAGTCTGAGTGAGGGGATTGCTGGATATTAGCCCAGCAGTGACGGTTCAGTCTGAGTGAGGGGATTGCTGGATATTAGCCCAGCAGTGACGGTTCAGTCTGAGTGAGAGGATTGCTGGATATTAGCCCAGCAGTGACGGTTCAGTCTGAGTGAGGGGATTGCTGGATATTAGCCCAGCAGTGACGGTTCAGTCTGAGTGAGGGGATTGCTGGATATTAGCCCAGCAGTGACGGTTCAGTCTGAGTGAGGGGATTGCTGGATATTAGCCCAGCAGTGACGGTTCAGTCTGAGTGAGGAGATTGCTGGATATTAGCCCAGCAGTGACGGTTCAGTCTGAGTGAGGGGATTGCTGGATATTAGCCCAGCAGTGACGGTTCAGTCTGAGTGCGGGGATTGCTGGATATTAGCCCAGCAGTGACGGTTCAGTCTGAGTGAGGGGATTGCTGGATATTAGCCCAGCAGTGACGGTTCAGTCTGAGTGAGGAGATTGCTGGATATTAGCCCAGCAGTGACGGTTCAGTCTGAGTGAGGGGATTGCTGGATATTAGCCCAGCAGTGACGGTTCAGTCTGAGTGCGGGGATTGCTGGATATTAGCCCAGCAGTGACGGTTCAGTCTGAGTGAGGGGATTGCTGGATATTAGCCCAGCAGTGACGGTTCAGTCTGAGTGAGGAGATTGCTGGATATTAGCCCAGCAGTGACGGTTCAGTCTGAGTGAGGGGATTGCTGGATATTAGCCCAGCAGTGACGGTTCAGTCTGAGTGCGGGGATTGCTGGATATTAGCCCAGCAGTGACGGTTCAGTCTGAGTGAGGGGATTGCTGGATATTAGCCCAGCAGTGACGGTTCAGTCTGAGTGAGGGGATTGCTGGATATTAGCCCAGCAGTGACGGTTCAGTCTGAGTGAGGGCATTGCTGGATTTTAGCCCAGCAGTGACGGTTCAGTCTGAGTGAGGGGATTGCTGGATATTAGCCCAGCAGTGACGGTTCAGTCTGAGTGAGGGGATTGCTGGATATTAGCCCAGCAGTGACGGTTCAGTCTGAGTGAGGGGATTGCTGGATTTTAGCCCAGCAGTGACGGTTCAGTCTGAGTGAGGGGATTGCTGGATATTAGCCCAGCAGTGACGGTTCAGTCTGAGTGAGGGGATTGCTGGATATTAGCCCAGCAGTGACGGTTCAGTCTGAGTGAGGGGATTGCTGGATTTTAGCCCAGCAGTGACGGTTCAGTCTGAGTGAGGGGATTGCTGGATATTAGCCCAGCAGTGACGGTTCAGTCTGAGTGAGGGGATTGCTGGATATTAGCCCAGCAGTGACAGTTCAGTCTGAGTGAGGGGATTGCTGGATATTAGCCCAGCAGTGACGGTTAAGTCTTAGTGAGGGGATTGCTGGATATTAGCCCAGCAGTGACGGTTCAGTCTGAGTGAGGGGATTGCTGGATATTAGCCCAGCAGTGACGGTTCAGTCTGAGTGAGGGGATTGCTGGATATTAGCCCAGCAGTGACGGTTCAGTCTGAGTGAGGGGATTGCTGGATATTAGCCCAGCAGTGACGGTTCAGTCTGAGTGAGGGGATTGCTGGATATTAGCCCAGCAGTGACGGTTCAGTCTGAGTGAGGGGATTGCTGGATATTAGCCCAGCAGTGACGGTTCAGTCTGAGTGAGGGGATTGCTAGATATTAGCCCAGCAGTGACGGTTCAGTCTAGTGAGGGGATTGCTGGATATTAGCCCAGCAGTGACGGTTCAGTCTAGTGAGGGGATTGCTGGATATTAGCCCAGCAGTGACGGTTCAGTCTGAGTGAGGGGATTGCTGGATATTAGCCCAGCAGTGACGGTTCAGTCTGAGTGCGGGGATTGCTGGATATTAGCCCAGCAGTGACGGTTCAGTCTGAGTGAGGGGATTGCTGGATATTAGCCCAGCAGTGACGGTTCAGTCTGAGTGAGGGGATTGCTGGATATTAGCCCAGCAGTGACGGTTCAGTCTGAGTGAGGGGATTGCTGGATATTAGCCCAGCAGTGACGGTTCAGTCTGAGTGAGGGGATTGCTGGATATTAGCCCAGCAGTGACGGTTCAGTCTGAGTGAGGGGATTGCTGGATATTAGCCCAGCAGTGACGGTTCAGTCTGAGTGAGGGGATTGCTGGATATTAGCCCAGCAGTGACGGTTCAGTCTGAGTGACGGGATTGCTGGATATTAGCCCAGCAGTGACGGTTCAGTCTGAGTGAGGGGATTGCTGGATATTAGCCCAGCAGTGACGGTTCAGTCTGAGTGAGGGGATTGCTGGATATTAGCCCAGCAGTGACGGTTCAGTCTGAGTGAGGGGATTGCTGGATATTAGCCCAGCAGTGACGGTTCAGTGTGAGTGAGGGGATTGCTGGATATTAGCCCAGCAGTGACGGTTCAGTCTGAGTGAGGGGATTGCTGGATATTAGCCCAGCAGTGACGGTTCTGTCTGAGTGAGGAGATTGCTTGTTCCCAACGTGTGAAAATACATCTGATTGTTTTAACTGACAGGCAGCAAGATGTGGAGAGAATAAATATTTTTGTTTCATGCAGGTTATGATGAAGTGGCAATAGATTTTGGTAAGTACAGAACCTCGATACAATTTAATAAACTGTTGACTAATTTATAATAAACACTGAAACTCCGCTGCAGAATATTTCCGTGTCGAAGCTGACTGAGCCGATCTGGGTCCGGATTCTCCCGTCCCTCAGCTGCATGTTTCTCGGCCGCCATTCGCTGGTCCTCCCGCCGCTTGTCGATGAGATTTCCCATTGCAGTCACCCAACGCGGCCGGAAACCCGCGGGCGGAGGGGTGTTGCCAGTAAGAAAAGAGAATAGGGTGGCAGAGTGGTTGGCACCAGGGACCCAGGTCCAGTTCTGGCATTGGGTGACTGTGGTTTGCACATTATCTCTGTGTCTGCGTGGGTTTCCTCCGGGTGCTCCGGTTTCCTCCAACAGTCCAAAGATGTGCAGGGGCTGGTTTAGCAGGGGCTGGTTTAGCACAGTGGGCTAAATCGCTGGCTTGTAATACAGAACAATGCCAGCAGCACGGATTCAACTCCCGTACTGTCCTTCCCGAACAGGCGCCGGAATGTGGCAACTAGGGGCTTTTCACAGTAACTTCATTGAAACCTGCTTGTGACAAATGATTATTATTATTAGGTTAGATGGATTGGCCACGCTAAATTGCCTCTTCGTGTCAAAAAAAGCGAGGTGGGGTTACGGGGATAGGGTGGGCCTAGTTGGGGTGTTCTTTCAGAGGATCGGTGCAGACTCGATGGGCTGAATGGCCTCCTTCCACACTGGAGGGATTCGATGATAAACCAGATTTCTTGACATGATTAAGTCAAGAGGTTGAGACAACTTGTTGCTCTTGGACTTCCGGGTGCGGCGATGACCAGCTGAGTCGCACGTTTCGGCAGCTCCCGGTGAAACGGACTTTTGGGCTCTTGATAGGAGCCCCAACGGCAATTTTGACGGCTAAAAACACTGTGCGGTAAACCAGAAGGGAATCCCCCCTGGATACGGATGAAAAAAGGAGGAGAAAGTGGCCGGATTGCAGTGGATCCTTTAGAACAGCGGCAAGGAAGGCAAGCAAAAACCAAGATGGCGTCGGAAGGTGGCAGTTTAACATGGGGCCCTGAACAACAAGAGTTCTTGAAATGCTGCGTGGAAGAGCTCAAAAAGGAAATG
This sequence comes from Scyliorhinus torazame, assembly GCF_047496885.1. Classification (NCBI taxonomy): domain Eukaryota; kingdom Metazoa; phylum Chordata; class Chondrichthyes; order Carcharhiniformes; family Scyliorhinidae; genus Scyliorhinus; species Scyliorhinus torazame. Next base: position 213,203,313 of record NC_092720.1, on the reverse strand, counting down.
AAGAAAGAGCTGTTGGCCTCGATACTACAGGCGATCGAAGGGCTAAAGGAGGAACAAAAGACCCAGGAGCGGGAGCTTCGGGTCGTGAAGGCAAAGGCAGCCGAGAATGAGGACGACATACAGGGCCTGGTGGTAAAGACGGAGATGCATGAGGCACATCAGAAACGATGTGTGGAAAGGTTGGAGGCACTGGAGAACAATGCAAGGAGGAACAACCTGAGGATTCTTGGTCTTCCTGAAGGTGTGGAGGGAGCGGACGTTGGGGCATATATGAGCACGATGCTGCACTCGTTAATGGGAGCGGAGGCCCCGGCGGGTCCGTTGGAGGTGGAAGGAGCATACCGAGTGATGGCGCGAGGACCGAGAGCAGGAGAAATTCCCAGAGCCATAGTGGTGAGATTCCTCCGTTTTAAGGATAAAGAAATGGTCCTTAGAAAACTCGGAGCAGTAAATGGGAGAACGCGGTGATCCGCATTTATCAAGACTGGAGTGCGGAGGTGGCAAGAAGGAGGGCGAGCTTTAATCGGGCCAAGGCGGTGCTTCATAAAAAGAAGATAAAATTTGGAATGCTGCAACCGGCAAGACTGTGGGTCACATATCGAGGAAGGCACCACTACTTTGAGACGGCGGATGAAGCGTGGACTTTTATTGTGGAAGAAAAACTGGAATGAGCGGGTTATTAAAAAGAAAGTTTGAACAAAGTGGTGGGGCGAATGTGGGGGGCGAAGAGGGGGGTTAAAAAGGGGGGAAAGAGGAGTTTTATGTACTAATCCTGCGATGTGGTAACTTTTCTCTCTTCCACAGGTGGTGATGGGGGGAGGTGGAGGAGATGGGGCGTTGGCCATTGGGGGCGGGGCCAAGGGAGAAGCGCGGGCTTGGTTCCCGCGCTATGATAATCATGGCGGGAATAGAGAAGCAGGAAGGAGGGGGCGTCGCACGGTGCGAGCCGAGGTCACGGGGGGAAGCCGAGGTCGGCCAGAGTTTGCTGACTTCTGGGAGCAACATGGGGGGAGTAATTACTCTAGCGGGGGGGGTGGGAGGGGGGAATTACTGGGTTGCTGCTGCTGGGGAGAGGGGGGAGCTGGTATGGGAGGGGATGGGCGGGGGGGCACCGCCTGGGGGAGATACAGCTGCGTGGGAACCGGGTGAGGAGCTGGAAAAAGGGGATGGCTAATCGACAAGGGGGGGGGGGGGGGGGGGTAGGAAGCCCCCCAACCCGGCTGATCACGTGGAACGTGAGAGGGCTGAACGGGCCGATAAAGAGGGCACGGGTACTCGCACACCTTAAGAAACTTAAGGCAGATGTGGTTATGTTACAGGAAACGCACCTGAAACTGATAGACCAGGTTAGGCTACGCAAAGGATGGGTGGGGCAAGTGTTTCATTCGGGGCTAGATGCGAAAAACAGGGGGGTGGCTATACTAGTGGGGAAGCGGGTAATGTTCGAGGCAAAGACTATAGTGGCGGATAACAGGGGCAGATACGTGATGGTGAGTGGCAAACTACAGGGGGAGACGGTGGTTTTGGTAAACGTATATGCCCCGAACTGGGATGATGCCAATTTTATGAGGCGGATGCTAGGACGCATTCCGGACCTAGAGATGGGAAAGCTGATAATGGGGGGAGATTTTAATACAGTGTTGGAACCAGGGCTGGATAGGTCGAAGTCCAGGACTGGAAGGAGGCCTGCAGCAGCCAAGGTACTTAAAGATTTTATGGAGCAGATGGGAGGTGTAGACCCGTGGAGATTTAGCAGACCGAGGAGTAAGGAGTTTTCGTTTTTCTCCTATGTCCATAAAGTCTACTCGCGAATAGACTTTTTTGTGCTGGGAAGGGCGTTGATCCCGAAGGTGAGGGGAACGGAGTATACGGCTATAGCCATTTCGGATCACGCTCCACACTGGGTAGACTTGGAGATAGGGGAGGAAACAGAAGGGCGCCCACCCTGGAGAATGGACATGGGACTAATGGCAGATGAGGGGGTGTGTCTAAGGGTGAGGGGGTGCATTGAAAAGTACTTGGAACTCAATGATAATGGGGAGGTCCAGGTGGGAGTGGTCTGGGAGGCGTTGAAGGCGGTGGTTAGAGGGGAGCTGATATCAATAAGGGTACATAAAGGGAAGCAGGAGAGTAAGGAACGGGAGCGGTTGCTGCAAGAACTTTTGAGGGTGGACAGACAATATGCGGAAGCACCGGAGGAGGGACTGTACAGGGAAAGGCAAAGGCTACATGTAGAATTTGACTTGCTGACTACGGGCACTGCAGAGGCACAATGGAGGAAGGCACAGGGTGTACAGTACGAATATGGGGAGAAGGCGAGCAGGTTGCTGGCACACCAATTGAGGAAAAGGGGAGCAGCGAGGGAAATAGGGGGAGTGAGGGATGAGGAAGGAGAGATGGAGCGGGGAGCGGAGAGAGTGAATGGAGTGTTCAAGACATTTTATAAAAAATTATATGAAGCTCAACCCCCGGATGGGAGGGAGAGAATGATGGGCTTTTTGGATCGGCTGGAATTTCCCAAGGTGGAAGAGCAGGAAAGGGTGGGACTGGGAGCACAGATCGAGGTAGAAGAAGTGGTGAAAGGAATTAGGAACATGCAGGCGGGAAAGGCCCCGGGACCGGATGGATTCCCAGTCGAATTCTATAGAAAATATGTGGACTTGCTCGCCCCGGTATTGACGAGGACCTTTAATGAGGCAAAGGAAAGGGGACAACTGCCCCCAACTATGTCTGAAGCAACGATATCGCTTCTCTTAAAGAAGGAAAAGGACCCGCTACAATGCGGGTCCTATAGACCTATTTCCCTCCTAAATGTAGATGCCAAGATCCTGGCCAAGGTAATGGCAATGAGAATAGAGGAATGTGTCCCGGGGGTGGTCCACGAGGACCAAATTGGGTTTGTGAAGGGGAGACAGCTGAACACGAATATACGGAGGCTGTTAGGGGTAATGATGATTCCCCCACCAGAGGGGGAAACGGAGATAGTAGTGGCGATGGATGCCGAGAAATCATTTGATAGAGTGGAGTGGGATTATTTGTGGGAGGTGTTGAGGAGATTTGGTTTTGGAGAGGGGTATGTTAGATGGGTGCAGCTGTTGTATAGGGCCCCAATGGCGAGCGTGGTCATGAATGGACGGGGATCTGCATATTTCCGGCTCCATAGAGGGACAAGGCAGGGATGCCCTCTGTCCCCATTATTGTTTGCACTGGCGATTGAGCCCCTGGCGATAGCGTTGAGGGGTTCCAAGAAGTGGAGGGGAGTACTTAGAGGAGGAGAAGAACACCGGGTATCTTTGTATGCGGACGATTTGTTACTATATGTGGCAGACCCGGCGGAGGGGATGCCAGAAATAATGCGGATACTTGGGGAGTTTGGGGATTTTTCAGGGTATAAATTGAACATGGGGAAAAGTGAGTTGTTTGTGGTGCATCCAGGGGAGCAGAGTAGAGAAATAGAGGACCTACCGTTGAGGAAGGTAACAAGGGACTTTCGTTACCTGGGGATCCAGATAGCCAAGAATTGGGGCACATTGCATAGGTTAAATTTAACGCGGTTGGTGGAACAAATGGAGGAGGATTTCAAGAGATGGGATATGGTATCCCTGTCACTGGCAGGGAGGGTGCAGGCGGTTAAGATGGTGGTCCTCCCGAGATTCCTCTTTGTGTTTCAGTGCCTCCCGGTGGTGATCACGAAGGCTTTTTTTAAAAGGATCGAAAAGAGCATCATGGGTTTTGTGTGGGCCGGGAAGACCCCGAGAGTGAGGAAGGGATTCTTACAGCGTAGCAGGGATAGGGGGGGGCTGGCACTACCGTGCCTAAGTGAGTATTATTGGGCCGCTAATATTTCAATGGTGAGTAAGTGGATGGGAGAGGAGGAGGGAGCGGCGTGGAAGAGATTAGAGAGGGCATCCTGTAGGGGGACTAGCCTACAGGCTATGGTGACAGCCCCATTGCCGTTCTCACCGAGGAACTACACCACAAGCCCGGTGGTGGTGGCTACACTGAAGATTTGGGGACAGTGGAGACGGCATAGGGGAAAAACTGGAGCCTTGGGGGGGTCCCCGATTCGGCGGCGTGAGAGCAGCTGGTTAGTCAATTTCAGCGGGAGCATTGCGGAAGGAGGTTGCTGGGAGGTAAGTCAACCTTTAAAAGCACTTCTCTTTGCAGGGGCAGGCCAGTCGATTTCGGCGGGAGAACAGCTGGTGAGTGGTGAGTCAGTTTCAGCAGGAGCTGAGAATTTTTCTTTTTTTTTAAAAATTAGTTTTTTAGGCGGGAACAGGAAGTCGACCCGCGGACGTCTGGGAAGACCCTCACCAATAAATTCTGGTGGAGAGGAAACCCGAGACACTACACGTGTAGTGTCTCCCACCCGCCCTCCTCCTCTAACCTAATAATAAAACCCATTGGTCTGAGGTAAGTACCATATTTTTATTATATTATTATTATTTTTTATAAAAATTTAATTTAGTTGTTAGCCAGATCTTGGTAGAAAGTTAGAGGAATGGCAGGGAAGGGAGTGCAATGTTCCTCCTGCAGGATGTTTGAGGTGAGGGATGCAGTTAGTGTCCCTGCTGATTTTACCTGCAGGAAGTGCTGCCATCTCCAGCTCCTCCAAGACCGAGTTAGGGAACTGGAGCTGGAGTTGGAAGAACTTCGGATCATTCGGGAGGCAGAAGGGGTCATAGATAGCAGCTTCAGGGAATTAGTTACACCAAAGATTGGAGATAGGTGGGTAACTGTAAGAGGGACTGGGAAAAAACAGTCAGTGCAGGGATCCCCTGCGGTCGTTCCCCTGAGAAACAAGTATACCGCTTTGGATACTTGTGGGGGGGACGACTTACCAGGGGTAAGCCATGGGGTACGGGCCTCTGGCACGGAGTCTGTCCCTGTTGCTCAGAAGGAAAGGGGGGAGAGGAGCAGAGCATTAGTAATTGGGGACTCTATAGTCAGGGGCACAGATAGGAGATTTTATGGGAGCGTGAGAGACTCACGTTTGGTATGTTGCCTCCCAGGTGCAAGGGTACGTGATGTCTCGGATCGTGTTTTCCGGGTCCTTAGGGGGGAGGGGGAGCAGCCCCAAGTCGTGGTCCACATTGGCACCAACGACATAGGTAGGAAAGGGGACAAGGATGTCAGGCAGGCTTTCAGGGAGCTAGGATGGAAGCTCAGAACTAGAACAAACAGAGTTGTTATCTCTGGGTTGTTGCCCGTGCCACGTGATAGTGAGATGAGGAATAGGGAGAGAGAGCATTTAAACACGTGGCTGCAGGGATGGTGCAGGCGGGAGGGTTTCAGATTTTTGGATAACTGGGGCTCTTTCTGGGGAAGGTGGGACCTCTACAGACAGGATGGTCTACATCTGAACCTGAGGGGCACAAATATCCTGGGGGGGAGATTTGTTAGTGCTCTTTGGGGGGGTTTAAACTAATGCAGCAGGGGCATGGGAACCTGGATTGTAGTTTTAGGGTAAGGGAGAATGAGAGTATAGAGGTCAGGAGCACAGATTTGACGTCGCAGGAGGGGGCCAGCGTTCAGGTAGGTGGTTTGAAGTGTGTCTACTTCAATGCCAGGAGTATACGAAACAAGGTAGGGGAACTGGCAGCGTGGGTTGGTACCTGGGACTTCGATGTTGTGGCCATTTCGGAGACATGGATAGAGCAGGGACAGGAATGGATGTTGCAGGTTCCGGGGTTTAGGTGTTTTAGTAAGCTCAGAGAAGGAGGCAAAAGAGGGGGAGGTGTGGCGCTGCTAGTCAAGAGCAGTATTACGGTGGCGGAGAGGATGCTAGATGGGGACTCTTCTTCCGAGGTAGTATTGGCTGAAGTTAGAAACAGGAAAGGAGAGGTCACCCTGTTGGGAGTTTTTTATAGGCCTCCTAATAGTTCTAGGGATGTAGAGGAAAGGATGGCGAAGATGATTCTGGATATGAGCGAAAGTAACAGGGTAGTTATTATGGGAGACTTTAACTTTCCAAATATTGACTGGAAAATATATAGTTCGAGTACAATAGATGGGTCGTTTTTTGTACAGTGTGTGCAGGAGGGTTTCCTGAAACAATATGTTGACAGGCCAACAAGAGGCGAGGCCACGTTGGATTTGGTTTTGGGTAATGAACCAGGCCAGGTGTTGGATTTGGAGGTAGGAGAGCACTTTGGGGACAGTGACCACAATTCGGTGACGTTTACGTTAATGATGGAAAGGGATAAGTATACACCGCAGGGCAAGAGTTATAGCTGGGGGAAGGGCAATTATGATGCCATTAGACGTGACTTGGGGGGGATAAGGTGGAGAAGTAGGCTGCAAGTGTTGGGCACACTGGATAAGTGGGGCTTGTTCAAGGATCAGCTACTGCGTGTTCTTGATAAGTATGTACCGGTCAGACAGGGAGGAAGGCGTCGAGCGAGGGAACCGTGGTTTACCAGGGAAGTGGAATCTCTTGTTAAGAGGAAGAAGAAGGCCTATGTGAAGATGAAGTGTGAAGTTTCGGTTGGGGCGATGGATAGTTACAAGGTAGCGAGGAAGGATCTAAAGAGAGAGCTAAGACGAGCAAGGAGGGGACATGGGAAGTATTTGGCAGGAAGGATCAAGGAAAACCCAAAAGCTTTCTATAGGTATGTCAGGAATAAGCGAATGACTAGGGAAAGAGTAGGACCAGTCAAGGACAGGGATGGGAAATTGTGTGTGGAGTCTGAAGAGATAGGCGAGATACTAAATGAATATTTTTCGTCAGTATTCACTCAGGAAAAAGATAATGTTGTGGAGGAGAATGCTGAGCCCCAGGCTAATAGAATAGATGGCATTGAGGTACGTAGGGAAGAGGTGTTGGCAATTCTGGACAGGCTGAAAATAGATAAGTCCCCGGGACCTGATGGGATTTATCCTAGGATTCTATGGGAGGCCAGGGAAGAGATTGCTGGACCTTTGGCTTTGATTTTTATGTCATCATTGGCTACAGGAATAGTGCCAGAGGACTGGAGGACAGCAAATGTGGTCCCTTTGTTCAAAAAGGGGAGCAGAGACAACCCCGGCAACTATAGACCGGTGAGCCTCACGTCTGTAGTGGGTAAAGTCTTGGAGGGGATTATAAGGGACAAGATTTATAATCATCTAGATAGGAATAATATGATCAGGGATAGTCAGCATGGCTTTGTGAAGGGTAGGTCATGCCTCACAAACCTTATTGAGTTCTTTGAGAAGGTGACTGAACAGGTAGACGAGGGTAGAGCAGTTGATGTGGTGTATATGGATTTCAGCAAAGCGTTTGATAAGGTTCCCCACGGTAGGCTATTGCAAAAAATACGGAGGCTGGGGATTGAGGGTGATTTAGAGATGTGGATCAGAAATTGGCTAGCTGAAAGAAGACAGAGGGTGGTGGTTGATGGGAAACGTTCAGAATGGAGTACAGTCACAAGTGGAGTACCACAAGGATCTGTTCTGGGGCCGTTGCTGTTTGTCATTTTTATCAATGACCTAGAGGAAGGCGCAGAAGGGTGGGTGAGTAAATTTGCAGACGATACTAAAGTCGGTGGTGTTGTCGATAGTGTGGAAGGAAGTAGCAGGTTACAGAGGGATATAGATAAGCTGCAGAGCTGGGCTGAGAGGTGGCAAATGGAGTTTAATGTAGAGAAGTGTGAGGTGATTCACTTTGGAAGGAATAACAGGAATGCGGAATATTTGGCTAATGGTAAAGTTCTTGAAAGTGTGGCTGAGCAGAGGGATCTAGGTGTCCATGTACATAGATCCCTGAAAGTTGCCACCCAGGTTGACAGGGTTGTGAAGAAGGCCTATGGAGTGTTGGCCTTTATTGGTAGAGGGATTGAGTTCCGGAGTCGGGAGGTCATGTTGCAGCTGTACAGAACTCTGGTCCGGCCGCATTTGGAGTATTGCGTACAGTTCTGGTCACCGCATTATAGGAAGGACGTGGAGGCTTTGGAGCGGGTGCAGAGGAGATTTACCAGGATGTTGCCTGGTATGGAGGGAAAATCTTATGAGGAAAGGCTGACGGACTTGAGGTTGTTTTCGTTGGAGAGAAGAAGGTTAAGAGGAGACTTAATAGAGGCATACAAAATGATCAGGGGGTTGGATAGGGTGGACAGTGAGAGCCTTCTCCCGCGGATGGATATGGCTGGCACGAGGGGACATAACTTTAAACTGAGGGGTAATAGATATAGGACAGAGGTCAGAGGTAGGTTCTTTACGCAAAGAGTAGTGAGGCCGTGGAATGCCCTACCTGCTACAGTAGTGAACTCGCCAACATTGAGGGCATTTAAACGTTTATTGGATAAACATATGGATGATAATGGCATAGTGTAGGTTAGATGGCTTTTGTTTCGGTGCAACATCGTGGGCCGAAGGGCCTGTACTGCGCTGTATTGTTCTATGTTCTATGTTCTATAAACAACCATAGGTTTTCCCCGGGGGGGAATGGATGGGGGATATGGAATGTGGCAAAGAGCAGGAATAACGCAACTGAAAGATCTGTTTGTGGATGGGAAGTTCGCGAGTCTGGGAGCGCTGACCGAGAAATATGGGTTGCCCCAAGGGAATGCATTCAGGTATATGCAACTGAGGGCTTTTGCGAGGCAACAGGTGAGGGAATTCCCGCAGCTCCCGACACAAGAGGTGCAGGACAGAGTGATCTCAAAGACATGGGTGGGGGATGGTAAGGTGTCAGATATATATAGGGAAATGAGGGACGAAGGGGAGACTATGGTAGATGAACTAAAAGGGAAATGGGAAGAAGAGCTGGGGGAGGAGATCGAGGATGGGCTGTGGGCAGATGCCCTAAGCAGGGTAAACTCGTCGTCCTCGTGTGCCAGGCTAAGCCTGATTCAGTTTAAGGTATTTCACAGGGCGCATATGACTGGAGCACGGCTCAGTAAATTTTTTGGGGTGGAGGATAGGTGTGCGAGGTGCTCGAGAAGCCCAGCGAATCATACCCATATGTTTTGGTCATCCCCGGCACTACAGAGGTTTTGGATGGGGGTGACAAAGGTGCTTTCAAAAGTAGTGGGGGTCCGGGTCGAACCAAGCTGGGGGTTGGCTATATTTGGGGTTGCACAAGAGCCGGGAGTGCAGGAGGCGAGAGAGGCCGATGTTTTGGCCTTTGCGTCCCTAGTAGCCCGGCGTAGGATATTGCTAATGTGGAATGAAGCCAAGCCCCCGGGGGTGGAGACCTGGATAAATGACATGGCAGGGTTTATAAAGCTAGAGCGGATTAAGTTCGTCCTAAGGGGGTCGGCTCAAGGGTTCACCAGGCGGTGGCAACCGTTCGTCGAATACCTCGCAGAAAGATAGATGGAATGGGAAAAAGAAGGCAGCAGCAGCAGCCCAGGATCGGCGGGGGGGGGGGGGGGGGGGGGGGAGGAACCAGAAGGACTCTCAGGGTTGTTAATATATACTGTATAATATGTATAGGTCGTTGCTACAGATAATTATATATTGGGCTGTTAAATTATATTTTTGGAGAGTGTTACTTGTGATAAGGCAGTTGCCAATTAGGGTTAGTTTTCATTTTTGTTAATTATTATTTATTCATTTTCTGTTTATAAAATAGGTCATTGTTATTTGTGTTGTTATAATATTGTGTAAAGGATGCACAATGCACTGTGTTGGTTGACCAAAAATTTTCAATAAAATATTCATAAAAAAAATAACTTGTTGCTCTTGGTTTGTGGGATTAGCTGAGTTTGGGAGTGAGGCAGAAGGTCCTGTGTTACCAGTCCATGTTAGTCAGGGTCATTGTCCTTTGTGGTAAATGTTTGGGTTGATGTGGGGGACAGCGCTGAGCGATCCTGCAAAACCCCCCGGACTGCTTGATATTTTGTTCCACATGCAGGTCAGGCACGTTTGCTGTGTGGAGGGTGATACTTCACAGAGGAGAATGGACTGGTTGTAGCTAATAGTTGTTCATTGTGGGACTTGTTTACTCCCCATTGGACAGACCCTGGTTTAACATCCAAACTGGAATCATTGTCCCATCCGATCCTATCGGTTTCCTGTCTGGAGAGTGATTATTCCCATTTCTTTATTTTTCAGAATGTCAGAGTCTGTGGGAAGAAACTCTGAGCTTGATTCCCATTTTGCTCTCCAGGCAGTGAGCTGGCTGAGTTGATCACCCACACTTTTCAATGCTGCCTGATTTAATTCCATGGATTTGTTATTTCCATCTCCCCCTGGTTACAGTCCCCTCCAGTGAGCCCCAAGGCTCCACGTTTGACCCTCTCCAATTCCACATTCAGATGGAGCCCATGGGTGACATCCCCTGAAAGGACAAGGACAGCTTCTGTATGTGTGAATGATGCTCAGATTGACCTCTTCCTCTCCGACATACACTCACAGATAACTTTCTCCAGCTGGACATCAGCAACATTGAGGCCACACCGCTCAGCTTCAGAAACTGAAACGCCTCAGCATTTTTAAAATGTTGTCCTCACGAATGTTCAATGGTGACCGAGGTAACATCAGTGACCAATCCACAGTTACCTTGGGGGAAATGAAGAGTTAATCACATTAACTGAGAACTTCAAATGCCAAAACATTCCAGGATCTGGGCCAAGTGTTGGGAAGTGGGATTAGTGTAGCGTTGGAGTAGTTTTTTATTGGTGCAGGCTTGATGGGCGAAGGGCCTCTTCTATACTGTCTGATTCGATGATTGTGGGGACTGTAATCTCACCAAGGTCACAATGAACCACTTGCATTTTTACAACAATCCGGCAGATTTCAGGGTCAAGCTTTTCTGACGCTGACCCACAAATGAACAGATTGATTCAATTCAATTGCTGACCTTGTCACAGTGGGATTTGAATTCTCGGGTCATTTTAACCTAATTCCCCAGCAGGAAACCCCACAGGATCAGGGTGGAACGCTGCTTTAACCCCTCCCACAGTCTGACTGTCTGACCCGAGTGAAGAGTAACATGGGGTTGAGTAAAACCAGCTTTCCACACCAGCCTGTCAGTTTCCTGATGGGAGGGTCAGGTTAAAACTTCCCCCCTGTCTCCTCTGGGTCTTTATTCCAGTTTTATAACCATCCCAGTAACACACACATCACCTTTTCTGGCTCCTCGCTCACACTACACCTGAGTGTAAGGAGTGTCAGTGAGCAGCCTCACCCTGAACTGAGCTTCAAACTTCACATTTCATCATCATCAAGACTTAATTCCATCTTTATTAACATCATCTGATTGTCTGATGGTTCTGAAAAACATCCTATAAATGTAAACTCTGAATGGTGTTTAGTTGATGCTCAGATACAGAATTTCTTCATTTTATCACAATTCACAACATCACCCTAGGGTTTGGGCTGGGGGGGGGGTTAAATGTCACTGTGCAGTTTGGGCTGGGGGGGTTTAATGTCACCCTGGGTTTGGGCTGGGGGGGGTTAATTGTCACTGTGGGGTTTGGGCTGGGGGGGGTTAATTGTCACTGTGGGGTTTGGGATGGGGGGTTTAAATGTCACCCTGAGGTTTGGGATGGGGGTTAAATGTCACCCTGGGGTTTGGGCTGGGGGGGTTAAATGTCACTGTGCAGTTTGGGCTGGGGGGGTTTAAATGTCACTGGGGTTTGGGCTGGGGGGGGGGTTAAATGTGACTGGGGTTTGGGCTGGGGGGGTTAAATGTCACTGTGCAGTTTGGGCTGGGGGGGTTTAAATGTCACCCTGGGGTTTGGGCTGGGGGGGGTTAATTGTCACTGTGTGGTTTGGGATGGGGGGGTTAATTGTCACTGTGATTTGGGCTGGGGGGGGTTAAATGTCACTGGGGTTTGGGATGGGGGTTAAATGTCACTGTGCGGTTTGGGCTGGGGGGGTTAAATGTCACCCTGGGGTTTGGGATGGGGGGGTTAAATGTCACCCTGGGGTTTGGGATGGGGGGGGGGTTAAATGTCACTGTGCGGTTTGGGCTGGGGGGGGGGTTAAATGTCACTGTGCGGTTTGGGATGGGGGGTTTTAAATGTCACTGTGGTTTGGGCTGGGGGGGTTAATTGTCACTGTGTGGTTTGGGCTGGGGGGGGTTAAATGTCACCCTGGGGTTTGGGATGGGGGTTAAATGTCACTGTGGGGTTTGGGCTGGGGGGGGTTAAATGTAACTGGGGTTTGGGATGGGGGTTAAATGTCACTGTGGGGTTTGGGCTGGGGGGGGTTAAATGTAACTGGGGTTTGGGTTGGGGGGTTGTTAAATGTCACTGTGCGGTTTGGGATGGGGGGGGGGTTAAATGTCACTGTGGGGCTTGGGTTGTGGGGGGTTAAATGTTACACTGGGGTTTGGGATGGACTCTGTCCCCATCCCCAGTGACTCTGTCCCCCGTCCCCAGTGACTCTGTCCCCCGTCCCCAGTGTCCCCCGTCCCCAGTGACTCTGTCCCCCGTCCCCAGTGACTCTGTCCCCCGTCCCCAGTGACTCTGTCCCCCGTCCCCAGTGACTCTGTCCCCCGTCCCCAGTGACTCTGTCCCCCGTCCCCAGTGACTCTGTCCCCCGTCCCCAGTGACTCTGTCCCGCGTCCCCAGTGACTCTGTCCCCCGTCCCCAGTGACTCTGTCCCCCGTCCCCAGTGACTCTGTCCCCCGTCCCCAGTGACTCTGTCCCCCGTCCCCAGTGACTCTGTCCCCCGTCCCCAGTGACTCTGTCCCCCGTCCCCAGTGACTCTGTCCCCCGTCCCCAGTGACTCTGTCCCCCGTCCCCAGTGACTCTGTCCCCCGTCCCCAGTGACTCTGTCCCGCGTCCCCAGTGACTGCGTCCCCCGTGACTGCGTCCCCCGTGACTGCGTCCCCCGTGACTGCGTCCCCCGTGACTGCGTCCCCCGTGACTGCGTCCCCCGTGACTGCGTCCCCCGTGACTGCGTCCCCCGTGACTGCGTCCCCCGTGACTGCGTCCCCCGTGACTGCGTCCCCCGTGACTGCGTCCCCCGTGACTGCGTCCCCCGTCCCCCGTGACTCTGTCCCCCGTGACTCTGTCCCCCGTGACTCTGTCCCCCGTGACTGTGTCCCCCGTCCCCCGTGACTGTGTCCCCCGTCCCCCGTGACTGTGTCCCCCGTCCCCCGTGACTGTGTCCCCCGTCCCCCGTGACTGTGTCCCCCGTCCCCCGTGACTGTGTCCCCCGTCCCGTGACTGTGTCCCCCGTGACTGTGTCCCCCGTCCCCCGTGACTGTGTCCCCCGTGACTGTGTCCTGTGTCCCCCGTGACTGTGTCCCCCGTCCCCCGTGACTGTGTCCCCCGTCCCCCGTGACTGTGTCCCCCGTCCCCCGTGACTGTGTCCCCCGTGACTGTGTCCCCCGCCCCCCGTGACTGTGTCCCCCGCCCCCCCGTGACTGTGTCCCCCGCCCCCCGTGACTGTGTCCCTCGCCCCCCGTGACTGTGTCCCCCGCCCCCCGTGACTGTGTCCCCCGTGACTGTGTCCCCCGTGACTGTGTCCCCCGTGACTGTGTCCCCCGTGACTGTGTCCCCCGTGACTGTGTCCCCCGTGACTGTGTCCCCCGTGACTGTGTCCCCCGTGACTGTGTCCCCCGTGACTGTGTCCCCCGTGACTGTGTCCCCCGTGACTGTGTCCCCCGTCCCCCGTGACTGTGTCCCCCGTCCCCCGTGACTGTGTCCCCCGTCCCCCGTGACTGTGTCCCCCGTCCCCCGTGACTGTGTCCCCCGTCCCCCGTGACTGTGTCCCCCGTCCCCCGTGACTGTGTCCCCCGTCCCCCGTGACTGTGTCCCCCGTCCCCCGTGACTGTGTCCCCCGTCCCCCGTGACTGTGTCCCCCGTCCCCCGTGACTGTGTCCCCCGTCCCCCGTGACTGTGTCCCCCGTCCCCCGTGACTGTGTCCCCCGTCCACCGTGACTGTGTCCCCCGTCCCCGTGACTGCGTCCCCCGTCCCCCGTGACTGCGTCCCTCGTCCCCCGTGACTGCGTCCCCCGTCCCCCGTGACTGCGTCCCCCGTCCCCCGTGACTGCGTCCCCCGTCCCCCGTGACTGCGTCCCCCGTCCCCCGTGACTGCGTCCCCCGTCCCCCGTGACTGCGTCCCCCGTGACTGCGTCCCCCGTGACTGCGTCCCCCGTGACTGCGTCCCCCGTGACTGCGTCCCCCGTGACTGCGTCCCCCGTGACTGCGTCCCCCGTGACTGCGTCCCCCGTGACTGCGTCCCCCGTGACTGCGTCCCCCGTGACTGCGTCCCCCGTGACTGCGTCCCCCGTGACTGCGTCCCCCGTGACTGCGTCCCCCGTGACTCCGTCCCCCGTGACTCCGTCCCCCGTGACTCCGTCCCCCGTCCCCCGTGACTCCGTCCCCCGTCCCCCGTGACTCCGTCCCCCGTCCCCCGTGACTCCGTCCCCCGTCCCCCGTGACTCCGTCCCCCGTGACTCCGTCCCCCGTCCCCCGTGACTCCGTCCCCCGTGACTCCGTCCCCCGTCCCCCGTGACTCCGTCCCCCGTCCCCCGTGACTCCGTCCCCCGTCCCCCGTGACTCCGTCCCCCGTCCCCCGTGACTCCGTCCCCCGTCCCCCGTGACTCCGTCCCCCGTCCCCCGTGACTCCGTCCCCCGTCCCCCGTGACTCCGTCCCCCGTCCCCCGTGACTCCGTCCCCCGTCCCCCGTGACTCCGTCCCCCGTCCCCCGTGACTCCGTCCCCCGTCCCCCGTGACTCCGTCCCCCGTCCCCCGTGACTCCGTCCCCCGTCCCCCGTGACTCCGTCCCCCGTCCCCCGTGACTGTGTCCCGCGTCCCCCGCGACTGCGTCCCCCGACCCCGCGTCCCCCGCGACTGCGTCCCCCGTCCCCCGTGACTCTGTCCCCCGTCCCCCGTGACTCTGTCCCCCGTGACTGCGTCCCCCGTGACTGCGTCCCCCGTCCCCCGTGACTGCGTCCCCCGTGACTGCGTCCCCCGTCCCCCGTGACTGCGTCCCCCGTGACTGCGTCCCCCGTGACTGCGTCCCCCGTGACTGCGTCCCCCGTGACTGCGTCCCCCGTCCCCCGTGACTACGTCCCCCGTCCCCCGTGACTGCGTCCCCCGTCCCCGTGACTGCGTCCCCCGTCCCCCGTGACTGCGTCCCCCGTCCCCGTGACTGCGTCCCCCGTGACTGCGTCCCCCGTCCCCCGTGACTGCGTCCCCCGTCCCCCGTGACTGCGTCCCCCGTCCCCCGTGACTGCGTCCCCCGTCCCCCGTGACTGCGTCCCCCGTCCCCCGTGACTGCGTCCCCCGTCCCCCGTGACTGCGTCCCCCGTCCCCCGTGACTGCGTCCCCCGTGACTGCGTCCCCCGTGACTGCGTCCCCCGTGACTGCGTCCCCCGTGACTGCGTCCCCCGTGACTGCGTCCCCCGTGACTGCGTCCCCCGTGACTGCGTCCCCCGTGACTGCGTCCCCCGTGACTGCGTCCCCCGTGACTGCGTCCCCCGTGACTGCGTCCCCCGTGACTGCGTCCCCCGTGACTCCGTCCCCCGTGACTCCGTCCCCCGTGACTCCGTCCCCCGTCCCCCGTGACTCCGTCCCCCGTGACTCCGTCCCCCGTGACTCCGTCCCCCGTCCCCCGTGACTCCGTCCCCCGTGACTCCGTCCCCCGTGACTCCGTCCCCCGTGACTCCGTCCCCCGTGACTCCGTCCCCCGTGACTCCGTCCCCCGTGACTCCGTCCCCCGTGACTCGTGACCCTGTCCCCCGTGACTCTGTCCCCCGTGACTCTGTCCCCCGTGACTCTGTCCCCCGTGACTCTGTCCCCCGTGACTCTGTCCCCCGTGACTCTGTCCCCCGTGACTCCGTCCCCCGTCCCCCGTGACTCCGTCCCCCGTGACTCCGTCCCCCGTCCCCCGTGACTCCGTCCCCCGTGACTCCGTCCCCCGTGACTCCGTCCCCCGTGACTCCGTCCCCCGTGACTCGTGACTCTGTCCCCCGTGACTCTGTCCCCCGTGACTCTGTCCCCCGTGACTCTGTCCCCCGTGACTCTGTCCCCCGTGACTCTGTCCCCCGTGACTCTGTCCCCCGTGACTCCGTCCCCCGTGACTCCGTCCCCCGTGACTCCGTCCCCCGTGACTCCGTCCCCCGTGACTCCGTCCCCCGTGACTCCGTCCCCCGTGACTCCGTCCCCCGTGACTCCGTCCCCCGTGACTCCGTCCCCCGTGACTCTTTTCCCCGTGACTCTTTTCCCCGTGACTCTTTTCCCCGTGACTCTTTTCCCCGTGACTCTTTTGCCCGTGACTCTTTTGCCCGTGACTCTTTTGCCCGTGACTCTTTTGCCCGTGACTCTTTTGCCCGTGACTCTTTTGCCCGTGACTCTTTTGCCCGTGACTCTTTTGCCCGTGACTCTTTTGCCCGTGACTCTTTTGCCCGTGACTCTTTTCCCCGTGACTCTTTTCCCCGTGACTCTTTTCCCCGTGACTCTTTTCCCCGTGACTCTGTCCCCCGTGACTCTGTCCCCCGTGACTCTGTCCCCCGTGACTCTGTCCCCCGTCCCCCGTGGCTCCGTCCCCCGTGACTCCGTCCCCCGTCCCCCGTGACTCCGTCCCCCGTGACTCTTTTCCCCGTGACTCTTTTCCCCGTGACTCTTTTCCCCGTGACTCTTTTCCCCGTGACTCTTTTCCCCGTGACTCTTTTCCCCGTGACTCTTTTCCCCGTGACTCCTTTCCCCGTGACTCCTTTCCCCGTGACTCCTTTCCCCGTGACTCCTTTCCCCGTGACTCCTTTCCCCGTGACTCCTTTCCCCGTGACTCCTTTCCCCGTGACTCCTTTCCCCGTGACTCCTTTCCCCGTGACTCCTTTCCCCGTGACTCCTTTCCCCGTGACTCCTTTCCCCGGGACTCCGTCCCCCGGGACTCCGTCCCCCGGGACTCCGTCCCCCGGGACTCCGTCCCCCGTGACTCCGTCCCCCGTGACTCCGTCCCCCGTGACTCCGTCCCCCGTGACTCCGTCCCCCGTGACTGCGTCCCCTGTCCCCCGTGACTGCGTCCCCCGTCCCCCGTGACTGCGTCCCCCGTCCCCCGTGACTGCGTCCCCCGTCCCCCGTGACTGCGTCCCCCGTGACTGCGTCCCCCGTGACTGCGTCCCCCGTGACTGCGTCCCCCGTGACTGCGTCCCCCGTGACTGCGTCCCCCGTGACTGCGTCCCCCGTGACTGCGTCCCCCGTGACTGCGTCCCCCGTGACTGCGTCCCCCGTGACTGCGTCCCCCGTGACTGCGTCCCCCGTGACTGCGTCCCCCGTGACTGCGTCCCCCGTGACTGCGTCCCCCGTGACTCCGTCCCCCGTGACTCCGTCCCCCGTGACTCCGTCCCCCGTCCCCCGTGACTCCGTCCCCCGTCCCCCGTGACTCCGTCCCCCGTGACTCCTTCCCCCGTCCCCCGTGACTCCGTCCCCCGTGACTCCTTCCCCCGTCCCCCGTGACTCCGTCCCCCGTGACTCCTTCCCCCGTCCCCCGTGACTCCGTCCCCCGTGACTCCTTCCCCCGTCCCCCGTGACTCCGTCCCCCGTGACTCCGTCCCCCGTGACTCGTGACCCTGTCCCCCGTGACTCTGTCCCCCGTGACTCTGTCCCCCGTGACTCTGTCCCCCGTGACTCTGTCCCCCGTGACTCTGTCCCCCGTGACTCCGTCCCCCGTCCCCCGTGACTCCGTCCCCCGTGACTCCGTCCCCCGTCCCCCGTGACTCCGTCCCCCGTGACTCCGTCCCCCGTGACTCCGTCCCCCGTGACTCCGTCCCCCGTGACTCCGTCCCCCGTGACTCGTGACTCTGTCCCCCGTGACTCTGTCCCCCGTGACTCTGTCCCCCGTGACTCTGTCCCCCGTGACTCTGTCCCCCGTGACTCTGTCCCCCGTGACTCTGTCCCCCGTGACTCTGTCCCCCGTGACTCCGTCCCCCGTGACTCCGTCCCCCGTGACTCCGTCCCCCGTGACTCCGTCCCCCGTGACTCCGTCCCCCGTGACTCCGTCCCCCGTGACTCCGTCCCCCGTGACTCCGTCCCCCGTGACTCCGTCCCCCGTGACTCTTTTCCCCGTGACTCTTTTCCCCGTGACTCTTTTCCCCGTGACTCTTTTCCCCGTGACTCTTTTCCCCGTGACTCTTTTCCCCGTGACTCTTTTCCCCGTGACTCTTTTCCCCGTGACTCTGTCCCCCGTGACTCTGTCCCCCGTGACTCTGTCCCCCGTGACTCTGTCCCCCGTGACTCCGTCCCCCGTGACTCGTGACTCTGTCCCCCGTGACTCTGTCCCCCGTGACTCTGTCCCCCGTGACTCTGTCCCCCGTGACTCTGTCCCCCGTGACTCTGTCCCCCGTGACTCCGTCCCCCGTGACTCCGTCCCCCGTGACTCCGTCCCCCGTGACTCCGTCCCCCGTGACTCCGTCCCCCGTGACTCCGTCCCCCGTGACTCCGTCCCCCGTGACTCTTTTCCCCGTGACTCTTTTCCCCGTGACTCTTTTCCCCGTGACTCTTTTCCCCGTGACTCTTTTCCCCGTGACTCTTTTCCCCGTGACTCTTTTCCCCGTGACTCTTTTCCCCGTGACTCTTTTCCCCGTGACTCTGTCCCCCGTGACTCTGTCCCCCGTGACTCTGTCCCCCGTGACTCCGTCCCCCGTGACTCCGTCCCCCGTCCCCCGTGACTCCGTCCCCCGTGACTCCGTCCCCCGTGACTCCGTCCCCCGTGACTCTTTTCCCCGTGACTCTTTTCCCCGTGACTCTTTTCCCCGTGACTCTTTTCCCCGTGACTCTTTTCCCCGTGACTCTTTTCCCCGTGACTCTTTTCCCCGTGACTCTTTTCCCCGTGACTCTTTTCCCCGTGACTCTTTTCCCCGTGACTCTTTTCCCCGTGACTCTTTTCCCCGTGACTCTTTTCCCCGTGACTCCTTTCCCCGTGACTCCTTTCCCCGTGACTCCTTTCCCCGTGACTCCTTTCCCCGTGACTCCTTTCCCCGTGACTCCTTTCCCCGTGACTCCTTTCCCCGTGACTCCTTTCCCCGTGACTCCTTTCCCCGTGACTCCTTTCCCCGGGACTCCTTTCCCCGGGACTCCGTCCCCCGGGACTCCGTCCCCCGGGACTCCGTCCCCCGTGACTCCGTCCCCCGTGACTCCGTCCCCCGTGACTCCGTCCCCCGTGACTCCGTCCCCCGTGACTCCGTCCCCCGTGACTCCGTCCCCCGTGACTCCGTCCCCCGTGACTCCGTCCCCCGTCCCCCGTGACTCTTTTCCCCGTGACTCTTTTCCCCGTGACTCTTTTCCCCGTGACTCTTTTCCCCGTGACTCTTTTCCCCGTGACTCTTTTCCCCGTGACTCCTTTCCCCGTGACTCCTTTCCCCGGGACTCCTTCCCCCGGGACTCCGTCCCCCGGGACTCCGTCCCCCGGGACTCCGTCCCCCGGGACTCCGTCCCCCGGGACTCCGTCCCCCGTGACTCCGTCCCCCGTGACTCCGTCCCCCGTGACTCCGTCCCCCGTCCCCCGTGACTCTTTTCCCCGTGACTCTTTTCCCCGTGACTCTTTTCCCCGTGACTCTTTTCCCCGTGACTCTTTTCCCCGTGACTCTTTTCCCCGTGACTCTTTTCCCCGTGACTCTTTTCCCCGTGACTCCTTTCCCCGTGACTCCTTTCCCCGTGACTCCTTTCCCCGTGACTCCTTTCCCCGTGACTCCTTCCCCCGGGACTCCGTCCCCCGGGACTCCGTCCCCCGGGACTCCGTCCCCCGCCCCCCGTGACTCTGTCCCCCGCCCCCCGTGACTCTGTCCCCCGTGACTCTGTCCCCCGTGACTCTGTCCCCCGTGACTCTGTCCCCCGTGACTCTGTCCCCCGTGACTCTGTCCCCCGTGACTCTGTCCCCCGTGACTCTGTCCCCCGTGACTCTGTCCCCCGTGACTCTGTCCCCCGTGACTCCGTCCCCCGACCCCCGTGACTCTGTCCCCCGTGACTCTGTCCCCCGTGACTCTGTCCCCCGTGACTCTGTCCCCCGTGACTCTGTCCCCCGTGACTCTGTCCCCCGTGACTCTGTCCCCCGTGACTCTGTCCCCCGTGACTCTGTCCCCCGTGACTCTGTCCCCCGTGACTCCGTCCCCCGTGACTCTGTCCCCCGTGACTCCGTCCCCCGTGACTCCGTCCCCCGTGACTCCGTCCCCCGTGACTCCGTCCCCCGTGACTCCGTCCCCCGCCCCCCGTGACTCCGCCCCCCGTGACTCCGTCCCCCGTCCCCCGTGACTCCGTCCCCCGTGACTCCGTCCCCCGTGACTCCGTCCCCCGTGACTCCGTCCCCCGTGACTCCGTCCCCCGTGACTCGTGACCCTGTCCCCCGTGACTCTGTCCCCCGTGACTCTGTCCCCCGTGACTCTGTCCCCCGTGACTCTGTCCCCCGTGACTCCGTCCCCCGTCCCCCTTGACTCCGTCCCCCGTGACTCCGTCCCCCGTGACTCCGTCCCCCGTGACTCCGTCCCCCGTGACTCCGTCCCCCGTGACTCCGTCCCCCGTGACTCCGTCCCCCGTGACTCCGTCCCCCGTGACCCGTGACTCTGTCCCCCGTGACTCTGTCCCCCGTGACTCTGTCCCCCGTGACTCTGTCCCCCGTGACTCTGTCCCCCGTGACTCTGTCCCCCGTGACTCTGTCCCCCGTGACTCTGTCCCCCGTGACTCTGTCCCCCGTGACTCCGTCCCCCGTGACTCCGTCCCCCGTGACTCCGTCCCCCGTGACTCCGTCCCCCGTGACTCCGTCCCCCGTGACTCCGTCCCCCGTGACTCCGTCCCCCGTGACTCCGTCCCCCGTGACTCTTTTCCCCGTGACTCTTTTCCCCGTGACTCTTTTGCCCGTGACTCTTTTGCCCGTGACTCTTTTGCCCGTGACTCTTTTGCCCGTGACTCTTTTGCCCGTGACTCTTTTGCCCGTGACTCTTTTGCCCGTGACTCTTTTGCCCGTGACTCTTTTGCCCGTGACTCTTTTGCCCGTGACTCTTTTGCCCGTGACTCTTTTGCCCGTGACTCTTTTGCCCGTGACTCTTTTGCCCGTGACTCTTTTGCCCGTGACTCTTTTGCCCGTGACTCTTTTGCCCGTGACTCTTTTGCCCGTGACTCTTTTGCCCGTGACTCTTTTGCCCGTGACTCTTTTCCCCGTGACTCTTTTCCCCGTGACTCTTTTCCCCGTGACTCTTTTCCCCGTGACTCTTTTCCCCGTGACTCTTTTCCCCGTGACTCTGTCCCCCGTGACTCTGTCCCCCGTGACTCTGTCCCCCGTCCCCCGTGGCTCCGTCCCCCGTGACTCCGTCCCCC
The DNA here is from genome assembly GCF_047496885.1 of Scyliorhinus torazame. Taxonomy (NCBI): domain Eukaryota; kingdom Metazoa; phylum Chordata; class Chondrichthyes; order Carcharhiniformes; family Scyliorhinidae; genus Scyliorhinus; species Scyliorhinus torazame. The sequence continues at coordinate 213,182,122 of NC_092720.1, read as the reverse complement.
GTGACTCCGTCCCCCGTGACTCCGTCCCCCGTGACTCCGTCCCCCGTGACTCCGTCCCCCGTGACTCCGTCCCCCGTGACTCCGTCCCCCGTGACTCGTGACCCTGTCCCCCGTGACCCTGTCCCCCGTGACCCTGTCCCCCGTGACTCTGTCCCCCGTGACTCTGTGCCCCGTGACTCTGTCCCCCGTGACTCTGTCCCCCGTGACTCTGTCCCCCGTGACTCTGTCCCCCGTGACTCTGTCCCCCGTGACTCTGTCCCCCGTGACTCCGTCCCCCGTCCCCCGTGACTCCGTCCCCCGTGACTCCGTCCCCCGTGACTCCGTCCCCCGTCCCCCGTGACTCCGTCCCCCGTGACTCCGTCCCCCGTGACTCCGTCCCCCGTGACTCCGTCCCCCGTGACTCCGTCCCCCGTGACTCCGTCCCCCGTGACTCCGTCCCCCGTGACTCCGTCCCCCGTGACTCCGTCCCCCGTGACTCCGTCCCCCGTGACTCGTGACTCTGTCCCCTGTGACTCCGTCCCCCGTGACTCGTGACTCCGTCCCCCGTGACTCGTGACTCTGTCCCCCGTGACTCTGTCCCCCGTGACTCTGTCCCCCGTGACTCTGTCCCCCGTGACTCTGTCCGTCCCCCGTGACTCCGTCCCCCGTGACTCCGTCCCCCGTGACTCCGTCCCCCGTGACTCCGTCCCCCGTGACTCCGTCCCCCGTGACTCCGTCCCCCGTGACTCCGTCCCCCGTGACTCCGTCCCCCGTGACTCCGTCCCCCGTGACTCTTTTCCCCGTGACTCTTTTCCCCGTGACTCTTTTCCCCGTGACTCTTTTCCCCGTGACTCTTTTCCCCGTGACTCTTTTCCCCGTGACTCTTTTCCCCGTGACTCTTTTCCCCGTGACTCTGTCCCCCGTGACTCTGTCCCCCGTGACTCTGTCCCCCGTGACTCTGTCCCCCGTGACTCTGTCCCCCGTGACTCTGTCCCCCGTGACTCTGTCCCCCGTCCCCCGTGGCTCCGTCCCCCGTGGCTCCGTCCCCCGTGACTCCGTCCCCCGTGACTCCGTCCCCCGTCCCCCGTGACTCCGTCCCCGGTGACTCTTTTCCCCGTGACTCTTTTCCCCGTGACTCTTTTCCGCGTGACTCTTTTCCCCGTGACTCTTTTCCCCGTGACTCTTTTCCCCGTGACTCCTTTCCCCGTGACTCCTTTCCCCGTGACTCCTTTCCCCGTGACTCCTTTCCCCGTGACTCCTTTCCCCGTGACTCCTTTCCCCGGGACTCCTTTCCCCGTGACTCCTTTCCCCGCGACTCCTTTCCCCGGGACTCCTTTCCCCGGGACTCCTTTCCCCGGGACTCCGTCCCCCGGGACTCCGTCCCCCGGGACTCCGTCCCCCGGGACTCCGTCCCCCGGGACTCCGTCCCCCGGGTCTCCGTCCCCCGTGACTCCGTCCCCCGTGACTCCGTCCCCCGTGACTCCGTCCCCCGTGACTCCGTCCCCCGTGACTCCGTCCCCCGTGACTCCGTCCCCCGTCCCCCGTGACTCTTTTCCCCGTGACTCTTTTCCCCGTGACTCTTTTCCCCGTGACTCTTTTCCCCGTGACTCTTTTCCCCGTGACTCCTTTCCCCGTGACTCCTTCCCCCGTGACTCCGTCCCCCGTGACTCCGTCCCCCGTGACTGCGTCCCCCGTGACTGCGTCCCCCGTGACTGCGTCCCCCGTGACTGCGTCCCCCGTGACTGCGTCCCCCGTGACTGCGTCCCCCGTGACTGCGTCCCCCGTGACTGCGTCCCCCGTGACTGCGTCCCCCGTGACTGCGTCCCCCGTGACTGCGTCCCCCGTGACTCCGTCCCCCGTGACTCCGTCCCCCGTCCCCCGTGACTCCGTCCCCCGTGACTCCGTCCCCCGTGACTCCGTCCCCCGTCCCCCGTGACTCCGTCCCCCGTCCCCCGTGACTCCGTCCCCCGTCCCCCGTGACTCCGTCCCCCGTGACTCCGTCCCCCGTGACTCCGTCCCCCGTGACTCCGTCCCCCGTGACTCCGTCCCCCGTGACTCGTGACCCTGTCCCCCGTGACTCTGTCCCCCGTGACTCTGTCCCCCGTGACTCTGTCCCCCGTGACTCTGTCCCCCGTGACTCTGTCCCCCGTGACTCCGTCCCCCGTCCCCCGTGACTCCGTCCCCCGTGACTCCGTCCCCCGTCCCCCGTGACTCCGTCCCCCGTGACTCCGTCCCCCGTGACTCCGTCCCCCGTGACTCCGTCCCCCGTGACTCCGTCCCCCGTGACTCCGTCCCCCGTGACTCCGTCCCCCGTGACTCCGTCCCCCGTGACTCGTGACTCTGTCCCCCGTGACTCTGTCCCCCGTGACTCTGTCCCCCGTGACTCTGTCCCCCGTGACTCTGTCCCCCGTGACTCTGTCCCCCGTGACTCTGTCCCCCGTGACTCCCTCCCCCGTGACTCCCTCCCCCGTGACTCCGTCCCCCGTGACTCCGTCCCCCGTGACTCCGTCCCCCGTGACTCCGTCCCCCGTGACTCCGTCCCCCGTGACTCCGTCCCCCGTGACTCCGTCCCCCGTGACTCTTTTCCCCGTGACTCTTTTCCCCGTGACTCTTTCCCCCGTGACTCTTTCCCCCGTGACTCTTTCCCCCGTGACTCTTTTCCCCGTGACTCTTTTCCCCGTGACTCTTTTCCCCGTGACTCTTTTCCCCGTGACTCTTTTCCCCGTGACTCTTTTCCCCGTGACTCTTTTCCCCGTGACTCTTTTCCCCGTGACTCTTTTCCCCGTGACTCTTTTCCCCGTGACTCTTTTCCCCGTGACTCTTTTCCCCGTGACTCTTTTCCCCGTGACTCTTTTCCCCGTGACTCCGTCCCCCGTGACTCCGTCCCCCGTGACTCCGTCCCCCGTGACTCCGTCCCCCGTGACTCCGTCCCCCGTCCCCCGTGACTCTTTTCCCCGTGACTCTTTTCCCCGTGACTCTTTTCCCCGTGACTCTTTTCCCCGTGACTCTTTTCCCCGTGACTCCTTTCCCCGTGACTCCTTTCCCCGTGACTCCTTTCCCCGGGACTCCGTCCCCCGGGACTCCGTCCCCCGTGACTCCGTCCCCCGTGACTCCGTCCCCCGCCCCCCGTGACTCTGTCCCCCGTGACTCTGTCCCCCGCCCCCCGTGACTCTGTCCCCCGTGACTCTGTCCCCCGCCCCCCGTGACTCTGTCCCCCGTGACTCTGTCCCCCGTGACTCTGTCCCCCGTGACTCTGTCCCCCGTGACTCTGTCCCCCGTGACTCTGTCCCCCGTGACTCCGTCCCCCGACCCCCGTGACTCTGTCCCCCGTGACTCTGTCCCCCGTGACTCTGTCCCCCGTGACTCTGTCCCCCGTGACTCTGTCCCCCGTGACTCTGTCCCCCGTGACTCCGTCCCCCGTGACTCCGTCCCCCGTGACTCCGTCCCCCGCCCCCGTGACTCCGCCCCCCGTGACTCCGTCCCCCGTGACTCCGTCCCCCGTGACTCCGTCCCCCGTGTCCCCGTCCCCCGTGACTCCGTCCCCCGTGACTCCGTCCCCCGCCCCCGTGACTCCGCCCCCCGTGACTCCGTCCCCCGTGACTCCGTCCCCCGTGACTCCGTCCCCCGTGACTCCGTCCCCCGTGACTCCGTCCCCCGCCCCCGTGACTCCGCCCCCCGTGACTCCGCCCCCCGTGTCCCCGTCCCCCGTGTCCCCGTCCCCCGTGTCCCCGTCCCCCGTGTCCCCGTCCCCCGTGTCCCCGTCCCCCGTGTCCCCGTCCCCCGTGTCCCCGTCCCCCGTGTCCCCGTCCCCCGTGTCCCCGTCCCCCGTGTCCCCGTCCCCCGTGTCCCCGTCCCCCGTGTCCCCGTCCCCCGTGTCCCCGTCCCCCGTGTCCCCGTCCCCCGTGTCCCCGTCCCCCGTGTCCCCGTCCCCCGTGTCCCCGTCCCCCGTGTCCCCGTCCCCCGTGTCCCCGTCCCCCGTGTCCCCGTCCCCCGTGTCCCCGTCCCCCGTGTCCCCGTCCCCCGTGTCCCCGTCCCCCGTGTCCCCGTCCCCCGTGTCCCCGTCCCCCGTGTCCCCGTCCCCCGTGTCCCCGTCCCCCGTGACTCCGTCCCCCGTGACTCCGTCCCCCGTGACTCCGTCCCCCGTGACCCTGTCCCCCGTGACTCTGTCCCCCGTGACTCTGTCCCCCGTGACTCTGTCCCCCGTGACTCTGTCCCCCGTGACTCTGTCCCCCGTGACTCCGTCCCCCGTCCCCCGTGACTCCGTCCCCCGTGACTCCGTCCCCCGTCCCCCGTGACTCCGTCCCCCGTGACTCCGTCCCCCGTGACTCCGTCCCCCGTGACTCCGTCCCCCGTGACTCCGTCCCCCGTGACTCCGTCCCCCGTGACTCCGTCCCCCGTGACTCCGTCCCCCGTGACTCGTGACTCTGTCCCCCGTGACTCTGTCCCCCGTGACTCTGTCCCCCGTGACTCTGTCCCCCGTGACTCTGTCCCCCGTGACTCTGTCCCCCGTGACTCTGTCCCCCGTGACTCCCTCCCCCGTGACTCCCTCCCCCGTGACTCCGTCCCCCGTGACTCCGTCCCCCGTGACTCCGTCCCCCGTGACTCCGTCCCCCGTGACTCCGTCCCCCGTGACTCCGTCCCCCGTGACTCCGTCCCCCGTGACTCTTTTCCCCGTGACTCTTTTCCCCGTGACTCTTTCCCCCGTGACTCTTTCCCCCGTGACTCTTTCCCCCGTGACTCTTTTCCCCGTGACTCTTTTCCCCGTGACTCTTTTCCCCGTGACTCTTTTCCCCGTGACTCTTTTCCCCGTGACTCTTTTCCCCGTGACTCTTTTCCCCGTGACTCTTTTCCCCGTGACTCTTTTCCCCGTGACTCTTTTCCCCGTGACTCTTTTCCCCGTGACTCTTTTCCCCGTGACTCTTTTCCCCGTGACTCTTTTCCCCGTGACTCTTTTCCCCGTGACTCTTTTCCCCGTGACTCCGTCCCCCGTGACTCCGTCCCCCGTGACTCCGTCCCCCGTGACTCCGTCCCCCGTCCCCCGTGACTCTTTTCCCCGTGACTCTTTTCCCCGTGACTCTTTTCCCCGTGACTCTTTTCCCCGTGACTCTTTTCCCCGTGACTCCTTTCCCCGTGACTCCTTTCCCCGTGACTCCTTTCCCCGGGACTCCGTCCCCCGGGACTCCGTCCCCCGTGACTCCGTCCCCCGTGACTCCGTCCCCCGCCCCCCGTGACTCTGTCCCCCGTGACTCTGTCCCCCGCCCCCCGTGACTCTGTCCCCCGTGACTCTGTCCCCCGCCCCCCGTGACTCTGTCCCCCGTGACTCTGTCCCCCGTGACTCTGTCCCCCGTGACTCTGTCCCCCGTGACTCTGTCCCCCGTGACTCTGTCCCCCGTGACTCCGTCCCCCGACCCCCGTGACTCTGTCCCCCGTGACTCTGTCCCCCGTGACTCTGTCCCCCGTGACTCTGTCCCCCGTGACTCTGTCCCCCGTGACTCCGTCCCCCGTGACTCCGTCCCCCGCCCCCGTGACTCCGCCCCCCGTGACTCCGTCCCCCGTGACTCCGTCCCCCGTGACTCCGTCCCCCGTGTCCCCGTCCCCCGTGACTCCGTCCCCCGTGACTCCGTCCCCCGCCCCCGTGACTCCGCCCCCCGTGACTCCGTCCCCCGTGACTCCGTCCCCCGTGACTCCGTCCCCCGTGACTCCGTCCCCCGTGACTCCGTCCCCCGCCCCCGTGACTCCGCCCCCCGTGACTCCGCCCCCCGTGTCCCCGTCCCCCGTGTCCCCGTCCCCCGTGTCCCCGTCCCCCGTGTCCCCGTCCCCCGTGTCCCCGTCCCCCGTGTCCCCGTCCCCCGTGTCCCCGTCCCCCGTGTCCCCGTCCCCCGTGTCCCCGTCCCCCGTGTCCCCGTCCCCCGTGTCCCCGTCCCCCGTGTCCCCGTCCCCCGTGTCCCCGTCCCCCGTGTCCCCGTCCCCCGTGTCCCCGTCCCCCGTGTCCCCGTCCGCCGTGTCCCCGTCCCCCGTGTCCCCGTCCCCCGTGTCCCCGTCCCCCGTGTCCCCGTCCCCCGTGTCCCCGTCCCCCGTGTCCCCGTCCCCCGTGTCCCCGTCCCCCGTGTCCCCGTCCCCCGTGTCCCCGTCCCCCGTGTCCCCGTCCCCCGTGTCCCCGTCCCCCGTGTCCCCGTCCCCCGTGTCCCCGTCCCCCGTGTCTCTGTCCCCCGTGTCCCCGTCCCCCGTGTCCCCGTCCCCCGTGTCTCCGTCCCCCGTGTCCCCGTCCCCCGTGTCTCCGTCCCCCGTGTCTCCGTCCCCCGTGTCTCCGTCCCCCGTGTCTCTGTCCCCCGTGTCTCTGTCCCCCGTGTCTCTGTCCCCCGTGTCTCTGTCCCCCGTGTCTCTGTCCCCCGTGTCTCTGTCCCCCGTGTCTCTGTCCCCCGTGTCTCTGTCCCCCGTGACTCTGTCCCCCGTGACTCTGTCCCCCGTGTCTCTGTCCCCCGTGTCTCTGTCCCCCGTGTCTCTGTCCCCCGTGTCTCTGTCCCCCGTGTCTCTGTCCCCCGTGTCTCTGTCCCCGTGTCTCTGTCCCCCGTGTCTCTGTCCCCCGTGTCTCTGTCCCCCGTGTCTCTGTCCCCCGTGTCTCTGTCCCCCGTGTCTCTGTCCCCCGTGTCTCTGTCCCCCGTGTCTCTGTCCCCCGTGTCTCTGTCCCCCGTGTCTGTCCCCCGTGTCTGTCCCCCGTGTCTGTCCCCCGTGTCTGTCCCCCGTGTCTGTCCCCCGTGTCTGTCCCCCGTGTCTCTGTCCCCCGTGTCTCTGTCCCCCGTGTCTCTGTCCCCCGTGTCTCTGTCCCCCGTGTCTCTGTCCCCCGTGACTCCGTCCCCCGTGACTCCGTCCCCCGTGACTCCGTACTCCGTCCGCCTGACTCTGTCCCCCGTCCCCCGTGACTGTGTCCCCCGTCCCCCGTGACTGTGTCCCCCGTCCCCCGTGACTGCGTCCCCCGTGACTGCGTCCCCCGTGACTGCGTCCCCCGTGACTGCGTCCCCCGTGAATGCGTCCCCCGTGACTGCGTCCCCCGTGACTGCGTCCCCCGTGACTGCGTCCCCCGTCCCCCGTGACTCCGTCCCCCGTGACTCCGTCCCCCGTGACTGCGTCCCCCGTCCCCCGTGACTGCGTCCCCCGTGACTGCGTCCCCCGTCTCCCGTGACTGCGTCCCCCGTCCCCCGTGACTCCGTCCCCCGTGACTCCGTCCCCCGTGACTCCGTCCCCCGTGACTCCGTCCCCCGTGACTCCGTCCCCCGTGACTCCGTCCCCCGTCCCCCGTGACTCCGTCCCCCGTGACTCCGTCCCCCGTGACTCCGTCCCCCGTGACTCCGTCCCCCGTCCCCCGTGACTCCGTCCCCCGTGACTCTTTTCCCCGTGACTCTTTTCCCCGTGACTCTTTTCCCCGTGACTCTTTTCCCCGTGACTCTTTTCCCCGTGACTCTTTTCCCCGTGACTCTTTTCCCCGTGACTCTTTTCCCCGTGACTCTTTTCCCCGTGACTCTTTTCCCCGTGACTCTGTCCCCCGTGACTCTGTCCCCCGTGACTCTGTCCCCCGTGACTCTGTCCCCCGTGACTCTGTCCCCCGTGACTCTGTCCCCCGTGACTCCGTCCCCCGTGACTCCGTCCCCGTCCCCCGTGTCTCTGTCCCCCGTGTCTCTGTCCCCCGTGTCTCTGTCCCCCGTGTCTCTGTCCCCCGTGTCTCTGTCCCCCGTGTCTCTGTCCCCCGTGTCTCTGTCCCCCGTGTCTCTGTCCCCCGTGTCTCTGTCCCCCGTGACTCTGTCCCCCGTGACTCTGTCCCCCGTGTCTCTGTCCCCCGTGTCTCTGTCCCCCGTGTCTCTGTCCCCCGTGTCTCTGTCCCCCGTGTCTCTGTCCCCCGTGTCTCTGTCCCCCGTGTCTGTCCCCCGTGTCTGTCCCCCGTGTCTGTCCCCCGTGTCTCTGTCCCCCGTGTCTCTGTCCCCCGTGTCTCTGTCCCCCGTGTCTCTGTCCCCCGTGTCTCTGTCCCCCGTGTCTCTGTCCCCCGTGTCTCTGTCCCCCGTGACTCCGTCCCCCGTGACTCCGTCCCCCGTGACTCCGTCCTCCGTCCGCCGTGACTGTGTCCCCCGTCCTCAGTGACTGCGTCCCCCGTGACTGCGTCCCCCGTGACTGCGTCCCCCGTGACTGCGTCCCCCGTGACTGCGTCCCCCGTGACTGCGTCCCCCGTGACTGCGTCCCCCGTGACTGCGTCCCCCGTGACTGCGTCCCCCGTGACTGCGTCCCCCGTGACTGCGTCCCCCGTGACTGCGTCCCCCGTCCCTCGTGACCCCGTCCCCCGTGTCTCTGTCCCCCGTGTCTCTGTCCCCCGTGTCTCTGTCCCCCGTGTCTCTGTCCCCCGTGTCTCTGTCCCCCGTGTCTCTGTCCCCCGTGTCTCTGTCCCCCGTGTCTCTGTCCCCCGTGTCTCTGTCCCCCGTGTCTCTGTCCCCCGTGTCTCTGTCCCCCGTGTCTCCGTCCCCCGTGTCTCCGTCCCCCGTGTCTCCGTCCCCCGTGTCTCCGTCCCCCGTGTCTCCGTCCCCCGTGTCTCCGTCCCCCGTGTCTCCGTCCCCCGTGTCTCCGTCCCCCGTGTCTCCGTCCCCCGTGTCTCCGTCCCCCGTGTCTCCGTCCCCCGTGTCTCCGTCCCCCGTGTCTCCGTCCCCCGTGTCTCCGTCCCCCGTGACTCCGTCCCCCGTGACTCCGTCCCCCGTGACTCCGTACTCCGTCCGCCTGACTCTGTCCCCCGTCCCCCGTGACTGTGTCCCCCGTCCCCCGTGACTGTGTCCCCCGTCCCCCGTGACTGTGTCCCCCGTCCCCCGTGACTGTGTCCCCCGTCCCCCGTGACTGCGTCCCCCGTGACTGCGTCCCCCGTGACTGCGTCCCCCGTGACTGCGTCCCCGTCCCCCGTGACTCCGTCCCCCGTGACTCCGTCCCCCGTGACTGCGTCCCCCGTCCCCCGTGACTGCGTCCCCCGTGACTGCGTCCCCCGTCTCCCGTGACTGCGTCCCCCGTCCCCCGTGACTCCGTCCCCCGTGACTCCGTCCCCCGTGACTCCGTCCCCCGTCCCCCGTGACTCCGTCCCCCGTGACTCCGTCCCCCGTGACTCCGTCCCCCGTGACTCCGTCCCCCGTGACTCCGTCCCCCGTGACTCCGTCCCCCGTCCCCCGTGACTCCGTCCCCCGTGACTCCGTCCCCCGTGACTCCGTCCCCCGTGACTCCGTCCCCCGTGACTCCGTCCCGCGTGACTCCGTCCCCCTTGACTCCGTCCCCCGTGACTCCGTCCCCCGTGACTCCGTCCCCCGTGACTCCGTCCCGCGTGACTCCGTCCCCCTTGACTCCGTCCCCCGTGACTCTTTTCCCCGTGACTCTTTTCCCCGTGACTCTTTTCCCCGTGACTCTTTTCCCCGTGACTCTTTTCCCCGTGACTCTTTTCCCCGTGACTCTTTTCCCCGTGACTCTGTCCCCCGTGACTCTGTCCCCCGTGACTCTGTCCCCCGTGACTCTGTCCCCCGTGACTCCGTCCCCCGTGACTCCGTCCCCCGTGACTCCGTCCCCCGTGACTCCGTCCCCCGTGACTCTTTTCCCCGTGACTCTTTTCCCCGTGACTCTTTTCCCCGTGACTCTGTCCCCCGTGACTCTGTCCCCCGTGACTCTGTCCCCCGTGACTCTGTCCCCCGTGACTCCGTCCCCCCTGACTCCGTCCCCCCTGACTCCGTCCCCCCTGACTCCGTCCCCCCTGACACCGTCCCCCCTGACACCGTCCCCCGCCCCCCGTGACTCTGTCCCCCGTGACTCTGTCCCCCGTGACTCTGTCCCCCGTGACTCCGTCCCCCGTGACTCCGTCCCCCGTGACTCCGTCCCCCGTGACTCCGTCCCCCGTGACTCCGTCCCCCGTGACTCCGTCCCGTGACTCCGTCCCGTGACTCCGTCCCCCGTGACTCCGTCCCCCGTGACTCCGTCCCCCGTGACTCCGTCCCCCGTGACTCCGTCCCCCGTGACTCCGTCCCCGTCCCCCGTGTCTCTGTCCCCCGTGTCTCTGTCCCCCGTGTCTCTGTCCCCCGTGTCTCTGCCCCCCGTGTCTCTGCCCCCCGTGTCTCTGCCCCCCGTGTCTCTGCCCCCCGTGTCTCTTCCCCCCGTGTCTCTTCCCCCCGTGTCTCTTCCCCCCGTGTCTCTTCCCCCCGTGTCTCTTCCCCCCGTGTCTCTTCCCCCCGTGTCTCCGTCCCCCTGACTCTGTCCCCCGTCCTCCGTGACTGTGTCCCCCGTCCTCCGTGACTGTGTCCCCCGTCCTCCGTGACTGTGTCGCCCGTCCTCCGTGACTGTGTCGCCCGTCCTCCGTGACTGTGTCCCCCGTCCTCCGTGACTGTGTCCCCCGTCCTCCGTGACTGTGTCCCCCGTCCTCCGTGACAGTGTCCCCCGTCCTCCGTGACAGTGTCCCCCGTCCTCCGTGACAGTGTCCCCCGTCCTCCGTGACAGTGTCCCCCGTCCTCCGTGACTGTGTCCCCCGTCCTCCGTGACTGTGTCCCCCGTCCTCCGTGACTGTGTCCCCCGTCCTCCGTGACTGTGTCCCCCGTCCTCCGTGACTCTGTCCCCCGTCCTCCGTGACTCTGTCCCCCGTCCTCCGTGACTCTGTCCCCCGTCCTCCGTGACTCTGTCCCCCGTCCTCCGTGACTCTGTCCCCCGTCCTCCGTGACTCTGTCCCCCGTCCTCCGTGACTCTGTCCCCCGTCCTCCGTGACTGCGTCCCCCGTCCCCCGTGACTGCGTCCCCCGTCCCCCGTGACTGCATCCCCCGTCCCCCGTGACTCCGTCCTCCGTCCGCCTGACTCTGTCCCCCGTCCCCCGTGACTGTGTCCCCCGTCCTCAGTGACTGCGTCCCCCGTGACTGCGTCCCCCGTGACTGCGTCCCCCGTGACTCCGTCCCCGTGACTGCGTCCCCCGTGACTGCGTCCCCCGTGACTCCGTCCCCCGTCCCCCGTGACTGCGTCCCCCGTGACTGCGTCCCCCGTGACTGCGTCCCCCGTGACTGCGTCCCCCGTGTCTCTGTCCCCCGTGTCTCTGTCCCCCGTGTCGCCGTCCCCCGTGACTCCGTCCTCCGTCCGCCTGACTCTGTCCCCCGTCCCCCGTGACTTTGTCCCCCGTCCCCCGTGACTTTGTCCCCCGTCCCCCGTGACTTTGTCCCCCGTCCCCCGTGACTATGTCCCCCGTCCCCCGTGACTGTGTCCCCCGTCCTCCGTGACTGTGTCCCCCGTCCTCCGTGACTGTGTCCCCCGTCCTCCGTGACTGTGTCCCCCGTCCTCCGTGACTGTGTCCCCCGTCCTCCGTGACTGTGTCCCCCGTCCTCCGTGACTGTGTCCCCCGTCCTCCGTGACTCTGTCCCCCGTCCTCCGTGACTCTGTCCCCCGTCCTCCGTGACTCTGTCCCCCGTCCTCCGTGACTCTGTCCCCCGTCCTCCGTGACTCTGTCCCCCGTCCTCCGTGACTCTGTCCCCCGTCCTCCGTGACTCTGTCCCCCGTCCTCCGTGACTCTGTCCCCCGTCCTCCGTGACTCTGTCCCCCGTCCCCAGTGACTCTGTCCCCGTCCCCCGTGACCGTGTGTCCCGTCCCCCGTGACCGTGTGTACCCCGTCCTCCGTGACTGCGTCCCCCGTGACTGCATCCCCGTCCCCCGTGACTGCGTTCTACGTCCTCCGTGACTGCGTCCCCCGTGACTGCGTCCCCCGTGACTGCGTCCCCCGTGACTGCGTCCCCCGTGACTGCGTCCCCCGTCCCCCGTGACTGCGTCCCCCGTGACTGCGTCCCCCGTGACTGCGTCCCCCGTGACTGCGTCCCCCGTGACTGCGTCCCCCGTCCCCCGTGACTGCGTCCCCCGTCCCCCGTGACTGCGTCCCCCGTGACTGCGTCCCCCATGACTGCGTCCCCCATGACTGCGTCCCCCGTGACTGCGTCCCCCGTCCCCCGTGACTGTGTCCCCCGTGACTGTGTCCCCGTCCCCAGTGACCGTGTGTCACGTCCCCCGTGACCGTGTGTACCCCGTCCCCCGTGACCGTGTGTACCCCGTCCCCCGTGACCGTGCGTCGCCCGTCCTCCGTGACTGCGTCCCCCGTCCCCCGTGACTGCGTCCCCCGTCCCCCGTGACTGCGTCCCCCGTCCCCCGTGACTGCATCCCCCGTCCCCCGTGACTCCGTCCTCCGTCCGCCTGACTCTGTCCCCCGTCCCCCGTGACTGTGTCCCCCGTCCTCAGTGACTGCGTCCCCCGTGACTGCGTCCCCCGTGACTGCGTCCCCCGTGACTCCGTCCCCGTGACTGCGTCCCCCGTGACTGCGTCCCCCGTGACTCCGTCCCCCGTCCCCCGTGACTGCGTCCCCCGTGACTGCGTCCCCCGTGACTGCGTCCCCCGTGTCTCTGTCCCCCGTGTCTCTGTCCCCCGTGTCTCCGTCCCCCGTGACTCCGTCCTCCGTCCGCCTGACTCTGTCCCCCGTCCCCCGTGACTTTGTCCCCCGTCCCCCGTGACTTTGTCCCCCGTCCCCCGTGACTTTGTCCCCCGTCCCCCGTGACTATGTCCCCCGTCCCCCGTGACTGTGTCCCCCGTCCCCCGTGACTGTGTCCCCCGTCCCCCGTGACTGTGTCCCCCGTCCCCCGTGACTGTGTCCCCCGTGACTGCGTCCCCGTGACTGCGTCCCCCGTGACTGCGTCCCCCGTGACTGCGTCCCCCGTGACTGCGTCCCCCGTGACTGCGTCCCCCTTGACTGCGTCCCCCGTGACTGCGTCCCCCGTGACTGCGTCCCCCGTGACTCCGTCCCCCGTGACTCCGTCCCCCGTGACTCCGTCCCCCGTGACTCCGTCCCCCGTCCCCCGTGACTCCGTCCCCCGTGACTCCGTCCCCCGTCCCCCGTGACTGCGTCCCCCGTCCCCCGTGACTGCGTCCCCCGTCCCCCGTGACTGCGTCCCCCGTCCCCCGTGACTGCGTCCCCCGTCCCCCGTGACTCTGTCCCCCGTGACTCTGTCCCCCGTGACTCTGTCCCCCGTGACTCTGTCCCCCGTGACTCTGTCCCCCGTGACTCTGTCCCCCGTGACTCCGTCCCCCGTGACTCCGTCTCCCGTGACTCCGTCCCCCGTGACTCCGTCCCCCGTCCCCCGTGACTCTTTTCCCGTGACTCTTTTCCCCGTGACTCTTTTCCCCGTGACTCTTTTCCCCGTGACTCTTTTCCCCGTGACTCTTTTCCCCGTGACTCTTTTCCCCGTGTCTCTTCCCCCCGTGTCTCTTCCCCCCGTGTCTCTTCCCCCCGTGTCTCCGTCCCCCGTGTCTCCGTCCCCCGTGTCTCCGTCCCCCGTGTCTCCGTCCCCCGTGTCTCCGTCCCCCGTGACTCCGTCCCCCGTGACTCCGTCCCCCGTGACTCCGTCCCCCGTGACTCCGTCCCCCGTGACTCCGTCCCCCGTGACTCCGTCCCCCGTGACTCCGTCCTCCGTCCCCCTGACTCCGTCCCCCGTCCTCAGTGACTGTGTCCCCCGTCCTCAGTGACTGTGTCCCCCGTCCTCAGTGACTGTGTCCCCCGTGACTGTGTCCCCCGTCCCCCGTGACTGTGTCCCCCGTCCCCCGTGACTGTGTCCCCCGTCCCCCGTGACTGTGTCCCCCGTCCCCTGTGACTGTGTCCCCCGTCCCCCGTGACTGTGTCCCCCGTCCCCCGTGACTGTGTCCCCCGTCCCCCGTGACTGTGTCCCCCGTCCCCCGTGACTCTGTCCCCCGTCCCCCGTGACTCTGTCCCCCGTCCCCCGTGACTCTGTCCCCCGTCCCCCGTGACTCTGTCCCCCGTCCTCCGTGACTCTGTCCCCCGTCCTCCGTGACTGCGTCCCCCGTGACTGCATCCCCGTCCCCCGTGACAGCGTTCTACGTCCCCCGTGACTGCGTCCCCCGTGACTGCGTCCCCCGTGACTGCGTCCCCCGTCCCCCGTGACTGTGTCCCCCGTGACTGTGTGTACCCCGTCCCCCGTGACTGCGTCCCCCGTCCGCCGTGACTGCGTCCGCCGTGACTACGTCCGCCGTGACTGCCTCCCCCGTGACTGCCTCCCCCGTGACTGCCTCCCCCGTGACTGCCTCCCCCGTGACTGCCTCCCCCGTGACTGCGTCCCCCGTGACTGCGTCCTTCGTGACTGCGTCCCCCGTGACTGCGTCCCCCGTGACTGCGTCCCCCGTCCCCCGTGACTGCGTCCCCCGTCCCCCGTGACTGCGTCCCCCGTCCCCCGTGACTGCGTCCCCCGTCCCCCGTGACTGCGTCGCCCGTGACTGCGTCGCCCGTGACTGCGTCGCCCGTGACTGCGTCGCCCGTGACTGCGTCGCCCGTGACTGCGTCGCCCGTGACTGCGTCGCCCGTGACTGCGTCGCCCGTGACTGCGTCGCCCGTCCCCCGTCCCCCGTGACTGCGTCCCCCGTGACTGCGTCCCCCGTGACTGCGTCCCCCGTGACTGCGTCCCCCGTGACCCCGTCCTCCGTCCCCCGTCCCCCGTCCCTCGTGACTCTGTCCCCCGTGACTCTGTCCCCCGTGACTCTGTCCCCCGTGACTCTGTCCCCCGTGACTGCGTCCCCCGTGCCTGCGTCCCCCGTGCCTGCGTCCCCCGTGCCTGCGTCCCCCGTGCCTGCGTCCCCCGTGCCTGCGTCCCCCGTGCCTGCGTCCCCCGTGCCTGCGTCCCCCGTGACTGCGTCCCCCGTGACTCCGTCCCCCGTGACTCCGTCCCCCGTGACTCCGTCCCCCGTCCCCCGTGACTGCGTCCCCCGTGACTGCGTCCCCCGTCCTCCGTGACTGCGTCCCCCGTCCCCCGTGACTGCGTCCCCCGTCCCCCGTGACTGCGTCCCCCGTCCCCCGTCCCCCGTGACTGCGTTCCCCGTCCCCCGTGACTGCGTCCCCCGTCCCCCGTCCCCCGTGACTGCGTTCCCCGTCCCCCGTGACTGCGTCCCCCGTGACCCCGTCCACCGTCCCCCGTCCCTCGTGACTCTGTCCCCCGTGACTCTGTCCCCCGTGACTCTGTCCCCCGTGACTCTGTCCCCCGTGACTCTGTCCCCCGTGACTCCGGCCCCCGTCCCTCGTGACTCCGTCCCCCGTGACTCTGTCCCCCGTGACTCTGTCCCCCGTGACTCGGTCCCCCGTCCCCGTGTCTCTGTCCCCCGTCCCCCGTGTCTCTGTCCCCCGTGTCTCTGTCCCCCGTGTCTCTGTCCCCCGTGTCTCTGTCCCCCGTGTCTCTGTCCCCCGTGTCTCTGTCCCCCGTGTCTCTGTCCCCCGTGTCTCTGTCCCCCGTGTCTCTGTCCCCCGTGTCTCTGTCCCCCGTGTCTCTGTCCCCCGTGTCTCTGTCCCCCGTGTCTCTGTCCCCCGTGTCTCTGTCCCCCGTGTCTCTGTCCCCCGTGTCTCTGTCCCCCGTGTCTCTGTCCCCCGTGTCTCTGTCCCCCGTGTCTCTGTCCCCCGTGTCTCTGTCCCAAGTGACTCTGTCCCAAGTGACTCCTTCCCCCGTGACTCCTTCCCCCGTGACTCCTTCCCCCGTGACTCCTTCCCCCGTGACTCCTTCCCCCGTGACTCCTTCCCCCGTGACTCCTTCCCCCGTGACTCCGTCCCCCGTGACTCCGTCCCCCGTGACTCCGTCCTCCGTCCCCCTGACTCTGTCCCCTGTGACTGTCCCCCGTCCCCCGTGATTCTGTCCCCCGTCGACCGTGACTCTGTCGACCGTGACTGTGTCCCCCGTCCCCCGTGACTGTGTCCCCCGTGACTGTGTCCCCCGTCCCCCGTGACTGTGTCCCCCGTCCCCAGTGACTGTGTCCCCCGTCCCCAGTGACTGTGTCCCCCGTCCCCAGTGACTGTGTCCCCCGTCCCCAGTGACTGTGTCCCCCGTCCCCAGTGACTGTGTCCCCCGTCCCCAGTGACTGTGTCCCCCGTCCCCAGTGACTGTGTCCCCCCTCCCCAGTGACTGTGTCCCCCCTCCCCAGTGACTGTGTCCCCCCTCCCCAGTGACTGTGTCCCCCGTCCCCAGTGACTGTGTCCCCCGTCCCCAGTGACTGAGTCCCCCGTGACTGTGTCCCCCATCCCCCGTCGCCTGTGACTGTGTCCCCCGTCCTCCGTGACTGTGTCCCCCGTCCTCCGTGACTGTGTCCCCCGTCCTCCGTGACTGTGTCCCCCGTCCTCCGTGACTGTGTCCCCCGTCCTCCGTGACTGTGTCCCCCGTCCTCCGTGACTGTGTCCCCCGTCCTCCGTGACTGTGTCCCCCGTCCTCCGTGACTGTGTCCCCCGTCCTCCGTGACTGTGTCCCCCGTCCTCCGTGACTGTGTCCCCCGTCCTCCGTGACTGTGTCCCCCGTCCTCCGTGACTGTGTCCCCCGTCCTCCGTGACTGTGTCCCCCGTCCTCCGTGACTGTGTCCCCCGTCCTCCGTGACTGTGTCCCCCGTCCTCCGTGACTGTGTCCCCCGTCCTCCGTGACAGTGTCCCCCGTCCTCCGTGACTCTGTCCCCCGTCCTCCGTGACTCTGTCCCCCGTCCTCCGTGACTCTGTCCCCCGTCCTCCGTGACTCTGTCCCCCGTCCTCCGTGACTCTGTCCCCCGTCCTCCGTGACTCTGTCCCCCGTCCTCCGTGACTCTGTCCCCCGTCCTCCGTGACTCTGTCCCCCGTCCTCCGTGACTCTGTCCCCCGTCCTCCGTGACTCTGTCCCCCGTCCTCCGTGACTCTGTCCCCCGTCCTCCGTGACTCTGTCCCCGTCCCCAGTGACTCTGTCCCCCGTCCTCCGTGACTGTGTCCCCCGTCCTCCGTGACTGTGTCCCCCGTCCTCCGTGACTGTGTCCCCCGTCCTCCGTGACTGCGTCCCCCGTGACTGCGTCCCCCGTGACTCCGTCCCCCGTGACTGCGTCCCCCGTCCCCCGTGACTGCGTCCCCCGTCCCCCGTGACTGCCTCCCCCGTCCCCCGTGACTGCCTCCCCCGTCCCCCGTGACTGCCTCCCCCGTCCCCCGTGACTGCCTCCCCCGTCCCCCGTGACTGCGTCCCCCGTGACTGCGTCCCCCGTGACTGCGTCCCCCGTGACTGCGTCGCCCGTGACTGCGTCGCCCGTGACTGCGTCGCCCGTGACTGCGTCCCCCGTGACTGCGTCCCCCGTGACTGCGTCCCCCGTGACCCCGTCCTCCGTCCCCCGTGACTCTGTCCCCCGTGACTCTGTCCCCCGTGACTCTGCCCCCCGTGACTCTGTCCCCCGTGACTCTGTCCCCCGTGACTCTGTCCCCCGTGACTGCGTCCCCCGTGACTGCGTCCCCCGTGTCTGTGTCCCCCGTCCCCAGTGACTGTGTCCCCCGTCCCCAGTGACTGTGTCCCCCGTACCCAGTGACTGTGTCCCCCGTCCCCAGTGACTGAGTCCCCCGTGACTGTGTCCCCCATCCCCCGTCGCCTGTGACTGTGTCCCCCGTCCTCCGTGACTGTGTCCCCCGTCCTCCGTGACTGTGTCCCCCGTCCTCCGTGACTGTGTCCCCCGTCCTCCGTGACTGTGTCCCCCGTCCTCCGTGACTGTGTCCCCCGTCCTCCGTGACTGTGTCCCCCGTCCTCCGTGACTGTGTCCCCCGTCCTCCGTGACTGTGTCCCCCGTCCTCCGTGACTGTGTCCCCCGTCCTCCGTGACTGTGTCCCCCGTCCTCCGTGACTGTGTCCCCCGTCCTCCGTGACTGTGTCCCCCGTCCTCCGTGACTGTGTCCCCCGTCCTCCGTGACTGTGTCCCCCGTCCTCCGTGACTGTGTCCCCCGTCCTCCGTGACTGTGTCCCCCGTCCTCCGTGACAGTGTCCCCCGTCCTCCGTGACTCTGTCCCCCGTCCTCCGTGACTCTGTCCCCGTCCCCAGTGACTCTGTCCCCCGTCCTCCGTGACTGTGTCCCCCGTCCTCCGTGACTGTGTCCCCCGTCCTCCGTGACTGCGTCCCCCGTGACTGCGTCCCCGTCCCCCGTGACTGCGTCCCCCGTGACTCCGTCCCCCGTGACTGCGTCCCCCGTCCCCCGTGACTGCGTCCCCCGTCCCCCGTGACTGCGTCCCCCGTCCCCCGTGACTGCGTCCCCCGTCCCCCGTGACTGCGTCCCCCGTCCCCCGTGACTGCGTCGCCCGTGACTGCGTCGCCCGTGACTGCGTCGCCCGTGACTGCGTCGCCCGTGACTGCGTCGCCCGTGACTGCGTCGCCCGTGACTGCGTCCCCCGTGACCGCGTCCCCCGTGACCCCGTCCTCCGTCCCCCGTCCCCCGTCCCTCGTGACTCTGTCCCCCGTGACTCTGTCCCCCGTGACTCTGCCCCCCGTGACTCTGTCCCCCGTGACTCTGTCCCCCGTGACTGCGTCCCCCGTGACTGCGTCCCCCGTGACTGCGTCCCCCGTGACTGCGTCCCCCGTGACTGCGTCCCCCGTCCTCCGTGACTGTGTCCCCCGTCCTCCGTGACTGTGTCCCCCGTCCTCCGTGACTGTGTCCCCCGTCCTTCGTGACAGTGTCCCCCGTCCTTCGTGACAGTGTCCCCCGTGACTGCGTCCCCCGTCCCCCGTGACTGTGTCCCCCGTCCTCCGTGACTGTGTCCCCCGTCCTCCGTGACTGTGTCCCCCGTCCTCCGTGACTGTGTCCCCCGTCCTTCGTGACAGTGTCCCCCGTCCTTCGTGACAGTGTCCCCCGTCCTTCGTGACAGTGTCCCCCGTCCTTCGTGACAGTGTCCCCCGTGACTGCGTCCCCCGTCCCCCGTGACTGTGTCCCCCGTCCTCCGTGACTGTGTCCCCCGTCCTCCGTGACTGTGTCCCCCGTCCTCCGTGACTGTGTCCCCCGTCCTTCGTGACAGTGTCCCCCGTCCTCCGTGACTGTGTCCCCCGTCCTCCGTGACTGTGTCCCCCGTCCTCCGTGACTGTGTCCCCCGTCCTCCGTGACTCTGTCCCCCGTCCTCCGTGACTCTGTCCCCCGTCCTCCGTGACTCTGTCCCCCGTCCTCCGTGACTCTGTCCCCGTCCCCCGTGACTGCGTCCCCCGTCCCCCGTGACTGCGTCCCCCGTCCCCCGTGACTGCGTCCCCCGTCCCCCGTAACTGCGTTCCCCGTCCCCCGTGACTGCGTCCCCCGTGACTGCGTCCCCCATCCCCCGTGACTGCGTCGCCCGTGACTGCGTCGCCCGTGACTGCGTCGCCCGTGACTGCGTCGCCCGTGACTGCGTCGCCCGTGACTGCGTCGCCTTGACTGCGTCGCCCGTGACTGCGTCGCCCGTGACTGCGTCCCCCGTCCCCCGTGACTGCGTCCCCCGTCCCCCGTGACTGCGTCCCCCGTCCCCCGTGACTGCGTCCCCCGTCCTCCGTCCCTCGTGACTCTGTCCCTCGTGACTCTGTCCCTCGTGACTCTGTCCCCCGTGACTCTGTCCCCCGTGACTCTGTCCCCCGTGACTCCGTCCCCCGTCCCCGTGTCTCTGTCCCCCGTCCCCGTGTCTCTGTCCCCCGTCCCCCGTGTCTCTGTCCCCCGTCCCCCGTGTCTCTGTCCCCCGTCCCCCGTGTCTCTGTCCCCCGTGTCTCTGTCCCCCGTGTCTCTGTCCCCCGTGTCTCTGTCCCCCGTGTCTCTGTCCCCCGTGTCTCTGTCCCCCGTGTCTCTGTCCCCCGTGTCTCTGTCCCCGTGTCTCTGTCCCCGTGTCTCTGTCCCCCGTGTCTCTGTCCCCCGTGTCTCTGTCCCCCGTGTCTCTGTCCCCCGTGTCTCTGTCCCCCGTGTCTCTGTCCCCCGTGACTCTGTCCCCCGTGACTCTGTCCCCCGTGACTCTGTCCCCCGTGACTCTGTCCCCCGTGACTCTGTCCCCCGTGACTCTGTCCCCCGTGACTCTGTCCCCCGTGACTCCGTCCTCCGTCCGCCTGACTCTGTCCCCCGTCCCCCGTGACTGTGTCCCCCGTCCTCAGTGACTGCGTCCCCCGTGACTGCGTCCCCCGTGACTGCGTCCCCCGTGACTGCGTCCCCCGTGACTGCGTCCCCCGTGACTGCGTCCCCCGTGACTGCGTCCCCCGTGACTGCGTCCCCCGTGACTGCGTCCCCCGTGACTGCGTCCCCCGTGACTGCGTCCCCCGTGACTGCGTCCCCCGTGACTGCGTCCCCCGTGACTGCGTCCCCCGTGACTGCGTCCCCCGTGACTGCGTCCCCCGTGTCTCTGTCCCCCGTGTCTCTGTCCCCCGTGTCTCTGTCCCCCGTGTCTCTGTCCCCCGTGTCTCCGTCCCCCGTGACTCCGTCCTCCGTCCGCCTGACTCTGTCCCCCGTCCCCCGTGACTTTGTCCCCCGTCCCCCGTGACTTTGTCCCCCGTGACTATGTCCCCCGTCCCCCGTGACTGTGTCCCCCGTCCCCCGTGACTGTGTCCCCCGTCCCCCGTGACTGTGTCCCCCGTCCCCCGTGACTGTGTCCCCCGTCCCCCGTGACTGTGTCCCCCGTCCCCCGTGACTGTGTCCCCCGTCCCCCGTGACTGTGTCCCCCGTCCCCCGTGACTGTGTCCCCCGTCCCCCGTGACTGTGTCCCCCTTCCCCCGTGACTGCGTCCCCCGTGACTGCGTCCCCCGTGACTGCGTCCCCCGTGACTGCGTCCCCCGTGACTGCGTCCCCCGTGACTGCGTCCCCCGTGACTGCGTCCCCCGTGACTGCGTCCCCCGTGACTGCGTCCCCCGTGACTGCGTCCCCCGTGACTCCGTCCCCCGTGACTCCGTCCCCCGTCCCCCGTGACTCCGTCCCCCGTCCCCCGTGACTCCGTCCCCCGTCCCCCGTGACTCCGTCCCCCGTCCCCCGTGACTGCGTCCCCCGTCCCCCGTGACTGCGTCCCCCGTCCCCCGTGACTGCGTCCCCCGTCCCCCGTGACTGCGTCCCCCGTCCCCCGTGACTGCGTCCCCCGTCCCCCGTGACTCTGTCCCCCGTGACTCTGTCCCCCGTGACTCTGTCCCTCGTGACTCTGTCCCCCGTGACTCTGTCCCCCGTGACTCTGTCCCCCGTGACTCTGTCTCCCGTGACTCCGTCTCCCGTGACTCCGTCCCCCGTGACTCCGTCCCCCGTCGCCCGTGACTCTTTTCCCCGTGACTCTTTTCCCCGTGACTCTTTTCCCCGTGACTCTTTTCCCCGTGACTCTTTTCCCCGTGACTCTTTTCCCCGTGACTCTTTTCCCCGTGACTCTTTTCCCCGTGACTGCGTCCCCCGTGACTGCGTCCCCCGTGACTGCGTCCCCCGTGACTGCGTCCCCCGTGACTGCGTCCCCCGTGACTGCGTCCCCCGTGACTGCGACCCCCGTGACTGCGACCCCCGTGACTGCGACCCCCGTGACTGCGACCCCCGTGACTGCGACCCCCGTGACTGCGACCCCCGTGACTGCGACCCCCGTGACTGCGACCCCCGTGACTGCGTCCCCCGTGACTGCGTCCCCCGTGACTGCGTCCCCCGTGACTGCGTCCCCCGTGACTGCGTCCCTCGTGACTGCGTCCCCCGTGACTCCGACCCCCGTGACTCCGTCCCCCGTGACTCCGTCCCCCGTCCCCCGTGACTCTGTCCCCCGTGACTCTTTTCCCCGTGACTCTTTTCCCCGTGACTCTTTTCCCCGTGACTCTTTTCCCCGTGACTCTTTTCCCCGTGACTCTGTCCCCCGTGACTCTGTCCCCCGTGACTCTGTCCCCCGTGACTCTGTCCCCCGTGACTCTGTCCCCCGTGACTCTGTCCCCCGTGACTCCGTCCCGTGACTCCGTCCCCCGTGACTCCGTCCCGTGACTCCGTCCCGTGACTCCGTCCCGTGACTCCGTCCCCCGTGACTCCGTCCCCCGTCCCCCGTGTCTCTGTCCCCCGTGTCTCTGTCCCCCGTGTCTCTGTCCCCCGTGTCTCTGTCCCCCGTGTCTCTGTCCCCCGTGTCTCTGCCCCTTCAGTGTCTCTTCCCCCCGTGTCTCTTCCCCCCGTGTCTCTTCCCCCCGTGTCTCTTCCCCCCGTGTCTCTTCCCCCCGTGTCTCTTCCCCCCGTGTCTCCGTCCCCCGTGTCTCCGTCCCCCGTGTCTCCGTCCCCCGTGACTCCGTCCCCCGTGACTCCGTCCCCCGTGACTCCGTCCCCCGTGACTCCGTCCCCCGTGACTCCGTCCTCCGTCCCCCTGACTCTGTCCCCCGTCCTCAGTGACTGTGTCCCCCGTCCTCAGTGACTGTGTCCCCCGTCCTCAGTGACTGTGTCCCCCGTGACTGTGTCCCCCGTCCCCCGTGACTGTGTCCCCCGTCCCCCGTGACTGTGTCCCCCGTCCCCCGTGACTGTGTCCCCCGTCCCCCGTGACTGTCCCCCCCGTCCCCCGTGACTGTGTCCCCCGTCCCCCGTGACTGTGTCCCCCGTCCCCCGTGACTGTGTCCCCCGTCCCCCGTGACTGTGTCCCCCGTCCCCCGTGACTGTGTCCCCCGTCCCCCGTGACTCTGTCCCCCGTCCCCCGTGACTCTGTCCCCCGTCCCCAGTGACTCTGTCCCCCGTCCTCCGTGACTGCGTCCCCCGTGACAGCGTTCTACGTCCCCCGTGACAGCGTTCTACGTCACCCGTGACAGCGTCCTCCGTGACTGCGTCCCCCGTGACTGCGTCCCCCGTGACTGCGTCCCCCGTGACTGCGTCCCCCGTGACTGCGTCCCCCGTCCCCCGTCCCCCGTGACTGTGTCCCCCGTGACTGTGTGTACCCCGTCCCCCGTGACCGTGCGTCCCCCGTCCTCCGTGACTGCGTCCCCCGTCCCCCGTGACTGCGTCCCCCGTCCCCCGTGACTGCGTCCCCCGTCCGCCGTGACTGCGTCCGCCGTGACTGCCTCCCCCGTGACTGCCTCCCCCGTGACTGCCTCCCCCGTGACTGCGTCCTCCCCCGTGACTGCGTCCCCCGTGACTGCGTCCCCCGTCCCCCGTGACTGCGTCCCCCGTCCCCCGTGACTGCGTCCCCCGTCCCCCGTGACTGCGTCCCCCGTCCCCCGTGACTGCGTCCCCCGTCCCCCGTGACTGCGTCCCCCGTCCCCCGTGACTGCGTCCCCGTCCCCCGTGACTGCGTCGCCCGTGACTGCGTCGCCCGTGACTGCGTCGCCCGTGACTGCGTCGCCCGTGACTGCGTCGCCCGTGACTGCGTCGCCTTGACTGCGTCGCCTTGACTGCGTCGCCCGTGACTGCGTCCCCCGTCCCCCGTGACTGCGTCCCCCGTGACTGCGTCCCCCGTGACCCCGTCCTCCGTCCCCCGTCCTCCGTCCCCCGTCCCCCGTCCCTCGTGACTCTGTCCCCCGTGACTCTGTCCCCCGTGACTCTGTCCCCCTTGACTGCGTCCCCCGTGACTGCGTCCCCCGTGACTGCGTCCCCCGTGACTGCGTCCCCCGTGACTGCGTCCCCCGTGACTGCGTCCCCCGTGACTGCGTCCCCCGTGCCTGCGTCCCCCGTGCCTGCGTCCCCCGTGCCTGCGTCCCCCGTGCCTGCGTCCCCCGTGCCTGCGTCCCCCGTGCCTGCGTCCCCCGTGCCTGCGTCCCCCGTGCCTGCGTCCCCCGTGACTCCGTCCCCCGTGACTCCGTCCCCCGTGACTCCGTCCCCCGTCCCCCGTGACTGCGTCCCCCGTCCCCCGTGACTGCGTCCCCGTCCTCCGTGACTGCGTCCCCCGTGACTGCGTCCCCCGTCCCCCGTGACTGCGTCCCCCGTCCCCCGTGACTGCGTCCCCCGTCCCCCGTCCCCCGTGACTGCGTTCCCCGTCCCCCGTGACTGCGTCCCCCGTGACTGCGTTCCCCGTCCCCCGTGACTGCGTCCCCCGTGACTGCGTCCCCCGTGACCCCGTCCACCGTCCCCCGTCCCCCGTCCCTCGTGACTCTGTCCCTCGTGACTCTGTCCCCCGTGACTCTGTCCCCCGTGACTCTGTCCCCCGTGACTCTGTCCCCCGTGACTCCGGCCCCCGTCCCTCGTGACTCTGTCCCCCGTGACTCTGTCCCCCGTGACTCTGTCCCCCGTGACTCGGTCCCCCGTCCCCGTGTCTCTGTCCCCCGTCCCCCGTGTCTCTGTCCCCCGTGTCTCTGTCCCCCGTGTCTCTGTCCCCCGTGTCTCTGTCCCCCGTGTCTCTGTCCCCCGTGTCTCTGTCCCCCGTGTCTCTGTCCCCCGTGTCTCTGTCCCCCGTGACTCCTTCCCCCGTGACTCCTTCCCCCGTGACTCCTTCCCCTGTGACTCCTTCCCCCGTGACTCCTTCCCCCGTGACTCCTTCCCCCGTGACTCCTTCCCCCGTGACTCCTTCCCCCGTGACTCCTTCCCCCGTGACTCCTTCCCCCGTGACTCCGTCCCCCGTGACTCCGTCCCCCGTGACTCCGTCCCCCGTGCCCCCGTCCCCCGTGATTCTGTCCCCCGTCGACCGTGACTCTGTCCCCCGTCCCCCGTGACTGTGTCCCCCGTGACTGTGTCCCCCGTCCCCCGTGACTGTGTCCCCCGTCCCCCGTGACTGTGTCCCCCGTCCCCCGTGACTGTGTCCCCCGTCCCCCGTGACTGTGTCCCCCGTCCCCCGTGACTGTGTCCCCCGTCCCCCGTGACTGTGTCCCCCGTCCCCAGTGACTGTGTCCCCCGTCCCCAGTGACTGTGTCCCCCGTCCCCAGTGACTGTGTCCCCCGTCCCCAGTGACTGTGTCCCCCGTCCCCAGTGACTGTGTCCCCCGTCCCCAGTGACTGTGTCCCCCGTCCCCAGTGACTGTGTCCCCCGTCCCCAGTGACTGAGTCCCCCGTGACTGTGTCCCCCATCCCCCGTCGCCTGTGACTGTGTCCCCCGTCCTCCGTGACTGTGTCCCCCGTCCTCCGTGACTGTGTCCCCCGTCCTCCGTGACTGTGTCCCCCGTCCTCCGTGACTGTGTCCCCCGTCCTCCGTGACTGTGTCCCCCGTCCTCCGTGACTGTGTCCCCCGTCCTCCGTGACTGTGTCCCCCGTCCTCCGTGACTGTGTCCCCCGTCCTCCGTGACTGTGTCCCCCGTCCTCCGTGACTGTGTCCCCCGTCCTCCGTGACTGTGTCCCCCGTCCTCCGTGACTGTGTCCCCCGTCCTCCGTGACAGTGTCCCCCGTCCTCCGTGACTGTGTCCCCCGTCCTCCGTGACTCTGTCCCCCGTCCTCCGTGACTCTGTCCCCCGTCCTCCGTGACTGTGTCCCCCGTCCTCCGTGACTGTGTCCCCCGTCCTCCGTGACTGTGTCCCCCGTCCTCCGTGACTGTGTCCCCCGTCCTCCGTGACTGTGTCCCCCGTCCTCCGTGACTGTGTCCCCCGTCCTCCGTGACTGTGTCCCCCGTCATCCGTGACTGTGTCCCCCGTCCTCCGTGACTGTGTCCCCCGTCCTCCGTGACAGTGTCCCCCGTCCTCCGTGACTCTGTCCCCCGTCCTCCGTGACTCTGTCCCCCGTCCTCCGTGACTCTGTCCCCCGTCCTCCGTGACTCTGTCCCCCGTCCTCCGTGACTCTGTCCCCCGTCCTCCGTGACTCTGTCCCCCGTCCCCAGTGACTCTGTCCCCCGTCCTCCGTGACTGTGTCCCCCGTCCTCCGTGACTGTGTCCCCCGTCCTCCGTGACTGCGTCCCCCGTGACTGCGTCCCCCGTCCCCCGTGACTGCGTCCCCCGTGACTCCGTCCCCCGTGACTGCGTCCCCCGTCCCCCGTGACTGCGTCCCCCGTCCCCCGTGACTGCGTCCCCCGTCCCCCGTGACTGCGTCCCCCGTCCCCCGTGACTGCGTCCCCCGTCCCCCGTGACTGCGTCCCCCGTCCCCCGTGACTGCGTCGCCCGTGACTGCGTCGCCCGTGACTGCGTCGCCCGTGACTGCGTCGCCCGTGACTGCGTCGCCCGTGACTGCGTCGCCCGTGACTGCGTCGCCCGTGACTGCGTCGCCCGTGACTGCGTCGCCCGTGACTGCGTCCCCCGTGACTGCGTCCCCCGTGACTGCGTCCCCCGTGACCCCGTCCTCCGTCCCTCGTGACTCTGTCCCCCGTGACTCTGTCCCCCGTGACTCTGTCCCCCGTGACTCTGCCCCCCGTGACTCTGCCCCCCGTGACTCTGTCCCCCGTGACTCTGTCCCCCGTGACTGCGTCCCCCGTGACTGCGTCCCCCGTGACTGCGTCCCCCGTGACTGCGTCCCCCGTGACTCCGTCCCCCGTGACTCCGTCCCCCGTGACTGTGTCCCCCGTCCCCCGTGACTGTGTCCCCCGTCCCCCGTGACTGTGTCCCCCCTCCTCCGTGACTGTGTCCCCCGTCCTCCGTGACTGTGTCCCCCGTCCTCCGTGACTGTGTCCCCCGTCCTCCGTGACTGTGTCCCCCGTCCTCCGTGACTGTGTCCCCCGTCCTCCGTGACAGTGTCCCCCGTCCTTCGTGACAGTGTCCCCCGTGACTGCGTCCCCCGTCCCCCGTGACTGTGTCCCCCGTCCTCCGTGACTGTGTCCTCCGTGACTGTGTCGCCCGTGACTGCGTCGCCCGTGACTGCGTCGCCCGTGACTGCGTCGCCCGTGACTGCGTCGCCCGTGACTGCGTCGCCCGTGACTGCGTCGCCCGTGACTGCGTCGCCCGTGACTGCGTCGCCCGTGACTGCGTCCCCCGTGACTGCGTCCCCCGTGACTGCGTCCCCCGTGACCCCGTCCTCCGTCCCCCATCCCCCGTCCCCCGTGACTCTGTCCCCCGTGACTCTGTCCCCCGTGACTCTGTCCCCCGTGACTCTGTCCCCCGTGACTCTGTCCCCCGTGACTCTGTCCCCCGTGACTCTGCCCCCCGTGACTCTGTCCCCCGTGACTCTGTCCCCCGTGACTCTGTCCCCCGTGACTCTGTCCCCCGTGACTGCGTCCCCCGTGACTGCGTCCCCCGTGACTGCGTCCCCCGTGACTGCGTCCCCCGTGACTCCGTCCCCCGTGACTGTGTCCCCCGTCCTCCGTGACTGTGTCCCCCGTCCTCCGTGACTGTGTCCCCCGTCCTCCGTGACTGTGTCCCCCGTCCTCCGTGACTGTGTCCCCCGTCCTCCGTGACTGTGTCCCCCGTCCTCCGTGACTGTGTCCCCCGTCCTCCGTGACTGTGTCCCCCGTCCTCCGTGACTGTGTCCCCCGTCCTTCGTGACAGTGTCCCCCGTCCTTCGTGACAGTGTCCCCCGTCCTTCGTGACAGTGTCCCCCGTGACTGCGTCCCCCGTCCTCCGTGACTGTGTCCCCCGTCCTCCGTGACTGTGTCCCCCGTCCTCCGTGACTGTGTCCCCCGTCCTCCGTGACTGTGTCCCCCGTCCTCCGTGACAGTGTCCCCCGTCCTTCGTGACAGTGTCCCCCGTGACTGCGTCCCCCGTCCCCCGTGACTGTGTCCCCCGTCCTCCGTGACTGTGTCCTCCGTGACTGTGTCGCCCGTGACTGCGTCGCCCGTGACTGCGTCGCCCGTGACTGCGTCGCCCGTGACTGCGTCGCCCGTGACTGCGTCCCCCGTGACTGCGTCCCCCGTGACTGCGTCCCCCGTGACCCCGTCCTCCGTCCCCCATCCCCCGTCCCTCGTGACTCTGTCCCCCGTGACTCTGTCCCCCGTGACTCTGTCCCCCGTGACTCTGTCCCCCGTGACTCTGCCCCCCGTGACTCTGTCCCCCGTGACTCTGTCCCCCGTGACTCTGTCCCCCGTGACTCTGTCCCCCGTGACTGCGTCCCCCGTGACTGCGTCCCCCGTGACTGCGTCCCCCGTGACTGCGTCCCCCGTGACTGCGTCCCCCGTGACTGCGTCCCCCGTGACTGCGTCCCCCGTGACTCCGTCCCCCGTGACTGTGTCCCCCGTCCTCCGTGACTGTGTCCCCCGTCCTCCGTGACTGTGTCCCCCGTCCTCCGTGACTGTGTCCCCCGTCCTCCGTGACTATGTCCCCCGTCCTCCGTGACTGTGTCCCCCGTCCTCCGTGACTGTGTCCCCCGTCCTCCGTGACTGTGTCCCCCGTCCTTCGTGACAGTGTCCCCCGTCCTTCGTGACAGTGTCCCCCGTCCTTCGTGACAGTGTCCCCCGTCCTTCGTGACAGTGTCCCCCGTGACTGCGTCCCCCGTCCCCCGTGACTGCGTCCCCCGTCCTCCGTGACTGTGTCCCCCGTCCTCCGTGACTGTGTCCCCCGTCCTTCGTGACTGTGTCCCCCGTCCTCCGTGACAGTGTCCCCCGTCCTCCGTGACTGTGTCCCCCGTCCTCCGTGACTGTGTCCCCCGTCCTCCGTGACTGTGTCCCCCGTCCTCCGTGACTGTGTCCCCCGTCCTCCGTGACTCTGTCCCCCGTCCTCCGTGACTCTGTCCCCCGTCCTCCGTGACTCTGTCCCCCGTCCTCCGTGACTCTGTCCCCCGTCCTCCGTGACTCTGTCCCCGTCCTCCGTGACTCTGTCCCCGTCCCCAGTGACTCTGTCCCCGTCCCCAGTGACCGTGTGTCCCGTCCCCCGTGACCGTGTGTACCCCGTCCTCCGTGACTGCGTCCCCCGTGACTGCATCCCCGTCCCCCGTGACAGCGTTCTACGTCCCCCGTGACAGCGTCCCCCGTGACAGCGTCCCCCGTGACTGCGTCCCCCGTGACTGCGTCCCCCGTCCCCCGTGACTGCGTCCCCCGTGACTCCGTCCCCCGTGACTGCGTCCCCCGTCCCCCGTGACTGCGTCCCCCGTCCCCCGTGACTGCGTCCCCCGTCCCCCGTGACTGCGTCCCCCGTCCCCCGTGACTGCGTCCCCCGTCCCCCGTGACTGCGTCCCCCGTGACTGCGTCGCCCGTGACTGCGTCGCCCGTGACTGCGTCGCCCGTTACTGCGTCGCCCGTGACTGCGTCCCCCGTGACTGCGTCCCCCGTGACCCCGTCCTCCGTCCCCCGTCCCCGTCCCTCGTGACTCTGTCCCCCGTGACTCTGTCCCCCGTGACTCTGCCCCCCGTGACTCTGTCCCCCGTGACTCTGCCCCCCGTGACTCTGTCCCCCGTGACTCTGTCCCCCGTGACTCTGTCCCCCGTGACTCTGTCCCCCGTGACTCTGTCCCCCGTGACTGCGTCCCCCGTGACTGCGTCCCCCGTGACTCCGTCCCCCGTGACTGCGTCCCCCGTGACTGCGTCCCCCGTGACTCCGTCCCCCGTGACTGCGTCCCCCGTGACTGCGTCCCCCGTCCCCCGTGACTGCGTCCCCGTCCCCCGTGACTGCGTCCCCCGTCCCCCGTGACTGCGTCCCCCGTCCCCCGTGACTGCGTCCCCCGTCCCCCGTGACTGCGTCCCCCGTCCCCCGTGACTGCGTCCCCCGTCCCCCGTGACTGCGTCCCCCGTCCCCCGTGACTGCGTCCCCCGTCCCCCGTGACTGCGTCCCCCGTCCCCCGTGACTGCGTCCCCCGTCCCCCGTGACTGCGTCCCCCGTCCCCCGTGACTGCGTCCCCCGTGACCCCGTCCTCCGTGACTCTGTCCCCCGTGACTCTGTCCCCCGTGACTCTGTCCCCCGTGACTCCGGCCCCCGTCCCTCGTGACTCCGGTCACTCGTGACTCCGGTCCCCCGTGACTCTGTCCCCCGTGACTCTGTCCCCCGTGACTCTGTCCCCCGTGACTCCGTCCCCCGTCCCCGTGTCTCTGTCCCCCGTCCCCCGTGTCTCTGTCCCCCGTGTCTCTGTCCCCCGTGTCTCTGTCCCCCGTGTCTCTGTCCCCCGTGTCTCTGTCCCCCGTGTCTCTGTCCCCCGTGTCTCTGTCCCCCGTGTCTCTGTCCCCCGTGTCTCTGTCCCCCGTGATTCTGTCCCCCGTCGACCGTGACTCTGTCCCCCGTCCCCCGTGACTGTGTCCCCCGTGACTGTGTCCCCCGTCCCCCGTGACTGTGTCCCCCGTCCCCCGTGACTGTGTCCCCCGTCCCCCGTGACTGTGTCCCCCGTCCCCCGTGACTGTGTCCCCCGTCCCCCGTGACTGCGTCCCCCGTGACCCCCTCCTCCGTCCCCCGTCCCCCGTCCCTCGTGACTCTGTCCCCCGTGACTCTGTCCCCCGTGACTCTGTCCCCCGTGACTCTGTCCCCCGTGACTCTGTCCCCCGTGACTCTGTCCCCCGTGACTCTGTCCCCCGTGACTCTGTCCCCCGTGACTCCGGCCCCCGTCCCCCGTGACTCCGGTCCCCCGTGACTCCTGTCCCCCGTGACTCCTGTCCCCCGTGACTCTGTCCCCCGTGACTCTGTCCCCCGTGACTCCGTCCCCCGTCCCCGTGTCTCTGTCCCCCGTCCCCCGTGTCTCTGTCCCCCGTCCCCCGTGTCTCTGTCCCCCGTGTCTCTGTCCCCCGTGTCTCTGTCCCCCGTGTCTCTGTCCCCCGTGTCTCTGTCCCCCGTGTCTCTGTCCCCCGTGTCTCTGTCCCCCGTGTCTCTGTCCCCCGTGTCTCTGTCCCCCGTGTCTCTGTCCCCCGTGTCTCTGTCCCCCGTGTCTCTGTCCCCCGTGTCTCTGTCCCCCGTGTCTCTGTCCCCCGTGTCTCTGTCCCCCGTGTCTCTGTCCCCCGTGTCTCTGTCCCCCGTGTCTCTGTCCCCCGTGTCTCTGTCCCCCGTGTCTCTGTCCCCCGTGTCTCTGTCCCCCGTGTCTCTGTCCCCCGTGTCTCCTTCCCCCGTGACTCCTTCCCCCGTGACTCCTTCCCCCGTGACTCCTTCCCCCGTGACTCCTTCCCCCGTGACTCCTTCCCCCGTGACTCCTTCCCCCGTGACTCCTTCCCCCGTGACTCCGTCCCCCGTGACTCCGTCCCCCGTGACTCCGTCCCCCGTGACTCCGTCCCCCGTGACTCCGTCCCCCGTGACTCCGTCCCCCGTGACTCCGTCCTCCGTCCCCCTGACTCTGTCCCCCGTCCCCCGTGATTCTGTCCCCCGTCGACCGTGACTCTGTCCCCCGTCCCCCGTGACTGTGTCCCCCGTGACTGTGTCCCCCGTCCCCCGTGACTGTGTCCCCCGTCCCCCGTGACTGTGTCCCCCGTCCCCCGTGACTGTGTCCCCCGTCCCCCGTGACTGTGTCCCCCGTCCCCCGTGACTGTGTCCCCCGTCCCCCGTGACTGTGTCCCCCGTCCCCCGTGACTGTGTCCCCCGTCCCCAGTGACTGTGTCCCCCGTCCCCAGTGACTGTGTCCCCCGTCCCCAGTGACTGTGTCCCCCGTCCCCAGTGACTGTGTCCCCCGTCCCCAGTGACTGTGTCCCCCGTCCCCAGTGACTGTGTCCCCCGTCCCCAGTGACTGTGTCCCCCGTCCCCAGTGACTGTGTCCCCCGTCACCTGTGACTGTGTCCCCCGTGACTGTGTCCCCCGTCCCCCGTCGCCTGTGACTGTGTCCCCCGTCCCCCGTCGCCCGTGACTGTGTCCCCCGTCCCCCGGGACTGTGTCCCCCGTCCCCCGGGACTGTGTCCCCCGTCCCCCGGGACTGTGTCCCCCGTCCCCCGGGACTGTGTCCCCCGTCCCCCGGGACTGTGTCCCCCGTCCCCCGGGACTGTGTCCCCCGTCCCCCGGGACTGTGTCCCCCGTCCCCCGGGACTGTGTCCCCCGTCCCCCGGGACTGTGTCCCCCGTCCCCCGGGACTGTGTCCCCCGTCCCCCGGGACTGTGTCCCCCGTCCCCCGGGACTGTGTCCCCCGTCCCCCGGGACTGTGTCCCCCGTCCCCCGGGACTGTGTCCCCCGTCCCCCGGGACTGTGTCCCCCGTCCCCCGGGACTGTGTCCCCCGTCCCCCGGGACTGTGTCCCCCGTCCCCCGGGACTGTGTCCCCCGTCCCCCGTGACTGTGTCCCCCGTCCCCCGTGACTGTGTCCCCCGTCCCCCGTGACTGTGTCCCCCGTCCCCAGTGACTGTGTCCCCCGTGACTGTGTCCCCCGTCCCCCGTCGCCTGTGACTGTGTCCCCCGTCCCCCGTCGCCCGTGACTGTGTCCCCCGTCCCCCGGGACTGTGTCCCCCGTCCCCCGGGACTGTGTCCCCCGTCCCCCGGGACTGTGTCCCCCGTCCCCCGGGACTGTGTCCCCCGTCCCCCGGGACTGTGTCCCCCGTCCCCCGGGACTGTGTCCCCCGTCCCCCGGGACTGTGTCCCCCGTCCCCCGGGACTGTGTCCCCCGTCCCCCGGGACTGTGTCCCCCGTCCCCCGGGACTGTGTCCCCCGTCCCCCGGGACTGTGTCCCCCGTCCCCCGGGACTGTGTCCCCCGTCCCCCGGGACTGTGTCCCCCGTCCCCCGGGACTGTGTCCCCCGTCCCCCGGGACTGTGTCCCCCGTCCCCCGGGACTGTGTCCCCCGTCCCCCGGGACTGTGTCCCCCGTCCCCCGTGACTGTGTCCCCCGTCCCCCGTGACTGTGTCCCCCGTCCCCCGTGACTGTGTCCCCCGTCCCCCGTGACTGTGTCCCCCGTCCCCCGTGACTGTGTCCCCCGTCCCCCGTGACTGTGTCCCCCGTCCCCCGTGACTGTGTCCCCCGTCCCCCGTGACTGTGTCCCCCGTCCCCCGTGACTGTGTCCCCCGTCCCTCGTGACTGTGTCCCCCGTCCTCCGTGACTGTGTCCCCCGTCCTCCGTGACTGTGTCCCCCGTCCTCCGTGACAGTGTCCCCCGTCCTCCGTGACTCTGTCCCCCGTCCTCCGTGACTCTGTCCCCCGTCCTCCGTGACTCTGTCCCCCGTCCTCCGTGACTCTGTCCCCCGTCCTCCGTGACTCTGTCCCCCGTCCTCCGTGACTCTGTCCCCCGTCCCCAGTGACTGTGTCCCCCGTCCTCCGTGACTGTGTCCCCCGTCCTCCGTGACTGTGTCCCCCGTCCTCCGTGACTGCGTCCCCCGTGACTGCGTCCCCCGTCCCCCGTGACTGCGTCCCCCGTGACTGCGTCCCCCGTGACTGCGTCCCCCGTCCCCCGTGACTGCGTCCCCCGTCCCCCGTGACTGCGTCCCCCGTCCCCCGTGACTGCGTCCCCCGTCCCCCGTGACTGCGTCCCCCGTCCCCCGTGACTGCGTCCCCCGTCCCCCGTGACTGCGTCCCCCGTCCCCCGTGACTGCGTCCCCCGTGACTGCGTCCCCCGTGACTGCGTCCCCCGTGACTGCGTCGCCCGTGACTGCGTCGCCCGTGACTGCGTCGCCCGTGACTGCGTCGCCCGTGACTGCGTCGCCCGTGACTGCGTCGCCCGTGACTGCGTCGCCCGTGACTGCGTCCCCCGTGACCCTGTCCTCCGTCCCCCGTCCCCCGTCCCTCGTGACTCTGTCCCCCGTGACTCTGTCCCCCGTGACTCTGCCCCCCGTGACTCTGTCCCCCGTGACTCTGTCCCCGTGACTGCGTCCCCCGTGACTGCGTCCCCCGTGACTGCGTCCCCCGTGACTGCGTCCCCCGTGACTGCGTCCCCCGTGACTGCGTCCCCCGTGACTGCGTCCCCCGTGACTCCGTCCCCCGTGACTGTGTCCCCCGTCCTCCGTGACTGTGTCCCCCGTCCTCCGTGACTGTGTCCCCCGTCCTCCGTGACTGTGTCCCCCGTCCTCCGTGACTGTGTCCCCCGTCCTCCGTGACTGTGTCCCCCGTCCTCCGTGACTGTGTCCCCCGTCCTCCGTGACTGTGTCCCCCGTCCTTCGTGACAGTGTCCCCCGTCCTTCGTGACAGTGTCCCCCGTGACTGCGTCCCCCGTCCCCCGTGACTGCGTCCCCCGTCCTCCGTGACTGTGTCCCCCGTCCTCCGTGACTGTGTCCCCCGTCCTCCGTGACTGTGTCCCCCGTCCTCCGTGACTGTGTCCCCCGTCCTCCGTGACAGTGTCCCCCGTCCTCCGTGACAGTGTCCCCCGTCCTCCGTGACAGTGTCCCCCGTCCTCCGTGACTGTGTCCCCCGTCCTCCGTGACTGTGTCCCCCGTCCTCCGTGACTGTGTCCCCCGTCCTCCGTGACTCTGTCCCCGTCCTCCGTGACTCTGTCCCCCGTCCTCCGTGACTCTGTCCCCCGTCCTCCGTGACTCTGTCCCCCGTCCTCCGTGACTCTGTCCCCCGTCCTCCGTGACTCTGTCCCCCGTCCTCCGTGACTCTGTCCCCGTCCCCAGTGACTCTGTCCCCGTCCCCAGTGACCGTGTGTCCCGTCCCCCGTGACCGTGTGTACCCCGTCCTCCGTGACTGCGTCCCCCGTGACTGCATCCCCGTCCCCCGTGACAGCGTTCTACGTCCCCCGTGACAGCGTCCCCGTGACAGCGTCCCCCGTGACTGCGTCCCCCGTGACTGCGTCCCCCGTGACTGCGTCCCCCGTGACTGCGTCCCCCGTGACTGCGTCCCCCGTCCCCCGTGACTGCGTCCCCCGTGACTCCGTCCCCCGTGACTGCGTCCCCCGTCCCCCGTGACTGCGTCCCCCGTCCCCCGTGACTGCGTCCCCCGTCCCCCGTGACTGCGTCCCCCGTCCCCCGTGACTGCGTCCCCCGTCCCCCGTGACTGCGTCCCCCGTCCCCCGTGACTGCGTCGCCCGTGACTGCGTCGCCCGTGACTGCGTCGCCCGTGACTGCGTCGCCCGTGACTGCGTCGCCCGTGACTGCGTCGCCCGTGACTGCGTCGCCCGTGACTGCGTCGCCCGTGACTGCGTCGCCCGTGACTGCGTCCCCCGTGACCCCGTCCTCCGTCCCCCGTCCCCGTCCCTCGTGACTCTGTCCCCCGTGACTCTGTCCCCCGTGACTCTGCCCCCCGTGACTCTGCCCCCCGTGACTCTGCCCCCCGTGACTCTGTCCCCCGTGACTCTGTCCCCCGTGACTCTGTCCCCCGTGACTCTGTCCCCCGTGACTCTGTCCCCCGTGACTGCGTCCCCCGTGACTGCGTCCCCCGTGACTGCGTCCCCCGTGACTGCGTCCCCCGTGACTGCGTCCCCCGTGACTGCGTCCCCCGTGACTGCGTCCCCCGTGACTGCGTCCCCCGTGACTGCGTCCCCCGTGACTCCGTCCCCCGTGACTCCGTCCCCCGTGACTGCGTCCCCCGTCCCCCGTGACTGCGTCCCCCGTCCCCCGTGACTGCGTCCCCGTCCCCCGTGACTGCGTCCCCCGTCCCCCGTGACTGCGTCCCCCGTGACTGCGTCCCCCGTGACTGCGTCCCCCGTGATGCGTCCCCCGTGACTGCGTCCCCCGTGACTGCGTCCCCCGTGACTGCGTCCCCCGTGACTGCGTCCCCCGTGACTGCGTCCCCCTTGACTGCGTCCCCCTTGACTGCGTCCCCCGTGACTGCGTCCCCCGTGACTGCGTCCCCCGTGACTGCGTCCCCCGTGACTGCGTCCCCCGTGACTGCGTCCCCCGTGACTGCGTCCCCCGTGACTGCGTCCCCCGTGACTGCGTCCCCCGTGACTGCGTCCCCCGTGACTGCGTCCCCCGTGACTGCGTCCCCCGTGACTGCGTCCCCCGTGACTGCGTCCCCCGTGACTGCGTCCCCCGTGACTCCGTCCCCCGTGACTCCGTCCCCCGTGACTCCGTCCCCCGTGACTCTCCCCCGTGACTCTGTCCCCCGTGACTCTGTCCCCCGTGACTCTGTCCCCCGTGACTCTGTCCCCCGTGACTCTGTCCCCCGTGACTCTGTCCCCCGTGACTCTGTCCCCCGTGACTCTGTCCCCCGTGACTCTGTCCCCCGTGACTCTGTCCCCCGTGACTCTGTCCCCCGTGACTCCGTCCCCCGCCCCCCGTGACACTGTCCCCCGTGACTCTGTCCCCCGTGACTCTGTCCCCCGTGACTCTGTCCCCCGTGACTCTGTCCCCCGTGACTCTGTCCCCCGTGACTCTGTCCCCCGCGACTCTGTCCCCCGCGACTCTGTCCCCCGCGACTCTGTCCCCCGCGACTCTGTCCCCCGCGACTCTGTCCCCCGCGACTCTGTCCCCCGCGACTCTGTCCCCCGCGACTCTGTCCCCCGCGACTCTGTCCCCCGCGACTCTGTCCCCCGCGACTCTGTCCCCCGCGACTCTGTCCCCCGCGACTCCGTCCCCTGTGACTCCGTCCCCCGTGACTCCGTCCCCCGTGACTCCGTCCCCCGTGACTCCGTCCCCCGTGACTCCGTCCCCCGTGACTCCGTCCCCCGTCCCTCGTGACTCCGTCCCCCGTGACTCCGTCCGCGTCCCCCGTGTCTCTGTCCGCCGTGTCTCTGTCCCCCGTGTCTCCGTCCCCCGTGTCTCCGTCCCCCGTGACTCCGTCCCCCGTGACTCCGTCCCCCGTGACTCTGTCCCCCGTGACTCCGTCCCCCGTGACTCCGTCCCCCGTGACTCCGTCCTCCGTCCCCCTGACTCTGTCCCCCGTCCTCCGTGACTGTGTCCCCCGTCCTCCGTGACTGTGTCCCCCGTCCTCCGTGACTGTGTCCCCCGTCCTCCGTGACTGTGTCCCCCGTCCTCCGTGACTGTGTCGCCCGTCCTCCGTGACTGTGTCCCCCGTCCTCCGTGACTGTGTCCCCCGTCCTCCGTGACTGTGTCCCCCGTCCTCCGTGACTGTGTCCCCCGTCCTCCGTGACTGTGTCCCCCGTCCTCCGTGACTGTGTCCCCCGTCCTCCGTGACTGTGTCCCCCGTCCTCCGTGACTGTGTCCCCCGTCCCCCGTGACTGTGTCCCCCGTCCCCAGTGACTGTGTCCCCCGTCCCCAGTGACTGTGTCCCCCGTCCCCTGTGACTGTGTCCCCCGTGACTGTGTCCCCCATCCCCCGTCCACTGTGACTGTGTCCCCCGTCCCCCTTGACTGTGTCCCCCGTCCCCCTTGACTGTGTCCCCCGTCCCCCTTGACTGTGTCCCCCGTCCCCCTTGACTGTGTCCCCCGTCCCCCTTGACTGTGTCCCCCGTCCCCCTTGACTGTGTCCCCCGTCCCCCGTGACTGTGTCCCCCGTCCCCCGTGACTGTGTCCCCCGTCCCCCGTGACTGTGTCCCCCGTGACTGTGTCCCCTGTCCCCCGTGACTGTGTCCCCCGTCCCCCGTGACTGTGTCCCCCGTCCCCCGTGACTGTGTCCCCCGTCCCCCGAGACTGTGTCCCCCGTCCCCCGTGACTGTGTCCCCCGTCCCCCGTGACTGTGTCCCCCGTCCCCCGTGACTGTGTCCCCCGTCCCCCGTGACTGTGTCCCCCGTCCCCCGTGACTGTGTCCCCCGTCCCCCGTGACTGTGTCCCCCGTCCCCCGTGACCGTGTGTCCCGTCCCCCGTGACCGTGTGTCCCGTCCCCCGTGACCGTGTGTCCCGTCCCCCGTGACCGTGTGTCCCGTCCCCCGTGACCGTGTGTCCCGTCCCCCGTGACCGTGTGTCCCGTCCCCCGTGACCGTGTGTCCCGTCCCCCGTGACCGTGTGTCCCGTCCCCCGTGACCGTGTGTCCCGTCCCCCGTGACCGTGTGTCCCGTCCCCCGTGACCGTGTGTCCCGTCCCCCGTGACCGTGTGTCCCGTCCCCAGTGACCGTGTGTCCCGTCCCCAGTGACCGTGTGTCCCGTCTCCAGTGACCGTGTGTCCCGTTCCCAGTGACCGTGTGTCCCCAGTGACCGTGTGTCCCCAGTGACCGTGTGTCCCCAGTGACCGTGTGTCCCCCGTGACTGTGTCCCCCGTGACTGTGTCCCCCGTGACTGTGTCCCCCGTGACTGTGTCCCCCGTGACTGTGTCCCCCGTGACTGTGTCCCCCGTGACTGTGTCCCCCGTGACTGTGTCCCCCGTGACTGTGTCCCCCGTGACTGCGTCCCCCGTGACTGCGTCCCCCGTGACTGCGTCCCCCGTGACTGCGTCCCCGTCCCCCGTGACTGCGTCCCCGTCCCCCGTGACTGCGTCCCCGTCCCCCGTGACTGCGTCCCCGTCCCCCGTGACTGCGTCCCCGTCCCCCGTGACTGCGTCCCCGTCCCCCGTGACTGCGTCCCCGTCCCCCGTGACTCCGTCCCCCGTGACTCTGTCCCCCGTGACTCCGTCCCCCGTCCCCCGTGACTCTTTTCCCCGTGACTCTTTTCCCCGTGACTCTTTTCCCCGTGACTCTTTTCCCCGTGACTCTTTTCCCCGTGACTCTTTTCCCCGTGACTCTTTTCCCCGTGACTCTGTCCCCCGTGACTCTGTCCCCCGTGACTCTGTCCCCCGTGACTCTGTCCCCCGTGACTCTGTCCCCCGTGACTCCGTCCCCCGCCCCCCGTGACTCCGTCCCCCGCCCCCCGTGACTCTGTCCCCCGTGACTCTGTCCCCCGTGACTCTGTCCCCCGTGACTCTGTCCCCCGTGACGCTGTCCCCCGTGACGCTGTCCCCCGTGACGCTGTCCCCCGTGACGCTGTCCCCCGTGACGCTGTCCCCCGTGACGCTGTCCCCCGTGACTCTGTCCCCCGTGACTCTGTCCCCCGTGACTCTGTCCCCCGTGACTCCGTCCCCCGTGACTCCGTCCCCCGTGACTCCGTCCCCCGTGACTCCGTCCCCCGTGACTCCGTCCCCCGTCCCTCGTGACTCCGTCCCCCGTGACTCCGTCCCCCGTCCCTCGTGACTCCGTCCCCCGTGACTCCGTCCGCGTCCGCCGTGTCTCTGTCCGCCGTGTCTCTGTCCGCCGTGTCTCTGTCCCCCGTGTCTCTGTCCCCCGTGTCTCTGTCCCCCGTGTCTCTGTCCCCCGTGTCTCTGTCCCCCGTGTCTCCGTCCCCCGTGTCTCCGTCCCCCGTGACTCCGTCCCCCGTGACTCCGTCCCCCGTGACTCCGTCCTCCGTCCCCCTGACTCTGTCCCCCGTCCTCCGTGACTGTGTCCCCCGTCCTCCGTGACTGTGTCCCCCGTCCTCCGTGACTGTGTCCCCCGTCCTCCGTGACTGTGTCCCCCGTCCTCCGTGACTGTGTCCCCCGTCCTCCGTGACTGTGTCCCCCGTCCTCCGTGACTGTGTCCCCCGTCCCCAGTGACTGTGTCCCCCGTCCCCAGTGACTGTGTCCCCCGTCCCCAGTGACTGTGTCCCCCGTCCCCAGTGACTGTGTCCCCCGTCCCCTGTGACTGTGTCCCCCGTGACTGTGTCCCCCATCCCCCGTCCACTGTGACTGTGTCCCCCGTCCCCCTTGACTGTGTCCCCCGTCCCCCTTGACTGTGTCCCCCGTCCCCCTTGACTGTGTCCCCCGTCCCCCTTGACTGTGTCCCCCGTCCCCCGTGACTGTGTCCCCCGTCCCCCGTCCCCCGTGACTGCGTCCCCGTCCCCCGTGACTGCGTCCCCGTCCCCCGTGACTGCGTCCCCGTCCCCCGTGACTGCGTCCCCGTCCCCCGTGACTGCGTCCCCCGTGACTGCGTCCCCGTCCCCCGTGACTGCGTCCCCGTCCCCCGTGACTGCGTCCCCGTCCCCCGTGACTGCGTCCCCGTCCCCAGTGACTGTGACCCCGTCCCCAGTGACTGTGACCCCGTCCCCCGTGACTGTGACTCCGTCCCCCGTGACTGTGACTCCGTCCCCAGTGACTGTGACCCCGTCCCCAGTGACTGTGACCCCGTCCCCAGTGACTGTGTCCCCCGTCCCCAGTGACTGTGTCCCCCGTCCCCAGTGACTGTGTCCCCCGTCCCCAGTGACTGTGTCCCCCGTCCCCAGTGACTGTGTCCCCCGTCCCCAGTGACTGTGTCCCCCGTCCCCAGTGACTGTGTCCCCCGTCCCCAGTGACTGTGTCCCCCGTCCCCAGTGACTGTGTCCCCCGTCCCCAGTGACTGTGTCCCCCGTCCCCAGTGACTGTGTCCCCCGTCCCCAGTGACTGTGTCCCCCGTCCCCAGTGACTGTGTCCCCGTCCTCAGTGACTGTGTCCCCCGTCCCCCGTGACTGTGTCCCCCTTTCCCCGTGACTGTGTCCCCCTTTCCCCGTGACTGTGTCCCCCTTTCCCCGTGACTGTGTCCCCCTTTCCCCGTGACTGTGTCCCCCTTTCCCCGTGACTGTGTCCCCCGTCCCCCGTGACTGTGTCCCCCGTCCCCCGTGTCTGTGTCCCCCGTGACTGTGTCCCCCGTCCCCCGTGACTGTGTCCCCCGTCCCCCGTGACTGTGTGTCCCGTCCCCCGTGACTGTGTGTCCCGTCCCCCGTGACTGTGTGTCCCGTCCCCCGTGACTGTGTGTCCCGTCCCCCGTGACCGTGTGTCCCGTCCCCAGTGACCGTGTGTCCCGTCCCCCGTGACCGTGTGTCCCGTCCCCCGTGACCGTGTCCCCCGTCCCCCGTGACCGTGTCCCCCGTCCCCCGTGACCGTGTCCCCCGTCCCCCGTGACCGTGTCCCCCGTCCCCCGTGACCGTGTCCCCCGTGACCGTGTCCCCCGTGACCGTGTCCCCCGTGACCGTGTCCCCCGTGACCGTGTCCCCCGTCCCCCGTGACTGTGTCCCCCGTGACCGTGTCCCCCGTCCCCCGTGACTGTGTCCCCCGTCCCCCGTGACTGTGTCCCCCGTCCCCCGTGACTGTGTCCCCCGTCCCCCGTGACTGTGTCCCCCGTCCCCCGTGACTGTTTCCCCCGTCCCCCGTGACTGTGTCCCCCGTCCCCCGTGACTGTGTCCCCCGTCCCCCGTGACTGTGTCCCCCGTCCCCCGTGACTGTGTCCCCCGTCCTCCGTGACTGCGTCCCCCGTGACTGCGTCCCCCGTGACTGCGTCCCCCGTGACTGCGTCCCCCGTGACTGCGTCCCCCGTGACTGCGTCCCCCGTGACTGCGTCCCCCGTGACTGCGTCCCCCGTGACTGCGTCCCCCGTGACTGCGTCCCCCGTGACTCCGTCCCCCGTGACTCCGTCCCCCGTGACTCTGTCCCCGTGACTCCGTCCCCCGCCCCCCGTGACTCTGTCCCCCGTGACTCTGTCCCCCGTGACTCTGTCCCCCGTGACTCTGTCCCCCGTGACTCTGTCCCCCGTGACTCCGTCCCCCGTGACTCCGTCCCCCGTGACTCCGTCCCCCGTGACTCCGTCCCCCGTGACTCCGTCCCCCGTCCCTCGTGACTCCGTCCCCCGTGACTCCGTCCGCGTCCCCCGTGTCTCTGTCCGCCGTGTCTCTGTCCCCCGTGTCTCCGTCCCCCGTGTCTCCGTCCCCCGTGACTCCGTCCCCCGTGACTCCGTCCCCCGTGACTCCGTCCCCCGTGACTCCGTCCTCCGTCCCCCTGACTCTGTCCCCCGTCCTCCGTGACTGTGTCCCCCGTCCTCCGTGACTGTGTCCCCCGTCCTCCGTGACTGTGTCGCCCGTCCTCCGTGACTGTGTCCCCCGTCCTCCGTGACTGTGTCCCCCGTCCTCCGTGACTGTGTCCCCCGTCCTCCGTGACTGTGTCCCCCGTCCTCCGTGACTGTGTCCCCCGTCCCCCGTGACTGTGTCCCCCGTCCCCCGTGACTGTGTCCCCCGTCCCCCGTGACTGTGTCCCCCGTCCCCCGTGACTGTGTCCCCCGTCCCCAGTGACTGTGTCCCCCGTGACTGTGTCCCCCGTGACTGTGTCCCCCATCCCCCGTCCACTGTGACTGTGTCCCCCGTCCCCCTTGACTGTGTCCCCCGTCCCCCTTGACTGTGTCCCCCGTCCCCCGTGATTCTGTCCCCCGTCGACCGTGATTCTGTCCCCCGTCCCCCGTGACTGTGTCCCCCGTGACTGTGTCCCCCGTCCCCCGTGACTGTGTCCCCCGTCCCCCTTGACTGTGTCCCCCGTCCCCCGTGACTGTGTCCCCCGTCCCCCGTGACATGTCCCCCGTCCCCCGTGACTGTGTCCCCCGTCCCCCGTGACTGTGTCCCCCGTCCCCCGTGACTGTGTCCCCCGTCCCCCGTGACTGTGTCCCCCGTCCCCCGTGACTGTGTCCCCCGTCCCCCGTGACTGTGTCCCCCGTCCCCCGTGACTGTGTCCCCCGTCCCCCGTGACTGTGTCCCCCGTCCCCAGTGACTGTGTCCCCCGTCCCCAGTGACTGAGTCCCCCGTGACTGTGTCCCCCATCCCCCGTCGCCTGTGACTGTGTCCCCCGTCCTCCGTGACTGTGTCCCCCGTCCTCCGTGACTGTGTCCCCCGTCCTCCGTGACTGTGTCCCCCGTCCTCCGTGACTGTGTCCCCCGTCCTCCGTGACTGTGTCCCCCGTCCTCCGTGACTGTGTCCCCCGTCCTCCGTGACTGTGTCCCCCGTCCTCCGTGACTGTGTCCCCCGTCCTCCGTGACTGTGTCCCCCGTCCTCCGTGACTGTGTCCCCCGTCCTCCGTGACTGTGTTCCCCGTCCTCCGTGACTGTGTCCCCCGTCCTCCGTGACTGTGTCCCCCGTCCTCCGTGACTGTGTCCCCCGTCCTCCGTGACTGTGTCCCCCGTCCTCCGTGACTGTGTCCCCCGTCCTCCGTGACTGTGTCCCCCGTCCTCCGTGACTGTGTCCCCCGTCCTCCGTGACT
This sequence comes from Scyliorhinus torazame, assembly GCF_047496885.1. Lineage (NCBI taxonomy): Eukaryota > Metazoa > Chordata > Chondrichthyes > Carcharhiniformes > Scyliorhinidae > Scyliorhinus > Scyliorhinus torazame. Next base: position 213,139,987 of record NC_092720.1, on the reverse strand, counting down.
GTGTCCCCCGTCCTCCGTGACTGTGTCCCCCGTCCTCCGTGACTGTGTCCCCCGTCCTCCGTGACTGTGTCCCCCGTCCTCCGTGACTGTGTCCCCGTCCTACGTGACTGTGTCCCCCGTCCTCCGTGACTGTGTCCCCCGTCCTCCGTGACTGTGTCCCCCGTCCTCCGTGACTGTGTCCCCCGTCCTCCGTGACAGTGTCCCCCGTCCTCCGTGACAGTGTCCCCCGTCCTCCGTGACAGTGTCCCCCGTCCTTCGTGACAGTGTCCCCCGTCCTTCGTGACTGTGTCCCCCGTCCTCCGTGACTGTGTCCCCCGTCCTCCGTGACTGTGTCCCCCGTCCTCCGTGACTGTGTCCCCCGTCCTTCGTGACAGTGTCCCCCGTCCTTCGTGACTCTGTCCCCCGTCCTCCGTGACTGTGTCCCCCGTCCTCCGTGACTGTGTCCCCCGTCCTCCGTGACTGTGTCCCCCGTCCTCCGTGACTCTGTCCCCCGTCCTCCGTGACTCTGTCCCCCGTCCTCCGTGACTCTGTCCCCCGTCCTCCGTGACTCTGTCCCCCGTCCTCCGTGACTCTGTCCCCCGTCCTCCGTGACTCTGTCCCCCGTCCTCCGTGACTCTGTCCCCCGTCCTCCGTGACTCTGTCCCCGTCCTCCGTGACTCTGTCCCCGTCCTCCGTGACTCTGTCCCCGTCCTCCGTGACTCTGTCCCCGTCCCCAGTGACTCTGTCCCCGTCCCCAGTGACTCTGTCCCCGTCCCCAGTGACCGTGTGTCCCGTCCCCCGTGACCGTGTGTACCCCGTCCTCCGTGACTGCGTCCCCCGTCCCCCGTGACTGTGTCCCCCGTCCCCCGTGACTGCGTCCCCCGTGACTGCGTCCCCCGTGACTGCGTCCCCCGTGACTGCGTCCCCCGTGACTGCGTCCCCCGTGACTGCGTCCCCCGTGACTGCGTCCCCCGTGACTCCGTCCCCCGTGACTCCGTCCCCCGTGACTCCGTCCCCCGCCCCCCGTGACTCTGTCCCCCGTGACTCTGTCCCCCGTGACTCTGTCCCCCGTGACTCTGTCCCCCGTGACTCTGTCCCCCGTGACTCTGTCCCCCGTGACTCTGTCCCCCGTGACTCTCCCCGTGACTCCGTCCCCCGCCCCCCGTGACTCTGTCCCCCGTGACTCTGTCCCCCGTGACTCTGTCCCTCGTGACTCTGTCCCCCGTGACTCTGTCCCCCGTGACTCTGTCCCCCGTGACTCTGTCCCCCGTGACTCCGTCCCCCGTGACTCCGTCCCCCGTGACTCCGTCCCCCGTGACTCCGTCCCCCGTGACTCCCGTCCCCCGTGACTCCCGTCCCCCGTGACTCCGTCCCCCGTGACTCCGTCCCCCGTGACTCCGTCCCCCGTGACTCCGTCCCCCGTGACTCCGTCCGCGTCCCCCGTGTCTCTGTCCGCCGTGTCTCTGTCCCCCGTGTCTCCGTCCCCCGTGTCTCCGTCCCCCGTGTCTCCGTCCCCCGTGACTCCGTCCCCCGTGACTCCGTCCCCCGTGACTCCGTCCTCCGTCCCCCTGACTCTGTCCCCCGTCCTCCGTGACTGTGTCCCCCGTCCTCCGTGACTGTGTCCCCCGTCCTCCGTGACTGTGTCCCCCGTCCTCCGTGACTGTGTCCCCCGTCCTCCGTGACTGTGTCCCCCGTCCTCCGTGACTGTGTCCCCCGTCCTCCGTGACTGTGTCCCCCGTCCTCCGTGACTGTGTCCCCCGTCCTCCGTGACTGTGTCCCCCGTCCTCCGTGACTGTGTCCCCCGTCCTCCGTGACTGTGTCCCCCGTCCCCAGTGACTGTGTCCCCCGTCCCCAGTGACTGTGTCCCCCGTCCCCAGTGACTGTGTCCCCCGTCCCCTGTGACTGTGTCCCCCGTGACTGTGTCCCCCATCCCCCGTCCACTGTGACTGTGTCCCCCGTCCCCCTTGACTGTGTCCCCCGTCCCCCTTGACTGTGTCCCCCGTCCCCCTTGACTGTGTCCCCCGTCCCCCTTGACTGTGTCCCCCGTCCCCCGTGACTGTGTCCCCCGTCCCCCGTGACTGTCCCCCGTCCCCCGTGATTCTGTCCCCCGTCGACCGTGATTCTGTCCCCCGTCCCCCGTGACTGTGTCCCCCGTGACTGTGTCCCCCGTCCACCGTGACTGTGTCCCCCGTCCCCCGTGACTGTGTCCCCCGTCCCCCGTGACTGTGTCCCCCGTCCCCCGTGACTGTGTCCCCCGTCCCCGTGACTGTGTCCCCCGTCCCCCGTGACTGTGTCCCCCGTCCCCCGTGACTGTGTCCCCCGTCCCCCGTGACTGTGTCCCCCGTCCCCCGTGACTGTGTCCCCCGTCCCCCGTGACTGTGTCCCCCGTCCCCCGTGACTGTGTCCCCCGTCCCCAGTGACTGTGTCCCCCGTCCCCAGTGACTGTGTCCCCCGTCCCCAGTGACTGAGTCCCCCGTGACTGTGTCCCCCATCCCCCGTCGCCTGTGACTGTGTCCCCCGTCCTCCGTGACTGTGTCCCCCGTCCTCCGTGACTGTGTCCCCCGTCCTCCGTGACTGTGTCCCCCGTCCTCCGTGACTGTGTCCCCCGTCCTCCGTGACTGTGTCCCCCGTCCTCCGTGACTGTGTCCTCCGTCCTCCGTGACTGTGTCCCCCGTCCTCCGTGACTGTGTCCCCCGTCCTCCGTGACTGTGTCCCCCGTCCTCCGTGACTGTGTCCCCCGTCCTCCGTGACTGTGTCCCCCGTCCTCCGTGTCCCCCGTCCTCCGTGCCTGTGTCCCCCGTCCTCCGTGCCTGTGTCCCCCGTCCTCCGTGACTGTGTCCCCCGTCCTCCGTGACAGTGTCCCCCGTCCTTCGTGACTCTGTCCCCCGTCCTCCGTGACTGTGTCCCCCGTCCTCCGTGACTGTGTCCCCCGTCCTCCGTGACTGTGTCCCCCGTCCTCCGTGTCCCCCGTCCTCCGTGCCCGTGTCCCCCGTCCTCCGTGACTGTGTCCCCCGTCCTTCGTGACAGTGTCCCCCGTCCTTCGTGACTCTGTCCCCCGTCCTCCGTGACTGTGTCCCCCGTCCTCCGTGACTGTGTCCCCCGTCCTCCGTGACTCTGTCCCCCGTCCTCCGTGACTCTGTCCCCCGTCCTCCGTGACTCTGTCCCCCGTCCTTCGTGACTCTGTCCCCCGTCCTCCGTGACTCTGTCCCCCGTCCTCCGTGACTCTGTCCTCCGTCCTCCGTGACTCTGTCCCCCGTCCTCCGTGACTCTGTCCCCCGTCCCCAGTGACTGTGTCCCCCGTCCTCCGTGACTGTGTCCTCCGTCCTCCGTGACTGTGTCCCCCGTCCTCCGTGACTGTGTCCCCCGTCCTCCGTGACTGTGTCCCCCGTCCTTCGTGACAGTGTCCCCCGTCCTTCGTGACAGTGTCCCCCGTCCTTCGTGACAGTGTCCCCCGTCCTTCGTGACAGTGTCCCCCGTCCTTCGTGACAGTGTCCCCCGTCCTCCGTGACTGTGTCCCCCGTCCTCCGTGACTGTGTCCCCCGTCCTCCGTGACTCTGTCCCCCGTCCTCCGTGACTCTGTCCCCCGTCCTCCGTGACTCTGTCCCCCGTCCTCCGTGACTCTGTCCCCCGTCCTCCGTGACTCTGTCCCCGTCCCCAGTGACTCTGTCCCCGTCCCCAGTGACTCTGTCCCCGTCCCCAGTGACTGTGTCCCCCGTCCTCCGTGACTGTGTCCCCCGTCCTCCGTGACTGTGTCCCCCGTCCTCCGTGAGCCCGTCCCCAGTGACTGTGTCCCCCGTCCTCCGTGACTGTGTCCCCCGTCCTCCGTGACTGTGTCCCCCGTCCTCCGTGACTGTGTCCCCCGTCCTCCGTGACTGTGTCCCCCGTCCTCCGTGACTGTGTCCCCCGTCCTCCGTGACTGTGTCCCCCGTCCTCCGTGACTGTGTCCCCTGTCCTCCGTGACTGTGTCCCCCGTCCTTCGTGACAGTGTCCCCCGTCCTTCGTGACAGTGTCCCCCGTCCCCCGTGACCGTGTGTACCCCGTCCTCCGTGACTGCGTCCCCCGTGACTGCATCCCCGTCCCCCGTGACTGCATCCCCGTCCCCCGTGACAGCGTTCTACGTCCCCCGTGACAGCGGCCCCCGTGACAGCGGCCCCCGTGACTGCGTCCCCCGTGACTGCGTCCCCCGTGACTGCGTCCCCCGTGACTGCGTCCCCCGTGACTGCGTCCCCCGTCCCCCGTCCCCCGTGACTCCGGCCCCCGTGACTCCGTCCCCCGTGACTGCGTCCCCCGTCCCCCGTGACTGCGTCCCCTGTCCCCGGTGACTGCGTCCCCCGTCCCCCGTGACTGCGTCCCCCGTCCCCCGTGACTGCGTCCCCCGTGACTGCGTCCCCCGTGACCCCGTCCTCCGTCCCCCGTCCCTCGTGACTCTGTCCCCCGTGACTCTGTCCCCCGTGACTCTGTCCCCCGTGACTCTGTCCCCCGTGACTCTGTCCCCCGTGACTCCGGCCCCCGTCCCTCGTGACTCTGTCCCCCGTGTCTCTGTCCCCCGTGCCTCTGTCCCCCGTGCCTCTGTCCCCCGTGCCTCTGTCCCCCGTGTCTCTGTCCCCCGTGTCTCTGTCCCCCGTGTCTCTGTCCCCCGTGTCTCTGTCCCCCGTGTCTCTGTCCCCCGTGTCTCTGTCCCCCGTGTCTCTGTCCCCCGTGACTCCTTCCCCCGTGACTCCTTCCCCCGTGACTCCGTCCCCCGTGACTCCGTCCCCCGTGACTCCGTCCCCCGTGACTCCGTCCCCCGTGACTCCGTCCTCCGTCCCCCTGACTCTGTCCCCCGTCCCCCGTGATTCTGTCCCCCGTCGACCGTGACTCTGTCCCCCGTCCCCCGTGACTGTGTCCCCCGTGACTGTGTCCCCCGTCCCCCGTGACTGTGTCCCCCGTCCCCCGTGACTGTGTCCCCCGTCCCCCGTGACTGTGTCCCCCGTCCCCAGTGACTGTGTCCCCCGTCCCCAGTGACTGTGTCCCCCGTCCCCAGTGACTGTGTCCCCCGTCCCCAGTGACTGTGTCCCCCGTCCCCAGTGACTGTGTCCCCCGTCCCCAGTGACTGTGTCCCCCGTCACCTGTGACTGTGTCCCCCGTCCCCCGTCCCCTGTGACTGTGTCCCCGTCCCCCGTGACTGTGTCCCCCGTCCCCCGTGACTGTGTCCCCCGTCCCCCGTGACTGTGTCCCCCGTCCCCCGTGACTGTGTCCCCCGTCCCCCGGGACTGTGTCCCCCGTCCCCCGGGACTGTGTCCCCCGTCCCCCGGGACTGTGTCCCCCGTCCCCCGGGACTGTGTCCCCCGTCCCCCGGGACTGTGTCCCCCGTCCCCCGGGACTGTGTCCCCCGTCCCCCGGGACTGTGTCCCCCGTCCCCCGGGACTGTGTCCCCCGTCCCCCGGGACTGTGTCCCCCGTCCCCCGGGACTGTGTCCCCCGTCCCCCGGGACTGTGTCCCCCGTCCCCCGGGACTGTGTCCCCCGTCCCCCGGGACTGTGTCCCCCGTCCCCCGGGACTGTGTCCCCCGTCCCCCGGGACTGTGTCCCCCGTCCCCCGGGACTGTGTCCCCCGTCCCCCGGGACTGTGTCCCCCGTCCCCCGGGACTGTGTCCCCCGTCCCCCGGGACTGTGTCCCCCGTCCCCCGGGACTGTGTCCCCCGTCCCCCGGGACTGTGTCCCCCGTCCCCCGGGACTGTGTCCCCCGTCCCCCGGGACTGTGTCCCCCGTCCCCCGGGACTGTGTCCCCCGTCCCCCGGGACTGTGTCCCCCGTCCCCCGGGACTGTGTCCCCCGTCCCCCGGGACTGTGTCCCCCGTCCCCCGGGACTGTGTCCCCCGTCCCCCGGGACTGTGTCCCCCGTCCCCCGGGACTGTGTCCCCCGTCCCCCGGGACTGTGTCCCCCGTCCCCCGGGACTGTGTCCCCCGTCCCCCGGGACTGTGTCCCCCGTCCCCCGGGACTGTGTCCCCCGTCCCCCGGGACTGTGTCCCCCGTCCCCCGGGACTGTGTCCCCCGTCCCCCGGGACTGTGTCCCCCGTCCCCCGGGACTGTGTCCCCCGTCCCCCGGGACTGTGTCCCCCGTCCCCCGGGACTGTGTCCCCCGTCCCCCGGGACTGTGTCCCCCGTCCCCCGGGACTGTGTCCCCCGTCCCCCGGGACTGTGTCCCCCGTCCCCCGGGACTGTGTCCCCCGTCCCCCGGGACTGTGTCCCCCGTCCCCCGGGACTGTGTCCCCCGTCCCCCGGGACTGTGTCCCCCGTCCCCCGGGACTGTGTCCCCCGTCCCCCGGGACTGTGTCCCCCGTCCCCCGGGACTGTGTCCCCCGTCCCCCGGGACTGTGTCCCCCGTCCCCCGGGACTGTGTCCCCCGTCCCCCGGGACTGTGTCCCCCGTCCCCCGGGACTGTGTCCCCCGTCCCCCGGGACTGTGTCCCCCGTCCCCCGGGACTGTGTCCCCCGTCCCCCGGGACTGTGTCCCCCGTCCCCCGGGACTGTGTCCCCCGTCCCCCGGGACTGTGTCCCCCGTCCCCCGGGACTGTGTCCCCCGTCCCCCGGGACTGTGTCCCCCGTCCCCCGGGACTGTGTCCCCCGTCCCCCGGGACTGTGTCCCCCGTCCCCCGGGACTGTGTCCCCCGTCCCCCGGGACTGTGTCCCCCGTCCCCCGGGACTGTGTCCCCCGTCCCCCGGGACTGTGTCCCCCGTCCCCCGGGACTGTGTCCCCCGTCCCCCGGGACTGTGTCCCCCGTCCCCCGGGACTGTGTCCCCCGTCCCCCGGGACTGTGTCCCCCGTCCCCCGGGACTGTGTCCCCCGTCCCCCGGGACTGTGTCCCCCGTCCCCCGGGACTGTGTCCCCCGTCCCCCGGGACTGTGTCCCCCGTCCCCCGGGACTGTGTCCCCCGTCCCCCGGGACTGTGTCCCCCGTCCCCCGGGACTGTGTCCCCCGTCCCCCGGGACTGTGTCCCCCGTCCCCCGGGACTGTGTCCCCCGTCCCCCGGGACTGTGTCCCCCGTCCCCCGGGACTGTGTCCCCCGTCCCCCGGGACTGTGTCCCCCGTCCCCCGGGACTGTGTCCCCCGTCCCCCGGGACTGTGTCCCCCGTCCCCCGGGACTGTGTCCCCCGTCCCCCGGGACTGTGTCCCCCGTCCCCCGGGACTGTGTCCCCCGTCCCCCGGGACTGTGTCCCCCGTCCCCCGGGACTGTGTCCCCCGTCCCCCGGGACTGTGTCCCCCGTCCCCCGGGACTGTGTCCCCCGTCCCCCGGGACTGTGTCCCCCGCCCCCGGGACTGTGTCCCCCGTCCCCCGGGACTGTGTCCCCCGTCCCCCGGGACTGTGTCCCCCGTCCCCCGGGACTGTGTCCCCCGTCCCCCGGGACTGTGTCCCCCGTCCCCCGGGACTGTGTCCCCCGTCCCCCGGGACTGTGTCCCCCGTCCCCCGGGACTGTGTCCCCCGTCCCCCGGGACTGTGTCCCCCGTCCCCCGGGACTGTGTCCCCCGTCCCCCGGGACTGTGTCCCCCGTCCCCCGGGACTGTGTCCCCCGTCCCCCGGGACTGTGTCCCCCGTCCCCCGGGACTGTGTCCCCCGTCCCCCGGGACTGTGTCCCCCGTCCCCCGGGACTGTGTCCCCCGTCCCCCGTGACTGTGTCCCCCGTCCCCCGTGACTGTGTCCCGTGTCCCCCGTGACTGTGTCCCCCGTGACTGTGTCCCCCGTGACTGTGTCCCCCGTGACTGTGTCCCCCGTGACTGTGTCCCCCGTGACTGTGTCCCCCGTGACTGTGTCCCCCGTGACTGTGTCCCCCGTGACTGTGTCCCCCGTGACTGTGTCCCCCGTGACTGTGTCCCCCGTGACTGTGTCCCCCGTGACTGTGTCCCCCGTGACTGTGTCCCCCGTGACTGTGTCCCCCGTGACTGTGTCCCCCGTGACTGTGTCCCCCGTGACTGTGTCCCCCGTGACTTCGTCCCCCGTGACTTCGTCCCCCGTGACTTCGTCCCCCGTGACTTCGTCCCCCGTGACTTCGTCCCCCGTGACTTCGTCCCCCGTGACTCCTTCCCCCGTGACTCCTTCCCCCGTGACTCCTTCCCCCGTGACTCCTTCCCCCGTGACTCCTTCCCCCGTGACTCCCTCCCCCGTGACTCCCTCCCCCGTGACTCCGTCCTCCGTCCCCCTGACTCTGTCCCCCGTGACTCCGTCCCCTGTCTACCGTGACTGTGTCCCCTGTCCCCAGTGACTGTGACCCCGTCCCCAGTGACTGTGACCCCGTCCCCAGTGACTGTGACCCCGTCCCCAGTGACTGTGTCCCCCGTCCCCTGTGACTGTGTCCCCCGTCCCCTGTGACTGTGTCCCCCGTGACTGTGTCCCCCGTCCCCCGTGACTGTGTCCCCCGTCCCCCGTGACTGTGTCCCCCGTCCCCCGTGACTGTGTCCCCCGTCCCCCGTGACTGTGTCCCCCGTCCCCCGTGACTGTGTCCCCCGTCCCCCGTGACTGTGTCCCCCGTCCCCCGTGACTGTGTCCCCCGTCCCCCGTGACTGTGTCCCCCGTCCCCCGTGACTGTGTCCCCCGTCCCCCGTGACTGTGTCCCCCGTCCCCCGTGACTGTGTCCCCCGTCCCCCGTGACTGTGTCCCCCGTCCCCCGTGACTGTGTCCCCCGTCCCCCGTGACTGTGTCCCCCGTCCCCCGTGACTGTGTCCCCCGTCCCCCGTGACTGTGTCCCCCGTGACTGTGTCCCCCGTCCCCCGTGACTGTGTCCCCCGTCCCCCGTGACAGTGTCCCCCGTCCCCCGTGACCGTGTCCCCCGTGTCCCGTGTCCCCCGTCCCCCGTGACCGTGTCCCCCGTCCCCCGTGACCGTGTCCCCCGTCCCCCGTGACCGTGTCCCCCGTCCCCCGTTACCGTGTCCCCGTCCCCCGTGACCGTGTGTCCCGTCTCCCATGACCGTGTGTCCCGTCCCCCGTGACCGTGTGTCCCGTCCCCCGTGACCGTGTGTCCCGTCCCCAGTGACCGTGTGTCCCGTCCCCAGTGACCGTGTGTCCCGTCCCCAGTGACCGTGTGTCCCGTCCCCAGTGACCGTGTGTCCCGTCCCCAGTGACCGTGTGTCCCCAGTGACCGTGTGTCCCCAGTGACCGTGTGTCCCCAGTGACCGTGTGTCCCCCGTGACTGTGTCCCCCGTGACTGTGTCCCCCGTGACTGTGTCCCCCGTGACTGTGTCCCCCGTGACTGTGTCCCCCGTGACTGTGTCCCCCGTGACTGTGTCCCCCGTGACTGTGTCCCCCGTGACTGCGTCCCCCGTGACTGCGTCCCCGTCCCCCGTGACTGCGTCCCCGTCCCCCGTGACTGCGTCCCCGTCCCCCGTGACTGCGTCCCCGTCCCCCGTGACTGCGTCCCCGTCCCCCGTGACTGCGTCCCCGTCCCCCGTGACTGCGTCCCCGTCCCCCGTGACTCCGTCCCCGTCCCCCGTGACTGCGTCCCCGTCCCCCGTGACTGCGTCCCCGTCCCCCGTGACTGCGTCCCCGTCCCCCGTGACTCCGTCCACCGTCCCCCGTGACTCTTTTCCCCGTGACTCTTTTCCCCGTGACTCTTTTCCCCGTGACTCTTTTCCCCGTGACTCTTTTCCCCGTGACTCTTTTCCCCGTGACTCTTTTCCCCGTGACTCTTTTCCCCGTGACTCTTTTCCCCGTGACTCTTTTCCCCGTGACTCTTTTCCCCGTGACTCTTTACCCCGTGACTCTGTCCCCCGTGACTCTGTCCCCCGTGACTCTGTCCCCCGTGACTCTGTCCCCCGTGACTCTGTCCCCCGTGACTCTGTCCCCCGTGACTCCGTCCCCCGCCCCCCGTGACTCTGTCCCCCGTGACTCTGTCCCCCGTGACGCTGTCCCCCGTGACTCTGTCCCCCGTGACTCTGTCCCCCGTGACGCTGTCCCCCGTGACGCTGTCCCCCGTGACTCTGTCCCCCGTGACTCTGTCCCCCGTGACTCTGTCCCCCGTGACTCCGTCCCCCGTGACTCCGTCCCCCGTGACTTCGTCCCCCGTGACTCCGTCCCCCGTGACTCCGTCCCCCGTGACTCCGTCCCCCGTCCCCCGTGACTCCGTCCCCCGTCCCCCGTGACTCCGTCCCCCGTCCCCCGTCCCTCGTGACTCCGTCCCCCGTGACTCCGTCCGCGTCCCCCGTGTCTCTGTCCGCCGTGTCTCTGTCCCCCGTGTCTCTGTCCCCCGTGTCTCTGTCCCCCGTGTCTCTGTCCCCCGTGTCTCCGTCCCCCGTGTCTCCGTCCCCCGTGTCTCCGTCCCCCGTGACTCCGTCCCCCGTGACTCCGTCCCCCGTGACTCCGTCCTCCGTCCCCCTGACTCTGTCCCCCGTCCTCCGTGACTGTGTCCCCCGTCCTCCGTGACTGTGTCCCCCGTCCTCCGTGACTGTGTCCCCCGTCCTCCGTGACTGTGTCCCCCGTCCTCCGTGACTGTGTCCCCCGTCCCCAGTGACTGTGTCCCCCGTCCCCAGTGACTGTGTCCCCGTCCCCAGTGACTGTGTCCCCCGTCCCCTGTGACTGTGTCCCCCGTGACTGTGTCCCCCATCCCCCGTCCACTGTGACTGTGTCCCCCGTCCCCCTTGACTGTGTCCCCCGTCCCCCTTGACTGTGTCCCCCGTCCCCCTTGACTGTGTCCCCCGTCCCCCTTGACTGTGTCCCCCGTCCCCCTTGACTGTGTCCCCCGTCCCCCTTGACTGTGTCCCCCGTCCCCCGTGACTGTGTCCCCCGTCCCCCGTCCCCCGTGACTGCGTCCCCGTCCCCCGTGACTGCGTCCCCGTCCCCCGTGACTGCGTCCCCGTCCCCCGTGACTGCGTCCCCGTCCCCCGTGACTGCGTCCCCGTCCCCCGTGACTGCGTCCCCCGTGACTGCGTCCCCGTCCCCCGTGACTGCGTCCCCGTCCCCCGTGACTGCGTCCCCGTCCCCCGTGACTGCGTCCCCGTCCCCCGTGACTGCGTCCCCGTCCCCAGTGACTGTGACCCCGTCCCCAGTGACTGTGACTCCGTCCCCAGTGACTGTGACCCCGTCCCCAGTGACTGTGACCCCGTCCCCAGTGACTGTGACCCCGTCCCCAGTGACTGTGACCCCGTCCCCAGTGACTGTGTCCCCCGTCCCCAGTGACTGTGTCCCCCGTCCCCAGTGACTGTGTCCCCCGTCCCCAGTGACTGTGTCCCCCGTCCCCAGTGACTGTGTCCCCGTCCTCAGTGACTGTGTCCCCCGTCCCCAGTGACTGTGTCCCCCGTCCCCAGTGACTGTGTCCCCCGTCCCCAGTGACTGTGTCCCCGTCCTCAGTGACTGTGTCCCCCGTCCCCCGTGACTGTGTCCCCCTTTCCCCGTGACTGTGTCCCCCTTTCCCCGTGACTGTGTCCCCCTTTCCCCGTGACTGTGTCCCCCTTTCCCCGTGACTGTGTCCCCCTTTCCCCGTGACTGTGTCCCCCTTTCCCCGTGACTGTGTCCCCCGTCCCCCGTGACTGTGTCCCCCGTCCCCCGTGACTGTGTCCCCCGTCCCCCGTGACTGTGTCCCCCGTCCCCCGTGACTGTGTCCCCCGTCCCCCGTGACTGTGTCCCCCGTCCCCCGTGACTGTGTCCCCCGTCCCCCATGACTGTGTCCCCCGTGACTGTGTCCCCCGTGACTGTGTCCCCCGTCCCCCGTGACTGTGTCCCCCGTCCCCCGTGACTGTGTCCCCCGTCCCCCGTGACTGTGTCCCCCGTCCCCCGTGACTGTGTCCCCCGTCCCCCGTGACTGTGTGTCCCGTCCCCCGTGACTGTGTGTCCCGTCCCCCGTGACTGTGTGTCCCGTCCCCCGTGACCGTGTGTCCCGTCCCCCGTGACCGTGTGTCCCGTCCCCCGTGACCGTGTGTCCCGTCCCCCGTGACCGTGTGTCCCGTCCCCAGTGACCGTGTGTCCCGTCCCCAGTGACCGTGTGTCCCGTCCCCAGTGACCGTGTCCCCCGTCCCCCGTGACCGTCCCCCCCGTCCCCCGTGACCGTGTCCCCCGTCCCCCGTGACCGTGTCCCCCGTCCCCCGTGACCGTGTCCCCCGTGACTGTGTCCCCCGTCCCCCGTGACTGTGTCCCCCGTCCCCCGTGACTGTGTCCCCCGTCCCCCGTGACTGTGTCCCCCGTCCCCCGTGACTGTGTCCCCCGTCCCCCGTGACTGTGTCCCCCGTCCCCCGTGACTGTGTCCCCCGTCCCCCGTGACTGTGTCCCCCGTCCCCCGTGACTGTGTCCCCCGTCCCCCGTGACTGTGTCCCCCGTCCCCAGTGACTGTGTCCCCCGTCCCCTGTGACTGTGTCCCCCGTGACTGTGTCCCCCATCCCCCGTCCACTGTGACTGTGTCCCCCGTCCCCCTTGACTGTGTCCCCCGTCCCCCTTGACTGTGTCCCCCGTCCCCCTTGACTGTGTCCCCCGTCCCCCTTGACTGTGTCCCCCGTCCCCCTTGACTGTGTCCCCCGTCCCCCTTGACTGTGTCCCCCGTCCCCCGTGACTGTGTCCCCCGTCCCCCGTCCCCCGTGACTGCGTCCCCGTCCCCCGTGACTGCGTCCCCGTCCCCCGTGACTGCGTCCCCGTCCCCCGTGACTGCGTCCCCGTCCCCCGTGACTGCGTCCCCGTCCCCCGTGACTGCGTCCCCCGTGACTGCGTCCCCGTCCCCCGTGACTGCGTCCCCGTCCCCCGTGACTGCGTCCCCGTCCCCCGTGACTGCGTCCCCGTCCCCCGTGACTGCGTCCCCGTCCCCAGTGACTGTGACCCCGTCCCCAGTGACTGTGACTCCGTCCCCAGTGACTGTGACCCCGTCCCCAGTGACTGTGACCCCGTCCCCAGTGACTGTGACCCCGTCCCCAGTGACTGTGACCCCGTCCCCAGTGACTGTGTCCCCCGTCCCCAGTGACTGTGTCCCCCGTCCCCAGTGACTGTGTCCCCCGTCCCCAGTGACTGTGTCCCCCGTCCCCAGTGACTGTGTCCCCGTCCTCAGTGACTGTGTCCCCCGTCCCCAGTGACTGTGTCCCCCGTCCCCAGTGACTGTGTCCCCCGTCCCCAGTGACTGTGTCCCCGTCCTCAGTGACTGTGTCCCCCGTCCCCCGTGACTGTGTCCCCCTTTCCCCGTGACTGTGTCCCCCTTTCCCCGTGACTGTGTCCCCCTTTCCCCGTGACTGTGTCCCCCTTTCCCCGTGACTGTGTCCCCCGTCCCCCGTGACTGTGTCCCCCGTCCCCCGTGACTGTGTCCCCCGTCCCCCGTGACTGTGTCCCCCGTCCCCCGTGACTGTGTCCCCCGTCCCCCGTGACTGTGTCCCCCGTCCCCCGTGACTGTGTCCCCCGTCCCCCGTGACTGTGTCCCCCGTGACTGTGTCCCCCGTGACTGTGTCCCCCGTCCCCCGTGACTGTGTCCCCCGTCCCCCGTGACTGTGTCCCCCGTCCCCCGTGACTGTGTCCCCCGTCCCCCGTGACTGTGTCCCCCGTCCCCCGTGACTGTGTGTCCCGTCCCCCGTGACTGTGTGTCCCGTCCCCCGTGACTGTGTGTCCCGTCCCCCGTGACCGTGTGTCCCGTCCCCCGTGACCGTGTGTCCCGTCCCCCGTGACCGTGTGTCCCGTCCCCCGTGACCGTGTGTCCCGTCCCCAGTGACCGTGTGTCCCGTCCCCAGTGACCGTGTGTCCCGTCCCCAGTGACCGTGTCCCCCGTCCCCCGTGACCGTCCCCCCCGTCCCCCGTGACCGTGTCCCCCGTCCCCCGTGACCGTGTCCCCCGTCCCCCGTGACCGTGTCCCCCGTGACTGTGTCCCCCGTCCCCCGTGACTGTGTCCCCCGTCCCCCGTGACTGTGTCCCCCGTCCCCCGTGACTGTGTCCCCCGTCCCCCGTGACTGTGTCCCCCGTCCCCCGTGACTGTGTCCCCCGTCCCCCGTGACTGTGTCCCCCGTCCCCCGTGACTGTGTCCCCCGTCCCCCGTGACTGTGTCCCCCGTCCCCCGTGACTGTGTCCCCCGTCCTCCGTGACTGCGTCCTCCGTGACTGCGTCCCCCGTGACTGCGTCCCCCGTGACGGCGTCCCCCGTGACGGCGTCCCCCGTGACTGCGTCCCCCGTGACTGCGTCCCCCGTGACTGCGTCCCCCGTGACTGCGTCCCCCGTGACTGCGTCCCCCGTGACTGCGTCCCCCGTGACTCCGTCCCCCGTGACTCCGTCCCCCGTGACTCCGTCCCCCGTGACTCCGTCCCCCGTGACTCTGTCCCCCGTGACTCTGTCCCCCGTGACTCCGTCCCCCGCCCCCCGTGACTCTGTCCCCCGTGACTCTGTCCCCCGTGACTCTGTCCCCCGTGACTCTGTCCCCCGTGACTCTGTCCCCCGTGACTCCGTCCCCCGCCCCCCGTGACTCTGTCCCCCGTGACTCTGTCCCCCGTGACTCTGTCCCCCGTGACTCTGTCCCCCGTGACTCTGTCCCCCGTGACTCTGTCCCCCGTGACTCTGTCCCCCGTGACTCCGTCCCCCGTGACTCCGTCCCCCGTGACTCCGTCCCCCGTGACTCCGTCCCCCGTGACTCCGTCCCCCGTGACTCCCGTCCCCCGTGACTCCGTCCCCCGTGACTCCGTCCCCCGTCCCCCGTCCCTCGTGACTCCGTCCCCCGTGACTCCGTCCGCGTCCCCCGTGTCTCTGTCCGCCGTGTCTCTGTCCCCCGTGTCTCCGTCCCCCTTGTCTCCGTCCCCCGTGTCTCCGTCCCCGTGTCTCCGTCCCCGTGTCTCCGTCCCCCGTGTCTCCGTCCCCCGTGTCTCCGTCCCCCGTGTCTCCGTCCCCCGTGTCTACGTCCCCCGTGACTCCGTCCCCCGTGACTCCGTCCCCCGTGACTCCGTCCCCCGTGACTCCGTCCCCGTCCCCCGTGACTCCGTCCCCGTCCCCCGTGACTGCGTCCCCGTCCCCCGTGACTGCGTCCCCCGTGACTCCGTCCCCGTCCCCCGTGACTGCGTCCCCGTCCCCCGTGACTGCGTCCCCGTCCCCAGTGACTGTGACCCCGTCCCCAGTGACTGTGACTCCGTCCCCAGTGACTGTGACCCCGTCCCCAGTGACTGTGACCCCGTCCCCAGTGACTGTGACCCCGTCCCCAGTGACTGTGTCCCCCGTCCCCAGTGACTGTGTCCCCCGTCCCCAGTGACTGTGTCCCCGTCCTCAGTGACTGTGTCCCCCGTCCTCAGTGACTGTGTCCCCCGTCCCCAGTGACTGTGTCCCCCGTCCCCAGTGACTGTGTCCCCCGTCCCCAGTGACTGTGTCCCCCGTCCCCAGTGACTGTGTCCCCGTCCTCAGTGACTGTGTCCCCCGTCCCCCGTGACTGTGTCCCCCGTCCCCCGTGACTGTGTCCCCCGTCCCCCGTGACTGTGTCCCCCTTTCCCCGTGACTGTGTCCCCCGTGACTGTGTCCCCCGTCCCCCGTGACTGTGTCCCCCGTCCCCCGTGACTGTGTCCCCCGTCCCCCGTGACTGTGTCCCCCGTCCCCCGTGACTGTGTCCCCCGTCCCCCGTGACTGTGTCCCCCGTCCCCCGTGACTGTGTCCCCCGTCCCCCGTGACTGTGTCCCCCGTCCCCCGTGACTGTGTCCCCCGTCCCCCGTGACAGTGTCCCCCGTCCCCCGTGACCGTGTGTCCCGTCCCCAGTGACCGTGTGTCCCGTCCCCCGTGACCGTGTGTCCCGTCCCCCGTGACCGTGTGTCCCGTCCCCCGTGACCGTGTCCCCCGTCCCCCGTGACCGTGTGTCCCGTCCCCAGTGACCGTGTGTCCCGTCCCCAGTGACCGTGTGTCCCGTCCCCAGTGATGGTGTGTCCCCCGTGACTGCGTCCCCTTCCCCCGTGACTGCGTCCCCGTCCCCCGTGACTGCGCCCCCGTCCCCCGTGACTGCGTCCCCGTCCCCCGTGACTGCGTCCCCGTCCCCCGTGACTGCGTCCCCGTCCCCCGTGACTGCGTCTCCGTCCCCCGTGACTGCGTCTCCGTCCCCCGTGACTGCGTCCCCGTCCCCCGTGACTGCGTCCCCGTCCCCCGTGACTGCGTCCCCGTCCCCCGTGACTGCGTCCCCGTCCCCCGTGACTGCGTCCCCCGTCCCCCGTGACTGCGTCCCCCGTGACTGCGTCCCCGTGACTGCGTCCCCCGTCCCTCGTGACTCCGTCCCCCGTGACTCCGTTCCCCGTGACTCTTTGCCCCGTGACTCTTTGCCCCGTGACTCTTTTCCCCGTGACTCTTTTCCCCGTGACTCTTTTCCCCGTGACTCTTTTCCCCGTGACTCTTTTCCCCGTGACTCTGTCCCCCGTGACTCTGTCCCCCGTGACTCTGTCCCCCGTGACTCTTTTCCCCGTGACTCTTTTCCCCGTGACTCTTTTCCCCGTGACTCTTTTCCCCGTGACTGTTTTCCCCGTGACTCTTTTCCCCGTGACTGTTTTCCCCGTGACTGTTTTCCCCGTGACTGTTTTCCCCGTGACTGTTTTCCCCGTGACTCCGTCCCCGTGACTCCGTCCCCCGTCCCTCGTGACTCCGTCCCCCGTGACTCCGTCCCCCGTGACACTTTTCCCCGTGACACTTTTCCCCGTGACTCTTTTCCCCGTGACTCTTTTCCCCGTGACTCTTTTCCCCGTGACTCTTTTCCCCGTGACACTTTTCCCCGTGACTCTGTCCCCCGTGACTCTGTCCCCCGTGACTGCGTCCCCCGTCCCCCGTGACTCCGTCCCCCGTGACTCGGTCCCCCGTGACTCGGTCCCCCGTGACTCCGTCCCCCGTGACTCCGTCCCCCGTGACTCCGTCCCCCGTGACTCCGTCCCCCGTGACTCCGTCCCCCGTGACCCCGTCCCCCGTGACCCCGTCCCCCGTGACCCCGTCCCCCGTGACTCTGTCCCCCGTGACTCCGTCCCCCGTCCCCCGTGACACCGTCCCCCGTGACTCTTTTCCCCGTGACTCTTTTCCCCGTGACTCTTTTCCCCGTGACTCTTTTCCCCGTGACTCTTTTCCCCGTGACTCTTTTCCCCGTGACTCTGTCCCCCGTGACTCTGTCCCCCGTGACTCTGTCCCCCGTGACTCTGTCCCCCGTGACTCTGTCCCCCGTGAATCTGTCCCCCGTGACTGTCCCCCGTGACTGTCCCCCGTGACTGTCCCCCGTGACTGTCCCCCGTGACTGTCCCCCGTGACTGTCCCCCGTGACTCTGTCCCCCGTGACTCTGTCCCCCGTGACTCTGTCCCCCGTGACTCCGTCCCCCGTGACTCCGTCCCCCGTGACTCCGTCCCCCGTGACTCCGTCCCCCGTGACTCCGTCCCCGTCCCCCGTGTCTCTGTCCCCCGTGTCTCTGTCCCCCGTGTCTCTGTCCCCCGTGTCTCTGTCCCCCGTGTCTCCGTCCCCCGTGTCTCCGTCCCCCGTGACTCCGTCACCCGTGACTCCGTCACCCGTGACTCCGTCCCCCGTGACTCCGTCCTCCGTCCCCCGTGACTGTGTCCCCCGCGTCTGTGTCCCCCGTCCCCCGTGACCGTGTCCCCCGTCCCCCGTGACCGTGTCCCCCGTCCCCCGTGACCGTGTCCCCCGTCCCCCGTGACCGTGTCCCCCGTCCCCCGTGACCGTGTCCCCCGTCCCCCGTGACCGTGTCCCCCGTCGACCGTGTCCCCAGTCCCCCGTGACCGTGTCCCCCGTGACCGTGTCCCCCGTCCCCCGTGACCGTGTCCCCGTCCCCCGTGACCGTGTCCCCCGTCCCCCGTGACCGTGTCCCCCGTCCCCCGTGACCGTGTCCCCCGTCCCCCGTGACCGTGTCCCCCGTTCCCCGTGACCGTGTCCCCCGTGACCGTGTCCCCCGTCCCCCGTGACCGTGTCCCCCGTCCCCCGTGACCGTGTCCCCCGTCCCCCGTGACTCCGTCCCCCGTCCCCCGTGACTCCGTCCCCCGTGACTCCGTCCCCGTCCCCCGTGTCCCCGTCCCCCGTGTCCCTGTCCCCCGTGTCTCTGTCCCCCGTGTCTCTGTCCCCCGTGTCTCTGTCCCCCGTGTCTCTGTCCCCCGTGTCTCTGTCCCCCGTGTCTCTGTCCCCCGTGTCTCTGTCCCCCGTGTCTCTGTCCCCGTGTCTCTGTCCCCCGTGACTCCGTCCCCCGTGACTCCGTCCCCCGCGACTCCGTCCCCCGCGACTCCGTCCCCCGCGACTCCGTCCCCCGTGACTCCGTCCTCCGTCCCCCTGACTCTGTCCCCCGTCCTCCGTGACTGTGTCCCCCGTCCTCCGTGACTGTGTCCCCCGTCCTCCGTGACTGTGTCCCCCGTCCCCAGTGACTGTGTCCCCGTCCCCAGTGACTGTGTCCCCCGTCCCCTGTGACTGTGTCCCCCGTGACTGTGTCCCCCGTCCCCCGTGACTGTGTCCCCCGTCCCCCGTGACTGTGTCCCCCGTCCCCCGTGACTGTGTCCCCCGTCCCCCGTGACTGTGTCCCCCGTCCCCCGTGACTGCGTCCCCGTCCCCCGTGACTGTGTCCCCCGTCCCCCGTGACTGCGTCCCCGTCCCCCGTGACTGCGTCCCCGTCCCCCGTGACTGCGTCCCCGTCCCCCGTGACTGCGTCCCCGTCCCCCGTGACTGCGTCCCCGTCCCCCGTGACTGCGTCCCCGTCCCCCGTGACTGCGTCCCCCGTGACTGCGTCCCCGTCCCCCGTGACTGCGTCCCCGTCCCCCGTGACTGCGTCCCCGTCCCCCGTGACTGCGTCCCCGTCCCCCGTGACTGCGTCCCCGTCCCCCATGACTGAGACCCCGTCCCCCGTGACTGCGACCCCGTCCCCCGTGACTGCGACCCCGTCCCCAGTGACTGTGACCCCGTCCCCAGTGACCGTGTGTCCCGTCCCCAGTGACCGTGTCCCCCGTCCCCCGTGACCGTCCCCCCCGTCCCCCGTGACCGTGTCCCCCGTCCCCCGTGACCGTGTCCCCCGTCCCCCGTGACCGTGTCCCCCGTGACTGTGTCCCCCGTCCCCCGTGACTGTGTCCCCCGTCCCCCGTGACTGTGTCCCCCGTCCCCCGTGACTGTGTCCCCCGTCCCCCGTGACTGTGTCCCCCGTCCCCCGTGACTGTGTCCCCCGTCCCCCGTGACTGTGTCCCCCGTCCCCCGTGACTGTGTCCCCCGTCCCCCGTGACTGTGTCCCCCGTCCTCCGTGACTGCGTCCTCCGTGACTGCGTCCCCCGTGACTGCGTCCCCCGTGACGGCGTCCCCCGTGACGGCGTCCCCCGTGACTGCGTCCCCCGTGACTGCGTCCCCCGTGACTGCGTCCCCCGTGACTGCGTCCCCCGTGACTGCGTCCCCCGTGACTGCGTCCCCCGTGACTCCGTCCCCCGTGACTCCGTCCCCCGTGACTCCGTCCCCCGTGACTCTGTCCCCCGTGACTCTGTCCCCCGTGACTCCGTCCCCCGCCCCCCGTGACTCTGTCCCCCGTGACTCTGTCCCCCGTGACTCTGTCCCCCGTGACTCTGTCCCCCGTGACTCTGTCCCCCGTGACTCCGTCCCCCGCCCCCCGTGACTCTGTCCCCCGTGACTCTGTCCCCCGTGACTCTGTCCCCCGTGACTCTGTCCCCCGTGACTCTGTCCCCCGTGACTCCGTCCCCCGTGACTCCGTCCCCCGTGACTCCGTCCCCCGTGACTCCGTCCCCCGTGACTCCGTCCCCCGTGACTCCCGTCCCCCGTGACTCCGTCCCCCGTGACTCCGTCCCCCGTCCCCCGTCCCTCGTGACTCCGTCCCCCGTGACTCCGTCCGCGTCCCCCGTGTCTCTGTCCGCCGTGTCTCTGTCCCCCGTGTCTCCGTCCCCCTTGTCTCCGTCCCCCGTGTCTCCGTCCCCGTGTCTCCGTCCCCGTGTCTCCGTCCCCCGTGTCTCCGTCCCCCGTGTCTCCGTCCCCCGTGTCTCCGTCCCCCGTGTCTACGTCCCCCGTGACTCCGTCCCCCGTGACTCCGTCCCCCGTGACTCCGTCCCCCGTGACTCCGTCCCCGTCCCCCGTGACTCCGTCCCCGTCCCCCGTGACTGCGTCCCCGTCCCCCGTGACTGCGTCCCCCGTGACTCCGTCCCCGTCCCCCGTGACTGCGTCCCCGTCCCCCGTGACTGCGTCCCCGTCCCCAGTGACTGTGACCCCGTCCCCAGTGACTGTGACTCCGTCCCCAGTGACTGTGACCCCGTCCCCAGTGACTGTGACCCCGTCCCCAGTGACTGTGACCCCGTCCCCAGTGACTGTGTCCCCCGTCCCCAGTGACTGTGTCCCCCGTCCCCAGTGACTGTGTCCCCGTCCTCAGTGACTGTGTCCCCCGTCCTCAGTGACTGTGTCCCCCGTCCCCAGTGACTGTGTCCCCCGTCCCCAGTGACTGTGTCCCCCGTCCCCAGTGACTGTGTCCCCCGTCCCCAGTGACTGTGTCCCCGTCCTCAGTGACTGTGTCCCCCGTCCCCCGTGACTGTGTCCCCCGTCCCCCGTGACTGTGTCCCCCGTCCCCCGTGACTGTGTCCCCCTTTCCCCGTGACTGTGTCCCCCGTGACTGTGTCCCCCGTCCCCCGTGACTGTGTCCCCCGTCCCCCGTGACTGTGTCCCCCGTCCCCCGTGACTGTGTCCCCCGTCCCCCGTGACTGTGTCCCCCGTCCCCCGTGACTGTGTCCCCCGTCCCCCGTGACTGTGTCCCCCGTCCCCCGTGACTGTGTCCCCCGTCCCCCGTGACTGTGTCCCCCGTCCCCCGTGACAGTGTCCCCCGTCCCCCGTGACCGTGTGTCCCGTCCCCAGTGACCGTGTGTCCCGTCCCCCGTGACCGTGTGTCCCGTCCCCCGTGACCGTGTGTCCCGTCCCCCGTGACCGTGTCCCCCGTCCCCCGTGACCGTGTCCCCCGTCCCCCGTGACCGTGTGTCCCGTCCCCAGTGACCGTGTGTCCCGTCCCCAGTGATGGTGTGTCCCCCGTGACTGCGTCCCCTTCCCCCGTGACTGCGTCCCCGTCCCCCGTGACTGCGTCCCCGTCCCCCGTGACTGCGTCCCCGTCCCCCGTGACTGCGTCCCCGTCCCCCGTGACTGCGTCCCCGTCCCCCGTGACTGCGTCTCCGTCCCCCGTGACTGCGTCTCCGTCCCCCGTGACTGCGTCCCCGTCCCCCGTGACTGCGTCCCCGTCCCCCGTGACTGCGTCCCCGTCCCCCGTGACTGCGTCCCCGTCCCCCGTGACTGCGTCCCCCGTCCCCCGTGACTGCGTCCCCCGTGACTGCGTCCCCGTGACTGCGTCCCCCGTCCCTCGTGACTCCGTCCCCCGTGACTCCGTTCCCCGTGACTCTTTGCCCCGTGACTCTTTGCCCCGTGACTCTTTTCCCCGTGACTCTTTTCCCCGTGACTCTTTTCCCCGTGACTCTTTTCCCCGTGACTCTTTTCCCCGTGACTCTGTCCCCCGTGACTCTGTCCCCCGTGACTCTGTCCCCCGTGACTCTTTTCCCCGTGACTCTTTTCCCCGTGACTCTTTTCCCCGTGACTGTTTTCCCCGTGACTCTTTTCCCCGTGACTGTTTTCCCCGTGACTGTTTTCCCCGTGACTGTTTTCCCCGTGACTGTTTTCCCCGTGACTCCGTCCCCGTGACTCCGTCCCCCGTCCCTCGTGACTCCGTCCCCCGTGACTCCGTCCCCCGTGACACTTTTCCCCGTGACACTTTTCCCCGTGACTCTTTTCCCCGTGACTCTTTTCCCCGTGACTCTTTTCCCCGTGACTCTTTTCCCCGTGACACTTTTCCCCG
Organism: Scyliorhinus torazame; assembly: GCF_047496885.1. NCBI lineage: Eukaryota > Metazoa > Chordata > Chondrichthyes > Carcharhiniformes > Scyliorhinidae > Scyliorhinus > Scyliorhinus torazame. Next base: position 213,118,287 of record NC_092720.1, on the reverse strand, counting down.
TGACTCTGTCCCCCGTGACTCTGTCCCCCGTGACTGCGTCCCCCGTCCCCCGTGACTCGGTCCCCCGTGACTCGGTCCCCCGTGACTCGGTCCCCCGTGACTCCGTCCCCCGTGACTCCGTCCCCCGTGACTCCGTCCCCCGTGACTCCGTCCCCCGTGACCCCGTCCCCCGTGACCCCGTCCCCCGTGACCCCGTCCCCCGTGACTCTGTCCCCCGTGACTCCGTCCCCCGTCCCCCGTGACACCGTCCCCCGTGACTCTTTTCCCCGTGACTCTTTTCCCCGTGACTCTTTTCCCCGTGACTCTTTTCCCCGTGACTCTTTTCCCCGTGACTCTTTTCCCCGTGACTCTGTCCCCCGTGACTCTGTCCCCCGTGACTCTGTCCCCCGTGACTCTGTCCCCCGTGACTCTGTCCCCCGTGAATCTGTCCCCCGTGACTGTCCCCCGTGACTGTCCCCCGTGACTGTCCCCCGTGACTGTCCCCCGTGACTGTCCCCCGTGACTCTGTCCCCCGTGACTCTGTCCCCCGTGACTCTGTCCCCCGTGACTCCGTCCCCCGTGACTCCGTCCCCCGTGACTCCGTCCCCCGTGACTCCGTCCCCCGTGACTCCGTCCCCGTCCCCCGTGTCTCTGTCCCCCGTGTCTCTGTCCCCCGTGTCTCTGTCCCCCGTGTCTCTGTCCCCCGTGTCTCCGTCCCCCGTGTCTCCGTCCCCCGTGACTCCGTCACCCGTGACTCCGTCACCCGTGACTCCGTCCCCCGTGACTCCGTCCTCCGTCCCCCGTGACTGTGTCCCCCGCGTCTGTGTCCCCCGTCCCCCGTGACCGTGTCCCCCGTCCCCCGTGACCGTGTCCCCCGTCCCCCGTGACCGTGTCCCCCGTCCCCCGTGACCGTGTCCCCCGTCCCCCGTGACCGTGTCCCCCGTCCCCCGTGACCGTGTCCCCCGTCCCCCGTGACCGTGTCCCCCGTCGACCGTGTCCCCAGTCCCCCGTGACCGTGTCCCCCGTGACCGTGTCCCCCGTCCCCCGTGACCGTGTCCCCGTCCCCCGTGACCGTGTCCCCCGTCCCCCGTGACCGTGTCCCCCGTCCCCCGTGACCGTGTCCCCCGTCCCCCGTGACCGTGTCCCCCGTCCCCCGTGACCGTGTCCCCCGTGACCGTGTCCCCCGTCCCCCGTGACCGTGTCCCCCGTCCCCCGTGACCGTGTCCCCCGTCCCCCGTGACTCCGTCCCCCGTCCCCCGTGACTCCGTCCCCCGTGACTCCGTCCCCGTCCCCCGTGTCCCCGTCCCCCGTGTCCCTGTCCCCCGTGTCTCTGTCCCCCGTGTCTCTGTCCCCCGTGTCTCTGTCCCCCGTGTCTCTGTCCCCCGTGTCTCTGTCCCCCGTGTCTCTGTCCCCCGTGTCTCTGTCCCCCGTGTCTCTGTCCCCGTGTCTCTGTCCCCCGTGACTCCGTCCCCCGTGACTCCGTCCCCCGCGACTCCGTCCCCCGCGACTCCGTCCCCCGCGACTCCGTCCCCCGCGACTCCGTCCCCCGTGACTCCGTCCTCCGTCCCCCTGACTCTGTCCCCCGTCCTCCGTGACTGTGTCCCCCGTCCTCCGTGACTGTGTCCCCCGTCCTCCGTGACTGTGTCCCCCGTCCCCAGTGACTGTGTCCCCGTCCCCAGTGACTGTGTCCCCCGTCCCCTGTGACTGTGTCCCCCGTGACTGTGTCCCCCGTCCCCCGTGACTGTGTCCCCCGTCCCCCGTGACTGTGTCCCCCGTCCCCCGTGACTGTGTCCCCCGTCCCCCGTGACTGTGTCCCCCGTCCCCCGTGACTGCGTCCCCGTCCCCCGTGACTGTGTCCCCCGTCCCCCGTGACTGCGTCCCCGTCCCCCGTGACTGCGTCCCCGTCCCCCGTGACTGCGTCCCCGTCCCCCGTGACTGCGTCCCCGTCCCCCGTGACTGCGTCCCCGTCCCCCGTGACTGCGTCCCCGTCCCCCGTGACTGCGTCCCCCGTGACTGCGTCCCCGTCCCCCGTGACTGCGTCCCCGTCCCCCGTGACTGCGTCCCCGTCCCCCGTGACTGCGTCCCCGTCCCCCGTGACTGCGTCCCCGTCCCCCGTGACTGAGACCCCGTCCCCCGTGACTGCGACCCCGTCCCCCGTGACTGCGACCCCGTCCCCAGTGACTGTGACCCCGTCCCCAATGACTGTGACCCCGTCCCCAGTGACTGTGACCCCGTCCCCAGTGACTGTGTCCCCCGTCCCCAGTGACTGTGTCCCCGTCCTCAGTGACTGTGTCCCCCGTCCCCTGTGACTGTGTCCCCCGTGACTGTGTCCCCCATCACCCGTCCCCTGTGACTGTGTCCCCCGTCCCCCTTGACTGTGTCCCCCGTCCCCCTTGACTGTGTCCCCCGTCCCCCTTGACTGTGTCCCCCGTCCCCCGTGACTGTGTCCCCCGTGACTGTGTCCCCCGTCCCCCGTGACTGTGTCCCCCGTCCCCCGTGACTGTGTCCCCCGTCCCCCGTGACTGTGTCCCCCGTCCCCCGTGACTGTGTCCCCCGTCCCCCGTGACTGTGTCCCCCGTCCCCCGTGACTGTGTCCCCCGTCCCCCGTGACTGTGTCCCCCGTCCCCCGTGACTGTGTCCCCCGTCCCCCGTGACTGTGTCCCCCGTCCCCCGTGACTGTGTCCCCCGTCCCCCGTGACTGTGTCCCCCGTCCCCCGTGACTGTGTCCCCCGTCCCCCGTGACTGTGTCCCCCGTCCCCCGTGACTGTGTCCCCCGTCCCCCGTGACTGTGTCCCCCGTCCCCCGTGACTGTGTCCCCCGTCCCCCGTGACTGTGTCCCCCGTGACTGTGTCCCCCGTGACTGTGTCCCCCGTGACTGCGTCCCCCGTGACTGCGTCCCCCGTGACTGCGTCCCCCGTGACTGCGTCCCCCGTGACTGCGTCCCCCGTGACTGCGTCCCCCGTGACTGCGTCCCCCGTGACTGCGTCCCCCGTGACTGCGTCCCCGTCCCCCGTGACTGCGTCCCCGTCCCCCGTGACTGCGTCCCCCGTCCCCCGTGACTGCGTCCCCCGTCCCCCGTGACTGCGTCCCCCGTCCCCCGTGACTGCGTCCCCCGTCCCCCGTGACTGCGTCCCCCGTGACTGCGTCCCCCGTGACTGCGTCCCCCGTGACTGCGTCCCCCGTGACTGCGTCCCCCGTGACTGCGTCCCCCGTGACTGCGTCCCCCGTGACTGCGTCCCCCGTGACTGCGTCCCCCGTGACTGCGTCCCCGTGACTCCGTCCCCCGTCCCTCGTGACTCCGTCCCCCGTGACTCCGTCCCCCGTGACACTTTTCCCCGTGACACTTTTCCCCGTGACACTTTTCCCCGTGACACTTTTCCCCGTGACTCTTTTCCCCGTGACTCTTTTCCCCGTGACTCTTTTCCCCGTGACTCTTTTCCCCGTGACTCTTTTCCCCGTGACTCTTTTCCCCGTGACTCTTTTCCCCGTGACTCTTTTCCCCGTGACTCTGTCCCCCGTGACTCCGTCCCCCGTGACTCCGTCCCCCGTCCCCCGTGACTCTGTCCCCCGTGACTCCGTCCCCCGTGACTCTTTTCCCCGTGACTCTTTTCCCCGTGACTCTTTTCCCCGTGACTCTTTTCCCCGTGACTCTTTTCCCCGTGACTCTGTCCCCCGTGACTCTGTCCCCCGTGACTCTGTCCCCCGTGACTCTGTCCCCCGTGACTCTGTCCCCCGTGACTCTGTCCCCCGTGACTCTGTCCCCCGTGACTCCGTCCCCCGTGACTCCGTCCCCCGTGACTCCGTCCCCCGTGACTCCGTCCCCCGTGACTCCGTCCCCCGTGACTCCGTCCCCCGTGACTCCGTCCCCCGTGACTCCGTCCCCCCTGACTCCGTCCCCCCTGACTCCGTCCCCCCTGTCTCCGTCCTCCGTCCCCCTGACTCTGTCCCCCGTCCCCCGTGATTCTGTCCCCCGTCGACCGTGACTCTGTCCCCCGTCCCCCGTGACTGTGTCCCCCGTGACTGTGTCCCCCGTGACTGTGTTCCCCGTCCCCCGTGACTGTGTCCCCCGTCCCCCGTGACTGAGTCCCCCGTCCCCCGTGACTGCGTCCCCGTCCCCCGTGACTGCGTCCCCCGTGACTCCGTCCCCGTCCCCCGTGACTGCGTCCCCGTCCCCCGTGACTGCGTCCCCGTCCCCCGTGACTGCGTCCCCGTCCCCAGTGACTGTGACCCCGTCCCCAGTGACTGTGACCCCGTCCCCAGTGACTGTGACCCCGTCCCCAGTGACTGTGACCCCGTCCCCAGTGACTGTGTCCCCCGTCCCCAGTGACTGTGTCCCCCGTCCCCAGTGACTGTGTCCCCGTCCTCAGTGACTGTGTCCCCCGTCCTCAGTGACTGTGTCCCCCGTCCCCAGTGACTGTGTCCCCCGTCCCCAGTGACTGTGTCCCCCGTCCCCAGTGACTGTGTCCCCCGTCCCCAGTGACTGTGTCCCCGTCCTCAGTGACTGTGTCCCCCGTCCCCCGTGACTGTGTCCCCCGTCCCCCGTGACTGTGTCCCCCGTCCCCCGTGACTGTGTCCCCCGTCCCCCGTGACTGTGTCCCCCTTTCCCCGTGACTGTGTCCCCCGTGACTGTGTCCCCCGTCCCCCGTGACTGTGTCCCCCGTCCCCCGTGACTGTGTCCCCCGTCCCCCGTGACTGTGTCCCCCGTCCCCCGTGACTGTGTCCCCCGTCCCCCGTGACTGTGTCCCCCGTCCCCCGTGACTGTGTCCCCCGTCCCCCGTGACTGTGTCCCCCGTCCCCCGTGACTGTGTCCCCCGTCCCCCGTGACTGTGTCCCCCGTCCCCCGTGACTGTGTCCCCCGTCCCCCGTGACTGTGTCCCCCGTCCCCCGTGACCGTGTCCCCCGTCCCCAGTGACCGTGTGTCCCGTCCCCCGTGACCGTGTCCCCCGTCCCCCGTGACCGTGTCCCCCGTCCCCCGTGACCGTGTGTCCCGTCCCCAGTGACCGTGTGTCCCGTCCCCAGTGATGGTGTGTCCCCCGTGACTGCGTCCCCGTCCCCCGTGACTGCGTCCCCCGTGACTGCGTCCCCGTCCCCCGTGACTGCGCCCCCGTCCCCCGTGACTGCGTCCCCGTCCCCCGTGACTGCGTCCCCGTCCCCCGTGACTGCGTCTCCGTCCCCCGTGACTGCGTCTCCGTCCCCCGTGACTGCGTCCCCGTCCCCCGTGACTGCGTCCCCCGTCCCCCGTGACTGCGTCCCCCGTGACTGCGTCCCCGTGACTGCGTCCCCCGTCCCTCGTGACTCCGTCCCCCGTGACTCCGTTCCCCGTGACTCTTTGCCCCGTGACTCTTTGCCCCGTGACTCTTTGCCCCGTGACTCTTTTCCCCGTGACTCTTTTCCCCGTGACTCTTTTCCCCGTGACTCTTTTCCCCGTGACTCTTTTCCCCGTGACTCTTTTCCCCGTGACTCTGTCCCCCGTGACTCTGTCCCCCGTGACTCTTTTCCCCGTGACTCTTTTCCCCGTGACTCTTTTCCCCGTGACTCTTTTCCCCGTGACTCTTTTCCCCGTGACTGTTTTCCCCGTGACTGTTTTCCCCGTGACTGTTTTCCCCGTGACTGTTTTCCCCGTGACTGTTTTCCCCGTGACTCCGTCCCCGTGACTCCGTCCCCCGTCCCTCGTGACTCCGTCCCCCGTGACTCCGTCCCCCGTGACACTTTTCCCCGTGACACTTTTCCCCGTGACTCTTTTCCCCGTGACTCTTTTCCCCGTGACTCTTTTCCCCGTGACTCTTTTCCCCGTGACAATTTTCCCCGTGACTCTGTCCCCCGTGACTCCGTCCCCCGTGACCCCGTCCCCCGTGACCCCGTCCCCCGTGACTCTGTCCCCCGTGACTCCGTCCCCCGTCCCCCGTGACACCGTCCCCCGTGACACCGTCCCCCGTGACTCTTTTCCCCGTGACTCTTTTCCCCGTGACTCTTTTCCCCGTGACTCTTTTCCCCGTGACTCTTTTCCCCGTGACTCTTTTCCCCGTGACTCTTTTCCCCGTGACTCTTTTCCCCGTGACTCTGTCCCCCGTGACTCTGTCCCCCGTGAATCTGTCCCCCGTGACTGTCCCCCGTGACTGTCCCCCGTGACTGTCCCCCGTGACTGTCCCCCGTGACTGTCCCCCGTGACTCTGTCCCCCGTGACTCTGTCCCCCGTGACTCTGTCCCCCGTGACTCTGTCCCCCGTGACTCTGTCCCCCGTGACTCCGTCCCCCGTGACTCCGTCCCCCGTGACTCCGTCCCCCGTGACTCCGTCCCCCGTGACTCCGTCCCCCGTGACTCCGTCCCCGTCCCCCGTGTCTCTGTCCCCCGTGTCTCTGTCCCCCGTGTCTCTGTCCCCCGTGTCTCTGTCCCCCGTGTCTCCGTCCCCCGTGTCTCCGTCCCCCGTGACTCCGTCACCCGTGACTCCGTCACCCGTGACTCCGTCCCCCGTGACTCCGTCCTCCGTCCCCCGTGACTGTGTCCCCCGTGACCGTGTCCCCCGTCCCCCGTGACCGTGTCCCCCGTCCCCCGTGACCGTGTCCCCCGTCCCCCGTGACCGTGTCCCCCGTCCCCCGTGACCGTGTCCCCCGTCCCCCGTGACCGTGTCCCCCGTCCCCCGTGACCGTGTCCCCCGTCCCCCGTGACCGTGTCCCCCGTCCCCCGTGACCGTGTCCCCCGTCCCCCGTGACCGTGTCCCCCGTCGACCGTGTCCCCAGTCCCCCGTGACCGTGTCCCCCGTGACCGTGTCCCCCGTCCCCCGTGACCGTGTCCCCGTCCCCCGTGACCGTGTCCCCCGTCCCCCGTGACCGTGTCCCCCGTCCCCCGTGACCGTGTCCCCCGTCCCCCGTGACCGTGTCCCCCGTGACCGTGTCCCCCGTCCCCCGTGACCGTGTCCCCCGTCCCCCGTGACCGTGTCCCCCGTCCCCCGTGACTCCGTCCCCCGTCCCCCGTGACTCCGTCCCCCGTGACTCCGTCCCCGTCCCCCGTGTCCCCGTCCCCCGTGTCCCTGTCCCCCGTGTCTCTGTCCCCCGTGTCTCTGTCCCCCGTGTCTCTGTCCCCCGTGTCTCTGTCCCCCGTGTCTCTGTCCCCCGTGTCTCTGTCCCCCGTGTCTCCGTCCCCCGTGACTCCGTCCCCCGTGACTCCGTCCCCCGTGACTCCGTCCCCCGCGACTCCGTCCCCCGCGACTCCGTCCCCCGTGACTCCGTCCTCCGTCCCCCTGACTCTGTCCCCCGTCCTCCGTGACTGTGTCCCCCGTCCTCCGTGACTGTGTCCCCCGTCCTCCGTGACTGTGTCCCCCGTCCCCAGTGACTGTGTCCCCGTCCCCAGTGACTGTGTCCCCCGTCCCCTGTGACTGTGTCCCCCGTGACTGTGTCCCCCGTCCCCCGTGACTGTGTCCCCCGTCCCCCGTGACTGTGTCCCCCGTCCCCCGTGACTGTGTCCCCCGTCCCCCGTGACTGTGTCCCCCGTCCCCCGTGACTGCGTCCCCGTCCCCCGTGACTGTGTCCCCCGTCCCCCGTGACTGCGTCCCCGTCCCCCGTGACTGCGTCCCCGTCCCCCGTGACTGCGTCCCCGTCCCCCGTGACTGCGTCCCCGTCCCCCGTGACTGCGTCCCCGTCCCCCGTGACTGCGTCCCCGTCCCCCGTGACTGCGTCCCCCGTGACTGCGTCCCCGTCCCCCGTGACTGCGTCCCCGTCCCCCGTGACTGCGTCCCCGTCCCCCGTGACTGCGTCCCCGTCCCCCGTGACTGCGTCCCCGTCCCCCGTGACTGAGACCCCGTCCCCCGTGACTGCGACCCCGTCCCCCGTGACTGCGACCCCGTCCCCAGTGACTGTGACCCCGTCCCCAATGACTGTGACCCCGTCCCCAGTGACTGTGACCCCGTCCCCAGTGACTGTGACCCCGTCCCCTGTGACTGTGTCCCCCGTGACTGTGTCCCCCATCACCCGTCCCCTGTGACTGTGTCCCCCGTCCCCCTTGACTGTGTCCCCCGTCCCCCTTGACTGTGTCCCCCGTCCCCCTTGACTGTGTCCCCCGTCCCCCGTGACTGTGTCCCCCGTGACTGTGTCCCCCGTCCCCCGTGACTGTGTCCCCCGTCCCCCGTGACTGTGTCCCCCGTCCCCCGTGACTGTGTCCCCCGTCCCCCGTGACTGTGTCCCCCGTCCCCCGTGACTGTGTCCCCCGTCCCCCGTGACTGTGTCCCCCGTCCCCCGTGACTGTGTCCCCCGTCCCCCGTGACTGTGTCCCCCGTCCCCCGTGACTGTGTCCCCCGTCCCCCGTGACTGTGTCCCCCGTCCCCCGTGACTGTGTCCCCCGTCCCCCGTGACTGTGTCCCCCGTCCCCCGTGACTGTGTCCCCCGTCCCCCGTGACTGTGTCCCCCGTCCCCCGTGACTGTGTCCCCCGTCCCCCGTGACTGTGTCCCCCGTGACTGTGTCCCCCGTGACTGCGTCCCCCGTGACTGCGTCCCCCGTGACTGCGTCCCCCGTGACTGCGTCCCCCGTGACTGCGTCCCCCGTGACTGCGTCCCCCGTGACTGCGTCCCCCGTGACTGCGTCCCCGTCCCCAGTGACTGCGTCCCCGTCCCCCGTGACTGCGTCCCCCGTCCCCCGTGACTGCGTCCCCCGTGACTGCGTCCCCCGTGACTGCGTCCCCCGTGACTGCGTCCCCCGTGACTGCGTCCCCCGTGACTGCGTCCCCCGCGACTGCGTCCCCGTGACTCCGTCCCCCGTCCCTCGTGACTCCGTCCCCCGTGACTCCGTCCCCCGTGACACTTTTCCCCGTGACACTTTTCCCCGTGACACTTTTCCCCGTGACTCTTTTCCCCGTGACTCTTTTCCCCGTGACTCTTTTCCCCGTGACTCTTTTCCCCGTGACTCTTTTCCCCGTGACTCTTTTCCCCGTGACTCTTTTCCCCGTGACTCTTTTCCCCGTGACTCTTTTCCCCGTGACTCTGTCCCCCGTGACTGCGTCCCCCGTCCCCCGTGACCCCGTCCCCCGTGACTCCGTCCCCCGTCCCCCGTGACTCTGTCCCCCGTGACTCCGTCCCCCGTCCCCCGTGACTCTTTTCCCCGTGACTCTTTTCCCCGTGACTCTTTTCCCCGTGACTCTTTTCCCCGTGACTCTTTTCCCCGTGACTCTTTTCCCCGTGACTCTTTTCCCCGTGACTCTTTTCCCCGTGACTCTTTTCCCCGTGACTCTGTCCCCCGTGACTCTGTCCCCCGTGACTCTGTCCCCCGTGACTCTGTCCCCCGTGACTCTGTCCCCCGTGACTCTGTCCCCCGTGACTCTGTCCCCCGTGACTCCGTCCCCCGTGACTCCGTCCCCCGTGACTCCGTCCCCCGTGACTCCGTCCCCCGTGACTCCGTCCCCCGTGACTCCGTCCCCCCTGACTCCGTCCCCCCTGACTCCGTCCCCCCTGTCTCCGTCCTCCGTCCCCCTGACTCTGTCCCCCGTCCCCCGTGATTCTGTCCCCCGTCGACCGTGACTCTGTCCCCCGTCCCCCGTGACTGTGTCCCCCGTGACTGTGTCCCCCGTGACTGTGTCCCCCGTCCCCCGTGACTGTGTCCCCCGTCCCCCGTGACTGAGTCCCCCGTCCCCCGTGACTGAGTCCCCCGTCCCCCGTGACTGCGTCCCCGTCCCCCGTGACTGCGTCCCCCGTGACTCCGTCCCCGTCCCCCGTGACTGCGTCCCCGTCCCCCGTGACTGCGTCCCCGTCCCCAGTGACTGTGACCCCGTCCCCAGTGACTGTGACTCCGTCCCCAGTGACTGTGACCCCGTCCCCAGTGACTGTGACCCCGTCCCCAGTGACTGTGACCCCGTCCCCAGTGACTGTGACCCCGTCCCCAGTGACTGTGACCCCGTCCCCAGTGACTGTGTCCCCCGTCCCCAGTGACTGTGTCCCCCGTCCCCAGTGACTGTGTCCCCGTCCTCAGTGACTGTGTCCCCCGTCCTCAGTGACTGTGTCCCCCGTCCCCAGTGACTGTGTCCCCCGTCCCCAGTGACTGTGTCCCCCGTCCCCAGTGACTGTGTCCCCGTCCTCAGTGACTGTGTCCCCCGTCCCCCGTGACTGTGTCCCCCGTCCCCCGTGACTGTGTCCCCCGTCCCCCGTGACTGTGTCCCCCGTCCCCCGTGACTGTGTCCCCCTTTCCCCGTGACTGTGTCCCCCGTGACTGTGTCCCCCGTCCCCCGTGACTGTGTCCCCCGTGTCTCTGTCCCCCGTGTCTCTGTCCCCCGTGTCTCCGTCCCCCGTGACTCCGTCCCCCGTGACTCCGTCCCCCGCGACTCCGTCCCCCGCGACTCCGTCCCCCGTGACTCCGTCCTCCGTCCCCCTGACTCTGTCCCCCGTCCTCCGTGACTGTGTCCCCCGTCCTCCGTGACTGTGTCCCCCGTCCTCCGTGACTGTGTCCCCCGTCCCCAGTGACTGTGTCCCCGTCCCCAGTGACTGTGTCCCCCGTCCCCTGTGACTGTGTCCCCCGTGACTGTGTCCCCCGTCCCCCGTGACTGTGTCCCCCGTCCCCCGTGACTGTGTCCCCCGTCCCCCGTGACTGTGTCCCCCGTCCCCCGTGACTGCGTCCCCGTCCCCCGTGACTGTGTCCCCCGTCCCCCGTGACTGCGTCCCCGTCCCCCGTGACTGCGTCCCCGTCCCCCGTGACTGCGTCCCCGTCCCCCGTGACTGCGTCCCCGTCCCCCGTGACTGCGTCCCCGTCCCCCGTGACTGCGTCCCCGTCCCCCGTGACTGCGTCCCCGTCCCCCGTGACTGCGTCCCCCGTGACTGCGTCCCCGTCCCCCGTGACTGCGTCCCCGTCCCCCGTGACTGCGTCCCCGTCCCCCGTGACTGCGTCCCCGTCCCCCGTGACTGCGTCCCCGTCCCCCGTGACTGAGACCCCGTCCCCCGTGACTGCGACCCCGTCCCCCGTGACTGCGACCCCGTCCCCAGTGACTGTGACCCCGTCCCCAATGACTGTGACCCCGTCCCCAGTGACTGTGACCCCGTCCCCAGTGACTGTGTCCCCCGTCCCCAGTGACTGTGTCCCCGTCCTCAGTGACTGTGTCCCCCGTCCCCTGTGACTGTGTCCCCCGTGACTGTGTCCCCCATCACCCGTCCCCTGTGACTGTGTCCCCCGTCCCCCTTGACTGTGTCCCCCGTCCCCCTTGACTGTGTCCCCCGTCCCCCTTGACTGTGTCCCCCGTCCCCCGTGACTGTGTCCCCCGTGACTGTGTCCCCCGTCCCCCGTGACTGTGTCCCCCGTCCCCCGTGACTGTGTCCCCCGTCCCCCGTGACTGTGTCCCCCGTCCCCCGTGACTGTGTCCCCCGTCCCCCGTGACTGTGTCCCCCGTCCCCCGTGACTGTGTCCCCCGTCCCCCGTGACTGTGTCCCCCGTCCCCCGTGACTGTGTCCCCCGTCCCCCGTGACTGTGTCCCCCGTCCCCCGTGACTGTGTCCCCCGTCCCCCGTGACTGTGTCCCCCGTCCCCCGTGACTGTGTCCCCCGTCCCCCGTGACTGTGTCCCCCGTCCCCCGTGACTGTGTCCCCCGTGACTGTGTCCCCCGTGACTGTGTCCCCCGTGACTGTGTCCCCCGTGACTGCGTCCCCCGTGACTGCGTCCCCCGTGACTGCGTCCCCCGTGACTGCGTCCCCCGTGACTGCGTCCCCCGTGACTGCGTCCCCCGTGACTGCGTCCCCCGTGACTGCGTCCCCCGTGACTGCGTCCCCCGTGACTGCGTCCCCGTCCCCAGTGACTGCGTCCCCGTCCCCCGTGACTGCGTCCCCCGTCCCCCGTGACTGCGTCCCCCGTGACTGCGTCCCCCGTGACTGCGTCCCCCGTGACTGCGTCCCCCGTGACTGCGTCCCCCGTGACTGCGTCCCCCGTGACTGCGTCCCCCGTGACTGCGTCCCCCGTGACTGCGTCCCCGTGACTCCGTCCCCCGTCCCTCGTGACTCCGTCCCCCGTGACTCCGTCCCCCGTGACACTTTTCCCCGTGACTCTTTTCCCCGTGACTCTTTTCCCCGTGACTCTTTTCCCCGTGACTCTTTTCCCCGTGACTCTTTTCCCCGTGACTCTTTTCCCCGTGACTCTTTTCCCCGTGACTCTTTTCCCCGTGACTCTGTCCCCCGTGACTGCGTCCCCCGTCCCCCGTGACCCCGTCCCCCGTGACTCCGTCCCCCGTCCCCCGTGACTCTGTCCCCCGTGACTCCGTCCCCCGTCCCCCGTGACTCTTTTCCCCGTGACTCTTTTCCCCGTGACTCTTTTCCCCGTGACTCTTTTCCCCGTGACTCTTTTCCCCGTGACTCTTTTCCCCGTGACTCTTTTCCCCGTGACTCTTTTCCCCGTGACTCTGTCCCCCGTGACTCTGTCCCCCGTGACTCTGTCCCCCGTGACTCTGTCCCCCGTGACTCTGTCCCCCGTGACTCCGTCCCCCGTGACTCCGTCCCCCGTGACTCCGTCCCCCGTGACTCCGTCCCCCGTGACTCCGTCCCCCGTGACTCCGTCCCCCGTGACTCCGTCCCCCCTGACTCCGTCCCCCCTGACTCCGTCCCCCCTGTCTCCGTCCTCCGTCCCCCTGACTCTGTCCCCCGTCCCCCGTGATTCTGTCCCCCGTCGACCGTGACTCTGTCCCCCGTCCCCCGTGACTGTGTCCCCCGTGACTGTGTCCCCCGTGACTGTGTCCCCCGTCCCCCGTGACTGTGTCCCCCGTCCCCCGTGACTGAGTCCCCCGTCCCCCGTGACTGCGTCCCCGTCCCCCGTGACTGCGTCCCCCGTGACTCCGTCCCCGTCCCCCGTGACTGCGTCCCCGTCCCCCGTGACTGCGTCCCCGTCCCCAGTGACTGTGACCCCGTCCCCAGTGACTGTGACTCCGTCCCCAGTGACTGTGACCCCGTCCCCAGTGACTGTGACCCCGTCCCCAGTGACTGTGACCCCGTCCCCAGTGACTGTGACCCCGTCCCCAGTGACTGTGTCCCCCGTCCCCAGTGACTGTGTCCCCCGTCCCCAGTGACTGTGTCCCCGTCCTCAGTGACTGTGTCCCCCGTCCTCAGTGACTGTGTCCCCCGTCCCCAGTGACTGTGTCCCCCGTCCCCAGTGACTGTGTCCCCCGTCCCCAGTGACTGTGTCCCCGTCCTCAGTGACTGTGTCCCCCGTCCCCCGTGACTGTGTCCCCCGTCCCCCGTGACTGTGTCCCCCGTCCCCCGTGACTGTGTCCCCCGTCCCCCGTGACTGTGTCCCCCTTTCCCCGTGACTGTGTCCCCCGTGACTGTGTCCCCCGTCCCCCGTGACTGTGTCCCCCGTCCCCCGTGACTGTGTCCCCCGTCCCCCGTGACTGTGTCCCCCGTCCCCCGTGACTGTGTCCCCCGTCCCCCGTGACTGTGTCCCCCGTCCCCCGTGACTGTGTCCCCCGTCCCCCGTGACTGTGTCCCCCGTCCCCCGTGACTGTGTCCCCCGTCCCCCGTGACTGTGTCCCCCGTCCCCAGTGACTGTGTCCCCCGTCCCCCGTGACTGTGTCCCCCGTCCCCCGTGACTGTGTCCCCCGTCCCCCGTGACTGTGTCCCCCGTCCCCAGTGACCGTGTGTCCCGTCCCCCGTGACCGTGTCCCCCGTCCCCCGTGACCGTGTCCCCCGTCCCCCGTGACCGTGTGTCCCGTCCCCAGTGACCGTGTGTCCCGTCCCCAGTGATGGTGTGTCCCCCGTGACTGCGTCCCCGTCCCCCGTGACTGCGTCCCCCGTGACTGCGTCCCCGTCCCCCGTGACTGCGCCCCCGTCCCCCGTGACTGCGTCCCCGTCCCCCGTGACTGCGTCCCCGTCCCCCGTGACTGCGTCTCCGTCCCCCGTGACTGCGTCCCCGTCCCCCGTGACTGCGTCCCCGTCCCCCGTGACTGCGTCCCCCGTCCCCCGTGACTGCGTCCCCCGTGACTGCGTCCCCCGTGACTGCGTCCCCGTGACTGCGTCCCCCGTCCCTCGTGACTCCGTCCCCCGTGACTCCGTTCCCCGTGACTCTTTGCCCCGTGACTCTTTGCCCCGTGACTCTTTTCCCCGTGACTCTTTTCCCCGTGACTCTTTTCCCCGTGACTCTTTTCCCCGTGACTCTTTTCCCCGTGACTCTTTTCCCCGTGACTCTGTCCCCCGTGACTCTTTTCCCCGTGACTCTTTTCCCCGTGACTCTTTTCCCCGTGACTCTTTTCCCCGTGACTCTTTTCCCCGTGACTGTTTTCCCCGTGACTGTTTTCCCCGTGACTGTTTTCCCCGTGACTGTTTTCCCCATGACTGTTTTCCCCGTGACTGTTTTCCCCGTGACTCCGTCCCCGTGACTCCGTCCCCCGTCCCTCGTGACTCCGTCCCCCGTGACTCCGTCCCCCGTGACACTTTTCCCCGTGACACTTTTCCCCGTGACTCTTTTCCCCGTGACTCTTTTCCCCGTGACTCTTTTCCCCGTGACTCTTTTCCCCGTGACACTTTTCCCCGTGACACTTTTCCCCGTGACTCTGTCCCCCGTGACTCCGTCCCCCGTGACCCCGTCCCCCGTGACCCCGTCCCCCGTGACTCTGTCCCCCTTGACTCCGTCCCCCGTCCCCCGTGACACCGTCCCCCGTGACACCGTCCCCCGTGACTCTTTTCCCCGTGACTCTTTTCCCCGTGACTCTTTTCCCCGTGACTCTTTTACCCGTGACTCTTTTCCCCGTGACTCTTTTCCCCGTGACTCTTTTCCCCGTGACTCTTTTCCCCGTGACTCTTTTCCCCGTGACTCTGTCCCCCGTGACTCTGTCCCCCGTGACTCTGTCCCCCGTGACTCTGTCCCCCGTGAATCTGTCCCCCGTGACTGTCCCCCGTGACTGTCCCCCGTGACTGTCCCCCGTGACTGTCCCCCGTGACTGTCCCCCGTGACTCTGTCCCCCGTGACTCTGTCCCCCGTGACTCTGTCCCCCGTGACTCTGTCCCCCGTGACTCTGTCCCCCGTGACTCCGTCCCCCGTGACTCCGTCCCCCGTGACTCCGTCCCCCGTGACTCCGTCCCCCGTGACTCCGTCCCCGTCCCCCGTGTCTCTGTCCCCCGTGTCTCTGTCCCCCGTGTCTCTGTCCCCCGTGTCTCTGTCCCCCGTGTCTCTGTCCCCCGTGTCTCTGTCCCCCGTGTCTCCGTCCCCCGTGTCTCCGTCCCCCGTGACTCCGTCACCCGTGACTCCGTCACCCGTGACTCCGTCCCCCGTGACTCCGTCCTCCGTCCCCCGTGACTGTGTCCCCCGCGTCTGTGTCCCCCGTCCCCCGTGACCGTGTCCCCCGTCCCCCGTGACCGTGTCCCCCGTCCCCCGTGACCGTGTCCCCCGTCCCCCGTGACCGTGTCCCCCGTCCCCCGTGACCGTGTCCCCCGTCCCCCGTGACCGTGTCCCCCGTCCCCCGTGACCGTGTCCCCCGTCCCCCGTGACCGTGTCCCCCGTCCCCCGTGACCGTGTCCCCCGTCCCCCGTGACCGTGTCCCCCGTCCCCCGTGACCGTGTCCCCCGTGACCGTGTCCCCAGTCCCCCGTGACCGTGTCCCTCGTCCCCCGTGACCGTGTCCCCCGTCCCCCGTGACCGTGTCCCCCGTGACCGTGTCCCCCGTCCCCCGTGACCGTGTCCCCCGTCCCCCGTGACCGTGTCCCCCGTCCCCCGTGACCGTGTCCCCCGTCCCCCGTGACCGTGTCCCCCGTCCCCCGTGACCGTGTCCCCCGTGACCGTGTCCCCCGTCCCCCGTGACCGTGTCCCCCGTCCCCCGTGACCGTGTCCCCCGTCCCCCGTGACCGTGTCCCCCGTCCCCCGTGACCGTGTCCCCCGTCCCCCGTGACCGTGTCCCCCGTCCCCCGTGACCGTGTCCCCCGTCCCCCGTGACCGTGTCCCCCGTCCCCCGTGACCGTGTCCCCCGTCCCCCGTGACCGTGTCCCCCGTCCCCCGTGACCGTGTCCCCCGTCCCCCGTGACCGTGTCCCCCGTCCCCCGTGACCGTGTCCCCCGTGACCGTGTCCCCAGTCCCCCGTGACCGTGTCCCTCGTCCCCCGTGACCGTGTCCCCCGTCCCCCGTGACCGTGTCCCCCGTGACCGTGTCCCCCGTCCCCCGTGACCGTGTCCCCCGTCCCCCGTGACCGTGTCCCCCGTCCCCCGTGACCGTGTCCCCCGTCCCCCGTGACCGTGTCCCCCGTCCCCCGTGACCGTGTCCCCCGTGACCGTGTCCCCCGTCCCCCGTGACCGTGTCCCCCGTCCCCCGTGACCGTGTCCCCCGTCCCCCGTGACTGTGTCCCCCGTCCCCCGTGACTGTGTCCCCCGTCCCCCGTGACTGTGTCCCCCGTCCCCCGTGACTCCGTCCCCCGTCCCCCGTGACTCCGTCCCCCGTGACTCCGTCCCCGTCCCCCGTGTCCCCGTCCCCCGTGTCTCTGTCCCCCGTGTCTCTGTCCCCCGTGTCTCTGTCCCCCGTGTCTCTGTCCCCCGTGTCTCTGTCCCCCGTGTCTCTGTCCCCCGTGTCTCTGTCCCCCGTGTCTCCGTCCCCCGTGACTCCGTCCCCCGTGACTCCGTCCCCCGTGACTCCGTCCCCCGCGACTCCGTCCCCCGCGACTCCGTCCCCCGTGACTCCGTCCTCCGTCCCCCTGACTCTGTCCCCCGTCCTCCGTGACTGTGTCCCCCGTCCTCCGTGACTGTGTCCCCCGTCCTCCGTGACTGTGTCCCCCGTCCCCAGTGACTGTGTCCCCGTCCCCAGTGACTGTGTCCCCCGTCCCCTGTGACTGTGTCCCCCGTGACTGTGTCCCCCGTCCCCCGTGACTGTGTCCCCCGTCCCCCGTGACTGTGTCCCCCGTCCCCCGTGACTGCGTCCCCGTCCCCCGTGACTGCGTCCCCCGTCCCCCGTGACTGCGTTCCCGTCCCCCGTGACTGCGTCCCCGTCCCCCGTGACTGCGTCCCCGTCCCCCGTGACTGCGTCCCCGTCCCCCGTGACTGCGTCCCCGTCCCCCGTGACTGCGTCCCCCGTGACTGCGTCCCCGTCCCCCGTGACTGCGTCCCCGTCCCCCGTGACTGCGTCCCCGTCCCCCGTGACTGCGTCCCCGTCCCCCGTGACTGCGTCCCCGTCCCCCGTGACTGCGACCCCGTCCCCCGTGACTGCGACCCCGTCCCCCGTGACTGCGACCCCGTCCCCCGTGACTGCGACCCCGTCCCCAGTGACTGCGACCCCGTCCCCAGTGACTGCGACCCCGTCCCCAGTGACTGTGACCCCGTCCCCAGTGACTGTGACCCCGTCCCCAGTGACTGTGTCCCCCGTCCCCAGTGACTGTGTCCCCGTCCTCAGTGACTGTGTCCCCCGTCCCCTGTGACTGTGTCCCCCGTGACTGTGTCCCCCATCACCCGTCCCCTGTGACTGTGTCCCCCGTCCCCCTTGACTGTGTCCCCCGTCCCCCTTGACTGTGTCCCCCGTCCCCCTTGACTGTGTCCCCCGTCCCCCGTGACTGTGTCCCCCGTGACTGTGTCCCCCGTCCCCCGTGACTGTGTCCCCCGTCCCCCGTGACTGTGTCCCCCGTCCCCCGTGACTGTGTCCCCCGTCCCCCGTGACTGTGTCCCCCGTCCCCCGTGACTGTGTCCCCCGTCCCCCGTGACTGTGTCCCCCGTCCCCCGTGACTGTGTCCCCCGTCCCCCGTGACTGTGTCCCCCGTCCCCCGTGACTGTGTCCCCCGTCCCCCGTGACTGTGTCCCCCGTCCCCCGTGACTGTGTCCCCCGTCCCCCGTGACTGTGTCCCCCGTCCCCAGTGACTGTGTCCCCCGTCCCCAGTGACTGTGTCCCCGTCCTCAGTGACTGTGTCCCCCGTCCTCAGTGACTGTGTCCCCCGTCCCCAGTGACTGTGTCCCCCGTCCCCAGTGACTGTGTCCCCCGTCCCCAGTGACTGTGTCCCCGTCCTCAGTGACTGTGTCCCCCGTCCCCCGTGACTGTGTCCCCCGTCCCCCGTGACTGTGTCCCCCGTCCCCCGTGACTGTGTCCCCCGTCCCCCGTGACTGTGTCCCCCTTTCCCCGTGACTGTGTCCCCCGTCCCCCGTGACTGTGTCCCCCGTCCCCCGTGACTGTGTCCCCCGTCCCCCGTGACTGTGTCCCCCGTCCCCCGTGACTGTGTCCCCCGTCCCCCGTGACTGTGTCCCCCGTCCCCCGTGACTGTGTCCCCCGTCCCCAGTGACTGTGTCCCCCGTCCCCCGTGACTGTGTCCCCCGTCCCCCGTGACTGTGTCCCCCGTCCCCCGTGACTGTGTCCCCCGTCCCCAGTGACCGTGTGTCCCGTCCCCCGTGACCGTGTCCCCCGTGACCGTGTCCCCCGTCCCCCGTGACCGTGTGTCCCGTCCCCAGTGATGGTGTGTCCCCCGTGACTGCGTCCCCGTCCCCCGTGACTGCGTCCCCCGTGACTGCGTCCCCGTCCCCCGTGACTGCGCCCCCGTCCCCCGTGACTGCGTCCCCGTCCCCCGTGACTGCGTCCCCGTCCCCCGTGACTGCGTCTCCGTCCCCCGTGACTGCGTCCCCGTCCCCCGTGACTGCGTCCCCCGTCCCCCGTGACTGCGTCCCCCGTGACTGCGTCCCCGTGACTGCGTCCCCCGTCCCTCGTGACTCCGTCCCCCGTGACTCCGTTCCCCGTGACTCTTTGCCCCGTGACTCTTTGCCCCGTGACTCTTTTCCCCGTGACTCTTTTCCCCGTGACTCTTTTCCCCGTGACTCTTTTCCCCGTGACTCTTTTCCCCGTGACTCTTTTCCCCGTGACTCTTTTCCCCGTGACTCTGTCCCCCGTGACTCTTTTCCCCGTGACTCTTTTCCCCGTGACTCTTTTCCCCGTGACTCTTTTCCCCGTGACTGTTTTCCCCGTGACTGTTTTCCCCGTGACTGTTTTCCCCGTGACTGTTTTCCCCATGACTGTTTTCCCCGTGACTGTTTTCCCCGTGACTGTTTTCCCCGTGACTCCGTCCCCGTGACTCCGTCCCCCGTCCCTCGTGACTCCGTCCCCCGTGACTCCGTCCCCCGTGACACTTTTCCCCGTGACACTTTTCCCCGTGACTCTTTTCCCCGTGACTCTTTTCCCCGTGACTCTTTTCCCCGTGACTCTTTTCCCCGTGACACTTTTCCCCGTGACTCTTTTCCCCGTGACTCCGTCCCCCGTGACTCCGTCCCCCGTGACCCCGTCCCCCGTGACCCCGTCCCCCGTGACCCCGTCCCCCGTGACTCTGTCCCCCGTGACTCCGTCCCCCGTCCCCCGTGACACCGTCCCCCGTGACACCGTCCCCCGTGACACCGTCCCCCGTGACTCTTTTCCCCGTGACTCTTTTCCCCGTGACTCTTTTCCCCGTGACTCTTTTCCCCGTGACTCTTTTCCCCGTGACTCTTTTCCCCGTGACTCTTTTCCCCGTGACTCTGTCCCCCGTGACTCTGTCCCCCGTGACTCTGTCCCCCGTGACTCTGTCCCCCGTGAATCTGTCCCCCGTGAATCTGTCCCCCGTGACTGTCCCCCGTGACTGTCCCCCGTGACTGTCCCCCGTGACTGTCCCCCGTGACTGTCCCCCGTGACTCTGTCCCCCGTGACTCTGTCCCCCGTGACTCTGTCCCCCGTGACTCTGTCCCCCGTGACTCCGTCCCCCGTGACTCCGTCCCCCGTGACTCCGTCCCCCGTGACTCCGTCCCCCGTGACTCCGTCCCCGTCCCCCGTGTCTCTGTCCCCCGTGTCTCTGTCCCCCGTGTCTCTGTCCCCCGTGTCTCTGTCCCCCGTGTCTCTGTCCCCCGTGTCTCTGTCCCCCGTGTCTCTGTCCCCCGTGTCTCCGTCCCCCGTGTCTCCGTCCCCCGTGACTCCGTCACCCGTGACTCCGTCACCCGTGACTCCGTCCCCCGTGACTCCGTCCTCCGTCCCCCGTGACTGTGTCCCCCGCGTCTGTGTCCCCCGTCCCCCGTGACCGTGTCCCCCGTCCCCCGTGACCGTGTCCCCCGTCCCCCGTGACCGTGTCCCCCGTCCCCCGTGACCGTGTCCCCCGTCCCCCGTGACCGTGTCCCCCGTCCCCCGTGACCGTGTCCCCCGTCCCCCGTGACCGTGTCCCCCGTCCCCCGTGACCGTGTCCCCCGTGACCGTGTCCCCAGTCCCCCGTGACCGTGTCCCTCGTCCCCCGTGACCGTGTCCCCCGTCCCCCGTGACCGTGTCCCCCGTGACCGTGTCCCCCGTCCCCCGTGACCGTGTCCCCCGTCCCCCGTGACCGTGTCCCCCGTCCCCCGTGACCGTGTCCCCCGTCCCCCGTGACCGTGTCCCCCGTCCCCCGTGACCGTGTCCCCCGTGACCGTGTCCCCCGTCCCCCGTGACCGTGTCCCCCGTCCCCCGTGACCGTGTCCCCCGTCCCCCGTGACCGTGTCCCCCGTCCCCCGTGACTGTGTCCCCCGTCCCCCGTGACTGTGTCCCCCGTCCCCCGTGACTGTGTCCCCCGTCCCCCGTGACTCCGTCCCCCGTCCCCCGTGACTCCGTCCCCCGTGACTCCGTCCCCGTCCCCCGTGTCCCCGTCCCCCGTGTCTCTGTCCCCCGTGTCTCTGTCCCCCGTGTCTCTGTCCCCCGTGTCTCTGTCCCCCGTGTCTCTGTCCCCCGTGTCTCTGTCCCCCGTGTCTCCGTCCCCCGTGACTCCGTCCCCCGTGACTCCGTCCCCCGTGACTCCGTCCCCCGCGACTCCGTCCCCCGCGACTCCGTCCCCCGTGACTCCGTCCTCCGTCCCCCTGACTCTGTCCCCCGTCCTCCGTGACTGTGTCCCCCGTCCTCCGTGACTGTGTCCCCCGTCCTCCGTGACTGTGTCCCCCGTCCCCAGTGACTGTGTCCCCGTCCCCAGTGACTGTGTCCCCCGTCCCCTGTGACTGTGTCCCCCGTGACTGTGTCCCCCGTCCCCCGTGACTGTGTCCCCCGTCCCCCGTGACTGTGTCCCCCGTCCCCCGTGACTGTGTCCCCCGTCCCCCGTGACTGCGTCCCCGTCCCCCGTGACTGCGTCCCCCGTCCCCCGTGACTGCGTTCCCGTCCCCCGTGACTGCGTCCCCGTCCCCCATGACTGCGTCCCCGTCCCCCGTGACTGCGTCCCCGTCCCCCGTGACTGCGTCCCCGTCCCCCGTGACTGCGTCCCCCGTGACTGCGTCCCCGTCCCCCGTGACTGCGTCCCCGTCCCCCGTGACTGCGTCCCCGTCCCCCGTGACTGCGTCCCCGTCCCCCGTGACTGCGACCCCGTCCCCCGTGACTGCGACCCCGTCCCCCGTGACTGCGACCCCGTCCCCCGTGACTGCGACCCCGTCCCCAGTGACTGCGACCCCGTCCCCAGTGACTGTGACCCCGTCCCCAGTGACTGTGACCCCGTCCCCAGTGACTGTGTCCCCCGTCCCCAGTGACTGTGTCCCCCGTCCCCAGTGACTGTGTCCCCGTCCTCAGTGACTGTGTCCCCCGTCCCCTGTGACTGTGTCCCCCGTGACTGTGTCCCCCATCACCCGTCCCCTGTGACTGTGTCCCCCGTCCCCCTTGACTGTGTCCCCCGTCCCCCTTGACTGTGTCCCCCGTCCCCCTTGACTGTGTCCCCCGTCCCCCGTGACTGTGTCCCCCGTGACTGTGTCCCCCGTCCCCCGTGACTGTGTCCCCCGTCCCCCGTGACTGTGTCCCCCGTCCCCCGTGACTGTGTCCCCCGTCCCCCGTGACTGTGTCCCCCGTCCCCCGTGACTGTGTCCCCCGTCCCCCGTGACTGTGTCCCCCGTCCCCCGTGACTGTGTCCCCCGTCCCCCGTGACTGTGTCCCCCGTCCCCCGTGACTGTGTCCCCCGTCCCCCGTGACTGTGTCCCCCGTCCCCCGTGACTGTGTCCCCCGTCCCCCGTGACTGTGTCCCCCGTCCCCCGTGACTGTGTCCCCCGTCCCCCGTGACTGTGTCCCCCGTCCCCCGTGACTGTGTCCCCCGTCCCCCGTGACTGTGTCCCCCGTGACTGTGTCCCCCGTGACTGTGTCCCCCGTGACTGTGTCCCCCGTGACTGTGTCCCCCGTGACTGTGTCCCCCGTGACTGTGTCCCCCGTGACTGCGTCCCCCGTGACTGCGTCCCCCGTGACTGCGTCCCCCGTGACTGCGTCCCCGTCCCCAGTGACTGCGTCCCCGTCCCCAGTGACTGCGTCCCCGTCCCCCGTGACTGCGTCCCCCGTCCCCCGTGACTGCGTCCCCCGTCCCCCGTGACTGCGTCCCCCGTGACTGCGTCCCCCGTGACTGCGTCCCCCGTGACTGCGTCCCCCGTGACTGCGTCCCCCGTGACTGCGTCCCCCGTGACTGCGTCCCCCGTCCCTCGTCCCTCGTGACTCCGTCCCCCGTGACTCCGTCCCCCGTGACACTTTTCCCCGTGACACTTTTCCCCGTGACTCTTTTCCCCGTGACTCTTTTCCCCGTGACTCTTTTCCCCGTGACTCTTTTCCCCGTGACTCTTTTCCCCGTGACTCTTTTCCCCGTGACTCTTTTCCCCGTGACTCTTTTCCCCGTGACTCTTTTCCCCGTGACTCTGTCCCCCGTGACTGCGTCCCCCGTCCCCCGTGACTCCGTCCCCCGTGACTCCGTCCCCCGTCCCCCGTGACTCTGTCCCCCGTGACTCCGTCCCCCGTGACTCTTTTCCCCGTGACTCTTTTCCCCGTGACTCTTTTCCCCGTGACTCTTTTCCCCGTGACTCTTTTCCCCGTGACTCTTTTCCCCGTGACTCTTTTCCCCGTGACTCTTTTCCCCGTGACTCTGTCCCCCGTGACTCTGTCCCCCGTGACTCTGTCCCCCGTGACTCTGTCCCCCGTGACTCTGTCCCCCGTGACTCCGTCCCCCGCCCCCCGTGACTCTGTCCCCCGTGACTCTGTCCCCCGTGACTCTGTCCCCCGTGACTCTGTCCCCCGTGACTCTGTCCCCCGTGACTCTGTCCCCCGTGACTCTGTCCCCCGTGACTCTGTCCCCCGTGACTCTGTCCCCCGTGACTCTGTCCCCCGTGACTCCGTCCCCCGTGACCGTGTCCCCCGTGACTCCGTCCCCCGTGACTCCGTCCCCCGTGACTCCGTCCCCCGTGACTGCGTCCCCCGTCCCCCGTGACTGCGTCCCCCGTCCCCCGTGACTGCGTCCCCCGTGACTGCGTCCCCCGTCCCCCGTGCCTGCGTCCCCCGTCCCCCGTGACTGCGTCCCCCGTCCCCCGTGACTCCGTCCTCGTCCCCGTGACTCCGTCTCCCGTCCCCCGTAACTCCGTCCCCCGTGACTCCGTCCCCCGTGACTCCGTCCCCCGTGACTCCGTCCCCCGTCCCCCGTGACTCCGTCCCCCGTCCCCCGTGACTCCGTCCCCCGTCCCCCGTGACTCCGTCCCCCGTGACTCCGTCCCCCGTGACTCCCTCCCCCGTGACTCCGTCCCCCGTGACTCCGTCCCCCGTGACTCCGTCCCCCGTGACTCCGTCCCCCGTCCCCCGTGACTCCGTCCCCCGTGACTCCGTCCCCCGTGACTCCGTCCTCCGTGACTCCCTCCCCCGTCCCCCGTGACTGCGTCCCCCGTGACTGCGTCCCCCGTGACTGCGTCCCCCGTGACTGCGCCCCCCGTGACTGCGCCCCCCGTGACTGCGCCCCCCGTGACTGCGCCCCCCGTGACTGCGCCCCCCGTGACTGCGCCCCCCGTGACTGCGCCCCCCGTGACTGCGTCCCCCGTGACTGCGTCCCCCGTGACTGCGTCCCCCGTGACTGCGTCCCCCGTGACTCCGTCCCCCGTGACTCCGTCCCCCGTGACTGCGTCCCCCGTGACTGCGTCCCCCGTGACTGCGTCCCCCCGTCCCCCGTGACTGCGTCCCCCGTGACTGCGTCCCCCGTGACTGCGTCCCCCGTGACTGCGTCCCCCGTGACTCCGTCCCCCGTGACTCCGTCCCCCGTGACTCCGTCCCCCGTGACTCCGTCCCCCGTGACTGCGTCCCCCGTCCCCCGTGACTGCGTCCCCCGTCCCCCGTGACTGCGTCCCCCGTCCCCCGTGCCTGCGTCCCCCGTCCCCCGTGACTGCGTCCCCCGTCCCCCGTGACTGCGTCCCCGTCCCCCGTGACTGCGTCCCCCGTCCCCCGTGACTGCGTCCCCCGTCCCCCGTGACTGCGTCCCCCGTGACTGCGTCCCCCGTGACTGCGTCCCCCGTGACTGCGTCCCCCGTGACTCCGTCCCCCGTGACTCCGTCCCCGTCCCCGTGACTCCGTCTCCCGTCCCCCGTAACTCCGTCCCCCGTGACTCCGTCCCCCGTCCCCCGTGACTCCGTCCCCCGTCCCCCGTGACTCCGTCCCCCGTCCCCCGTGACTCCGTCCCCCGTCCCCCGTGACTCCGTCCCCCGTCCCCCGTGACTCCGTCCCCCGTCCCCCGTGACTCTGTCCCCCGTGACTCCGTCCCCCGTGACTCCGTCCCCCGTCCCCCGTGACTCCGTCCCCCGTGACTCCGTCCCCCGTGACTCCGTCCCCCGTGACTCCGTCCCCCGTGACTCCGTCCCCCGTGACTCCGTCCCCCGTGACTCCGTCCCCCGTGACTCCCTCCCCCGTCCCCCGTGACTGCGCCCCCCGTGACTGCGCCCCCCGTGACTGCGCCCCCCGTGACTGCGCCCCCCGTGACTGCGTCCCCCGTGACTGCGTCCCCCGTGACTGCGTCCCCCGTGACTGCGTCCCCCGTGACTGCGTCCCCCGTGACTCCGTCCCCCGTGACTGCGTCCCCCGTGACTGCGTCCCCCGTGACTCCGTCCCCCGTGACTGCGTCCCCCCGTCCCCCGTGACTCCGTCCCCCGTGACTCCGTCCCCCGTGACTCCGTCCCCCGTGACTCCGTCCCCCGTGACTCCGTCCCCCGTCCCCCGTGACTCCGTCCCCCGTCCCCCGTGACTGCGTCCCCCGTCCCCCGTGACTGCGTCCCCCGTGACTGCGTCCCCCGTGACTGCGTCCCCCGTGACTGCGTCCCCCGTGCCTGCGTCCCCCGTCCCCCGTGACTGCGTCCCCCGTCCCCCGTGACTGCGTCCCCCGTCCCCCGTGACTGCGTCCCCCGTCCCCCGTGACTGCGTCCCCCGTCCCCCGTGACTGCGTCCCCCGTGACTGCGTCCCCCGTGACTGAGTCCCCCGTGACTGCTTCCCCCGTGACTGCGTCCCCCGTGACTGCGTCCCCCGTGACTCCGTCCCCCGTGACTCCGTCCCCCGTGACTCCGTCCCCCGTGACTCCGTCCCCGTCCCCCGTGTCTCTGTCCCCCGTGTCTCTGTCCCCCGTGTCTCTGTCCCCCGTGTCTCTGTCCCCCGTGTCTCTGTCCCCCGTGTCTCTGTCCCCCGTGTCTCTGTCCCCCGTGTCTCTGTCCCCCGTGTCTCTGTCCCCCGTGTCTCCGTCCCCCGTGTCTCCGTCCCCCGTGACTCCG
The DNA here is from genome assembly GCF_047496885.1 of Scyliorhinus torazame. NCBI lineage: Eukaryota > Metazoa > Chordata > Chondrichthyes > Carcharhiniformes > Scyliorhinidae > Scyliorhinus > Scyliorhinus torazame. The sequence goes on along the minus strand of NC_092720.1, from coordinate 213,092,915 downwards.
TCACCCGTGACTCCGTCACCCGTGACTCCGTCACCCGTGACTCCGTCCCCCGTTACTCCGTCCTCCGTCCCCCGTGACTTTGTCCCCCGTCCCCCGCGTCTGTGTCCCCCGTCCCCCGCGTCTGTGTCCCCCGTCCCCCGCGTCTGTGTCCCCCGTCCCCCGTGACTGTGTCCCCCGTCCCCCGTGACCGTGTCCCCCGTGACCGTGTCCCCCGTCCCCCGTGACCGTGTCCCCCGTCCCCCGTGACCGTGTCCCCCGTCCCCCGTGACCGTGTCCCCCGTCCCCCGTGACCGTGTCCCCCGTCCCCCGTGACCGTGTCCCCCGTCCCCCGTGACCGTGTCCCCCGTCCCCCGTGACCGTGTCCCCCGTCCCCCGTGACCGTGTCCCCCGTCCCCCGTGACCGTGTCCCCCGTCCCCCGTGACCGTGTCCCCCGTCCCCCGTGACCGTGTCCCCCGTCCCCCGTGACCGTGTCCCCCGTCCCCCGTGACCGTGTCCCCCGTGACCGTGTCCCCCGTCCCCCGTGACTCCGTCCCCGTCCCCCGTGTCTCTGTCCCCCGTGTCTCTGTCCCCCGTGTCTCTGTCCCCCGTGTCTCCGTCCCCCGTGTCTCCGTCCCCCGTGTCTCCGTCCCCCGTGACTCCGTCCCCCGTGACTCCGTCCCCCGTGACTCCGTCCCCCGCGACTCCGTCCCCCGTGTCTCTGTCCCCCGTGTCTCTGTCCCCCGTGTCTCTGTCCCCCGTGTCTCTGTCCCCCGTGTCTCTGTCCCCCGTGTCTCTGTCCCCCGTGTCTCCGTCCCCCGTGACTCCGTCCCCCTGACTCTGTCCCCCGTCCTCCGTGACTGTGTCCCCCGTCCTCCGTGACTGTGTCCCCCGTCCCCTGTGACTGTGTCCCCCGTGACTGTGTCCCCCATCCCCCGTCCACTGTGACTGTGTCCCCCGTCCCCCGTGACTGCGTCCCCCGTGACTGCGTCCCCGTCCCCCGTGACTGCGTCCCCGTCCCCCGTGACTGCGTCCCCGTCCCCCGTGACTGCGTCCCCGTCCCCCGTGACTGCGTCCCCGTCCCCCGTGACTGCGACCCCGTCCCCCGTGACTGCGACCCCGTCCCCCGTGACTGCGACCCCGTCCCCAGTGACTGCGACCCCGTCCCCAGTGACTGTGACCCCGTCCCCAGTGACTGTGACCCCGTCCCCAGTGACTGTGACCCCGTCCCCAGTGACTGTGTCCCCGTCCTCAGTGACTGTGTCCCCCGTCCCCTGTGACTGTGTCCCCCGTGACTGTGTCCCCCATCACCCGTCCCCTGTGACTGTGTCCCCCGTCCCCCTTGACTGTGTCCCCCGTCCCCCTTGACTGTGTCCCCCGTCCCCCTTGACTGTGTCCCCCGTCCCCCTTGACTGTGTCCCCCGTCCCCCGTGACTGTGTCCCCCGTGACTGTGTCCCCCGTCCCCCGTGACTGTGTCCCCCGTCCCCCGTGACTGTGTCCCCCGTCCCCCGTGACTGTGTCCCCCGTCCCCCGTGACTGTGTCCCCCGTCCCCCGTGACTGTGTCCCCCGTCCCCCGTGACTGTGTCCCCCGTCCCCCGTGACTGTGTCCCCCGTCCCCCGTGACTGTGTCCCCCGTCCCCCGTGACTGTGTCCCCCGTCCCCCGTGACTGTGTCCCCCGTGACTGTGTCCCCCGTGACTGTGTCCCCCGTGACTGCGTCCCCCGTGACTGCGTCCCCCGTGACTGCGTCCCCCGTGACTGCGTCCCCCGTGACTGCGTCCCCGTCCCCAGTGACTGCGTCCCCGTCCCCCGTGACTGCGTCCCCGTCCCCCGTGACTGCGTCCCCCGTCCCCCGTGACTGCGTCCCCCGTGACTGCGTCCCCCGTGACTGCGTCCCCCGTGACTGCGTCCCCCGTGACTGCGTCCCCCGTGACTGCGTCCCCCGTGACTGCGTCCCCGTGACTCCGTCCCCCGTCCCTCGTGACTCCGTCCCCCGTGACACTTTTCCCCGTGACACTTTTCCCCGTGACTCTTTTCCCCGTGACTCTTTTCCCCGTGACTCTTTTCCCCGTGACTCTTTTCCCCGTGACTCTTTTCCCCGTGACTCTTTTCCCCGTGACTCTTTTCCCCGTGACACTTTTCCCCGTGACTCTGTCCCCCGTGACTCTGTCCCCCGTGACTCTGTCCCCCGTGACTGCGTCCCCCGTCCCCCGTGACTCCGTCCCCCGTGACTCCGTCCCCCGTCCCCCGTGACTCTGTCCCCCGTGACTCCGTCCCCCGTGACTCTTTTCCCCGTGACTCTTTTCCCCGTGACTCTTTTCCCCGTGACTCTTTTCCCCGTGACTCTTTTCCCCGTGACTCTTTTCCCCGTGACTCTTTTCCCCGTGACTCTTTTCCCCGTGACTCTTTTCCCCGTGACTCTTTTCCCCGTGACTCTTTTCCCCGTGACTCTGTCCCCCGTGACTCTTTTCCCCGTGACTCTGTCCCCCGTGACTCTGTCCCCCGTGACTCTGTCCCCCGTGACTCTGTCCCCCGTGACTCTGTCCCCCGTGACTCCGTCCCCCGCCCCCCGTGACTCTGTCCCCCGTGACCCTGTCCCCCGTGATTCTGTCCCCCGTGACTCTGTCCCCCGTGACTCTGTCCCCCGTGACTCTGTCCCCCGTGACTCCGTCCCCCGTGACTCCGTCCCCCGTGACTCCGTCCCCCCTGACTCCGTCCCCCCTGACTCCGTCCCCCCTGTCTCCGTCCTCCGTCCCCCTGACTCCGTCCTCCGTCCCCCGTGACTCCGTCCCCCGTCCCCCGTGACTGTGTCCCCCGTGACTGTGTCCCCCGTCCCCCGTGACTGTGTCCCCCGTCCCCCGTGACTGTGTCCGCCGTCCCCCGTGACTGTGTCCGCCGTCCCCCGTGACTGTGTCCGCCGTCCCCCGTGACTGTGTCCGCCGTCCCCCGTGACTGTGTCCCCCGTCCCCCGTGACTGTGTCCCCCGTCCCCCGTGACTGTGTCCCCCGTCCCCCGTGACTGTGTCCCCCGTCCCCCGTGACTGTGTCCCCCGTCCCCCGTGACTGTGTCCCCCGTCCCCCGTGACTGTGTCTCTGTCCCCCGTGTCTCTGTCCCCCGTGACTCCGTCCCCCTGACTCCGTCCCCCTGACTCTGTCCCCCGTCCTCCGTGACTGTGTCCCCCGTCCTCCGTGACTGTGTCCCCCGTCCCCTGTGACTGTGTCCCCCGTGACTGTGTCCCCCATCCCCCGTCCACTGTGACTGTGTCCCCCGTCCCCCGTGACTGCGTCCCCCGTGACTGCGTCCCCGTCCCCCGTGACTGCGTCCCCGTCCCCCGTGACTGCGTCCCCGTCCCCCGTGACTGCGTCCCCGTCCCCCGTGACTGCGACCCCGTCCCCCGTGACTGCGACCCCGTCCCCCGTGACTGCGACCCCGTCCCCCGTGACTGCGACCCCGTCCCCAGTGACTGTGACCCCGTCCCCAGTGACTGTGACCCCGTCCCCAGTGACTGTGACCCCGTCCCCAGTGACTGTGACCCCGTCCCCAGTGACTGTGTCCCCGTCCTCAGTGACTGTGTCCCCCGTCCCCTGTGACTGTGTCCCCCGTGACTGTGTCCCCCATCACCCGTCCCCTGTGACTGTGTCCCCCGTCCCCCTTGACTGTGTCCCCCGTCCCCCTTGACTGTGTCCCCCGTCCCCCTTGACTGTGTCCCCCGTCCCCCGTGACTGTGTCCCCCGTGACTGTGTCCCCCGTCCCCCGTGACTGTGTCCCCCGTCCCCCGTGACTGTGTCCCCCGTCCCCCGTGACTGTGTCCCCCGTCCCCCGTGACTGTGTCCCCCGTCCCCCGTGACTGTGTCCCCCGTCCCCCGTGACTGTGTCCCCCGTCCCCCGTGACTGCGTCCCCCGTGACTGCGTCCCCCGTGACTGCGTCCCCCGTGACTGCGTCCCCCGTGACTGCGTCCCCCGTGACTGCGTCCCCCGTGACTGCGTCCCCCGTGACTGCGTCCCCCGTGACTGCGTCCCCCGTGACTGCGTCCCCGTCCCCCGTGACTGCGTCCCCGTCCCCCGTGACTGCGTCCCCCGTCCCCCGTGACTGCGTCCCCCGTGACTGCGTCCCCCGTGACTGCGTCCCCCGTGACTGCGTCCCCGTGACTCCGTCCCCCGTCCCTCGTGACTCCGTCCCTCGTGACTCCGTCCCCCGTGACTCCGTCCCCCGTGACTCCGTCCCCCGTGACACTTTTCCCCGTGACACTTTTCCCCGTGACACTTTTCCCCGTGACTCTTTTCCCCGTGACTCTTTTCCCCGTGACTCTTTTCCCCGTGACTCTTTTCCCCGTGACTCTTTTCCCCGTGACTCTTTTCCCCGTGACTCTGTCCCCCGTGACTCTGTCCCCCGTGACTCTGTCCCCCGTGACTCTGTCCCCCGTGACTGCGTCCCCCGTGACTCCGTCCCCCGTGACTCCGTCCCCCGTCCCCCGTGACTCTGTCCCCCGTGACTCCGTCCCCCGTCCCCCGTGACTCTTTTCCCCGTGACTCTTTTCCCCGTGACTCTTTTCCCCGTGACTCTTTTCCCCGTGACTCTTTTCCCCGTGACTCTTTTCCCCGTGACTCTTTTCCCCGTGACTCTTTTCCCCGTGACTCTTTTCCCCGTGACTCTTTTCCCCGTGACTCTTTTCCCCGTGACTCTGTCCCCCGTGACTCTTTTCCCCGTGACTCTGTCCCCCGTGACTCTGTCCCCCGTGACTCTGTCCCCCGTGACTCTGTCCCCCGTGACTCTGTCCCCCGTGACTCTGTCCCCCGTGACTCCGTCCCCCGCCCCCCGTGACTCTGTCCCCCGTGACCCTGTCCCCCGTGACCCTGTCCCCCGTGACTCTGTCCCCCGTGACTCTGTCCCCCGTGACTCCGTCCCCCGTGACTCCGTCCCCCGTGACTCCGTCCCCCGTGACTCCGTCCCCCGTGACTCCGTCCCCCCTGACTCCGTCCCCCCTGTCTCCGTCCCCCCTGTCTCCGTCCTCCGTCCCCCTGACTCCGTCCTCCGTCCCCCTGACTCCGTCCTCCGTCCCCCGTGACTCCGTCCCCCGTCCCCCGTGACTGTGTCCCCCGTGACTGTGTCCCCCGTCCCCCGTGACTGTGTCCCCCGTCCCCCGTGACTGTGTCCGCCGTCCCCCGTGACTGTGTCCGCCGTCCCCCGTGACTGTGTCCGCCGTCCCCCGTGACTGTGTCCCCCGTCCCCCGTGACTGTGTCCCCCGTCCCCCGTGACTGTGTCCCCCGTCCCCCGTGACTGTGTCCCCCGTCCCCCGTGACTGTGTCCCCCGTCCCCCGTGACTGTGTCCCCCGTCCCCCGTGACTGTGTCCCCCGTCCCCCGTGACTGTGTCCCCCGTCCCCCGTGACTGTGTCTCTGTCCCCCGTGTCTCTGTCCCCCGTGTCTCTGTCCCCCGTGTCTCTGTCCCCCGTGTCTCTGTCCCCCGTGTCTCTGTCCCCCGTGTCTCTGTCCCCCGTGTCTCCGTCCCCCGTGACTCCGTCCCCCTGACTGTGTCCCCCGTCCTCCGTGACTGTGTCCCCCGTCCTCCGTGACTGTGTCCCCCGTCCCCAGTGACTGTGTCCCCGTCCCCAGTGACTGTGTCCCCCGTCCCCTGTGACTGTGTCCCCCGTGACTGTGTCCCCCATCCCCCGTCCACTGTGACTGTGTCCCCCGTCCCCCGTGACTGCGTCCCCCGTGACTGCGTCCCCGTCCCCCGTGACTGCGTCCCCGTCCCCCGTGACTGCGTCCCCGTCCCCCGTGACTGCGTCCCCGTCCCCCGTGACTGCGTCCCCGTCCCCCGTGACTGCGACCCCGTCCCCCGTGACTGCGACCCCGTCCCCAGTGACTGCGACCCCGTCCCCAGTGACTGTGACCCCGTCCCCAGTGACTGTGACTCCGTCCCCAGTGACTGTGACCCCGTCCCCAGTGACTGTGTCCCCCGTCCCCAGTGACTGTGTCCCCGTCCTCAGTGACTGTGTCCCCCGTCCCCTGTGACTGTGTCCCCCGTGACTGTGTCCCCCATCACCCGTCCCCTGTGACTGTGTCCCCCGTCCCCCTTGACTGTGTCCCCCGTCCCCCTTGACTGTGTCCCCCGTCCCCCTTGACTGTGTCCCCCGTCCCCCGTGACTGTGTCCCCCGTGACTGTGTCCCCCGTCCCCCGTGACTGTGTCCCCCGTCCCCCGTGACTGTGTCCCCCGTCCCCCGTGACTGTGTCCCCCGTTACTGTGTCCCCCGTCCCCCGTGACTGTGTCCCCCGTCCCCCGTGACTGTGTCCCCCGTCCCCCGTGACTGTGTCCCCCGTCCCCCGTGACTGTGTCCCCCGTCCCCCGTGACTGTGTCCCCCGTCCCCCGTGACTGTGTCCCCCGTGACTGCGTCCCCCGTGACTGCGTCCCCCGTGACTGCGTCCCCCGTGACTGCGTCCCCCGTGACTGCGTCCCCCGAGACTGCGTCCCCCGTGACTGCGTCCCCGTCCCCAGTGACTGCGTCCCCGTCCCCCGTGACTGCGTCCCCGTCCCCCGTGACTGCGTCCCCCGTCCCCCGTGACTGCGTCCCCCGTGACTGCGTCCCCCGTGACTGCGTCCCCCGTGACTGCGTCCCCCGTGACTGCGTCCCCCGTGACTGCGTCCCCGTGACTCCGTCCCTCGTGACTCCGTCCCCCGTGACTCCGTCCCCCGTGACACTTTTCCCCGTGACTCTTTTCCCCGTGACTCTTTTCCCCGTGACTCTTTTCCCCGTGACTCTTTTCCCCGTGACTCTTTTCCCCGTGACTCTTTTCCCCGTGACACTTTTCCCCGTGACTCTGTCCCCCGTGACTCTGTCCCCCGTGACTCTGTCCCCCGTGACTGCGTCCCCCGTCCCCCGTGACTCCGTCCCCCGTGACTCCGTCCCCCGTCCCCCGTGACTCTGTCCCCCGTGACTCCGTCCCCCGTCCCCCGTGACTCTTTTCCCCGTGACTCTTTTCCCCGTGACTCTTTTCCCCGTGACTCTTTTCCCCGTGACTCTTTTCCCCGTGACTCTTTTCCCCGTGACTCTGTCCCCCGTGACTCTGTCCCCCGTGACTCTGTCCCCCGTGACTCTGTCCCCCGTGACTCTGTCCCCCGTGACTCTGTCCCCCGTGACTCCGTCCCCCGTGACTCCGTCCCCCGCCCCCCGTGACTCTGTCCCCCGTGACTCTGTCCCCCGTGACTCTGTCCCCCGTGACTCTGTCCCCCGTGACTCTGTCCCCCGTGACTCTGTCCCCCGTGACTCCGTCCCCCGTGACTCCGTCCCCCGTGACTCCGTCCCCCCTGACTCCGTCCCCCCTGACTCCGTCCCCCCTGTCTCCGTCCTCCGTCCCCCTGACTCCGTCCTCCGTCCCCCGTGACTCCGTCCCCCGTCCCCCGTGACTGTGTCCCCCGTGACTGTGTCCCCCGTCCCCCGTGACTGTGTCCCCCGTCCCCCGTGACTGTGTCCCCCGTCCCCCGTGACTGTGTCCGCCGTCCCCCGTGACTGTGTCCGCCGTCCCCCGTGACTGTGTCCGCCGTCCCCCGTGACTGTGTCCCCCGTCCCCCGTGACTGTGTCCCCCGTCCCCCGTGACTGTGTCCCCCGTCCCCCGTGACTGTGTCCCCCGTCCCCCGTGACTGTGTCCCCCGTCCCCCGTGACTGTGTCCCCCGTCCCCCGTGACTGTGTCCCCCGTCCCCCGTGACTGTGTCCCCCGTCCCCCGTGACTGCGTCCCCCGTCCCCCGTGACTGCGTCCCCCGTGACTGCGTCCCCCGTGACTGCGTCCCCCGTGACTCCGTCCCCCGTGACTCGTGACTCCGTCCCCCGTGACTCCGTCCCCCGTGACTCTTTTCCCCGTGACTCTTTTCCCCGTGACTCTTTTCCCCGTGACTCTTTTCCCCGTGACTCTTTTCCCCGTGACTCTTTTCCCCGTGACTCTTTTCCCCGTGACACTTTTCCCCGTGACTCTTTTCCCCGTGACTCTTTTCCCCGTGACTCTTTTCCCCGTGACTCTTTTCCCCGTGACTCTTTTCCCCGTGACTCTTTTCCCCGCGACTCTGTCCCCCGCGACTCTGTCCCCCGCGACTCTGTCCCCTGTGACTCCGTCCCCCGTCCCCCGTGACTCTTTTCCCCGTGACTCTTTTCCCCGTGACTCTTTTCCCCGTGGCTCTTTTCCCCGTGGCTCTTTTCCCCGTGACTCTGTCCCCCGTGACTCTGTCCCCCGTGACTCTGTCCCCCGTGACTCTGTCCCCCGTGACTCTGTCCCCCGTGACTCCGTCCCCCGTGACTCCGTCCCCCGCCCCCCGTGACTCTGTCCCCCGTGACTCTGTCCCCCGTGACTCTGTCCCCCGTGACTCTGTCCCCCGTGACTCTGTCCCCCGTGACTCTGTCCCCCGTGACTCTGTCCCCCGTGACTCTGTCCCCCGTGACTCTGTCCCCCGTGACTCCGTCCCCCGTGACTCCGTCCCCCGTCCCTCGTGACTCCGTCCCCCGTGTCTCTGTCCCCGTCCCCCGTGTCTCTGTCCCCGTCCCCCGTGTCTCTGTCCCCCGTGTCTCTGTCCCCCGTGTCTCTGTCCCCCGTGTCTCTGTCCCCCGTGTCTCTGTCCCCCGTGACTCCGTCCCCCGTGACTCCGTCCCCCGTGACTCCGTCCCCCGTGACTCCGTCCCCCTTGACTCCGTTTTCCGTCCCCCTGACTCTGTCCCCCGTCCCCCGTGACTGTGTCCCCCGTCCCCCGTGACTGTGTCCCCCGTCCCCCGTGACTGTGTCCCCCGTCCCCCGTGACTGTGTCCCCCGTCCCCCGTGACTGTGTCCCCCGTCCCCCGTGACTGTGTCCCCCGTCCCCCGTGACAGTGTCCCCCGTGACTGCGTCCCCCGTCCCCTGTCACTCCGTCCCCCGTGACTCCGTCCCCCGTGACTCCGTCCCCCGTGACTCCGTCCCCCGTGACTCCGTCCCCCGTGACTCCGTCCCCCGTGACACCGTCCCCCGTCCCCCGTGACACCGTCCCCCGTGACTCCGTCCCCCGTGACTCCGTCCCCCGTGACTCCGTCCCCGTCCCCGTGACTCCGTCTCCCGTCCCCCGTAACTCCGTCCCCCGTGACTCCGTCCCCCGTGACTCCGTCCCCCGTGACTCCGTCCCCCGTCCCCCGTGACTCCGTCCCCCGTCCCCCGTGACTCCGTCCCCCGTGACTCCGTCCCCCGTGACTCCGTCCCCCGTCCCCCGTGACTCCGTCCCCCGTCCCCCGTGACTCCGTCCCCCGTCCCCCGTGACTCCGTCCCCCGTGACTCCGTCCCCCGTGACTCCGTCCCCCGTGACTCCGTCCCCCGTGACTCCGTCCCCCGTGACTCCGTCCCCCGTCCCCCGTGACTCCGTCCCCCGTGACTCCGTCCCCCGTGACTCCGTCCTCCGTGACTCCCTCCCCCGTCCCCCGTGACTGCGTCCCCCGTGACTGCGCCCCCCGTGACTGCGCCCCCCGTGACTGCGCCCCCCGTGACTGCGCCCCCCGTGACTGCGCCCCCCGTGACTGCGCCCCCCGTGACTGCGCCCCCCGTGACTGCGCCCCCCGTGACTGCGCCCCCCGTGACTGCGCCCCCCGTGACTGCGCCCCCCGTGACTGCGCCCCCCGTGACTGCGCCCCCCGTGACTGCGCCCCCCGTGACTGCGTCCCCCGTGACTCCGTCCCCCGTGACTCCGTCCCCCGTGACTCCGTCCCCCGTGACTCCGTCCCCCCGTCCCCCGTGACCGCGTCCCCCGTGACTCCGTCCCCCGTGACTCCGTCCCCCGTGACTCCGTCCCCCGTGACTGCGTCCCCCGTCCCCCGTGACTGCGTCCCCCGTGACTGCGTCCCCCGTCCCCCGTGCCTGCGTCCCCCGTCCCCCGTGACTGCGTCCCCCGTCCCCCGTGACTGCGTCCCCGTCCCCCGTGACTGCGTCCCCCGTCCCCCGTGACTGCGTCCCCCGTGACTGCGTCCCCCGTGACTGCGTCCCCCGTGACTGCGTCCCCCGTGACTGCGTCCCCCGTGACTCCGTCCCCCGTGACTCCGTCCCCGTCCCCGTGACTCCGTCTCCCGTCCCCCGTAACTCCGTCCCCCGTGACTCCGTCCCCCGTCCCCCGTGACTCCGTCTCCCGTCCCCCGTGACTCCGTCCCCCGTCCCCCGTGACTCCGTCCCCCGTCCCCCGTGACTCCGTCCCCCGTCCCCCGTGACTCCGTCCCCCGTCCCCCGTGACTCTGTCCCCCGTCCCCCGTGACTCCGTCCCCCGTCCCCCGTGACTCCGTCCCCCGTGACTCCGTCCCCCGTGACTCCGTCCCCCGTGACTCCGTCCCCCGTCCCCCGTGACTCCGTCCCCCGTGACTCCGTCCCCCGTGACTCCGTCCCCCATGACTCCCTCCCCCGTCCCCCGTGACTGCGTCCCCCGTGACTGCGCCCCCCGTGACTGCGCCCCCCGTGACTGCGCCCCCCGTGACTGCGCCCCCCGTTACTGCGCCCCCCGTGACTGCGTCCCCCGTGACTGCGTCCCCCGTGACTGCGTCCCCCGTGACTGCGTCCCCCGTGACTCCGTCCCCCGTGACTCCGTCCCCCGTGACTGCGTCCCCCGTGACTGCGTCCCCCGTGACTGCGTCCCCCGTGACTGCGTCCCCCCGTCCCCCGTGACTCCGTCCCCCGTGACTCCGTCCCCCGTGACTGCGTCCCCCGTGACTCCGTCCCCCGTGACTCCGTCCCCCGTGACTGCGTCCCCCGTCCCCCGTGACTCCGTCCCCCGTCCCCCGTGACTGCGTCCCCCGTCCCCCGTGACTGCGTCCCCCGTGACTGCGTCCCCCGTGACTGCGTCCCCCGTCCCCCGTGCCTGCGTCCCCCGTCCCCCGTGACTGCGTCCCCCGTCCCCGGTGACTGCGTCCCCCGTCCCCCGTGACTGCGTCCCCCGTCCCCCGTGACTGCGTCCCCCGTGACTGCGTCCCCCGTGACTGCATCCCCCGTGACTGCGTCCCCCGTGACTGCTTCCCCCGTGACTGCGTCCCCCGTGACTGCGTCCCCCGTGACTGCGTCCCCCCTGTCTCCGTCCCCCCTGTCTCCGTCCTCCGTCCCGACTCCGTCCTCCGTCCCCCGTGACTCCGTCCCCCGTCCCCCGTGACTGTGTCCCCCGTGACTGTGTCCCCCGTCCCCCGTGACTGTGTCCCCCGTCCCCCGTGACTGTGTCCGCCGTCCCCCGTGACTGTGTCCGCCGTCCCCCGTGACTGTGTCCGCCGTCCCCCGTGACTGTGTCCCCCGTCCCCCGTGACTGTGTCCCCCGTCCCCCGTGACTGTGTCCCCCGTCCCCCGTGACTGTGTCCCCCGTCCCCCGTGACTGTGTCCCCCGTCCCCCGTGACTGTGTCCCCCGTCCCCCGTGACTGTGTCCCCCGTCCCCCGTGACTGTGTCCCCCGTCCCCTGTGACTGTGTCTCTGTCCCCCGTGTCTCTGTCCCCCGTGTCTCTGTCCCCCGTGTCTCTGTCCCCCGTGTCTCTGTCCCCCGTGTCTCTGTCCCCCGTGTCTCTGTCCACCGTGTCTCCGTCCCCCGTGACTCCGTCCCCCTGACTGTGTCCCCCGTCCTCCGTGACTGTGTCCCCCGTCCTCCGTGACTGTGTCCCCCGTCCCCAGTGACTGTGTCCCCGTCCCCAGTGACTGTGTCCCCCGTCCCCTGTGACTGTGTCCCCCGTGACTGTGTCCCCCATCCCCCGTCCACTGTGACTGTGTCCCCCGTCCCCCGTGACTGCGTCCCCCGTGACTGCGTCCCCGTCCCCCGTGACTGCGTCCCCGTCCCCCGTGACTGCGTCCCCGTCCCCCGTGACTGCGTCCCCGTCCCCCGTGACTGCGTCCCCGTCCCCCGTGACTGCGACCCCGTCCCCCGTGACTGCGACCCCGTCCCCAGTGACTGCGACCCCGTCCCCAGTGACTGTGACCCCGTCCCCAGTGACTGTGACTCCGTCCCCAGTGACTGTGACCCCGTCCCCAGTGACTGTGTCCCCCGTCCCCAGTGACTGTGTCCCCGTCCTCAGTGACTGTGTCCCCCGTCCCCTGTGACTGTGTCCCCCGTGACTGTGTCCCCCATCACCCGTCCCCTGTGACTGTGTCCCCCGTCCCCCTTGACTGTGTCCCCCGTCCCCCTTGACTGTGTCCCCCGTCCCCCTTGACTGTGTCCCCCGTCCCCCGTGACTGTGTCCCCCGTGACTGTGTCCCCCGTCCCCCGTGACTGTGTCCCCCGTCCCCCGTGACTGTGTCCCCCGTCCCCCGTGACTGTGTCCCCCGTCCCCCGTGACTGTGTCCCCCGTTACTGTGTCCCCCGTCCCCCGTGACTGTGTCCCCCGTCCCCCGTGACTGTGTCCCCCGTCCCCCGTGACTGTGTCCCCCGTCCCCCGTGACTGTGTCCCCCGTCCCCCGTGACTGTGTCCCCCGTCCCCCGTGACTGTGTCCCCCGTGACTGTGTCCCCCGTGACTGCGTCCCCCGTGACTGCGTCCCCCGTGACTGCGTCCCCCGAGACTGCGTCCCCCGTGACTGCGTCCCCGTCCCCCGTGACTGCGTCCCCGTCCCCAGTGACTGCGTCTCCGTCCCCCGTGACTGCGTCCCCGTCCCCCGTGACTGCGTCCCCCGTCCCCCGTGACTGCGTCCCCCGTGACTGCGTCCCCCGTGACTGCGTCCCCCGTGACTGCGTCCCCCGTGACTGCGTCCCCCGTGACTGCGTCCCCGTGACTCCGTCCCTCGTGACTCCGTCCCCCGTGACTCCGTCCCCCGTGACACTTTTCCCCGTGACACTTTTCCCCGTGACTCTTTTCCCCGTGACTCTTTTCCCCGTGACTCTTTTCCCCGTGACTCTTTTCCCCGTGACTCTTTTCCCCGTGACTCTTTTCCCCGTGACACTTTTCCCCGTGACTCTGTCCCCCGTGACTCTGTCCCCCGTGACTCTGTCCCCCGTGACTGCGTCCCCCGTCCCCCGTGACTCCGTCCCCCGTGACTCCGTCCCCCGTCCCCCGTGACTCTGTCCCCCGTGACTCCGTCCCCCGTCCCCCGTGACTCTTTTCCCCGTGACTCTTTTCCCCGTGACTCTTTTCCCCGTGACTCTTTTCCCCGTGACTCTTTTCCCCGTGACTCTTTTCCCCGTGACTCTGTCCCCCGTGACTCTGTCCCCCGTGACTCTGTCCCCCGTGACTCTGTCCCCCGTGACTCTGTCCCCCGTGACTCTGTCCCCCGTGACTCTGTCCCCCGTGACTCCGTCCCCCGTGACTCCGTCCCCCGCCCCCCGTGACTCTGTCCCCCGTGACTCTGTCCCCCGTGACTCTGTCCCCCGTGACTCTGTCCCCCGTGACTCTGTCCCCCGTGACTCTGTCCCCCGTGACTCCGTCCCCCGTGACTCCGTCCCCCGTGACTCCGTCCCCCGTGACTCCGTCCCCCCTGACTCCGTCCCCCCTGACTCCGTCCCCCCTGTCTCCGTCCTCCGTCCCCCTGACTCCGTCCTCCGTCCCCCGTGACTCCGTCCCCCGTCCCCCGTGACTGTGTCCCCCGTGACTGTGTCCCCCGTCCCCCGTGACTGTGTCCCCCGTCCCCCGTGACTGTGTCCCCCGTCCCCCGTGACTGTGTCCGCCGTCCCCCGTGACTGTGTCCGCCGTCCCCCGTGACTGTGTCCGCCGTCCCCCGTGACTGTGTCCCCCGTCCCCCGTGACTGTGTCCCCCGTCCCCCGTGACTGTGTCCCCCGTCCCCCGTGACTGTGTCCCCCGTCCCCCGTGACTGTGTCCCCCGTCCCCCGTGACTGTGTCCCCCGTCCCCCGTGACTGTGTCCCCCGTCCCCCGTGACTGTGTCCCCCGTCCCCCGTGACTGTGTCCCCCGTCCCCCGTGATTGCGTCCCCCGTCCCCCGTGACTGCGTCCCCCGTGACTGCGTCCCCCGTGACTGCGTCCCCCGTGACTCCGTCCCCCGTGACTCGTGACTCCGTCCCCCGTGACTCCGTCCCCCGTGACTCTTTTCCCCGTGACTCTTTTCCCCGTGACTCTTTTCCCCGTGACTCTTTTCCCCGTGACTCTTTTCCCCGTGACTCTTTTCCCCGTGACTCTTTTCCCCGTGACTCTTTTCCCCGTGACTCTTTTCCCCGTGACTCTTTTCCCCGTGACACTTTTCCCCGTGACTCTTTTCCCCGTGACTCTTTTCCCCGTGACTCTTTTCCCCGTGACTCTTTTCCCCGCGACTCTGTCCCCCGCGACTCTGTCCCCCGTGACTCTGTCCCCTGTGACTCCGTCCCCCGTCCCCCGTGACTCTTTTCCCCGTGACTCTTTTCCCCGTGACTCTTTTCCCCGTGGCTCTTTTCCCCGTGGCTCTTTTCCCCGTGACTCTGTCCCCCGTGACTCTGTCCCCCGTGACTCTGTCCCCCGTGACTCTGTCCCCCGTGACTCTGTCCCCCGTGACTCTGTCCCCCGTGACTCCGTCCCCCGTGACTCCGTCCCCCGCCCCCCGTGACTCTGTCCCCCGTGACTCTGTCCCCCGTGACTCTGTCCCCCGTGACTCTGTCCCCCGTGATTCTGTCCCCCGTGACTCTGTCCCCCGTGACTCTGTCCCCCGTGACTCTGTCCCCCGTGACTCTGTCCCCCGTGACTCCGTCCCCCGTGACTCCGTCCCCCGTCCCTCGTGACTCCGTCCCCCGTGTCTCTGTCCCCGTCCCCCGTGTCTCTGTCCCCGTCCCCCGTGTCTCTGTCCCCCGTGTCTCTGTCCCCCGTGTCTCTGTCCCCCGTGTCTCTGTCCCCCGTGACTCCGTCCCCCGTGACTCCGTCCCCCGTGACTCCGTCCCCCGTGACTCCGTCCCCCTTGACTCCGTTTTCCGTCCCCCTGACTCTGTCCCCCGTCCCCCGTGACTGTGTCCCCCGTCCCCCGTGACTGTGTCCCCCGTCCCCCGTGACTGTGTCCCCCGTCCCCCGTGACTGTGTCCCCCGTCCCCCGTGACTGTGTCCCCCGTCCCCCGTGACTGTGTCCCCCGTCCCCCGTGACAGTGTCCCCCGTGACTGCGTCCCCCGTCCCCTGTCACTCCGTCCCCCGTGACTCCGTCCCCCGTGACTCCGTCCCCCGTGACTCCGTCCCCCGTGACTCCGTCCCCCGTGACACCGTCCCCCGTCCCCCGTGACACCGTCCCCCGTGACTCCGTCCCCCGTGACTCCGTCCCCCGTGACTCCGTCCCCGTCCCCGTGACTCCGTCTCCCGTCCCCCGTAACTCCGTCCCCCGTGACTCCGTCCCCCGTGACTCCGTCCCCCGTGACTCCGTCCCCCGTCCCCCGTGACTCCGTCCCCCGTCCCCCGTGACTCCGTCCCCCGTGACTCCGTCCCCCGTGACTCCGTCCCCCGTCCCCCGTGACTCCGTCCCCCGTCCCCCGTGACTCCGTCCCCCGTCCCCCGTGACTCCGTCCCCCGTGACTCCGTCCCCCGTGACTCCGTCCCCCGTGACTCCGTCCCCCGTGACTCCGTCCCCCGTGACTCCGTCCCCCGTGACTCCGTCCCCCGTCCCCCGTGACTCCGTCCCCCGTGACTCCGTCCCCCGTGACTCCGTCCTCCGTGACTCCCTCCCCCGTCCCCCGTGACTGCGTCCCCCGTGACTGCGCCCCCCGTGACTGCGCCCCCCGTGACTGCGCCCCCCGTGACTGCGCCCCCCGTGACTGCGCCCCCCGTGACTGCGCCCCCCGTGACTGCGCCCCCCGTGACTGCGCCCCCCGTGACTGCGCCCCCCGTGACTGCGCCCCCCGTGACTGCGCCCCCCGTGACTGCGCCCCCCGTGACTGCGCCCCCCGTGACTGCGTCCCCCGTGACTGCGTCCCCCGTGACTCCGTCCCCCGTGACTCCGTCCCCCCGTCCCCCGTGACCGCGTCCCCCGTGACTCCGTCCCCCGTGACTCCGTCCCCCGTGACTCCGTCCCCCGTGACTCCGTCCCCCGTGACTGCGTCCCCCGTCCCCCGTGACTGCGTCCCCCGTCCCCCGTGACTGCGTCCCCCGTGACTGCGTCCCCCGTCCCCCGTGCCTGCGTCCCCCGTCCCCCGTGACTGCGTCCCCCGTCCCCCGTGACTGCGTCCCCGTCCCCCGTGACTGCGTCCCCCGTCCCCCGTGACTGCGTCCCCCGTGACTGCGTCCCCCGTGACTGCGTCCCCCGTGACTGCGTCCCCCGTGACTCCGTCCCCCGTGACTCCGTCCCCGTGACTCCGTCTCCCGTCCCCCGTAACTCCGTCCCCCGTGACTCCGTCCCCCGTCCCCCGTGACTCCGTCCCCCGTCCCCCGTGACTCCGTCCCCCGTCCCCCGTGACTCTGTCCCCCGTCCCCCGTGACTCCGTCCCCCGTCCCCCGTGACTCCGTCCCCCGTGACTCCGTCCCCCGTGACTCCGTCCCCCGTGACTCCGTCCCCCGTCCCCCGTGACTCCGTCCCCCGTGACTCCGTCCCCCGTGACTCCGTCCCCCGTGACTCCGTCCCCCGTGACTCCCTCCCCCGTCCCCCGTGACTGCGTCCCCCGTGACTGCGCCCCCCGTGACTGCGCCCCCCGTGACTGCGCCCCCCGTGACTGCGCCCCCCGTTACTGCGCCCCCCGTGACTGCGTCCCCCGTGACTGCGTCCCCCGTGACTGCGTCCCCCGTGACTCCGTCCCCCGTGACTCCGTCCCCCGTGACTGCGTCCCCCGTGACTGCGTCCCCCGTGACTGCGTCCCCCGTGACTCCGTCCCCCGTGACTGCGTCCCCCCGTCCCCCGTGACTCCGTCCCCCGTGACTCCGTCCCCCGTGACTGCGTCCCCCGTGACTCCGTCCCCCGTGACTGCGTCCCCCGTCCCCCGTGACTCCGTCCCCCGTCCCCCGTGACTGCGTCCCCCGTCCCCCGTGACTGCGTCCCCCGTGACTGCGTCCCCCGTGACTGCGTCCCCCGTCCCCCGTGCCTGCGTCCCCCGTCCCCCGTGACTGCGTCCCCCGTCCCCGGTGACTGCGTCCCCCGTCCCCCGTGACTGCGTCCCCCGTCCCCCGTGACTGCGTCCCCCGTGACTGCGTCCCCCGTGACTGCGTCCCCCGTGACTGCATCCCCCGTGACTGCGTCCCCCGTGACTGCTTCCCCCGTGACTGCGTCCCCCGTGACTGCGTCCCCCGTGACTGCGTCCCCCGTGACTCCGTCCCCCGTGACTCCGTCCCCCGTGACTCCGTCCCCGTCCCCCGTGTCTCTGTCCCCCGTGTCTCTGTCCCCCGTGTCTCTGTCCCCCGTGTCTCTGTCCCCCGTGTCTCTGTCCCCCGTGTCTCTGTCCCCCGTGTCTCTGTCCCCCGTGTCTCCGTCCCCCGTGTCTCCGTCCCCCGTGACTCCGTCACCCGTGACTCCGTCACCCGTGACTCCGTCACCCGTGACTCCGTCCCCCGTTACTCCGTCCTCCGTCCCCCGTGACTTTGTCCCCCGTCCCCCGCGTCTGTGTCCCCCGTCCCCCGCGTCTGTGTCCCCCGTCCCCCGCGTCTGTGTCCCCCGTCCCCCGTGACTGTGTCCCCCGTCCCCCGTGACCGTGTCCCCCGTGACCGTGTCCCCCGTCCCCCGTGACCGTGTCCCCCGTCCCCCGTGACCGTGTGCCCCGTCCCCCGTGACCGTGTCCCCCGTCCCCCGTGACCGTGTCCCCCGTCCCCCGTGACCGTGTCCCCCGTCCCCCGTGACCGTGTCCCCCGTCCCCCGTGACCGTGTCCCCCGTCCCCCGTGACCGTGTCCCCCGTCCCCCGTGACCGTGTCCCCCGTCCCCCGTGACCGTGTCCCCCGTCCACCGTGACCGTGTCCCCCGTCCCCCGTGACCGTGTCCCCCGTCCCCCGTGACCGTGTCCCCGTCCCCCGTGACCGTGTCCCCCGTCCCCCGTGACCGTGTCCCCCGTCCCCCGTGACCGTGTCCCCCGTCCCCCGTGACCGTGTCCCCCGTCCCCCGTGACCGTGTCCCCCGTCCCCCGTGACCGTGTCCCCCGTCCCCCGTGACCGTGTCCCCCGTCCCCCGTGACTGTGTCCCCCGTCCCCCGTGACTCCGTCCCCCGTGACTCCGTCCCCGTCCCCCGTGACTCCGTCCCCGTCCCCCGTGACTCCGTCCCCCGTGACTCCGTCCCCCGTGACTCCGTCCCCCGTGACTCCGTCCCCCGTGACTCCGTCCCCCGTCCCCCGTGACTCCGTCCCCCGTGACTCCGTCCCCCGTGACTCCGTCCTCCGTGACTCCCTCCCCCGTCCCCCGTGACTGCGTCCCCCGTGACTGCGCCCCCCGTGACTGCGCCCCCCGTGACTGCGCCCCCCGTGACTGCGCCCCCCGTGACTGCGCCCCCCGTGACTGCGCCCCCCGTGACTGCGCCCCCGTGACTGCGCCCCCCGTGACTGCGCCCCCCGTGACTGCGCCCCCCGTGACTGCGCCCCCCGTGACTGCGCCCCCCGTGACTGCGTCCCCCGTGACTGCGTCCCCCGTGACTCCGTCCCCCGTGACTCCGTCCCCCCGTCCCCCGTGACCGCGTCCCCCGTGACTCCGTCCCCCGTGACTCCGTCCCCCGTGACTCCGTCCCCCGTGACTGCGTCCCCCGTCCCCCGTGACTGCGTCCCCCGTCCCCCGTGACTGCGTCCCCCGTGACTGCGTCCCCCGTCCCCCGTGCCTGCGTCCCCCGTCCCCCGTGACTGCGTCCCCCGTCCCCCGTGACTGCGTCCCCGTCCCCCGTGACTGCGTCCCCCGTCCCCCGTGACTGCGTCCCCCGTGACTGCGTCCCCCGTGACTGCGTCCCCCGTGACTGCGTCCCCCGTGACTCCGTCCCCCGTGACTCCGTCCCCGTCCCCGTGACTCCGTCTCCCGTCCCCCGTAACTCCGTCCCCCGTGACTCCGTCCCCCGTCCCCCGTGACTCCGTCCCCCGTCCCCCGTGACTCCGTCCCCCGTCCCCCGTGACTCCGTCCCCCGTCCCCCGTGACTCCGTCCCCCGTCCCCCGTGACTCTGTCCCCCGTCCCCCGTGACTCCGTCCCCCGTCCCCCGTGACTCCGTCCCCCGTGACTCCGTCCCCCGTGACTCCGTCCCCCGTGACTCCGTCCCCCGTCCCCCGTGACTCCGTCCCCCGTGACTCCGTCCCCCGTGACTCCGTCCCCCGTGACTCCGTCCCCCGTGACTCCCTCCCCCGTCCCCCGTGACTGCGTCCCCCGTGACTGCGCCCCCCGTGACTGCGCCCCCCGTGACTGCGCCCCCCGTGACTGCGCCCCCCGTTACTGCGCCCCCCGTGACTGCGTCCCCCGTGACTGCGTCCCCCGTGACTGCGTCCCCCGTGACTCCGTCCCCCGTGACTCCGTCCCCCGTGACTGCGTCCCCCGTGACTGCGTCCCCCGTGACTGCGTCCCCCGTGACTCCGTCCCCCGTGACTGCGTCCCCCCGTCCCCCGTGACTCCGTCCCCCGTGACTCCGTCCCCCGTGACTGCGTCCCCCGTGACTCCGTCCCCCGTGACTCCGTCCCCCGTGACTCCGTCCCCCGTGACTGCGTCCCCCGTCCCCCGTGACTCCGTCCCCCGTCCCCCGTGACTGCGTCCCCCGTCCCCCGTGACTGCGTCCCCCGTGACTGCGTCCCCCGTGACTGCGTCCCCCGTCCCCCGTGCCTGCGTCCCCCGTCCCCCGTGACTGCGTCCCCCGTCCCCGGTGACTGCGTCCCCCGTCCCCCGTGACTGCGTCCCCCGTCCCCCGTGACTGCGTCCCCCGTGACTGCGTCCCCCGTGACTGCATCCCCCGTGACTGCGTCCCCCGTGACTGCTTCCCCCGTGACTGCTTCCCCCGTGACTGCGTCCCCCGTGACTGCGTCCCCCGTGACTCCGTCCCCCGTGACTCCGTCCCCCGTGACTCCGTCCCCCGTGACTCCGTCCCCCGTGACTCCGTCCCCGTCCCCCGTGTCTCTGTCCCCCGTGTCTCTGTCCCCCGTGTCTCTGTCCCCCGTGTCTCTGTCCCCCGTGTCTCTGTCCCCCGTGTCTCTGTCCCCCGTGTCTCTGTCCCCCGTGTCTCCGTCCCCCGTGTCTCCGTCCCCCGTGACTCCGTCACCCGTGACTCCGTCACCCGTGACTCCGTCACCCGTGACTCCGTCCCCCGTTACTCCGTCCTCCGTCCCCCGTCCCCCGTGACTTTGTCCCCCGTCCCCCGCGTCTGTGTCCCCCGTCCCCCGCGTCTGTGTCCCCCGTCCCCCGCGTCTGTGTCCCCCGTCCCCCGTGACTGTGTCCCCCGTCCCCCGTGACCGTGTCCCCCGTGACCGTGTCCCCCGTCCCCCGTGACCGTGTCCCCCGTCCCCCGTGACCGTGTGCCCCGTCCCCCGTGACCGTGTCCCCCGTCCCCCGTGACCGTGTCCCCCGTCCCCCGTGACCGTGTCCCCCGTCCCCCGTGACCGTGTCCCCCGTCCCCCGTGACCGTGTCCCCCGTCCCCCGTGACCGTGTCCCCCGTCCACCGTGACCGTGTCCCCCGTCCACCGTGACCGTGTCCCCCGTCCCCCGTGACCGTGTCCCCCGTCCCCCGTGACCGTGTCCCCGTCCCCCGTGACCGTGTCCCCCGTCCCCCGTGACCGTGTCCCCCGTCCCCCGTGACCGTGTCCCCCGTCCCCCGTGACCGTGTCCCCCGTCCCCCGTGACCGTGTCCCCCGTCCCCCGTGACCGTGTCCCCCGTCCCCCGTGACCGTGTCCCCCGTCCCCCGTGACCGTGTCCCCCGTCCCCCGTGACCGTGTCCCCCGTCCCCCGTGACCGTGTCCCCCGTCCCCCGTGACCGTGTCCCCCGTCCCCCGTGACCGTGTCCCCCGTCCACCGTGACCGTGTCCCCCGTCCCCCGTGACCGTGTCCCCCGTCCCCCGTGACCGTGTCCCCGTCCCCCGTGACCGTGTCCCCCGTCCCCCGTGACCGTGTCCCCCGTCCCCCGTGACTGTGTCCCCCGTCCCCCGTGACTCCGTCCCCCGTCCCCCGTGACTCCGTCCCCCGTGACTCCGTCCCCGTCCCCCGTGTCTCTGTCCCCCGTGTCTCTGTCCCCCGTGTCTCTGTCCCCCGTGTCTCTGTCCCCCGTGTCTCTGTCCCCCGTGTCTCTGTCCCCCGTGTCTCCGTCCCCCGTGTCTCCGTCCTCCGTGACTCCGTCCCCCGTGACTCCGTCCCCCGTGACTCCGTCCCCCGTGACTCCGTCCCCCGTGTCTCTGTCCCCCGTGTCTCTGTCCCCCGTGTCTCTGTCCCCCGTGTCTCTGTCCCCCGTGTCTCTGTCCCCCGTGTCTCTGTCCCCCGTGTCTCCGTCCCCCGTGACTCCGTCCCCCTGACTCTGTCCCCCGTCCTCCGTGACTGTGTCCCCCGTCCTCCGTGACTGTGTCCCCCGTCCCCAGTGACTGTGTCCCCGTCCCCAGTGACTGTGTCCCCCGTCCCCTGTGACTGTGTCCCCCGTGACTGTGTCCCCCATCCCCCGTCCACTGTGACTGTGTCCCCCGTCCCCCTTGACGGTGTCCCCCGTCCCCCTTGACTGTGTCCCCCGTCCCCCTTGACTATGTCCCCCGTCCCCCGTGACTGTGTCCCCCGTCCCCCGTGACTGCGTCCCCCGTCCCCCGTGACTGCGTCCCCGTCCCCCGTGACTGTGTCCCCCGTCCCCCGTGACTGTGTCCCCCGTCCCCCGTGACTGCGTCCCCGTCCCCCGTGACTGCGTCCCCGTCCCCCGTGACTGCGTCCCCGTCCCCCGTGACTGCGTCCCCGTCCCCCGTGACTGCGTCCCCCGTGACTCCGTCCCCGTCCCCCGTGACTGCGTCCCCGTCCCCCGTGACTGCGACCCCGTCCCCAGTGACTGCGACCCCGTCCCCAGTGACTGTGACCTCGTCCCCAGTGACTGTGACCCCGTCCCCAGTGACTGTGACCCCGTCCCCAGTGACTGTGTCCCCCGTCCCCAGTGACTGTGTCCCCGTCCCCTCTGACTGTGTCCCCCGTCCCCTGTGACTGTGTCCCCCGTGACTGTGTCCCCCATCACCCGTCCCCTGTGACTGTGTCCCCCGTCCCCCGTGACTGTGTCCCCCGTCCCCCGTGACTGTGTCCCCCGTCCCCCGTGACTGTGTCCCCCGTCCCCCGTGACTGTGTCCCCCGTCCCCCGTGACTGTGTCCCCCGTCCCCCGTGACTGTGTCCCCCGTCCCCCGTGACTGTGTCCCCCGTCCCCAGTGACCGTGTGTCCCGTCCCCAGTGACCGTGTCCCGTCCCCCTTGACCGTGTCCCCCGTCCCCCGTGACCGTGTCCCCCGTCCCCCGTGACTGTGTCCCCCGTCCCCCGTGACTCTGTCCCCCGTCCCCAGTGACCGTGTGTCCTGTCCCCAGTGACCGTGTGTCCTGTCCCCAGTGACCGTGTGTCCTGTCCCCAGTGACCGTGTGTCCCCCGTCCCCCGTGACTGTGTCCCCCGTCCCCCGTGACTGTGTCCCCCGTCCCCCGTGACTGTGTCCCCCGTCCCCCGTGACTGTGTCCCCCGTCCCCCGTGACTGTGTCCCCCGTCCCCCGTGACTGTGTCCCCCGTCCCCCGTGACTGCGTCCCCCGTGACTGCGTCCCCCGTGACTGCGTCCCCCGTGACTGCGTCCCCCGTGACTGCGTCCCCCGTGACTGCGTCCCCCGTGACTGCGTCCCCCGTGACTGCGTCCCCCGTCCCCCGTGACTGCGTCCCCGTCCCCCGTGACTGCGTCCCCCGTCCCCCGTGACTGCGTCCCCCGTCCCCCGTGACTGCGTCCCCCGTCCCCCGTGACTGCGTCCCCCGTCCCCCGTGACTGCGTCCCCCGTGACTGCGTCCCCCGTGACTGCGTCCCCCGTGACTCCGTCCCCCGTGACTGCGTCCCCGTGACTCCGTCCCCCGTCCCTCGTGACTCCGTCCCCCGTGACTCCGTCCCCCGTGACACTTTTCCCCGTGACTCTTTTCCCCGTGACTCTTTTCCCCGTGACTCTTTTCCCCGTGACTCTTTTCCCCGTGACTCTTTTCCCCGTGACTCTTTTCCCCGTGACACTTTTCCCCGTGACTCTGTCCCCCGTGACTCTGTCCCCCGTGACTCTGTCCCCCGTGACTGCGTCCCCCGTCCCCCGTGACTCCGTCCCCCGTGACTCCGTCCCCCGTGACTCCGTCCCCCGTCCCCCGTGACTCTGTCCCCCGTGACTCCGTCCCCCGTCCCCCGTGACTCTTTTCCCCGTGACTCTTTTCCCCGTGACTCTTTTCCCCGTGACTCTTTTCCCCGTGACTCTTTTCCCCGTGACTCTTTTCCCCGTGACTCTTTTCCCCGTGACTCTTTTCCCCGTGACTCTTTTCCCCGTGACTCTTTTCCCCGTGACTCTTTTCCCCGTGACTCTGTCCCCCGTGACTCTGTCCCCCGTGACTCTGTCCCCCGTGACTCCGTCCCCCGCCCCCCGTGACTCTGTCCCCCGTGACTCTGTCCCCCGTGACTCTGTCCCCCGTGACTCTGTCCCCCGTGACTCTGTCCCCCGTGACTCCGTCCCCCGTGACTCCGTCCCCCGTGACTCCGTCCCCCCTGACTCCGTCCCCCCTGACTCCGTCCCCCCTGTCTCCGTCCTCCGTCCCCCTGACTCCGTCCTCCGTCCCCCGTGACTCCGTCCCCCGTCCCCCGTGACTGTGTCCCCCGTGACTGTGTCCCCCGTCCCCCGTGACTGTGTCCCCCGTCCCCCGTGACTGTGTCCCCCGTCCCCCGTGACTGTGTCCGCCGTCCCCCGTGACTGTGTCCGCCGTCCCCCGTGACTGTGTCCCCCGTCCCCCGTGACTGTGTCCCCCGTCCCCCGTGACTGTGTCCCCCGTCCCCCGTGACTGTGTCCCCCGTCCCCCGTGACTGTGTCCCCCGTCCCCCGTGACTGTGTCCCCCGTCCCCCGTGACTGTGTCCCCCGTCCCCCGTGATTGCGTCCCCCGTGACTGCGTCCCCCGTGACTGCGTCCCCCGTGACTCCGTCCCCCGTGACTCGTGACTCCGTCCCCCGTGACTCCGTCCCCCGTGACTCTTTTCCCCGTGACTCTTTTCCCCGTGACTCTTTTCCCCGTGACTCTTTTCCCCGTGACTCTTTTCCCCGTGACTCTTTTCCCCGTGACTCTTTTCCCCGTGACACTTTTCCCCGTGACTCTTTTCCCCGTGACTCTTTTCCCCGTGACTCTTTTCCCCGTGACTCTTTTCCCCGCGACTCTGTCCCCCGCGACTCTGTCCCCCGTGACTCTGTCCCCTGTGACTCCGTCCCCCGTCCCCCGTGACTCTTTTCCCCGTGACTCTTTTCCCCGTGACTCTTTTCCCCGTGGCTCTTTTCCCCGTGACTCTGTCCCCCGTGACTCTGTCCCCCGTGACTCTGTCCCCCGTGACTCTGTCCCCCGTGACTCTGTCCCCCGTGACTCTGTCCCCCGTGACTCTGTCCCCCGTGACTCCGTCCCCCGCCCCCCGTGACTCTGTCCCCCGTGACTCTGTCCCCCGTGACTCTGTCCCCCGTGACTCTGTCCCCCGTGACTCTGTCCCCCGTGACTCTGTCCCCCGTGACTCCGTCCCCCGTGACTCCGTCCCCCGTGACTCCGTCCCCCGTCCCTCGTGACTCCGTCCCCCGTGTCTCTGTCCCCGTCCCCCGTGTCTCTGTCCCCGTCCCCCGTGTCTCTGTCCCCCGTGTCTCTGTCCCCCGTGTCTCTGTCCCCCGTGTCTCTGTCCCCCGTGACTCCGTCCCCCGTGACTCCGTCCCCCGTGACTCCGTCCCCCTTGACTCCGTTTTCCGTCCCCCTGACTCTGTCCCCCGTCCCCCGTGACTGTGTCCCCCGTCCCCCGTGACTGTGTCCCCCGTCCCCCGTGACTGTGTCCCCCGTCCCCCGTGACTGTGTCCCCCGTCCCCCGTGACAGTGTCCCCCGTGACTGCGTCCCCCGTCCCCTGTCACTCCGTCCCCCGTGACTCCGTCCCCCGTGACTCCGTCCCCCGTGACTCCGTCCACCGTGACTCCGTCCCCCGTGACTCCGTCCCCCGTGACACCGTCCCCCGTCCCCCGTGACACCGTCCCCCGTGACTCCGTCCCCCGTGACTCCGTCCCCGTCCCCGTGACTCCGTCTCCCGTCCCCCGTAACTCCGTCCCCCGTGACTCCGTCCCCCGTGACTCCGTCCCCCGTGACTCCGTCCCCCGTCCCCCGTGACTCCGTCCCCCGTCCCCCGTGACTCCGTCCCCCGTCCCCCGTGACTCCGTCCCCCGTCCCCCGTGACTCCGTCCCCCGTGACTCCGTCCCCCGTGACTCCGTCCCCCGTGACTCCGTCCCCCGTGACTCCGTCCCCCGTGACTCCGTCCCCCGTGACTCCGTCCCCCGTCCCCCGTGACTCCGTCCCCCGTGACTCCGTCCCCCGTGACTCCGTCCTCCGTGACTCCCTCCCCCGTCCCCCGTGACTGCGCCCCCCCGTGACTGCGCCCCCCGTGACTGCGCCCCCCGTGACTGCGCCCCCCGTGACTGCGCCCCCCGTGACTGCGCCCCCCGTGACTGCGCCCCCCGTGACTGCGCCCCCCGTGACTGCGCCCCCCGTGACTGCGTCCCCCGTGACTGCGTCCCCCGTGACTGCGTCCCCCGTGACTGCGTCCCCCGTGACTCCGTCCCCCGTGACTCCGTCCCCCGTGACTCCGTCCCCCGTGACTGCGTCCCCCCGTCCCCCGTGACTGCGTCCCCCGTGACTCCGTCCCCCGTGACTCCGTCCCCCGTGACTCCGTCCCCCGTGACTGCGTCCCCCGTCCCCCGTGACTGCGTCCCCCGTCCCCCGTGACTGCGTCCCCCGTGACTGCGTCCCCCGTCCCCCGTGCCTGCGTCCCCCGTCCCCCGTGACTCCGTCCCCCGTCCCCCGTGACTGCGTCCCCGTCCCCCGTGACTGCGTCCCCCGTCCCCCGTGACTGCGTCCCCCGTCCCCCGTGACTGCGTCCCCCGTGACTGCGTCCCCCGTGACTGCGTCCCCCGTGACTGCGTCCCCCGTGACTGCGTCCCCCGTGACTCCGTCCCCCGTGACTCCGTCCCCCGTGACTCCGTCCCCGTCCCCGTGACTCCGTCTCCCGTCCCCCGTAACTCCGTCCCCCGTGACTCCGTCCCCCGTCCCCCGTGACTCCGTCCCCCGTCCCCCCGTCCCCCGTCCCCCGTGACTCCGTCCCCCGTCCCCCGTGACTCCGTCCCCCGTCCCCCGTGACTCCGTCCCCCGTCCCCCGTGACTCCGTCCCCCGTCCCCCGTGACTCCGTCCCCCGTCCCCCGTGACTCTGTCCCCCGTCCCCCGTGACTCCGTCCCCCGTCCCCCGTGACTCCGTCCCCCGTGACTCCGTCCCCCGTGACTCCGTCCCCCGTGACTCCGTCCCCCGTGACTCCGTCCCCCGTCCCCCGTGACTCCGTCCCCCGTGACTCCGTCCCCCGTGACTCCGTCCCCCGTGACTCCCTCCCCCGTCCCCCGTGACTGCGTCCCCCGTGACTGCGTCCCCCATGACTGCGCCCCCCGTGACTGCGCCCCCCGTGACTGCGCCCCCCGTGACTGCGCCCCCCGTTACTGCGCCCCCCGTGACTGCGTCCCCCGTGACTGCGTCCCCCGTGACTGCGTCCCCCGTGACTCCGTCCCCCGTGACTGCGTCCCCCGTGACTGCGTCCCCCGTGACTGCGTCCCCCGTGACTCCGTCCCCCGTGACTGCGTCCCCCCGTCCCCCGTGACTCCGTCCCCCGTGACTCCGTCCCCCGTGACTCCGTCCCCCGTGACTCCGTCCCCCGTGACTGCGTCCCCCGTGACTCCGTCCCCCGTGACTCCGTCCCCCGTGACTGCGTCCCCCGTCCCCCGTGACTCCGTCCCCCGTCCCCCGTGACTGCGTCCCCCGTCCCCCGTGACTGCGTCCCCCGTGACTGCGTCCCCCGTGACTGCGTCCCCCGTCCCCCGTGCCTGCGTCCCCCGTCCCCCGTGACTGCGTCCCCCGTCCCCCGTGACTGCGTCCCCCGTGACTGCGTCCCCCGTCCCCCGTGACTGCGTCCCCCGTGACTGCGTCCCCCGTGACTGCGTCCCCCGTGACTGCTTCCCCCGTGACTGCGTCCCCCGTGACTGCGTCCCCCGTGACTGCGTCCCCCGTGACTCCGTCCCCCGTGACTCCGTCCCCCGTGACTCCGTCCCCCGTGACTCCGTCCCCGTCCCCCGTGTCTCTGTCCCCCGTGTCTCTGTCCCCCGTGTCTCTGTCCCCCGTGTCTCTGTCCCCCGTGTCTCTGTCCCCCGTGTCTCTGTCCCCCGTGTCTCTGTCCCCCGTGTCTCTGTCCCCCGTGTCTCCGTCCCCCGTGACTCCGTCCCCCGTGACTCCGTCACCCGTGACTCCGTCACCCGTGACTCCGTCACCCGTGACTCCGTCCCCCGTTACTCCGTCCTCCGTCCCCCGCGACTTTGTCCCCCGTCCCCCGCGTCTGTGTCCCCCGTCCCCCGCGTCTGTGTCCCCCGTCCCCCGCGTCTGTGTCCCCCGTCCCCCGTGACTGTGTCCCCCGTCCCCCGTGACCGTGTCCCCCGTGACCGTGTCCCCCGTCCCCCGTGACCGTGTCCCCCGTCCCCCGTGACCGTGTGCCCCGTCCCCCGTGACCGTGTCCCCCGTCCCCCGTGACCGTGTCCCCCGTCCCCCGTGACCGTGTCCCCCGTCCCCCGTGACCGTGTCCCCCGTCCCCCGTGACCGTGTCCCCCGTCCACCGTGACCGTGTCCCCCGTCCCCCGTGACCGTGTCCCCCGTCCCCCGTGACCGTGTCCCCCGTCCCCCGTGACCGTGTCCCCCGTCCCCCGTGACCGTGTCCCCCGTCCCCCGTGACCGTGTCCCCCGTCCCCCGTGACCGTGTCCCCCGTCCCCCGTGACCGTGTCCCCCGTCCCCCGTGACCGTGTCCCCCGTCCCCCGTGACTCCGTCCCCCGTCCCCCGTGACTCCGTCCCCCGTGACTCCGTCCCCGTCCCCCGTGTCTCTGTCCCCCGTGTCTCTGTCCCCCGTGTCTCTGTCCCCCGTGTCTCTGTCCCCCGTGTCTCCGTCCCCCGTGTCTCCGTCCCCCGTGACTCCGTCCCCCGTGACTCCGTCCCCCGTGTCTCTGTCCCCCGTGTCTCTGTCCCCCGTGTCTCTGTCCCCCGTGTCTCTGTCCCCCGTGTCTCTGTCCCCCGTGTCTCTGTCCCCCGTGTCTCTGTCCCCCGTGTCTCTGTCCCCCGTGTCTCTGTCCCCCGTGTCTCCGTCCCCCGTGACTCCGTCCCCCTGACTCTGTCCCCCGTCCTCCGTGACTGTGTCCCCCGTCCTCCGTGACTGTGTCCCCCGTCCCCAGTGACTGTGTCCCCGTCCCCAGTGACTGTGTCCCCCGTCCCCTGTGACTGTGTCCCCCGTGACTGTGTCCCCCATCCCCCGTCCACTGTGACTGTGTCCCCCGTCCCCCTTGACTGTGTCCCCCGTCCCCCTTGACTGTGTCCCCCGTCCCCCTTGACTATGTCCCCCGTCCCCCGTGACTGTGTCCCCCGTCCCCCGTGACTGCGTCCCCGTCCCCCGTGACTGTGTCCCCCGTCCCCCGTGACTGCGTCCCCGTCCCCCGTGACTGCGTCCCCGTCCCCCGTGACTGCGTCCCCGTCCCCCGTGACTGCGTCCCCGTCCCCCGTGACTGCGTCCCCCGTGACTCCGTCCCCGTCCCCCGTGACTGCGTCCCCGTCCCCCGTGACTGCGACCCCGTCCCCCGTGACTGCGACCCCGTCCCCAGTGACTGCGACCCCGTCCCCAGTGACTGTGACCCCGTCCCCAGTGACTGTGACCCCGTCCCCAGTGACTGTGTCCCCCGTCCCCAGTGACTGTGTCCCCGTCCCCTGTGACTGTGTCCCCCGTCCCCTGTGACTGTGTCCCCCGTGACTGTGTCCCCCATCACCCGTCCCCTGTGACTGTGTCCCCCGTCCCCCTTGACTGTGTCCCCCGTCCCCCTTGACTGTGTCCCCCGTCCCCCTTGACTGTGTCCCCCGTCCCCCTTGACTGTGTCCCCCGTCCCCCGTGACTGTGTCCCCCGTGACTGTGTCCCCCGTCCCCCGTGACTGTGTCCCCCGTCCCCCGTGACTGTGTCCCCCGTCCCCCGTGACTGTGTCCCCCGTCCCCCGTGACTGTGTCCCCCGTCCCCGTGACTGTGTCCCCCGTCCCCCGTGACTGTGTCCCCCGTCCCCCGTGACTGTGTCCCCCGTCCCCCGTGACTGTGTCCCCCGTCCCCCGTGACTGTGTCCCCCGTCCCCCGTGACTGTGTCCCCCGTCCCCCGTGACTGTGTCCCCCGTCCCCCGTGACTGTGTCCCCCGTCCCCCGTGACTGTGTCCCCCGTCCCCAGTGACCGTGTGTCCCGTCCCCAGTGACCGTGTCCCGTCCCCCTTGACCGTGTCCCCCGTCCCCCGTGACCGTGTCCCCCGTCCCCCGTGACCGTGTCCCCCGTCCCCCGTGACCCTGTCCCCCGTCCCCAGTGACCGTGTGTCCTGTCCCCAGTGACCGTGTGTCCTGTCCCCAGTGACCGTGTGTCCTGTCCCCAGTGACCGTGTGTCCCCCGTCCTCCGTGACTGTGTCCCCCGTCCCCCGTGACTGTGTCCCCCGTCCCCCGTGACTGTGTCCCCCGTCCCCCGTGACTGTGTCCCCCGTCCCCCGTGACTGCGTCCCCCGTGACTGCGTCCCCCGTGACTGCGTCCCCCGTGACTGCGTCCCCCGTGACTGCGTCCCCCGTGACTGCGTCCCCGTCCCCCGTGACTGCGTCCCCGTCCCCCGTGACTGCGTCCCCGTCCCCCGTGACTGCGTCCCCCGTCCCCCGTGACTGCGTCCCCCGTCCCCCGTGACTGCGTCCCCCGTCCCCCGTGACTGCGTCCCCCGTGACTGCGTCCCCCGTGACTCCGTCCCCCGTGACTCCGTCCCCCGTGACTGCGTCCCCCGTGACTCCGTCCCCCGTCCCTCGTGACTCCGTCCCCCGTGACTCCGTCCCCCGTGACACTTTTCCCCGTGACACTTTTCCCCGTGACTCTTTTCCCCGTGACTCTTTTCCCCGTGACTCTTTTCCCCGTGACTCTTTTCCCCGTGACTCTTTTCCCCGTGACTGTTTTCCCCGTGACTGTTTTCCCCGTGACACTTTTCCCCGTGACTCTGTCCCCCGTGACTCTGTCCCCCGTGACTGCGTCCCCCGTCCCCCGTGACTCCGTCCCCCGTGACTCCGTCCCCCGTCCCCCGTGACTCTGTCCCCCGTGACTCCGTCCCCCGTCCCCCGTGACTCTTTTCCCCGTGACTCTTTTCCCCGTGACTCTTTTCCCCGTGACTCTTTTCCCCGTGACTCTTTTCCCCGTGACTCTTTTCCCCGTGACTCTTTTCCCCGTGACTCTTTTCCCCGTGACTCTTTTCCCCGTGACTCTTTTCCCCGTGACTCTTTTCCCCGTGACTCTTTTCCCCGTGACTCTGTCCCACGTGACTCTGTCCCACGTGACTCTGTCCCCCGTGACTCTGTCCCCCGTGACTCTGTCCCCCATGACTCCGTCCCCCGCCCCCCGTGACTCTGTCCCCCGTGACTCTGTCCCCCGTGACTCTGTCCCCCGTGACTCTGTCCCCCGTGACTCCGTCCCCCGTGACTCCGTCCCCCGTGACTCCGTCCCCCGTGACTCCGTCCCCCGTGACTCCGTCCCCCGTGACTCCGTCCCCCGTGACTCCGTCCTCCGTCCCCCGTGACTCCGTCCTCCGTCCCCCTGACTCCGTCCTCCGTCCCCCGTGACTGTGTCCCCCGTGACTGTGTCCCCCGTCCCCCGTGACTGTGTCCCCCGTCCCCCGTGACTGTGTCCCCCGTCCCCCGTGACTGTGTCCCCCGTCCCCCGTGACTGTGTCCCCCGTCCCCCGTGACTGTGTCCCCCGTCCCCCGTGACTGTGTCCCCCGTCCCCCGTGACTGCGTCCCCCGTGACTGCGTCCCCCGTCCCCCGTGACTGCGTCCCCCGTCCCCCGTGACTGCGTCCCCCGTCCCCCGTGACTGCGTCCCCCGTCCCCCGTGACTGCGTCCCCCGTGACTGCGTCCCCCGTGACTGCGTCCCCCGTGACTGCGTCCCCCGTGACTGCGTCCCCCGTGACTGCGTCCCCCGTGACTCCGTCCCCCGTGACTCCGTCCCCCGTGACTCCGTCCCCCGTCCCTCGTGACTCCGTCCCCCGTGACTCCGTCCCCCGTGACTCTTTTCCCCGTGACTCTTTTCCCCGTGACTCTTTTCCCCGTGACTCTTTTCCCCGTGACTCTTTTCCCCGTGACTCTTTTCCCCGTGACACTTTTCCCCGTGACTCTTTTCCCCGTGACTCTTTTCCCCGTGACTCTTTTCCCCGTGACTCTTTTCCCCGTGACTCTTTTCCCCGTGACTCTTTTCCCCGTGACTCTGTCCCCCGTGACTCTTTTCCCCGCGACTCTGTCCCCCGTGACTCTGTCCCCCGTGACTCTGTCCCCCGTGACTCTGTCCCCCGTGTCTCCGTCCCCCGTCCCCCGTGACTCTTTTCCCCGTGACTCTTTTCCCCGTGACTCTTTTCCCCGTGACTCTTTTCCCCGTGACTCTGTCCCCCGTGACTCTGTCCCCCGTGACTCTGTCCCCCGTGACTCTGTCCCCCGTGACTCTGTCCCCCGTGACTCTGTCCCCCGTGACTCTGTCCCCCGTGACTCCGTCCCCCGTGACTCCGTCCCCCGTGACTCCGTCCCCCGTGACTCCGTCCCCCGTCCCTCGTGACTCCGTCCCCCGTGACTCCGTCCCCGTCCCCCGTGTCTCCGTCCCCGTCCCCCGTGTCTCCGTCCCCGTCCCCCGTGTCTCTGTCCCCCGTGTCTCTGTCCCCCGTGTCTCTGTCCCCCGTGTCTCTGTCCCCCGTGTCTCCGTCCCCCGTGACTCCGTCCCCCGTGACTCCGTCCCCCGTGACTCCGTCCCCCGTGACTCCGTCCCCCGTGACTCCGTCCCCCGTGACTCCGTCCCCCGTGACTCCGTCCTCCGTCCCCCTGACTCTGTCCCCCGTCCCCCGTGACTGTGTCCCCCGTCCCCCGTGACTGTGTCCCCCGTCCCCCGTGACTGTGTCCCCCGTCCCCCGTGACTGTGTCCCCCGTCCCCCGTGACAGTGTCCCCCGTGACTGCGTCCCCCGTCCCCTGTCACTCCGTCCCCCGTGACTCCGTCCCCCGTGACTCCGTCCCCCGTGACACCGTCCCCCGTGACACCGTCCCCCGTGACACCGTCCCCCGTGACTCCGTCCCCCGTGACTCCGTCCCCCGTGACTCCGTCCCCCGTGACTCCGTCCCCGTCCCCGTGACTCCGTCTCCCGTCCCCCGTGACTCCGTCTCCCGTCCCCCGTGACTCCGTCCCCCGTGACTCCGTCCCCCGTGACTCCGTCCCCCGTGACTCCGTCCCCCGTGACTCCGTCCCCCGTCCCCCGTGACTCCGTCCCCCGTCCCCCGTGACTCCGTCCCCCGTCCCCCGTGACTCCGTCCCCCGTCCCCCGTGACTCCGTCCCCCGTCCCCCGTGACTCCGTCCCCCGTGACTCCGTCCCCCGTGACTCCGTCCCCCGTGACTCCGTCATCCGTGACTCCGTCATCCGTGACTCCGTCCCCCGTGACTCCGTCCCCCGTGACTCCGTCCCCCGTGACTCCGTCCCCCGTGACTCCCTCCCCCGTCCCCCGTGACTGCGTCCCCCTTGACTGCGCCCCCCGTGACTGCGCCCCCCGTGACTGCGCCCCCCGTGACTGCGCCCCCCGTGACTGCGTCCCCCGTGACTGCGTCCCCCGTGACTGCGTCCCCCGTGACTGCGTCCCCCCGTCCCCCGTGACTCCGTCCCCCGTGACTGCGTCCCCCGTGACTCCGTCCCCCGTGACTCCGTCCCCCGTGATTGCGTCCCCCGTCCCCCGTGACTGCGTCCCCCGTCCCCCGTGACTGCGTCCCCCGTCACTGCGTCCCCCGTCCCCCGTGCCTGCGTCCCCCGTCCCCCGTGCCTGCGTCCCCCGTCCCCCGTGCCTGCGTCCCCCGTCCCCCGTGACTGCGTCCCCCGTCCCCCGTGACTGCGTCCCCCGTCCCCCGTGACTGCGTCCCCCGTGACTGCGTCCCCCGTGACTGCGTCCCCCGTGACTGCGTCCCCCGTGACTGCGTCCCCCGTGACTGCGTCCCCCGTCCCCCGTGACTCCGTTCCCCGTCCCCCGTGCCCCGTGACTCCGTTCCCCGTGCCCCGTGACTCCGTTCCCCGTCCCCCGTGACTCCGTTCCCCGTCCCCCGTGACTCCGTTCCCCGTCCCCCGTGACTCCGTTCCCCGTCCCCCGTGACTCCGTTCCCCGTCCCCCGTGACTCCGTTCCCCGTCCCCCGTGACTCCGTTCCCCGTCCCCCGTGACTCCGTTCCCCGTGCCCCGTGACTCCGTTCCCCGTGCCCCGTGACTCCGTTCCCCGTGCCCCGTGACTCCGTTCCCCGTGCCCCGTGACTCCGTTCCCCGTCCCCCGTGACTCCGTTCCCCGTCCCCCGTGACTCCGTTCCCCGTCCCCCGTGACTCCGTTCCCCGTCCCCCGTGACTCCGTTCCCCGTCCCCCGTGACTCCGTTCCCCGTCCCCCGTGACTCCGTTCCCCGTCCCCCGTGACTCCGTTCCCCGTCCCCCGTGACTCCGTTCCCCGTCCCCCGTGACTCCGTTCCCCGTCCCCCGTGACTCCGTTCCCCGTCCCCCGTGACTCCGTTCCCCGTCCCCCGTGACTCCGTTCCCCGTCCCCCGTGACTCCGTTCCCCGTCCCCCGTGACTCCGTTCCCCGTCCCCCGTGACTCTGTCCCCCGTGACTCTGTCCCCCGTGACTCTGTCCCCCGTGACTCTGTCCCCCGTGACTCTGTCCCCCGTGACTCCGTCCCCCGTCCCCCGTGACTCTATCCGCCGTTACTCCGTCCAACTTCCCCCGTGACTCTGTCCCCCGTGACTCTGTCCCCCGTGACTCTGTCCCCCGTGACTCTGTCCCCCGTGACTCTGTCCCCCGTGACTCTGTCCCCCGTGACTCTGTCCCCCGTGACTCCGTTCCCCGTCCGCCGTGACTGTGTCCCCCGTGACTGCGTCCCCCGTCCCCCGTGACTGCGTCCCCCGTGACTGCGTCCCCCGTGACTGCGTCCCCCGAGACTGCTTCCCCCGAGACTGCTTCCCCCGAGACTGCTTCCCCCGAGACTGCTTCCCCCGAGACTGCTTCCCCCGAGACTGCTTCCCCCGAGACTGCTTCCCCCGTGACTGCGTCCCCCGTCCCCTGTGACTCCGTCCCCCGTGACTCCGTCCCCCGTGACTTCGTCCCCCGTCCCCCGTCCCCCGTGACTTCGTCCCCCGTCCCCCGTGACTTCGTCCCCCGTCCCTCGTGACTCCGTCCCCCGTGACTCCGTCCCCCGTGACTCTTTTCCCCGTGACTCTTTTCCCCGTGACTCTTTTCCCCGTGACTCTTTTCCCCGTGACTCTTTTCCCCGTGACTCTTTTCCCCGTGACACTTTTCCCCGTGACTCTTTTCCCCGTGACTCTTTTCCCCGTGACTCTTTTCCCCGTGACTCTTTTCCCCGTGACTCTTTTCCCCGTGACTCTTTTCCCCGTGACTCTGTCCCCCGTGACTCTTTTCCCCGCGACTCTGTCCCCCGTGACTCTGTCCCCCGTGACTCTGTCCCCCGTGACTCTGTCCCCCGTGTCTCCGTCCCCCGTCCCCCGTGACTCTTTTCCCCGTGACTCTTTTCCCCGTGACTCTTTTCCCCGTGACTCTTTTCCCCGTGACTCTTTTCCCCGTGACTCTGTCCCCCGTGACTCTGTCCCCCGTGACTCTGTCCCCCGTGACTCTGTCCCCCGTGACTCTGTCCCCCGTGACTCTGTCCCCCGTGACTCTGTCCCCCGTGACTCCGTCCCCCGTGACTCCGTCCCCCGTGACTCCGTCCCCCGTCCCTCGTGACTCCGTCCCCCGTGACTCCGTCCCCGTCCCCCGTGTCTCCGTCCCCGTCCCCCGTGTCTCCGTCCCCGTCCCCCGTGTCTCTGTCCCCCGTGTCTCTGTCCCCCGTGTCTCTGTCCCCGTGTCTCTGTCCCCCGTGTCTCCGTCCCCCGTGACTCCGTCCCCCGTGACTCCGTCCCCCGTGACTCCGTCCCCCGTGACTCCGTCCCCCGTGACTCCGTCCCCCGTGACTCCGTCCCCCGTCCCCCTGACTCTGTCCCCCGTCCCCCGTGACTGTGTCCCCCGTCCCCCGTGACTGTGTCCCCCGTCCCCCGTGACTGTGTCCCCCGTCCCCCGTGACTGTGTCCCCCGTCCCCCGTGACAGTGTCCCCCGTGACTGCGTCCCCCGTCCCCTGTCACTCCGTCCCCCGTGACTCCGTCCCCCGTGACTCCGTCCCCCGTGACACCGTCCCCCGTGACACCGTCCCCCGTGACTCCGTCCCCCGTGACTCCGTCCCCCGTGACTCCGTCCCCCGTGACTCCGTCCCCGTCCCCGTGACTCCGTCTCCCGTCCCCCGTGACTCCGTCTCCCGTCCCCCGTGACTCCGTCCCCCGTGACTCCGTCCCCCGTGACTCCGTCCCCCGTGACTCCGTCCCCCGTGACTCCGTCCCCCGTGACTCCGTCCCCCGTGACTCCGTCCCCCGTCCCCCGTGACTCCGTCCCCCGTCCCCCGTGACTCCGTCCCCCGTCCCCCGTGACTCCGTCCCCCGTCCCCCGTGACTCCGTCCCCCGTCCCCCGTGACTCCGTCCCCCGTGACTCCGTCCCCCGTGACTCCGTCATCCGTGACTCCGTCATCCGTGACTCCGTCCCCCGTGACTCCGTCCCCCGTGACTCCGTCCCCCGTGACTCCGTCCCCCGTGACTCCCTCCCCCGTCCCCCGTGACTGCGTCCCCCGTGACTGCGCCCCCCGTGACTGCGCCCCCCGTGACTGCGCCCCCCGTGACTGCGTCCCCCGTGACTGCGTCCCCCGTGACTGCGTCCCCCGTGACTGCGTCCCCCGTGACTGCGTCCCCCCGTCCCCCGTGACTGCGTCCCCCGTGACTGCGTCCCCCGTGACTCCGTCCCCCGTGACTCCGTCCCCCGTGATTGCGTCCCCCGTCCCCCGTGACTGCGTCCGCCGTCCCCCGTGACTGCGTCCCCCGTCACTGCGTCCCCCGTCCCCCGTGCCTGCGTCCCCCGTCCCCCGTGCCTGCGTCCCCCGTCCCCCGTGCCTGCGTCCCCCGTCCCCCGTGACTGCGTCCCCCGTCCCCCGTGACTGCGTCCCCCGTCCCCCGTGACTGCGTCCCCCGTGACTGCGTCCCCCGTGACTGCGTCCCCCGTGACTGCGTCCCCCGTGACTGCGTCCCCCGTGACTGCGTCCCCCGTCCCCCGTGACTCCGTTCCCCGTCCCCCGTGCCCCGTGACTCCGTTCCCCGTGCCCCGTGACTCCGTTCCCCGTCCCCCGTGACTCCGTTCCCCGTCCCCCGTGACTCCGTTCCCCGTCCCCCGTGACTCCGTTCCCCGTCCCCCGTGACTCCGTTCCCCGTCCCCCGTGACTCCGTTCCCCGTCCCCCGTGCCCCGTGACTCCGTTCCCCGTGCCCCGTGACTCCGTTCCCCGTGCCCCGTGACTCCGTTCCCCGTGCCCCGTGACTCCGTTCCCCGTGCCCCGTGACTCCGTTCCCCGTCCCCCGTGACTCCGTTCCCCGTCCCCCGTGACTCCGTTCCCCGTCCCCCGTGACTCCGTTCCCCGTCCCCCGTGACTCCGTTCCCCGTCCCCCGTGACTCCGTTCCCCGTCCCCCGTGACTCCGTTCCCCGTCCCCCGTGACTCCGTTCCCCGTCCCCCGTGACTCCGTTCCCCGTCCCCCGTGACTCCGTTCCCCGTCCCCCGTGACTCCGTTCCCCGTCCCCCGTGACTCCGTTCCTCGTCCCCCGTGACTCCGTTCCCCGTCCCCCGTGACTCCGTTCCCCGTCCCCCGTGACTCCGTTCCCCGTCCCCCGTGACTCCGTTCCCCGTCCCCCGTGACTCCGTTCCCCGTCCCCCGTGACTCTGTCCCCCGTGACTCTGTCCCCCGTGACTCTGTCCCCCGTGACTCTGTCCCCCGTGACTCCGTCCCCCGTCCCCCGTGACTCTATCCGCCGTTACTCCGTCCAACTTCCCCCGTGACTCTGTCCCCCGTGACTCTGTCCCCCGTGACTCTGTCCCCCGTGACTCTGTCCCCCGTGACTCTGTCCCCCGTGACTCTGTCCCCCGTGACTCCGTTCCCCGTCCGCCGTGACTGTGTCCCCCGTGACTGCGTCCCCCGTCCCCCGTGACTGCGTCCCCCGTGACTGCGTCCCCCGTGACTGCGTCCCCCGTGACTGCGTCCCCCGAGACTGCTTCCCCCGAGACTGCTTCCCCCGAGACTGCTTCCCCCGAGACTGCTTCCCCCGAGACTGCTTCCCCCGAGACTGCTTCCCCCGAGACTGCTTCCCCCGTGACTGCGTCCCCCGTCCCCTGTGACTCCGTCCCCCGTCCCCTGTGACTCCGTCCCCCGTGACTCCGTCCCCCGTGACTTCGTCCCCCGTCCCCCGTCCCCCGTGACTTCGTCCCCCGTCCCCCGTGACTTCGTCCCCCGTCCCCCGTGACTTCGTCCCCCGTGAATTCGTCCCCCGTCCCCCGTGACTCCGTCCCCCGTGACTCCGTCCCCCGTGACTCCGTCCCCCGTCCCCCGTGACTGCGTCCCCCGTCCCCCGTGACTGCGTCCCCCGTCCCCCGTGACTGCGTCCCCCGTCCCCCGTGCCTGCGTCCCCCGTCCCCCGTGACTGCGTCCACCGTCCCCCGTGACTGCGTCCCCCGTCCCCCGTGACTGCGTCCCCCGTCCCCCGTGACTGCGTCCCCCGTCCCCCGTGCCTGCGTCCCCCGTCCCCCGTGACTGCGTCCCCCGTCCCCCGTGACTGCGTCCCCCGTCCCCCGTGACTGCGTCCCCCGTCCCCCGTGACTGCATCCCCCGTGATTGCGTCCCCCGTCCCCCGTGACTGCGTCCCCGTGACTGCGTCCCCCGTGACTGCGTCCCCCGTGACTGCGTCCCCCGTGACTGCGTCCCCGTGACTGCGTCCCCGTGACTGCGTCCCCCGTGACTGCGTCCCCCGTGACTCCGTTCCCCGTCTCCCGTGACTCCGTTCCCCGTCACCCGTGACTCCGTTCCCCGTCCCCTGTGACTCCGTTCCCCGTCCCCCGTGACCCCGTCCCCCGTCCCCCGTGACTTCGTCCCCCGTCCCCCGTCCCCCGTGACTTCGTCCCCCGTGACTTCGTCCCCCGTCCCCCGTGACTTCGTCCCCCGTCCCCCGTGACTTCGTCCCCCGTCCCCCGT
This sequence comes from Scyliorhinus torazame, assembly GCF_047496885.1. Lineage (NCBI taxonomy): Eukaryota > Metazoa > Chordata > Chondrichthyes > Carcharhiniformes > Scyliorhinidae > Scyliorhinus > Scyliorhinus torazame. The sequence continues at coordinate 213,054,676 of NC_092720.1, read as the reverse complement.
GACTGCATCCCCCGTGACTGCGTCCCCCGTCCCCCGTGACTGCGTCCCCCGTCCCCCGTGACTGCGTCCCCCGTGACTCCGTCCCCCGTGACTCCGTCCCCCGTCCCCCGTGACTCCGTCCCCCGTCCCCCGTGACTCCGTCCCCCGTGACTCCGTCCCCCGTCCCCCGTGACTCCGTCCCCCGTCCCTCGTGACTCCGTCCCCCGTGACTCCGTCCCCCGTGACTCCGTCGCCCGTGACTCCGTCCCCCGTGACTCTGTCCCCCGTCCTCCGTGACTGTGTCCCCTGTCCTCCGTCCACTGTGACTGTGTCCCCCGTCCCCCTTGACTGTGTCCCCCGTCCCCCTTGACTGTGTCCCCGTCCCCAGTGACTGTGTCCCCCGTCCCCTGTGACTGTGTCCCCCGCGACTGTGTCCCCCATCCCCCGTCCACTGTGACTGTGTCCCCCGTCCCCCTTGACTGTGTCCCCCGTCCCCCTTGACTGTGTCCCCCGTCCCCCGTGACTGTGTCCCCCGTCCCCCGTGACTGCGTCCCCGTCCCCCGTGACTGCGTCCCCGTCCCCCGTGACTGCGTCCCCGTCCCCCGTGACTGCGTCCCCGTCCCCCGTGACTGCGTCCCCGTCCCCCGTGACTGCGTCCCCCGTGACTGCGTCCCCGTCCCCCGTGACTGCGACCCCGTCCCCCGTGACTGCGACCCCGTCCCCCGTGACTGCGACCCCGTCCCCAGTGACTGCGACCCCGTCCCCAGTGACTGTGTCCCCCGTCCCCAGTGACTGTGTCCCCCGTCCCCCTTGACTGTGTCCCCCGTCCCCCTTGACTGTGTCCCCCGTCCCCCTTGACTGTGTCCCCCGTCCCCCTTGACTGTGTCCCCCGTCCCCCTTGACTGTGTCCCCCGTCCCCCGTGACTGCGTCCCCGTCCCCCGTGACTGCGTCCCCGTCCCCCGTGACTGCGACCCCGTCCCCAGTGACTGTGACCCCGTCCCCAGTGACTGTGTCCCCCGTCCCCAGTGACTGTGTCCCCCGTGACTGTGTCCCCCATCACCCGTCCCCTGTGACTGTGTCCCCCGTCCCCCTTGACTGTGTCCCCCGTCCCCCTTGACTGTGTCCCCCGTCCCCCTTGACTGTGTCCCCCGCCCCCCTTGACTGTGTCCCCCGCCCCCCTTGACTGTGTCCCCCGTCCCCCGTGACTGTGTCCCCCGTCCCCCGTGACTGTGTCCCCCGTGACTGTGTCCCCCGTCCCCCGTGACTGTGTCCCCCGTCCCCCGTGACTGTGTCCCCCGTCCTCCGTGACTGTGTCCCCCGTCCCCCGTGACTGTGTCCCCCGTCCCCCGTGACTGTGTCCCCCGTCCCCGTGACTGTGTCCCCCGTCCCCCGTGACTGTGTCCCCCGTCCCCCGTGACTGTGTCCCCCGTCCCCCGTGACTGCGTCCCCGTCCCCCGTGACTGCGTCCCCCGTGACTGCGTCCCCGTCCCCTGTGACTGCGTCCCCGTCCCCCGTGACTGCGTCCCCGTCCCTCGTGACTGCGTCCCCCGTCCCCCGTGACTGCGTCCCCCGTCCCCCGTGACTGCGTCCCCCGTGACTGCGTCCCCGTGACTCCGTCCCCCGTCCCTCGTGACTCCGTCCCCCGTGACTCCGTCCCCCGTGACTCCGTCCCCCGTGACACTTTTCCCCGTGACACTTTTCCCCGTGACTCTTTTCCCCGTGACTCTTTTCCCCGTGACTCTTTTCCCCGTGACTCTGTCCCCCGTGACTCTGTCCCCCGTGACTCTGTCCCCCGTGACTCTGTCCCCCGTGACTGCGTCCCCCGTCCCCCATGACTCCGTCCCCCGTGACTCCGTCCCCCGTGACTCCGTCCCCCGTGACTCCGTCCCCCGTGACTTCGTCCCCCGTCCCCCGTGACTCCGTCCCCCGTGACTTCGTCCAGCGTCCCCCGTGACTCCGTCGCCCGTGACTCCGTCGCCCGTGACTCCGTCGCCCGTGACTCCGTCGCCCGTGACTCCGTCGCCCGTGACTCCGTCGCCCGTGACTCCGTCCCCCGTGACTCCGTCCCCCGTGACTTCGTCCCCCGTCTCCCGTGACTCCGTCCCCCGTGACTTCGTCCCGCGTCCCCCGTGACTTCGTCCCCCGTGACTCTGTCCCCCGTGACTCTGTCCCCCGTGACTCTGTCCCCCGTGACTCTGTCCCCCGTGACTGCGTCCCCCGTCCCCCGTGACTCCGTCCCCCGTGACTCCGTCCCCCGTGACTCCGTCCCCCGTGACTCCGTCCCCCGTCCCCCGTGACTCCGTCCCCCGTAACTCCGTCCCCCGTGACTCCGTCCCCCGTGACTCTTTTCCCCGTGACTCTTTTCCCCGTGACTCTTTTCCCCGTGACTCTTTTCCCCGTGACTCTTTTCCCCGTGACTCTTTTCCCCGTGACTCTGTCCCCCGTGACTCTGTCCCCCGTGACTCTGTCCCCCGTGACTCTGTCCCCCGTGACTGCGTCCCCCGTCCCCCGTGACTCCGTCCCCCGTGACTCCGTCCCCCGTGACTCCGTCCCCCGTGACTCCGTCCCCCGTGACTCCGTCCCCCGTGACTCCGTCCCCCGTAACTCCGTCCCCCGTGACTCTTTTCCCCGTGACTCTTTTCCCCGTGACTCTTTTCCCCGTGACTCTTTTCCCCGTGACTCTTTTCCCCGTGACTCTGTCCCCCGTGACTGTGTCCCCCGTGACTCTGTCCCCCGTGACTGTGTCCCCCGTCCCCCGTGACTGTGTCCCCCGTCCCCCGTGACTGTGTCCCCCGTCCCCCGTGACTGTGTCCCCCGTCCCCCGTGACTGTGTCCCCCGTCCCCCGTGACTGCGTCCCCGTCCCCCGTGACTGCGTCCCCCGTGACTGCGTCCCCGTCCCCTGTGACTGCGTCCCCGTCCCCCGTGACTGCGTCCCCGTCCCTCGTGACTGCGTCCCCCGTCCCCCGTGACTGCGTCCCCCGTCCCCCGTGACTGCGTCCCCCGTGACTGCGTCCCCGTGACTCCGTCCCCCGTCCCTCGTGACTCCGTCCCCCGTGACTCCGTCCCCCGTGACTCCGTCCCCCGTGACTCCGTCCCCCGTGACTCCGTCCCCCGTGACTCCGTCCCCCGTCCCCCGTGACTCCGTCCCCCGTAACTCCGTCCCCCGTGACTCTTTTCCCCGTGACTCTTTTCCCCGTCACTCTTTTCCCCGTGACTCTTTTCCCCGTGACTCTGTCCCCCGTGACTCTGTCCCCCGTGACTCTGTCCCCCGTGACTCTGTCCCCCGTCCCCCGTGACTGTGTCCCCCGTCCCCCGTGACTGTGTCCCCCGTCCCCCGTGACTGTGTCCCCCGTCCCCCGTGACTGTGTCCCCCGTCCCCCGTGACTGTGTCCCCCGTCCCCCGTGACTGTGTCCCCCGTCCCCCGTGACTGTGTCCCCCGTCCCCCGTGACTGCGTCCCCGTCCCCCGTGACTGCGTCCCCCGTGACTGCGTCCCCGTCCCCTGTGACTGCGTCCCCGTCCCCCGTGACTGCGTCCCCGTCCCTCGTGACTGCGTCCCCCGTCCCCCGTGACTGCGTCCCCCGTCCCCCGTGACTGCGTCCCCCGTCCCCCGTGACTGCGTCCCCCGTCCCCCGTGACTGCGTCCCCCGTGACTGCGTCCCCGTGACTCCGTCCCCCGTCCCTCGTGACTCCGTCCCCCGTGACTCCGTCCCCCGTGACACTTTTCCCCGTGACTCTTTTCCCCGTGACTCTCTTCCCCGTGACTCTTTTCCCCGTGACTCTGTCCCCCGTGACTCTGTCCCCCGTGACTCTGTCCCCCGTGACTCTGTCCCCCGTGACTGCGTCCCCCGTCCCCCGTGACTCCGTCCCCCGTGACTCCGTCCCCCGTGACTCCGTCCCCCGTGACTCCGTCCCCCGTGACTCCGTCCCCCGTGACTTCGTCCCACGTCCCCCGTGACTCCGTCCCCCGTGACTTCGTCCAGCGTCCCCCGTGACTCCGTCGCCCGTGACTCCGTCGCCCGTGACTCCGTCGCCCGTGACTCCGTCGCCCGTGACTCCGTCGCCCGTGACTCCGTCGCCCGTGACTCCGTCCCCCGTGACTCCGTCCCCCGTGACTTCGTCCCCCGTCCCCCGTGACTCCGTCCCCCGTGACTTCGTCCCGCGTCCCCCGTGACTTCGTCCCCCGTGACTCTGTCCCCCGTGACTCTGTCCCCCGTGACTCTGTCCCCCGTGACTCTGTCCCCCGTGACTGCGTCCCCCGTCCCCCGTGACTCCGTCCCCCGTGACTCCGTCCCCCGTGACTCCGTCCCCCGTGACTCCGTCCCCCGTCCCCCGTGACTCCGTCCCCCGTGACTCCGTCCCCCGTGACTCTTTTCCCCGTGACTCTTTTCCCCGTGACTCTTTTCCCCGTGACTCTTTTCCCCGTGACTCTTTTCCCCGTGACTCTTTTCCCCGTGACTCTTTTCCCCGTGACTCTTTTCCCCGTGACTCTTTTCCCCGTGACTCTTTTCCCCGTGACTCCGTCCCCCGTGACTCCGTCCCCCGTGACTCCGTCCCCCGTCCCCCGTGACTGCGTCCCCCGTGACTGCGTCCCCCGTGACTCCGACCCCCGTGACTTCGTCCCCCGTGACTCCGACCCCCGCGACTTCGTCCCCCGTCCCCCGTGACTTCGTCCCCCGTGACTCTGACCCCCGTGACTTCGTCCCCCGTCCCTCGTGACTCCGTCTCCCGTGACTCTGTCCCCCGTGACTCCGTCCCCCGTGACTCCGTCCCCCGTGACTCCGTCCCCCGTGACTTTGTCCCCCGTCCCCCGTGACTTCGTCCCCCGTGACTTCGTCCCCCGTGACTTCGTCCCCCGTGACTTCGTCCCCCGTGACTTCGTCCCCCGTGACTGCGTCCCCCGTGACTGCGTCCCCCGTCCCCCGTGACTCCGTCCCCCGTGACTCCGTCCCCCGTGACTCTGTCCCCCGTGACTCCGTCCCCGTACCTCGTGACTCCGTCCCCCGTGACTCCGTCCCCCGTGTCTCTGTCCCCCGTGTCTCTGTCCCCCGTGTCTCTGTCCCCCGTGTCTCTGTCCCCCGTGACTCCGTCCCCCGTGACTCCGTCCCCCGTGACTCCGTCCCCCGTGACTCCGTCCCCCGTGACTCCGTCCCCCGTGACTCCGTCCTCCGTCCCCCTGACTCTGTCCCCCGTGACTCCGTCCCCTGTCCCCCGTGACTCTGTCCCCGTCCCCCGTGACTGTGTCCCCCGTCCCCCGTGACTGTGTCCCCCGTCCCCCGTGACTGTGTCCCCCGTCCCCCGTGACTGTGACCCCGTCCCCAGTGACTGTGTCCCCCGTCCCCAGTGACTGTGTCCCCCGTCCCCAGTGACTGTCCCCCGTCCCCTGTGACTGTGTCCCCCGTGACTGTGTCCCCCATCACCCGTCCCCCTTGACTGTGTCCCCCGTCCCCCGTGACTGTGTCCCCCGTCCCCCGTGACTGTGTCCCCCGTCCCCCGTGACTGTGTCCCCCGTCCCCCGTGACTGTGTCCCCCGTCCCCCGTGACTGTGTCCCCCGTCCCCCGTGACTGGGTCCCCCGTCCCCCGTGACTCGGTCCCCCGTCCCCGTGACTGTGTCCCCCGTCCCCCGTGACTGTGTCCCCCGTCCCCCGTGACCGTGTCCCCCGTGACCGTGTCCCCCGTCCCCCGTGACCGTGTCCCCCGTCCCCCGTGACCGTGTCCCCCGTGACCGTGTCCCCCGTCCCCCGTGACCGTGTCCCCCGTGACCGTGTCCCCCGTCCCCCGTGACCGTGTCCCCCCAGTGACCGTGTGTCCCCAGTGATCGTGTGTCCCCCGTGACTGTCCCCCGTCCCCCGTGACTCTGTCCCCCGTCGACCGTGACTCTGTCCCCCGTCCCCCGTGACTGTGTCCCCCGTCCCCAGTGACTGTGTCCCCCGTCCCCAGTGACTGTGTCCCCCGTCCCCAGTGACTGTGTCCCCCGTCCACAGTGACTGTGTCCCCCGTCCCCAGTGACTGTGTCCCCCGTCCCCTGTGACTGTGTCCCCCGTGACTGTGTCCCCCATCCCCCGTCCCCTGTGACAGTGTCCCCCGTCCCCTGTGACTGTGTCCCCCGTCCCCCGTGACTGTGTCCCCCGTCCCCCGTGACTGTGTCCCCCGTCCCCCGTGACTGTGTCCCCCGTCCCCCGTGACTGTGTCCCCCGTGACTGTGTCCCCCGTCCCCCGTGACTGTGTCCCCCGTCCCCCGTGACTGTGTCCCCCGTCCCCCGTGACTGTGTCCCCCGTCCCCCGTGACTGTGTCCCCCGTCCCCCGTGACTGTGTCCCCCGTCCCCCGTGACTGTGTCCCCCGTCCCCCGTGACTGTGTCCCCCGTCCCCCGTGACCGTGTGTCCCGTCCCCAGTGACCGTGTGTCCCCCGTCCCCCGTGACTGCGTCCCCGTCCCCCGTGACTGCGTCCCCCGTGACTCCGACCCCCGAGACTTCGTCCCCCGTCCCCCGTGACTTCGTCCCCCGTGACTCTGACCCCCGTGACTCCGTCCCACGTCCCTCGTGACTCCGTCCCCCGTGACTCCGTCCCCCGTGACTCCGTCCCCCGTGACTCCGTCCTCCGTGACTCCGTCCCCCGTGACTCCGTCTCCCGTGACTCCGTCCCCCGTGACTGCGTCCCCCGTCCCTCGTGACTCCGTCCCCCGTGACTGCGTCCCCCGTGACTGCGTCCCCCGTCCCTCGTGACTCCGTCCCCCGTGACTCCGTCCCCCGTGACTCCGTCCCCCGTGACTCCGTCCCCCGTGACTCTGTCCCCCGTGACTCCGTCCCCGTCCCTCCTGACTCCGTCCCCCGTGACTCCGTCCCCCGTGACTCCGTCCCCCGTGACTCCGTCCCCCATCCCCCGTGTCTCTGTCCCCCGTGTCTCTGTCCCCCGTGTCTCTGTCCCCCGTGTCTCTGTCCCCCGTGTCTCTGTCCCCCGTGTCTCTGTCCCCCGTGTCTCTGTCCCCCGTGTCTCTGTCCCCCGTGTCTCTGTCCCCCGTGTCTCTGTCCCCCGTGACTCCGTCCCCCGTGTCTCTGTCCCCCGTGACTCCGTCCCCCGTGACTCCGTCCTCCGTCCCCCTGACTCTGTCCCCCGTGACTCCGTCGCCTGTCCCCCGTGACTCCGTCGCCTGTCCCCCGTGACTCCGTCCCCTGTCCCCCGTGACTGTCCCCCGTCCCCGTGACTCTGTCCCCCGTGACTTTGTCCCCCGTCCCCCGTGACTGTGTCCCCCGTCCCCAGTGACTGTGTCCCCCGTCCCCAGTGACTGTGTCCCCCGTCCCCAGTGACTGTGACCCCGTCCCCAGTGACTGTGACCCCGTCCCCAGTGACTGTGTCCCCCGTCCCCAGTGACTGTGTCCCCATCCCCAGTGACTGTGTCCCCCGTCCCCTGTGACTGTGTCCCCCCGTGACTGTGTCCCCCATCCCCCGTCCCCTGTGACTGTGTCCCCCGTCCCCCTTGACTGTGTCCCCCGTCCCCCTTGAATGTGTCCCCCGTCCCCCTTGACTGTGTCCCCCGTCCCCCTTGACTGTGTCCCCCGTCCCCCTTGACTGTGTCCCCCGTCCCCCTTGACTGTGTCCCCCGTCCCCCTTGACTGTGTCCCCCGTCCCCCTTGACTGTGTCCCCCGTCCCCCTTGACTGTGTCCCCCGTCCCCCTTGACTGTGTCCCCCGTCCCCCTTGACTGTGTCCCCCGTCCCCCTTGACTGTGTCCCCCGTCCCCCTTGACTGTGTCCCCCGTCCCCCGTGACTGTGTCCCCCGTCCCCCGTGACTGTGTCCCCCGTCCCCCGTGACTGTGTCCCCCGTCCCCCGTGACTGTGTCCCCCGTCCCCCGTGACTGTGTCCCCCGTCCCCCGTGACTGTGTCCCCCGTCCCCCGTGACTGTGTCCCCCGTGACTGTGTCCCCCGTCCCCCGTGACTGTGTCCCCCGTCCCCCGTGACTGTGTCCCCCGTCCCCCGTGACTGTGTCCCCCGTCCCCCGTGACTGTGTCCCCCGTCCCCCGTGACTGTGTCCCCCGTCCCCCGTGACTGTGTCCCCCGTCCCCCGTGACTGTGTCCCCCGTCCCCCGTGACTGTGTCCCCCGTCCCCCGTGACTGTGTCCCCCGTCCCCCGTGACTGTGTCCCCCGTCCCCCGTGACTGTGTCCCCCGTCCCCCGTGACTGTGTCCCCCGTCCCCCGTGACTGTGTCCCCCGTCCCCCGTGACCTTGTCCCCAATCCCCCGTGACCGTGTGTCCCCAGTGACCGTGTGTCCCCAGTGATCGTGTGTCCCCCGTGACTGTGTCCCCCGTGACTGCGTCCCCGTCCCCCGTGACTGCGTCCCCGTCCCCCGTGACTGCGTCCCCGTCCCCCTTGACTCCGTCCCCCGTGACTCCGTCCCCCGTGACTCCGTCCCCCGTGACTCCGTCCCCCGTGACTCCGTCCTCCGCCCCCCTGACTCTGTCCCCCGTGACTGTCCCCCGTCCCCCGTGACTCTGTCCCCCGTCCCCCGTGACTCTGTATCCCGTCGACCGTGACTCTGTCCCCCGTCCCCCGTGACTGTGTCCCCCGTCCCCAGTGACTGTGACCCCGTCTCCAGTGACTGTGACCCCGTCCCCAGTGACTGTGTCCCCCGTCCCCAGTGACTGTGTCCCCCGTCCCCAGTGACTGTGTCCCCCGTCCCCAGTGACTGTGTCCCCCGTCCCCAGTGACTGTGTCCCCCGTCCCCAGTGACTGTGTCCCCCGTCCCCAGTGACTGTGTCCCCGTCCCCAGTGACTGTGTCCCCCGTGACTGTATCCCCCATCCCCTTATCCCCTGTGACTGTGTCCCCCGTCCCCCTTGACTGTGTCCCCCGTCCCCCTTGACTGTGTCCCCCGTCCCCCTTGACTGTGTCCCCTGTCCCCCTTGACTGTGTCCCCCGTCCCCCGTGACTATGTCCCCGGTCCCCCGTGACTGTGTCCCCCGTGACTGTGTCCCCCGTGACTCTGTCCCCCGTCCCCCATGACTCTGTCCCCCGTCCCCCGTGACTGTGTCCCCCGTCCCCCGTGACTGTGTCCCCCGTGACCGTGTCCCCCGTCCCCCGTGACTGTGTCCCCCGTCCACCGTGACTGTGTCCCCCGTCCACCGTGACTGTGTCCCCCGTCCACCGTGACTGTGTCCCCCGTCCCCCGTGACTGTGTCCCCCGTCCCCCGTGACTGTGTCCCCCGTCCCCCGTGACTGTGTCCCCCGTCCCCCGTGACTGTGTCCCCCGTCCCCCGTGACTGTGTCCCCCGTCCCCCGTGACTGTGTCCCCCGTCCCCCGTGACTGTGTCCCCCGTCCCCCGTGACAGTGTCCCCCGTCCCCCGTGACTGTGTTCCCCGTCCCCCGTGACTGTGTTCCCCGTCCCCCGTGACTGTGTTCCCCGTCCCCCGTGACTGTGTCCCCCGTCCCCAGTGACTGTGTGTCCCGTCCTCAGTGACTGTGTGTCCCGTCCCCAGTGACCGTGTGTCCCCAGTGACCGTGTGTCCCCAGTGACCGTGTGTCCCCAGTGACCGTGTGTCCCCAGTGACCGTGTGTCGCCAGTGACCGTGTGTCGCCAGTGACCGTGTGTCGCCAGTGACCGTGTGTCGCCAGTGACCGTGTGTCCCCAGTGACCGTGTGTCCCCAGTGACCGTGTGTCCCCAGTGACCGTGTGTCCCCCGTGACTGTGTCCCCCGTCCCCCGTGACTCCGTCCCCCGTGACTCTGTCCCCCGTGACTCTGTCCCCCGTGACTCTGTCCCCCGTGACTCTGTCCCCCGTGACTCTGTCCCCCGTGACTCCGTCCCCCGTGACTCCGTCCCCCGTGACTTCGTCCCCCGTCCCCCGTGACTTCGTCCCCCGTGACTTCGTCCCCCGTGACTTCGTCCCCCGTGACTTCGTCCCCTGTGACTTCGTCCCCCGTGACTGCGTCCCCCGTGACTGCGTCCCCCGTGACTGCGTCCCCCGTCCCCAGTGACTGTGTCCCCCGTCCCCAATGACTGTGTCCCCCGTCCCCAGTGACTGTGTCCCCCGTCCCCAGTGACTGTGTCCCCCGTCCCCAGTGACTGTGTCCCCGTCCCCAGTGACTCTGTCCCCCGTGACTCTGTCCCCCGTGACTCTGTCCCCCGTGACTGCGTCCCCCGTCCCCCGTGACTCCGTCCCCCGTGACTCCGTCCCCCGTGACTCCGTCCCCCGTGACTCCGTCCCCCGTCCCCCGTGACTCCGTCCCCCGTAACTCCGTCCCCCGTGACTCTTTTCCCCGTGACTCTTTTCCCCGTGACTCTTTTCCCCGTGACTCTTTTCCCCGTGACTCTTTTCCCCGTGACTCTTTTCCCCGTGACTCTTTTCCCCGTGACTCTTTTCCCCGTGACTCTTTTCCCCGTGACTCCGTCCCCCGTGACTCCGTCCCCCGTGACTCCGTCCCCCGTCCCCCGTGACTGCGTCCCCCGTGACTGCGTCCCCCGTGACTCCGACCCCCGTGACTTCGTCCCCCGTGACTCCGACCCCCGCGACTTCGTCCCCCGTCCCCCGTGACTTCGTCCCCCGTGACTCTGACCCCCGTGACTTCGTCCCCCGTCCCTCGTGACTCCGTCTCCCGTGACTCTGTCCCCCGTGACTCCGTCCCCCGTGACTCCGTCCCCCGTGACTCCGTCCCCCGTGACTTTGTCCCCCGTCCCCCGTGACTTCGTCCCCCGTGACTTCGTCCCCCGTGACTTCGTCCCCCGTGACTTCGTCCCCCGTGACTTCGTCCCCCGTGACTTCGTCCCCCGTGACTGCGTCCCCCGTGACTGCGTCCCCCGTCCCCCGTGACTCCGTCCCCCGTGACTCCGTCCCCCGTGACTCTGTCCCCCGTGACTCCGTCCCCGTACCTCGTGACTCCGTCCCCCGTGACTCCGTCCCCCGTGTCTCTGTCCCCCGTGTCTCTGTCCCCCGTGTCTCTGTCCCCCGTGTCTCTGTCCCCCGTGTCTCTGTCCCCCGTGACTCCGTCCCCCGTGACTCCGTCCCCCGTGACTCCGTCCCCCGTGACTCCGTCCCCCGTGACTCCGTCCCCCGTGACTCCGTCCCCCGTGACTCCGTCCTCCGTCCCCCTGACTCTGTCCCCCGTGACTCCGTCCCCTGTCCCCCGTGACTCTGTCCCCGTCCCCCGTGACTGTGTCCCCCGTCCCCCGTGACTGTGTCCCCCGTCCCCCGTGACTGTGTCCCCCGTCCCCCGTGACTGTGACCCCGTCCCCAGTGACTGTGTCCCCCGTCCCCAGTGACTGTGTCCCCCGTCCCCAGTGACTGTGTCCCCCGTCCCCTGTGACTGTGTCCCCCGTGACTGTGTCCCCCATCACCCGTCCCCCTTGACTGTGTCCCCCGTCCCCCGTGACTGTGTCCCCCGTCCCCCGTGACTGTGTCCCCCGTCCCCCGTGACTGTGTCCCCCGTCCCCCGTGACTGTGTCCCCCGTCCCCCGTGACTGTGTCCCCCGTCCCCCGTGACTGTGTCCCCCGTCCCCCGTGACTGGGTCCCCCGTCCCCCGTGACTGGGTCCCCCGTCCCCCGTGACTCGGTCCCCCGTCCCCGTGACTGTGTCCCCCGTCCCCCGTGACTGTGTCCCCCGTCCCCCGTGACTGTGTCCCCCGTCCCCCGTGACCGTGTCCCCCGTGACCGTGTCCCCCGTCCCCCGTGACCGTGTCCCCCGTCCCCCGTGACCGTGTCCCCCGTGACCGTGTCCCCCGTCCCCCGTGACCGTGTCCCCCGTGACCGTGTCCCCCGTCCCCCGTGACCGTGTCCCCCCAGTGACCGTGTGTCCCCAGTGATCGTGTGTCCCCCGTGACTGTCCCCCGTCCCCCGTGACTCTGTCCCCCGTCGACCGTGACTCTGTCCCCCGTCCCCCGTGACTGTGTCCCCCGTCCCCAGTGACTGTGTCCCCCGTCCCCAGTGACTGTGTCCCCCGTCCCCAGTGACTGTGTCCCCCGTCCACAGTGACTGTGTCCCCCGTCCCCAGTGACTGTGTCCCCCGTCCCCTGTGACTGTGTCCCCCGTGACTGTGTCCCCCATCCCCCGTCCCCTGTGACAGTGTCCCCCGTCCCCTGTGACTGTGTCCCCCGTCCCCCGTGACTGTGTCCCCCGTCCCCCGTGACTGTGTCCCCCGTCCCCCGTGACTGTGTCCCCCGTCCCCCGTGACTGCGTCCCCGTCCCCCGTGACTGCGTCCCCCGTGACTCCGACCCCCGAGACTCCGTCCCCCGTGACTTCGTCCCCCGTGACTCTGACCCCCGTGACTCCGTCCCACGTCCCTCGTGACTCCGTCCCCCGTGACTCCGTCCCCCGTGACTCCGTCCCCCGTGACTCCGTCCTCCGTGACTCCGTCCCCCGTGACTCCGTCTCCCGTGACTCCGTCCCCCGTGACTGCGTCCCCCGTCCCTCGTGACTCCGTCCCCCGTGACTGCGTCCCCCGTGACTGCGTCCCCCGTCCCTCGTGACTCCGTCCCCCGTGACTCCGTCCCCCGTGACTCCGTCCCCCGTGACTCCGTCCCCCGTGACTCTGTCCCCCGTGACTCCGTCCCCGTCCCTCCTGACTCCGTCCCCCGTGACTCCGTCCCCCGTGACTCCGTCCCCCGTGACTCCGTCCCCCATCCCCCGTGTCTCTGTCCCCCGTGTCTCTGTCCCCCGTGTCTCTGTCCCCCGTGTCTCTGTCCCCCGTGTCTCTGTCCCCCGTGTCTCTGTCCCCCGTGTCTCTGTCCCCCGTGTCTCTGTCCCCCGTGTCTCTGTCCCCCGTGACTCCGTCCCCCGTGTCTCTGTCCCCCGTGACTCCGTCCCCCGTGACTCCGTCCTCCGTCCCCCTGACTCTGTCCCCCGTGACTCCGTCGCCTGTCCCCCGTGACTCCGTCGCCTGTCCCCCGTGACTCCGTCCCCTGTCCCCCGTGACTGTCCCCCGTCCCCGTGACTCTGTCCCCCGTGACTTTGTCCCCCGTCCCCCGTGACTGTGTCCCCCGTCCCCAGTGACTGTGTCCCCCGTCCCCAGTGACTGTGTCCCCCGTCCCCAGTGACTGTGACCCCGTCCCCAGTGACTGTGACCCCGTCCCCAGTGACTGTGTCCCCCGTCCCCAGTGACTGTGTCCCCATCCCCAGTGACTGTGTCCCCCGTCCCCTGTGACTGTGTCCCCCCGTGACTGTGTCCCCCATCCCCCGTCCCCTGTGACTGTGTCCCCCGTCCCCCTTGACTGTGTCCCCCGTCCCCCTTGAATGTGTCCCCCGTCCCCCTTGACTGTGTCCCCCGTCCCCCTTGACTGTGTCCCCCGTCCCCCTTGACTGTGTCCCCCGTCCCCCTTGACTGTGTCCCCCGTCCCCCTTGACTGTGTCCCCCGTCCCCCTTGACTGTGTCCCCCGTCCCCCTTGACTGTGTCCCCCGTCCCCCTTGACTGTGTCCCCCGTCCCCCTTGACTGTGTCCCCCGTCCCCCTTGACTGTGTCCCCCGTCCCCCGTGACTGTGTCCCCCGTCCCCCGTGACTGTGTCCCCCGTCCCCCGTGACTGTGTCCCCCGTCCCCCGTGACTGTGTCCCCCGTCCCCCGTGACTGTGTCCCCCGTCCCCCGTGACTGTGTCCCCCGTGACTGTGTCCCCCGTCCCCCGTGACTGTGTCCCCCGTCCCCCGTGACTGTGTCCCCCGTCCCCCGTGACTGTGTCCCCCGTGACTGTGTCCCCCGTCCCCCGTGACTGTGTCCCCCGTCCCCCGTGACTGTGTCCCCCGTCCCCCGTGACTGTGTCCCCCGTCCCCCGTGACTGTGTCCCCCGTCCCCCGTGACTGTGTCCCCCGTCCCCCGTGACTGTGTCCCCCGTCCCCCGTGACTGTGTCCCCCGTCCCCCGTGACTGTGTCCCCCGTCCCCCGTGACTGTGTCCCCCGTCCCCCGTGACTGTGTCCCCCGTCCCCCGTGACCTTGTCCCCAATCCCCCGTGACCGTGTGTCCCCAGTGACCGTGTGTCCCCAGTGATCGTGTGTCCCCCGTGACTGTGTCCCCCGTGACTGCGTCCCCGTCCCCCGTGACTGCGTCCCCGTCCCCCGTGACTGCGTCCCCGTCCCCCGTGACTGCGTCCCCGTCCCCCGTGACTCCGTCCCCCGTGACTCCGTCCCCCGTGACTCCGTCCCCCGTGACTCCGTCCCCCGTGACTCCGTCCCCCGTGACTCCGTCCTCCGCCCCCCTGACTCTGTCCCCCGTGACTGTCCCCCGTCCCCCGTGACTCTGTCCCCCGTCCCCCGTGACTCTGTATCCCGTCGACCGTGACTCTGTCCCCCGTCCCCCGTGACTGTGTCCCCCGTCCCCAGTGACTGTGACCCCGTCTCCAGTGACTGTGACCCCGTCCCCAGTGACTGTGTCCCCCGTCCCCAGTGACTGTGTCCCCCGTCCCCAGTGACTGTGTCCCCCGTCCCCAGTGACTGTGTCCCCCGTCCCCAGTGACTGTGTCCCCCGTCCCCAGTGACTGTGTCCCCCGTCCCCAGTGACTGTGTCCCCCGTCCCCAGTGACTGTGTCCCCCGTGACTGTATCCCCCATCCCCTTATCCCCTGTGACTGTGTCCCCCGTCCCCCTTGACTGTGTCCCCCGTCCCCCTTGACTGTGTCCCCCGTCCCCCTTGACTGTGTCCCCTGTCCCCCTTGACTGTGTCCCCCGTCCCCCGTGACTATGTCCCCGGTCCCCCGTGACTGTGTCCCCCGTGACTGTGTCCCCCGTGACTCTGTCCCCCGTCCCCCATGACTCTGTCCCCCGTCCCCCGTGACTGTGTCCCCCGTCCCCCGTGACTGTGTCCCCCGTGACCGTGTCCCCCGTCCCCCGTGACTGTGTCCCCCGTCCACCGTGACTGTGTCCCCCGTCCACCGTGACTGTGTCCCACGTCCCCCGTGACTGTGTCCCCCGTCCCCCGTGACTGTGTCCCCCGTCCCCCGTGACTGTGTCCCCCGTCCCCCGTGACTGTGTCCCCCGTCCCCCGTGACTGTGTCCCCCGTCCCCCGTGACAGTGTCCCCCGTCCCCCGTGACTGTGTTCCCCGTCCCCCGTGACTGTGTTCCCCGTCCCCCGTGACTGTGTCCCCCGTCCCCAGTGACTGTGTGTCCCGTCCTCAGTGACTGTGTGTCCCGTCCCCAGTGACCGTGTGTCCCCAGTGACCGTGTGTCCCCAGTGACCGTGTGTCCCCAGTGACCGTGTGTCGCCAGTGACCGTGTGTCGCCAGTGACCGTGTGTCGCCAGTGACCGTGTGTCCCCAGTGACCGTGTGTCGCCAGTGACCGTGTGTCGCCAGTGACCGTGTGTCGCCAGTGACCGTGTGTCCCCAGTGACCGTGTGTCCCCAGTGACCGTGTGTCCCCCGTGACTGTGTCCCCCGTCCCCCGTGACTCCGTCCCCCGTGACTCTGTCCCCCGTGACTCTGTCCCCCGTGACTCTGTCCCCCGTGACTCTGTCCCCCGTGACTCCGTCCCCCGTGACTCCGTCCCCCGTGACTTCGTCCCCCGTCCCCCGTGACTTCGTCCCCCGTGACTTCGTCCCCCGTGACTTCGTCCCCTGTGACTTCGTCCCCCGTGACTGCGTCCCCCGTGACTGCGTCCCCCGTGACTGCGTCCCCCGTCCCCAGTGACTGTGTCCCCCGTCCCCAATGACTGTGTCCCCCGTCCCCAGTGACTGTGTCCCCCGTCCCCAGTGACTGTGTCCCCCGTCCCCAGTGACTGTGTCCCCGTCCCCAGTGACTGTGTCCCCCGTGACTGTATCCCCCATCCCCTTATCCCCTGTGACTGTGTCCCCCGTCCCCCTTGACTGTGTCCCCTGTCCCCCTTGACTGTGTCCCCCGTCCCCCGTGACTATGTCCCCGGTCCCCCGTGACTGTGTCCCCCGTGACTGTGTCCCCCGTCCCCCATGACTCTGTCCCCCGTCCCCCGTGACTGTGTCCCCCGTCCCCCGTGACTGTGTCCCCCGTGACCGTGTCCCCCGTCCCCCGTGACTGTGTCCCCCGTCCCCCGTGACTGTGTCCCCTGTCCCCCGTGACTGTGTCCCCCGTCCCCCGTGACTGTGTCCCCCGTCCCCCGTGACTGTGTCCCCCGTGACTGTGTCCCCCGTCCCCCGTGACTGTGTCCCCCGTCCCCCGTGACTGTGTCCCCCGTCCCCCGTGACTGTGTCCCCCGTCCCCCGTGACTGTGTCCCCCGTCCCCCGTGACAGTGTCCCCGTCCCCCGTGACTGTGTTCCCCGTCCCCCGTGACTGTGTCCCCCGTCCCCAGTGACTGTGTGTCCCGTCCTCAGTGACTGTGTGTCCCGTCCCCAGTGACCGTGTGTCCCGTCCCCAGTGACCGTGTGTCCCCAGTGACCGTGTGTCCCCAGTGACCGTGTGTCCCCAGTGACCGTGTGTCCCCAGTGACCGTGTGTCCCCAGTGACCGTGTGTCCCCAGTGACCGTGTGTCCCCAGTGACCGTGTGTCCCCAGTGACCGTGTGTCGCCAGTGACCGTGTGTCCCCAGTGACCGTGTGTCGCCAGTGACCGTGTGTCCCCAGTGACCGTGTGTCCCCAGTGACCGTGTGTCCCCAGTGACCGTGTGTCCCCCGTGACTGTGTCCCCCGTGACTCCGTCCCCCGTCCCCCGTGACTCCGTCCCCCGTGACTCTGTCCCCCGTGACTCTGTCCCCCGTGACTCCGTCCCCCGTGACTCCGTCCCCCGTGACTTCGTCCCCCGTCCCCCGTGACTTCGTCCCCCGTGACTGCGTCCCCCGTGACTGCGTCCCCCGTGACTGCGTCCCCCGTGACTGCGTCCCCCGTGACTGCGTCCCCCGTGACTGCGTCCCCCGTCCCTCGTGACTCCGTCCCCCGTGACTCTGTCCCCCGTGACTCCGTCCCCGTCCCTCGTGACTCCGTCCCCCGTGACTCCGTCCCCCGTGACTCCGTCCCCCGTGACTCCGTCCCCCGTGACTCCGTCCCCCGTCCCCCGTGTCTCTGTCCCCCGTGTCTCTGTCCCCCGTGTCTCTGTCCCCCGTGTCTCTGTCCCCCGTGTCTCTGTCCCCCGTGTCTCTGTCCCCCGTGTCTCTGTCCCCCGTGTCTCTGTCCCCCGTGACTCCGTCCCCCGTGACTCCGTCCCCCGTCCCCCGTGACTCCGTCCCCCGTCCCCCGTGTCTCTGTCTCCCGTGTCTCTGTCCCCCGTGACTCCTTCCCCCGTGACTCCGTCCCCCATGACTCCGTCCTCCGTCCCCCTGACTCTGTCCCCCGTGACTCCGTCCCCTGTCCCCCGTGACTGTCCCCCGTCCCTCGTGACTCTGTCCCCCGTCCCTCGTGACTCTGTCCCCCGTCCCCCGTGACTGTGTCCCCCGTCCCCCGTGACTGTGTCCCCCGTCCCCCGTGACTGTGTCCCCCGTCCCCAGTGACTGTGACCCCTTCCCCAGTGACTGTGTCCCCCGTCCCCAGTGACTGTGTCCCCCGTCCCCAGTGACTGTGTCCCCCGTCCCCTGTGACTGTGTCCCCCGTGACTGTGTCCCCCATCCCCCGTCCCCTGTGACTGTGTCCCCCTTGACTGTGTCCCCCGTCCCCCTTGACTGTGTCCCCCGTCCCCCGTGACTGTGTCCCCCGTCCCCCGTGACTGCGTCCCCCGTCCCCCGTGACTGTGTCCCCCGTCCCCCGTGACTGCGTCCCCCGTCCCCCGTGACTGTGTCCCCCGTCCCCCGTGACTGTGTCCCCCGTCCCCCGTGACTGTGTCCCCCGTCCCCCGTGACTGTGTCCCCGTCCCCCGTGACTGTGTCCCCCGTCCCCCGTGACTGTGTCCCCCGTCCCCCGTGACTGTGTCCCCCGTCCCCCGTGACTGTGTCCCCCGTCCCCGTGACTGTGTCCCACGTGACTGTGTCCCCCGTCCCACGTGACCGTGTCCCCAGTCCCCCGTCCCCCGTGACCGTGTGTCCCGTCCCCAGTGACCGTGTGTCCCCAGTGACCGTGTGTCCCCAGTGACCGTGTGTCCCCCGTGACTGTGTCCCCCGTGACTGTGTCCCCCGTGACTGTGTCCCCCGTGACTGTGTCCCCCGTGACTGTGTCCCCCGTGACTGCGTCCCCGTCCCCCGTGACTGCGTCCCCGTCCCCCGTGACTGCGTCCCCGTCCCCCGTGACTGCGTCGCCGTCCCCCGTGATTGCGTCCCCGTCCCCCGTGACTGCGTCCCCGTCCCCAGTGACTGCGACCCCGTCCCCCGTGACTGCGACCCCGTCCCCAGTGACTGTGTCCCCCGTCCCCAGTGACTGTGTCCCCCGTCCCCAGTGACTGTGTCCCCCGTCCCCAGTGACTGTGTCCCCGTCCCCAGTGACTGTGTCCCCCGTCCCCTGTGACTGTGTCCCCCATCCCCCGTCCCCTGTGACTGTGTCCCCCGTCCCCATTGACTGTGTCCCCCGTCCCCCTTGACTGTCTCCCCCGTCCCCCTTGACTGTGTCCCCCGTCCCCCTTGACTGTGTCCCCCGTCCCCCTTGACTGTGTCCCCCGTCCCCCTTGACTGTGTCCCCCGTCACCCGTGACTGTGTCCCCCGTCACCCGTGACTGTGTCCCCCGTCCCCCGTGACTGTGTCCCCCGTCCCCAGTGACAGTGTCCCCCGTCCCCCGTGACCGTGTCCCCCGTCCCCCGTGACCGTGTCCCCCGTCCCCCGTGACCGTGTCCCCCGTCCCCCGTGACCGTGTCCCCCGTGACCGTGTCCCCCGTCCCCCGTGACCGTGTCCCCCGTCCCCCGTGACCGTGTCCCCCGTCCCCCGTGACCGTGTCCCCCGTCCCCAGTGACCGTGTGTCCCCAGTGATCGTGTGTCCCCCGTGACTGCGTCCCCGTCCCCCGTGACTGCGTCCCCCATGACTGCGTCCCCGTCCCCCGTGACCGCGTCCCCGTCCCCCGTGACCGCGTCCCCGTCCCCCGTGACCGCGTCCCCGTCCCCCGTGACCGCGTCCCCGTCCCCCGTGACCGCGTCCCCGTCCCCCGTGACCGCGTCCCCGTCCCCCGTGACCGCGTCCCCGTCCCCCGTGACCGCGTCCCCGTCCCCCGTGACTGCGTCCCCCGTGACTGCGTCCCCCGTGACTGCGTCCCCCGTGACTGCGTCCCCCGTGACTCCGTGCCCCGTGACTCCGTGCCCCGTGACTCCGTCCCCCGTCCCCCGTGAGTCTTTTCCCCGTGACTCTTTTCCCCGTGACTCTGTTCCCCGTGACTCTTTTCCCCGTGACTCTTTTCCCCGTGACTCTTTTCCCCGTGACTCTTTTCCCCGTGACTCTTTTCCCCGTGACTCTTTTCCCCGTGACTCTTTTCCCCGTGACTCTTTTCCCCGTGACTCTTTTCCCCGTGACTCTTTTCCCCGTGACTCTGTCCCCCGTGAATCTGTCCCCCGTGACTGCGTCCCCCGTCCCCCGTGACTCCGTCCCCCGTGACTCCGTCCCCCGTCCCCCGTGACTCTGTCCCCCGTGACTCTGTCCCCCGTGACTCTGTCCCCCGTGACTCCGTCCCCCGTTCCCCGTGACTCTTTTCCCCGTGACTCTTTTCCCCGTGACTCTTTTCCCCGTGACTCTTTTCCCCGTGACTCTTTTCCCCGTGACTCTTTTCCCCGTGACTCTTTTCCCCGTGACTCCGTCCCCCGTCCCCCGTGACTCTTTTCCCCGTGACTCTTTTCCCCGTGACTCTTTTCCCCGTGACTCTTTTCCCCGTGACTCTTTTCCCCGTGACTCTTTTCCCCGTGACTCTTTTCCCCGTGACTCTTTTCCCCGTGACTCTTTTCCCCGTGACTCCGTCCCCCGTGACTCTTTTCCCCGTGACACTTTTCCCCGTGACTCTTTTCCCCGTGACTCTTTTCCCCGTGACTCTTTTCCCCGTGACTCTTTTCCCCGTGACTCTTTTCCCCGTGACTCTTTTCCCCGTGACTCTGTCCCCAGTGACTCTGTCCCCAGTGACTCTGTCCCCCGTGACTCTGTCCCCCGTGACTCTGTCCCCCGTGACTCTGTCCCCCGTGACTCCGTCCCCCGTGACTCTGTCCCCCGTGACTCCGTCCCCCGCCCCCCGTGACTCCGTCCCCCGCCCCCCGTGACTCCGTCCCCCGCCCCCCGTGACTCCGTCCCCCGCCCCCCGTGACTCCGTCCCCCGCCCCCCGTGACTCCGTCCCCCGTGACTCCGTCCCCCGTGACTCCGTCCCCCGTGACTGCGTCCCCCGTGACTGCGTCCCCCGTGACTGCGTCCCCCGTGACTCCGTGCCCCGTGACTCCGTGCCCCGTGACTCCGTCCCCCGTCCCCCGTGACTCTTTTCCCCGTGACTCTGTTCCCCGTGACTCTGTTCCCCGTGACTCTTTTCCCCGTGACTCTTTTCCCCGTGACTCTTTTCCCCGTGACTCTTTTCCCCGTGACTCTTTTCCCCGTGACTCTTTTCCCCGTGACTCTTTTCCCCGTGACTCTTTTCCCCGTGACTCTTTTCCCCGTGACTCTGTCCCCCGTGAATCTGTCCCCCGTGACTGCGTCCCCCGTCCCCCGTGACTCCGTCCCCCGTGACTCCGTCCCCCGTCCCCCGTGACTCTGTCCCCCGTGACTCCGTCCCCCGTTCCCCGTGACTCTTTTCCCCGTGACTCTTTTCCCCGTGACTCTTTTCCCCGTGACTCTTTTCCCCGTGACTCTTTTCCCCGTGACTCTTTTCCCCGTGACTCTTTTCCCCGTGACTCTTTTCCCCGTGACTCTTTTCCCCGTGACTCTTTTCCCCGTGACTCTTTTCCCCGTGACTCCGTCCCCCGTCCCCCGTGACTCTTTTCCCCGTGACTCTTTTCCCCGTGACTCTTTTCCCCGTGACTCTTTTCCCCGTGACTCTTTTCCCCGTGACTCTTTTCCCCGTGACTCTTTTCCCCGTGACTCTTTTCCCCGTGACTCTGTCCCCAGTGACTCTGTCCCCAGTGACTCTGTCCCCCGTGACTCTGTCCCCCGTGACTCTGTCCCCCGTGACTCTGTCCCCCGTGACACTGTCCCCCGTGACTCCGTCCCCCGTGACTCTGTCCCCCGTGACTCCGTCCCCCGCCCCCCGTGACTCCGTCCCCCGCCCCCCGTCCCCCGCCCCCCGTGACTCCGTCCCCCGCCCCCCGTGACTCCGTCCCCCGCCCCCCGTGACTCCGTCCCCCGCCCCCCGTGACTCCGTCCCCCGTGACTCCGTCCCCCGTGACTCCGTCCCCCGTGACTCCGTCCCCCGTGACTCCGTCCCCCGTGACTCCGTCCCCCGTGACTCCGTCCCCCGTGACTGCGTCCCCCGTGACTGCGTCCCCCGTGACTCCGTGCCCCGTGACTCCGTGCCCCGTGACTCCGTGCCCCGTGACTCCGTGCCCCGTGAC
The DNA here is from genome assembly GCF_047496885.1 of Scyliorhinus torazame. Classification (NCBI taxonomy): domain Eukaryota; kingdom Metazoa; phylum Chordata; class Chondrichthyes; order Carcharhiniformes; family Scyliorhinidae; genus Scyliorhinus; species Scyliorhinus torazame. Next base: position 213,033,388 of record NC_092720.1, on the reverse strand, counting down.
TCCGTGCCCCGTGACTCCGTCCCCCGTCCCCCGTGACTCTTTTCCCCGTGACTCTGTTCCCCGTGACTCTGTTCCCCGTGACTCTTTTCCCCGTGACTCTTTTCCCCGTGACTCTTTTCCCCGTGACTCTTTTCCCCGTGACTCTTTTCCCCGTGACTCTTTTCCCCGTGACTCTTTTCCCCGTTACTCTTTTCCCCGTGACTCTTTTCCCCGTGACTCTTTTCCCCGTGACTCTTTTCCCCGTGACTCTTTTCCCCGTGACTCTTTTCCCCGTGACTCTTTTCCCCGTGACTCTTTTCCCCGTGACTCTTTTCCCCGTGACTCTTTTCCCCGTGACTCTTTTCCCCGTGACTCTTTTCCCCGTGACTCTTTTCCCCGTGACTCTGTCCCCCGTGAATCTGTCCCCCGTGACTGCGTCCCCCGTCCCCCGTGACTCCGTCCCCCGTGACTCCGTCCCCCGTCCCCCGTGACTCTGTCCCCCGTGACTCCGTCCCCCGTTCCCCGTGACTCTTTTCCCCGTGACTCTTTTCCCCGTGACTCTTTTCCCCGTGACTCTTTTCCCCGTGACTCTTTTCCCCGTGACTCTTTTCCCCGTGACTCTTTTCCCCGTGACTCTTTTCCCCGTGACTCTTTTCCCCGTGACTCTTTTCCCCGTGACTCCGTCCCCCGTCCCCCGTGACTGTGTCCCCCGTCCCCCGTGACTGTGTCCCCCGTCCCCCGTGACTGTGTCCCCCGTCCCCTGTGACTCTGTCCCCGTCCCCAGTGACCGTGTGTACCCCGTCCTCCGTGACCGTGCGTCCCCCGTCCTCCATGACTGCGTCCCCCGCCCCCCGTGACTGCGTCCCCCGTCCCCCCGTGACTGCATCCCCGTCCCCCGTGACTGCTTCCTCCGTCCCCCGTGACTGCGTCCCCCGTCCTCCGTGACTGTGTCCCCCGTCCTCCGTGACTCTGTCCCCGTCCCCAGTGACTCTGTCCCCGTCCCCAGTGACTCTGTCCCCGTCCCCAGTGACTCTGTCCCCGTCCCCAGTGACCGTGTGTCCCGTCCCCAGGGACTCTGTCCCCCGTCCCCAGTGACTCTGTCTCCCGTCCCCAGTGACTGTGTCCCCCGTCCCCCGTGACTGTGTCCCCCGTCCCCAGTGACCGTGTGTCCCGTCCCCAGTGACCGTGTGTCCCGTCCCCCGTGACCGTGTGTACCCCGTCCCCCGTGACTGCGTCCCCCGTGACTGCATCCCCATCCTCCGTGACTGCGTTCTACGTCCCCCGTGACTGCGTCCCCCGTCCCCCGTGACTGCGTCCACCGTGAGTGCGTCCCCCGTGACTGCGTCCCCCGTGACTGCGTCCCCCGTGACTGCGTCCCCCGTGACTGCGTCCCCCGTGACTCCGTCCCCCGTGACTGCGTCCCCGTCCCCCGTGACTGCGTCCCCCGTCCCCCGTGACTGCGTCCCCCGTCCCCCGTGACTGCGTCCCCCGTGACTGCGTCCCCCGTGACTGCGTCCCCCGTCTCCCGTGACTGCGTCCCCCGTGACTCCGTCCCCCGTCCCCCGTGACTGCGTCCCCCGTGACTGCGTCCCCCGTAAGTGCGTCCCCCGTCCCCCGTGACTGCGTCCCCCGTGACTGCGTCCCCCGTCCCCCGTGACTGCGTCCCCCGTCCCCCGTGACTGCGTCCCCCGTCCCCCGTGACTGCGTCCCCCGTCCCCCGTGACTGCGTCCCCGTGACTGCGTCCCCGTCCCCCGTGACTGCGTCCCCCGTGACTGCGTCCCCCGTCTCCCGTGACTGCGTCCCCCGTGACTCCGTCCCCCGTGACTGCGTCCCCCGTGACTGCGTCCCCCGTGACTGCGTCCCCCGTGACTGCGTCCCCCGTAACTGCGTCCCCCGTGACCCCGTCCCCCGTGACCCCGTCCCCCGTGACCCCGTCCCCCGTGACTCCGTCCCCCGTGACTGTCCTCCGTCCCCCGTGACTCTGTCCCCCGTGACTCTGTGCCCCGTCGACCGTCCCCCGTGACTGTGTCCCCCGTCCCCCGTGACTGTGTCCCCCGTCCCCCGTGACTGTGTCCACCGTCCCCCGTGACTGTGTCCCCCGTCCCCCGTGACTGTGTCCCCCGTCCCCCGTGACTGTGTCCCCCGTGACTCTGTCCCGTCCCCAGTGAGCGTGTGTGTCCCGTCCCCCGTGACCGTGTGTACCCCGGGCTCCGTGACCGTGCGTCCCCCGTCCTCCATGACTGCGTCCCCCGTCCCCCTGTGACTGCGCCCCCCGTGACTGCATCCCCGTCCCCCGTGACTGCGTCCTCCGTCCCCCGTGACTGCGTCCCCCGTCCCCCGTGACTGCGTCCGCCGTGACTGCGTCCCCCGTGACTGTGTCCCCCGTTCCCCCGTGACTGTGTCCCCCGTCCCCCGTGACTGTGTCCCCCGTCCCCCGTGACTGTGTCCCCCGTCCCCCGTGACTGTGACCCCGTCCCCAGTGACTGTGTCCCCCGTCCCCAGTGACTGTGTCCCCCGTCCCCAGTGACTGTGTCCCCCGTCCTCCGTGACTGTGTCCCCCGTCCTCCGTGACTGTGTCCCCCGTCCTCCGTGACTGTGTCCCCCGTCCTCCGTGACTGTGTCCCCCGTCCTCCGTGACTGTGTCCCCCGTCCTCCGTGACTGTGTCCCCCGTCCTCCGTGAATGTGTCACCCGGCCCCCGTGACTGCGTCCCCCGTGACTGCCTCCACCGTGACTGCGTCCCCCGTCCCCCGTAACTGCGTCCCCCGTAACTGCGTCCCCCGTGACTCCGTCCCCCGTCCCCCGTGACTCCGTCCCCCGTCCCCCGTGACTGCGTCCCCCGTCCCCCATGACTGCGTCCCCCGTGACTGGGTCCCCCGTCCCCCGTGACTGCGTCCCCCGTGACTGCGTCCCCCGTGACTGCGTCCCCGTGACTGCGTCCCCCGTCTCCCGTGACTGCGTCCCCCGTGACTCCGTCCCCCGTCCCCCGTGACTGCGTCCCCCGTGACTGCGTCCCCCGTGACTGCGTCCACCGTGACCCCGTCCTCCGTCCCCCGTGGCCCCGTGACCCCGTCCCCCGTGACTGTCCCCCGTCCCCCGTGACTCTGTCCCCCGTGACTCTGTGCCCCGTCGACCGTCCCCCGTGACTGTGTCCCCCGTCCCCCGTGACTGTGTCCCCCGTCCCCCGTGACTGTGTCCCCCGTCCCCTGTGACTCTGTCCCCGTCCCCAGTGACCGTGTGTACCCCGTCCTCCGTGACCGTGCGTCCCCCGTCCTCCATGACTGCGTCCCCCGTCCCCCCGTGACTGCGTCCCCCGTCCCCCGTGACTGCATCCCCGTCCCCCGTGACTGCTTCCTCCGTCCCCCGTGACTGCGTCCCCCGTCCTCCGTGACTGTGTCCCCCGTCCTCCGTGACTCTGTCCCCGTCCCCAGTGACTCTGTCCCCGTCCCCAGTGACTCTGTCCCCGTCCCCAGTGACTCTGTCCCCGTCCCCAGTGACCGTGTGTCCCGTCCCCAGGGACTCTGTCCCACGTCCCCAGTGACTCTGTCTCCCGTCCCCAGTGACTGTGTCCCCCGTCCCCCGTGACTGTGTCCCCCGTCCCCCGTGACTGTGTCCCCCGTCCCCAGTGACCGTGTGTCCCGTCCCCAGTGTCCGTGTGTCCCGTCCCCCGTGACCGTGTGTACCCCGTCCCCCGTGACTGCGTCCCCCGTGACTGCATCCCCATCCTCCGTGACTGCGTTCTACGTCCCCCGTGACTGCGTCCCCCGTCCCCCGTGACTGCGTCCACCGTGAGTGCGTCCCCCGTGACTGCGTCCCCCGTGACTGCGTCCCCCGTGACTGCGTCCCCCGTGACTGCGTCCCCCGTGACTGCGTCCCCCGTGACTCCGTCCCCCGTGACTGCGTCCCCGTCCCCGTGACTGCGTCCCCCGTCCCCCGTGACTGCGTCCCCCGTCCCCCGTGACTGCGTCCCCCGTCCCCCGTGACTGCGTCCCCCGTGACTGCGTCCCCCGTCTCCCGTGACTGCGTCCCCCGTGACTCCGTCCCCCGTGACTGCGTCCCCCGTGACTGCGTCCCCCGTAAGTGCGTCCCCCGTCCCCCGTGACTGCGTCCCCCGTGACTGCGTCCCCCGTGACTGCGTCCCCCGTCCCCCGTGACTGCGTCCCCCGTCCCCCGTGACTGCGTCCCCCGTCCCCCGTGACTGCGTCCCCCGTCCCCCGTGACTGCGTCCCCCGTCCCCCGTGACTGCGTCCCCGTGACTGCGTCCCCGTCCCCCGTGACTGCGTCCCCCGTGACTGCGTCCCCCGTGACTGCGTCCCCCGTCTCCCGTGACTGCGTCCCCCGTGACTCCGTCCCCCGTCCCCCGTCCCCCGTGACTGCGTCCCCCGTGACCCCGTCCCCCGTCCCCCGTGACCCCGTCCCCCGTGACCCCGTCCCCCGTGACCCCGTCCCCCGTGACTCCGTCCCCCGTGACTGTCCCCCGTCCCCCGTGACTCTGTCCCCCGTGACTCTGTGCCCCGTCGACCGTCCCCCGTGACTGTGTCCCCCGTCCCCCGTGACTGTGTCCCCCGTCCCCCGTGACTGTGTCCCCCGTCCCCCGTGACTGCGTCCTCCGTCCCCCGTGACTGCGTCCCCCGTCCCCCGTGACTGCGTCCGCCGTGACTGCGTCCCCCGTGACTGTGTCCCCCGTTCCCCCGTGACTGTGTCCCCCGTCCCCCGTGACTGTGTCCCCCGTCCCCCGTGACTGTGTCCCCCGTGACTGTGACCCCGTCCCCAGTGACTGTGTCCCCCGTCCCCAGTGACTGTGTCCCCCGTCCCCAGTGACTGTGTCCCCCGTCCTCCGTGACTGTGTCCCCCGTCCTCCGTGACTGTGTCCCCCGTCCTCCGTGACTGTGTCCCCCGTCCTCCGTGACTGTGTCCCCCGTCCTCCGTGACTGTGTCCCCCGTCCTCCGTGACTGTGTCCCCCGTCCTCCGTGAATGTGTCACCCGGCCCCCGTGACTGCGTCCCCCGTGACTGCCTCCACCGTGAGTGCGTCCCCCGTAACTGCGTCCCCCGTAACTGCGTCCCCCGTGACTCCGTCCCCCGTCCCCCGTGACTCCGTCCCCCGTCCCCCGTGACTGCGTCCCCCGTCCCCCATGACTGCGTCCCCCGTGACTGGGTCCCCCGTCCCCCGTGACTGCGTCCCCCGTGACTGCGTCCCCCGTGACTGCGTCCCCGTGACTGCGTCCCCCGTCTCCCGTGACTGCGTCCCCCGTGACTCCGTCCCCCGTCCCCCGTGACTGCGTCCCCCGTGACTGCGTCCCCCGTGACTGCGTCCCCCGTGACTGCGTCCACCGTGACCCCGTCCTCCGTCCCCCGTGGCCCCGTGACCCCGTCCCCCGTGACTGTCCCCCGTCCCCCGTGACTCTGTCCCCCGTGACTCTGTGCCCCGTCGACCGTCCCCCGTGACTGTGTCCCCCGTCCCCCGTGACTGTGTCCCCCGTCCCCCGTGACTGTGTCCCCCGTCCCCTGTGACTCTGTCCCCGTCCCCAGTGACCGTGTGTACCCCGTCCTCCGTGACCGTGCGTCCCCCGTCCTCCATGACTGCGTCCCCCGTCCCCCCGTGACTGCGTCCCCCGTCCCCCGTGACTGCATCCCCGTCCCCCGTGACTGCTTCCTCCGTCCCCCGTGACTGCGTCCCCCGTCCTCCGTGACTGTGTCCCCCGTCCTCCGTGACTCTGTCCCCGTCCCCAGTGACTCTGTCCCCGTCCCCAGTGACTCTGTCCCCGTCCCCAGTGACTCTGTCCCCGTCCCCAGTGACCGTGTGTCCCGTCCCCAGGGACTCTGTCCCACGTCCCCAGTGACTCTGTCTCCCGTCCCCAGTGACTGTGTCCCCCGTCCCCCGTGACTGTGTCCCCCGTCCCCCGTGACTGTGTCCCCCGTCCCCAGTGACCGTGTGTCCCGTCCCCAGTGACCGTGTGTCCCGTCCCCCGTGACCGTGTGTACCCCGTCCCCCGTGACTGCGTCCCCCGTGACTGCATCCCCATCCTCCGTGACTGCGTTCTACGTCCCCCGTGACTGCGTCCCCCGTCCCCCGTGACTGCGTCCACCGTGAGTGCGTCCCCCGTGACTGCGTCCCCCGTGACTGCGTCCCCCGTGACTGCGTCCCCCGTGACTGCGTCCCCCGTGACTGCGTCCCCGTCCCCGTGACTGCGTCCCCCGTCCCCCGTGACTGCGTCCCCCGTCCCCCGTGACTGCGTCCCCCGTCCCCCGTGACTGCGTCCCCCGTGACTGCGTCCCCCGTCTCCCGTGACTGCGTCCCCCGTGACTCCGTCCCCCGTGACTGCGTCCCCCGTGACTGCGTCCCCCGTAAGTGCGTCCCCCGTCCCCCGTGACTGCGTCCCCCGTGACTGCGTCCCCCGTGACTGCGTCCCCCGTCCCCCGTGACTGCGTCCCCCGTCCCCCGTGACTGCGTCCCCCGTCCCCCGTGACTGCGTCCCCCGTGACTGCGTCCCCCGTCCCCCGTGACTGCGTCCCCCGTCCCCCGTGACTGCGTCCCCGTGACTGCGTCCCCGTCCCCCGTGACTGCGTCCCCCGTGACTGCGTCCCCCGTGACTGCGTCCCCCGTCTCCCGTGACTGCGTCCCCCGTGACTCCGTCCCCCGTCCCCCGTCCCCCGTGACTGCGTCCCCCGTGACCCCGTCCCCCGTCCCCCGTGACCCCGTCCCCCGTGACCCCGTCCCCCGTGACCCCGTCCCCCGTGACCCCGTCCCCCGTGACTCCGTCCCCCGTGACTCCGTCCCCCGTGACTGTCCCCCGTCCCCCGTGACTCTGTCCCCCGTGACTCTGTGCCCCGTCGACCGTCCCCCGTGACTGTGTCCCCCGTCCCCCGTGACTGTGTCCCCCGTCCCCCGTGACTGTGTCCATCGTCCCCCGTGACTGTGTCCCCCGTCCCCCGTGACTGTGTCCCCCGTCCCCCGTGACTGTGTCCCCCGTCCCCCGTGACTGTGTCCCCCGTCCCCCGTGACTCTGTCCCGTCCCCAGTGAGCGTGTGTGTCCCGTCCCCCGTGACCGTGTGTACCCCGGGCTCCGTGACCGTGCGTCCCCCGTCCTCCATGACTGCGTCCCCCGTCCCCCTGTGACTGCGCCCCCCGTGACTGCATCCCCGTCCCCCATGACTGCGTCCTCCGTCCCCCGTGACTGCGTCCCCCGTCCCCCGTGACTGCGTCCGCCGTGACTGCGTCCCCCGTGACTGCGTCCGCCGTGACTGCGTCCGCCGTGACTGCGTCCCCCGTGACTGCCTCCCCCGTGACTGCCTCCCCCGTGTCTGCCTCCCCCGTGTCTGCCTCCCCCGTGACTGCGTCCCCCGTGACTGCGTCCCCCGTGACTGCGTCCCCCGTGACTGCGTCCCCCGTGACTCCGTCCCCCGTGACTCCGTCCCCCGTCCCCCGTGACTCCGTCCCCCGTCCCCCGTGACTCCGTCCCCCGTCCCCCGTGACTCCGTCCCCCGTCCCCCGTGACTGTGTCCCCCGTCCCCCGTGACTGCGTCCCCCGTCCCCCGTGACTGCGTCCCCCGTGACTGCGTCCCCCGTGACTGCGTCCCCCGTTCCCCCGTGACTGCGTCCCCCGTCCCCCGTGACTGCGTCGCCCGTGACTGCGTCGCCCGTGACTCCGTCCCCCGTGACTGCGTCCCCCGTCCCCCGTGACTGCGTCCCCCGTGACCCAGTCCTCCGTCCCCCGTCCCCCGTGACTCCGTCCCCCGTGACTCTGTCCCCCGTGACTCTGTCCCCCGTGACTCCGTCCCCCGTCCCTCGTGTCTCCGTCCCCCGTGTCTCCGTCCCCCGTGACTGCGTCCCCCGTGACTGCGTCCCCCGTGACTGCGTCCCCCGTGACTGCGTCCCCCGTGACTGCGTCCCCCGTGACTGCGTCCCCCGTGACTGTCCCCGTCCCCCGTGATTCTGTCCCCCGTCGACCGTGACTCTGTCCCCCGTCCCCCGTGACTGTGTCCCCCGTGACTGTGTCCCCCGTCCCCAGTGACTGTGACCCCGTCCCCAGTGACTGTGTCCCCCGTGACTGTGTCCCCCGTCCCCCGTGACTGTGTCCCCCGTCCCCCGTGACTGTGTCCCCCGTCCCCCGTGACTGTGTCCCCCGTGACTGTGTCCCCCGTCCCCCGTGACTGTGTCCCCCGTCCCCCGTGACTGTGTCCCCCGTCCCCCGTGACTGTGTCCCCCGTCCCCCGTGACTGTGTCCCCCGTCCCCAGTGACTGTGTCCCCCGTCCCCAGTGACTGTGTCCCCCGTCCCCAGTGACTGTGTCCCCCGTCCCCAGTGACTGTGTCCCCCGTCCCCAGTGACTGTGTCCCCCGTCCCCAGTGATGTGGCCCCCGTCCCCCGTGACTGTCCCCCGTCCCCCGTGACTCTGTCCCCCGTGACTCTGTGCCCCGTCGACCGTCCCCCGTGACTGTGTCCCCCGTCCCCCGTGACTGTGTCCCCCGTCCCCCGTCCCCCGTGACTGTGTCCACCGTCCCCCGTGACTGTGTCACCCGTCCCCCGTGACTGTGTCCCCCGTCCCCCGTGACTGTGTCCCCCGTCCCCCGTGACTCTGTCCCGTCCCCAGTGAGCGTGTCTGTCCCGTCCCCCGTGACCGTGTGTACCCCGGGCTCCGTGACCGTGCGTCCCCCGTCCTCCATGACTGCATCCCCGTCCCCCGTGACTGCGTCCTCCGTCCCCCGTGACTGCGTCCCCCGTCCCCCGTGACTGCGTCCGCCGTGACTGCGTCCCCCGTGACTGCCTCCCCCGTGACTCCCTCCCCCGTGACTCCCTCCCCCGTGACTTCCTCCCCCGTGACTGCCTCCCCCGTGACTCCCTCCCCCGTGACTCCCTCCCCCGTGACTGCGTCCCCCGTGACTCCGTCCCCCGTGACTCCGTCCCCCGTGACTCCGTCCCCCGTGACTCCGTCCCCCGTGCCTCCGTCCCCCGTGACTCCGTCCCCCGTCCCCCGTGACTGTGTCCCCCGTCCCCCGTGACTGTGTCCCCCGTCCCCCGTGACTGCGTCCCCCGTCCCCCGTGACTGCGTCCCCCGTGACTGCGTCCCCCGTCCCCCGTGACTGCGTCGCCCGTGACTGCGTCGCCCGTGACTGCGTCCCCCGTGACTGCGTCCCCCGTCCCCCGTGACTGCGTCCCCCGTGACCCAGTCCTCCGTCCCCCGTCCCTCGTGACTCCGTCCCCCGTGACTCTGTCCCCCGTGACTCTGTCCCCCGTGACTCCGTCCCCCGTCCCTCGTGACTCCGTCCCCCGTCCCCCGTGTCTCCGTCCCCCGTGACTGCGTCCCCCGTGACTGTCCCCGTCCCCCGTGATTCTGTCCCCCGTCGACCGTGACTCTGTCCCCCGTCCCCGTGTCCCCCGTCCCCAGTGACTGTGACCCCGTCCCCAGTGACTGTGTCCTTCGTGACTGTGTCCCCCGTCCCCCGTCCCCCGTGTCTCCGTTCCCCGTGACTGCGTCCCCCGTGACTGCGTCCCCCGTGACTGTCCCTGTCCCCCGTGATTCTGTCCCCCGTCGACCGTGACTCTGTCCCCCGTCCCCGTGTCCCCCGTCCCCAGTGACTGTGACCCCGTCCCCAGTGACTGTGTCCTTCGTGACTGTGTCCCCCATCCCCCGTGACTGTGTCCCCCGTCCCCCGTGACTGTATCCCCCATCCCCCGTGACTGTGTCCCCCGTACCCCGTGACTGTGTCCCCCGTACCCCGTGACTGTGTCCCCCGTCCCCCGTGACTGTGTCCCCCGTCCCCAGTGACTGTGTCCCCCGTCCCCAGTGACTGTGTCCCCCGTCCCCAGTGACTGTGTTCCCCGTCCCCAGTGACTGTGTTCCCCGTCCCCAGTGACTGTGTCCCCCGTCCCCAGTGACTGTGTCCCCCGTCCCCAGTGACTGTGTCCCCCGTCCCCAGTGACTGTGGCCCCCGTCCCCAGTGACTGAGGCCCCCGTCACCAGTGATGTGGCCCCCGTCCCCAGTGACTGTGTCCCCCGTCACCAGTGACTGTGTCCCCCGTCCCCAGTGACTGTGTCCCCCGTCCCCAGTGACTGTGTCCCCTGTCCCCAGTGACTGTGTCCCCCGTCCCCAGTGACTCTGTCCCCCGTCCCGTGACACTGTCCCCCGTCCCCAGTGACTCTGTCCCCCGTCCCCAGTGACTCTGTCCCCCGTCCCCAGTGACTCTGTCCCCCGTCCCCAGTGACTGTGGCCCCCGTCCCCAGTGACTGTGGCCCCCGTCCCCAGTGACTGTCCCCCGTCCCCAGTGACTGTGTCCCCCGTCCCCAGTGACTGTCCCCCGTCCCCAGTGACTCTGTCCCCCGTGACTCTGTCCCCCGTCCCCAGTGACTCTGTCCCCCGTCCCCAGTGACTCTGTCCCCCGTCCCCAGTGACTCTGTCCCCCTTCCCCAGCGACTCTGTCCCCCTTCCCCAGCGACTCTGTCCCCCGTCCCCAGCGACTGTGTCCCCCGTCCCCAGCGACTGTGTCCCCCGTCCCCAGCGACTGTGTCCCCCGTCCCCAGCGACTGTGTCCCCCGTCCCCAGCGGCTGTGTCCCCCGTCCCCAGTGACTCTGTCCCCCGTCCCAAGTGACTCTGTGCCCCGGCCCCAGTGACTCTGTCCCCCGGCCCCAGTGACTCTGTCCCCCGTCCCCAGTGACTCTGTCCCCCGTCCCCAGTGACTCTGTCCCCCATCCCCAGCGACTCTGTCCCCAGTGACTGTGTCCCCCGTCCTCCGTGACTGTGTCTCCCGTCCCCCGTGACTGTGTCCCCCGTCCTCCGTGACTGTGTCCCCCGTCCTCCGTGAATGTGTCCCCCGTCCTCCGTGACTGCGTCCTCCGTGACTGCGTCCCCCGTGACTGCGTCCCCCGTGACTGCGTCCCCCGTGACTGCCTCCACCGTGAGTGCGTCCCCCGTCCCCTGTGACTGCGTCCCCCGTAACTGCGTCCCCCGTGACTCCGTCCCCCGTCCCCCGTGACTCCGTCCCCCGTGACTCCGTCCCCCGTGACTCCGTCCCCCGTGACTGCGTCCCCCGTGACTGCGTCCCCGTGACTGCGTCCCCCTGACTGCGTCCCCCGTCTCCCGTGACTGCGTCCCCCGTGACACCGTCCCCCGTCCCCCGTGACTGCGTCCCCCGTGACTGCGTCCCCCGTGACTGCGTCCCCCGTCCCCCGTGACTGCGTCCCCCGTCCCCCGTGACTGTGTCCCCCGTCCCCAGTGACTGTGTCCCCCGTCCCCAGTGACTGTGTCCCCCGTCCCCAGTGACTGTGTCCCCCGTCCCCAGTGTCTGTGTCCCCCGTCCCCAGTGTCTGTGTCCCCCGTCCCCAGTGACTGTGTCCCCCGTCCCCAGTGACTGTGTCCCCCGTCCCCAGTGACTGTGTCCCCCGTCCCCAGTGACTCTGTCCCCCGTCCCCAGTGACTCTGTCCCCCGTCCCCAGTGACTGTGTCCCCCGTCCCCAGTGACTGTGTCCCCCGTCCCCAGTGACTGTGGCCCCCGTCCCCAGTGACTGTGTCCCCCGTCCCCAGTGACTGTGTCCCCCGTCCCCAGTGACTGTGTCCCCCGTCCCCAGTGACTCTGTCCCCCGTCCCCAGTGACTGTGTCCCCCGTCCCCAGTGACTCTGTCCCCCGTCCCCAGTGACTCAGTCCCCCGTCCCCAGTGACACTGTCCCCCGTCCCCAGTGACTGTGTCCCCCGTCCCCAGTGACTCTGTCCCCCGTCCCCAGTGACTGTGGCCCCCGTCCCCAGTGACTGTGGCCCCCGTCCCCAGTGACTCTGTCCCCCGTGACTCTGTCCCCCGTCCCCAGTGACTCTGTCCCCCGTCCCCAGTGACTCTGTCCCCCGTCCCCAGTGACTCTGTCCCCCGTCCCCAGTGACTATGTCCCCGTCCCCAGTGACTATGTCCCCCGTCCCCAGTGACTCTGTCCCTCGTCCCCAGTGACTCTGTCCCCCGTCCCCAGTGACACTGTCCCCCGTCCCCAGTGACTCTGTCCCCCGTCCCCTGTGACTCTGTCCCCCGTCCCCAGTGGCTGTATCCCCCGTCCCCAGTGACTCTGTCCCCCGTCCCAAGTGACTCTGTGCCCCGGCCCCAGTGACTCTGTCCCCCGGCCCCAGTGACTGTGTCCCCCGTCCCCAGTGACTCTGTCCTCCGTCCCCAGTGACTCTGTCCCCCGTCCCCAGTGACTGTGTCCCCCGTCCCCATCCCCAGCGACTCTGTCCCCCATCCGCAGCGGCTCTGTCCCCCGGCCCCAGTGACTGTGTCCCCCGTCCCCAGTGACTCCGTCCCCCGTCCCTCGTGACTCCGTCCCCCGTGACCCCGTCCCCCGTGTCTCCGTCCCCCGTGACTGCGTCCCCCGTGACTGCGTCCCCCGTGACTGCGTCCCCCGTGACTGTCCCCGTCCCCCGTGATTCTGTCCCCCGTCGACCGTGACTCTGTCCCCCATCCCCCGTGACTGTGTCCCCCGTGACTGTGTCCCCCGTCCCCCGTGACTGTGTCCCCCGTCCCCCGTGACTGTGTCCCCCGTCCCCAGTGACTGTGACCCCGTCCCCAGTGACTGTGTCCCCCGTGACTGTGTCCCCCATCCCCCGTGACTGTGTCCCCCGTCCCCCGTGACTGTGTCCCCCGTCCCCCGTGACTGTGTCCCCCGTCCCCCGTGACTGTGTCCCCCGTCCCCCGTGACTGTGTCCCCCGTCCCCAGTGACTGTGTCCCCCGTCCCCAGTGACTGTGTCCCCCGTCCCCAGTGACTGTGTCCCCCGTCCCCAGTGTCTGTGTCCCCCGTCCCCAGTGACTGTGTCCCCGTCCCCAGTGACTGTGTCCCCCGTCCCCAGTGACTCTGTCCCCCGTCCCCAGTGACTCTGTCCCCCGTCCCCAGTGACTGTGTCCCCCGTCCCCAGTGACTGTGTCCCCCGTCCCCAGTGACTGTGGCCCCCGTCCCCAGTGACTGTGTCCCCCGTCCCCAGTGACTGTGTCCCCCGTCCCCAGTGACTGTGACCCCCGTCCCCAGTGACTCTGTCCCCCGTCCCCAGTGACTGTGTCCCCCGTCCCCAGTGACTCTGTCCCCCGTCCCCGGTGACTCAGTCCCCCGTCCCCAGTGACACTGTCCCCCGTCCCCAGTGACTGTGTCCCCCGTCCCCAGTGACTCTCTCCCCTGTCCCCAGTGACTCTGTCCCCTGTCCCCAGTGACTGTGGCCCCCGTCCCCAGTGACTGTGGCCCCCGTCCCCAGTGACTCTGTCCCCCGTGACTCTGTCCCCCGTCCCCAGTGACTCTGTCCCCCGTCCCCAGTGACTCTGTCCCCCGTCCCCAGTGACTCTGTCCCCCGTCCCCAGTGACTATGTCCCCGTCCCCAGTGACTATGTCCCCCGTCCCCAGTGACTCTGTCCCTCGTCCCCAGTGACTCTGTCCCCCGTCCCCAGTGACACTGTCCCCCGTCCCCAGTGACTCTGTCCCCCGTCCCCTGTGACTCTGTCCCCCGTCCCCAGTGGCTGTATCCCCCGTCCCCAGTGACTCTGTCCCCCGTCCCCAGTGACTCTGTGCCCCGGCCCCAGTGACTCTGTCCCCCGGCCCCAGTGACTGTGTCCCCCGTCCCCAGTGACTCTGTCCCCCGTCCCCAGTGACTCTGTCCCCCGTCCCCAGTGACTGTGTCCCCCGTCCCCATCCCCAGCGACTCTGTCCCCCATCCGCAGCGGCTCTGTCCCCCGGCCCCAGTGACTGTGTCCCCCGTCCCCAGTGACTCTGTCCCCCGTCCCCAGTGACTGTGTCCCCCGTCCCCAGTGACTGTGTCCCCCGTCCCCAGTGACTGTGTCCCCCGTCCCCAGTGACTGTGTCCCCCGTCCCCAGTGACTCTGTCCCCCGTCCCCAGTGACTCTGTCCCCCGTCCCCAGTGACTCTGTCCCCCGTCCCCAGTGACTCTGTCCCCCGTCCCCAGTGACTCTGTCCCCCGTCCCCAGTGACTCTGTCCCCGTCCCCAGTGACTGTGTCCCCCGTCCCCAGTGACTGTGTCCCCCGTCCTCAGTGACTGTGTCCCCCGTCCTCAGTGACTGTGTCCCCCGTCCCCAGTGACTGTGTCCCCCGTCCCCAGTGACTGTGTCCCCCGTCCCCAGTGACTGTGTCCCCCGTCCCCAGTGACTGTGTCCCCCGTCCCCAGTGACTGTGTCCCCCGTCCCCAGTGACTGTGTCCCCCGTCCCCAGTGACTGTGTCCCCCGTCCCCAGTGACTGTGTCCCCCGTCCCCAGTGACTGTGTCCCCCGTCCCCAGTGACTGTGTCCCCCGTCCCCAGTGACTGTGTCCCCCGTCCCCAGTGACTCAGTCCCCCGTCCCCAGTGACTCAGTCCCCCGTCCCCCGTGACTCAGTCCCCCGTCCCCCGTGACTGCCTCCCCCGTGACTGCCTCCCCCGTGACTGCCTCCCCCGTGACTCCCTCCCCCGTGACTGCCTCCCCCGTGACTGCCTCCCCCGTGACTGCCTCCCCCTTGACTGCCTCCCCCGTGACTCCCTCCCCCGTGACTGCGTCCCCCGTGACTGCGTCCCCTGTGACTGCGTCCCCCGTGACTCCGTCCCCCGTGACTCCGTCCCCCGTCCCCCGTGACTGTGTCCCCCGTCCCCCGTGACTGCGTCCCCCGTCCCCCGTGACTGCGTCCCCCGTCCCCCGTGACTGCGTCCCCCGTCCCCCGTGACTGCGTCCCCTGTCCCCCGTGACTGCGTCCCCCGTCCCCCGTGACTGCGTCCCCCGTCCCCCGTGACTGCGTCGCCCGTGACTGCGTCGCCCGTGACTGCGTCGCCCGTGACTGCGTCGCCCGTGACTGCGTCCCCCGTGACTGCGTCCCCCGTCCCCCGTGACCCAGTGACCCAGTCCTCCGTCCCCCGTCCCTCGTGACTCCGTCCCCCGTGACTCTGTCCCCCGTGACTCTGTCCCCCGTGACTCTGTCCCCCGTGACTCTGTCCCCCGTGACTCTGTCCCCCGTGACTCCGTCCCCCGTCCCTCGTGACTCCGTCCCCTGTGACCCCGTCCCCCGTGTCTCCGTCCCCCGTGACTGCGTCCCCCGTGACTGCGTCCCCCGTGACTGTCCCCGTCCCCCGTGATTCTGTCCCCCGTCGACCGTGACTCTGTCCCCCGTCCCCCGTGACTGTGTCCCCCGTGACTGTGTCCCCCGTCCCCAGTGACTGTGACCCCGTCCCCAGTGACTGTGTCCCCCGTCCCCCGTGACTGTCTCCCCCGTCCCCCGTGACTGTGTCCCCCGTGACTGTGTCCCCCGTCCCCCGTGACTGTGTCCCCCGTCCCCCGTGACTGTGTCCCCCGTCCCCAGTGACTGTGTCCCCCGTCCCCAGTGACTGTGTCCCCCGTCCCCAGTGACTGTGTCCCCCGTCCCCAGTGACTGTGGCCCCCGTCCCCAGTGACTGTGGCCCCCGTCCCCAGTGACTGTGTCCACCGTCCCCAGTGATGTGGCCCCCGTCCCCAGTGACTGTGTCCCCCGTCCCCAGTGACTGTGGCCTCCGTCCCCAGTGACTGAGGCCCCCGTCCCCAGTGATGTGGCCCCCGTCCCCAGTGATGTGGCCCCCGTCCCCAGTGACTGTGTCCCCCGTCCCCAGTGACTCTGTCCCCCGTCCCCAGTGACTCTGTCCCCCGTCCCCAGTGACACTGTCCCCCGTCCCCAGTGACTCTGTCCCCCGTCCCCAGTGACTCTGTCCCCCGTCCCCAGTGACTGTGGCCCCCGTCCCCAGTGACTGTGGCCCCCGTCCCCAGTGACTGTGGCCCCCGTCCCCAGTGACTGTGGCCCCCGTCCCCAGTGACTGTCCCCCGTGACTCTGTCCCCCGTCCCCAGTGACTCTGTCCCCCGTCCCCAGCGTCTGTGTCCCCCGTCCCCAGCGACTGTGTCCCCCGTCCCCCCCGTGACTGCGTCCCCCGTGACTGCATCCCCCGTGACTGCGTCCCCCGTGACTGCGTCCCCCGTGACTGTCCCCGTCCCCCGTGATTCTGTCCCCCGTCGACCGTGACTCTGTCCCCCGTTCCCCGTGACTGTGTCCCCCGTGACTGTGTCCCCCATCCCCAGTGACTCTGTCCCCCGGCCCCAGTGACTCTGTCCCCCATCCCCAGTGACTCTGTCCCCCATCCCCAGTGACTCTGTCCCCATCCCCAGTGACTCTGTCCCCATCCCCAGTGACTCTGTCCCCATCCCCAGTGACTCTGTCCCCATCCCCAGTGACTCTCCCAATCCCCAGTGACTCTGTCCCCATCCCCAGTGACTCTGTCCCCAAAACCAGCGACTATGTCCCCGTCCCCAGTGACTCTGTCCCCCGTCCCCAGTGACTCTGTCCCCCGTCCCCAGTTACTCTGTCCCCCGTAACCATGTCCCCCGTCCCCAGTGACTCTGTCCCCCTTCCCCAGTGACTGTGTCCCCCGTCCTCAGTGACTGTGTCCCCCGTCCCCAGTGACTGTGTCCCCCGTCCCCAGTGACTGTGTCCCCCGTCCCCAGTGACTGTGTCCCCCGTCCCCAGTGACTGTGTCCCCCGTCCCCAGTGACTGTGTCCCCCGTCCCCAGTGACTGTGTCCCCCGTCCCCAGTGACTGTGTCCCCCGTCCCCAGTGACTGTGTCCCCCGTCCCCAGTGACTGTGTCCCCCGTCCCCAGTGACTCAGTCCCCCGTCCCCAGTGACTCAGTCCCCCGTCCCCCGTGACTCAGTCCCCCGTCCCCCGTGACTGCCTCCCCCGTGACTGCCTCCCCCGTGACTCCCTCCCCCGTGACTCCCTCCCCCGTGACTGCCTCCCCCGTGACTGCCTCCCCCGTGACTGCCTCCCCCTTGACTGCCTCCCCCGTGACTCCCTCCCCCGTGACTGCGTCCCCCGTGACTGCGTCCCCTGTGACTGCGTCCCCCGTGACTCCGTCCCCCGTGACTCCGTCCCCCGTCCCCCGTGACTGCGTCCCCCGTCCCCCGTGACTGCGTCCCCCGTCCCCCGTGACTGCGTCCCCCGTCCCCCGTGACTGCGTCCCCCGTCCCCCGTGACTGCGTCCCCCGTCCCCCGTGACTGCGTCCCCCGTCCCCCGTGACTGCGTCGCCCGTGACTGCGTCGCCCGTGACTGCGTCGCCCGTGACTGCGTCCCCCGTGACTGCGTCCCCCGTCCCCCGTGACCCAGTGACCCAGTCCTCCGTCCCCCGTCCCTCGTGACTCCGTCCCCCGTGACTCTGTCCCCCGTGACTCTGTCCCCCGTGACTCTGTCCCCCGTGACTCTGTCCCCCGTGACTCTGTCCCCCGTGACTCTGTCCCCCGTGACTCCGTCCCCCGTCCCTCGTGACTCCGTCCCCTGTGACCCCGTCCCCCGTGTCTCCGTCCCCCGTGACTGCGTCCCCCGTGACTGCGTCCCCCGTGACTGTCCCCGTCCCCCGTGATTCTGTCCCCCGTCGACCGTGACTCTGTCCCCCGTCCCCCGTGACTGTGTCCCCCGTGACTGTGTCCCCCGTCCCCAGTGACTGTGACCCCGTCCCCAGTGACTGTGTCCCCCGTCCCCCGTGACTGTCTCCCCCGTCCCCCGTGACTGTGTCCCCCGTGACTGTGTCCCCCGTCCCCCGTGACTGTGTCCCCCGTCCCCCGTGACTGTGTCCCCCGTCCCCAGTGACTGTGTCCCCCGTCCCCAGTGACTGTGTCCCCCGTCCCCAGTGACTGTGTCCCCCGTCCCCAGTGACTGTGTCCCCCGTCCCCAGTGACTGTGTCCCCCGTCCCCAGTGACTGTGTCCCCCGTCCCCAGTGACTGTGGCCCCCGTCCCCAGTGACTGTGGCCCCCGTCCCCAGTGACTGTGTCCACCGTCCCCAGTGATGTGGCCCCCGTCCCCAGTGACTGTGTCCCCCGTCCCCAGTGACTGTGGCCTCCGTCCCCAGTGACTGAGGCCCCCGTCCCCAGTGATGTGGCCCCCGTCCCCAGTGATGTGGCCCCCGTCCCCAGTGACTGTGTCCCCCGTCCCCAGTGACTCTGTCCCCCGTCCCCAGTGACTCTGTCCCCCGTCCCCAGTGACACTGTCCCCCGTCCCCAGTGACTCTGTCCCCCGTCCCCAGTGACTCTGTCCCCCGTCCCCAGTGACTGTGGCCCCCGTCCCCAGTGACTGTGGCCCCCGTCCCCAGTGACTGTGGCCCCCGTCCCCAGTGACTGTCCCCCGTCCCCAGTGACTCTGTCCCCCGTGACTCTGTCCCCCGTCCCCAGTGACTCTGTCCCCCGTCCCCAGCGTCTGTGTCCCCCGTCCCCAGCGACTGTGTCCCCCGTCCCCCCCGTGACTGCGTCCCCCGTGACTGCATCCCCCGTGACTGCGTCCCCCGTGACTGCGTCCCCCGTGACTGTCCCCGTCCCCCGTGATTCTGTCCCCCGTCGACCGTGACTCTGTCCCCCGTTCCCCGTGACTGTGTCCCCCGTGACTGTGTCCCCCATCCCCAGTGACTCTGTCCCCCGGCCCCAGTGACTCTGTCCCCCATCCCCAGTGACTCTGTCCCCCATCCCCAGTGACTCTGTCCCCCATCCCCAGTGACTCTGTCCCCATCCCCAGTGACTCTGTCCCCATCCCCAGTGACTCTGTCCCCATCCCCAGTGACTCTGTCCCCATCCCCAGTGACTCTCCCAATCCCCAGTGACTCTGTCCCCATCCCCAGTGACTCTGTCCCCAAAACCAGCGACTATGTCCCCGTCCCCAGTGACTCTGTCCCCCGTCCCCAGTGACTCTGTCCCCCGTCCCCAGTTACTCTGTCCCCCGTAACCATGTCCCCCGTCCCCAGTGACTCTGTCCCCCTTCCCCAGTGACTCTGTCCCCCGTCCCCAGTGACTCTGTCCCCCGTCCCCAGCGACTGTGTCCCCCGTCCCCAGCGACTGTGTCCCCCGTCCCCAGCGACTGTGTCCCCCGTCCCCAGTGACTGTGTCCCCCGTCCCCAGTGACTCTGTCCCCCGTCCCCAGTGACTCTGTCCCCCGTCCCCAGTGACTCTGTCCCCCGTCCCCAGTGACTCTGTCCCCCGTCCCCAGTGACTGTGTCCCCCGTCCCCAGTGACTCTGTCCCCCGTCCGCAGTGACTATGTCCCCCGTCCCCAGTGACTATGTCCCCCGTCCCCAGTGACTCTGTCCCCCGTCCCCAGTGACTGTGTCCCCCGTCCCCAGTGACTGTGTCCCCCGTCCCCAGTGACTGTGTCCCCCGTCCCCAGTGACTGTGTCCCCCGTCCCCAGTGACTGTGTCCCCCGTCCCCAGTGACTCTGTCCCCCGTCCCCAGTGACTCTGTCCCCCGTCCCCAGTGACTCTGTCCCCCGTCCCCAGTGACTGTGTCCCCCGTCCCCAGTGACTCTGTCCCCCGTCCCCAGTGACTCTGTCCCCCGTCCCCAGTGACACTGTCCCCCGTCCCCAGTGACTCTGTCCCCCGTCCCCAGTGACTGTGTCCCCCGTCCCCAGTGACTGTGTCCCCCGTCCCCAGTGACTCTGTCCCCCGTCCCCAGGGACTCTGTCCCCCGTCCCCAGTGACTGTGTCCCCCGTCCCCAGTGACTCTGTCCCCCGTCCCCAGTGACTCTGTCCCCCGTCCCCAGTGACACTGTCCCCCGTCCCCAGTGACTCTGTCCCCCGTCCCCAGTGACTCTGTCCCCCGTCCCCAGCGACTCTGTCCCCCGTCCCCAGCGACTCAGTCCCCCGTCCCCAGCGACTCTGTCCCCGTCCCCAGCGACTCTGTCCCCCGTCCCCAGGGACTCTGCCCCCCGTCCCCTGTGACTCTGTCCCCCATCCCCAGTGAGTCTGTCCCCCATCCCCAGTGACTCTGTCCCCCATCCCCAGTGACTCTGTCCCCCATCCCCAGTGACTCTGTCCCCCATCCCCAGTGACTCTGTCCCCCGGCCCCAGTGACTCTGTCCCCCATCCCCAGTGACTCTGTCCCCCATCCCCAGTGACTCTGTCCCCCATCCCCAGTGACTCTGTCCCCCATCCCCAGTGACTCTGTCCCCATCCCCAGTGACTCTGTCCCCATCCCCAGTGACTCTGTCCCCATCCCCAGTGACTCTCCCAATCCCCAGTGACTCTGTCCCCATCCCCAGTGACTCTGTCCCCAAAACCAGCGACTATGTCCCCGTCCCCAGTGACTCTGTCCCCCGTCCCCAGTGACTCTGTCCCCCGTCCCCAGTGACTCTGTCCCCCGTAACCATGTCCCCCGTCCCCAGTGACTCTGTCCCTCTTCCCCAGTGACTCTGTCCCCCGTCCCCAGTGACTCTGTCCCCCGTCCCCAGTGACTCTGTCCCCCGTCCCCAGTGACTCTGTCCCCCGTCCCCAGTGACTCTGTCCCCGTCCCCAGTGACTCTGTCCCCGTCCCCAGTGGCTCTGTCCCCGTCCCCAGTGACTCTGTCACCGTCCCCAGTGACTCTGTCCCCCGTCCCAGTGACTCTGTCCCCCGTCCCCAGTGACTCTGTCCCCCGTCCCCAGTGACTCTGTCCCCGTCCCCAGTGACTGTGTCCCCCGTCCCCAGTGACTGTGTCCCCCGTCCTCAGTGACTGTGTCCCCCGTCCTCAGTGACTGTGTCCCCCGTCCCCAGTGACTGTGTCCCCCGTCCCCAGTGACTCTGTCCCCCATCCCCAGTGACTCTGTCCCCCGGCCCCAGTGACTCTGTCCCCCATCCCCAGTGACTCTGTCCCCCATCCCCAGTGACTCTGTCCCCATCCCCAGTGACTCTGTCCCCATCCCCAGTGACTCTGTCCCCATCCCCAGTGACTCTGTCCCCAAAACCATCGACTATGTCCCCGTCCCCAGTGACTCTGTCCCCCGTCCCCAGTGACTCTGTCCCCCGTCCCCAGTGACTCTGTCCCCCGTAACCATGTCCCCCGTCCCCAGTGACTCTGTCCCCCTTCCCCAGTGACTCTGTCCCCCTTCCCCAGTGACTCTGTCCCCCGTCCCCAGTGACTCTGTCCCCCGTCCCCAGTGACTCTGTCCCCCGTCCCCAGTGACTCTGTCCCCCGTCCCCAGTGACTCTGTCCCCGTCCCCAGTGACTCTGTCCCCGTCCCCAGTGACTCTGTCCCCGTCCCCAGTGACTCTGTCCCCATCCCCAGTGACTCTGTCCCCATCCCCAGTGACTCTCCCAATCCCCAGTGACTCTGTCCCCATCCCCAGTGACTCTGTCCCCAAAACCATCGACTATGTCCCTGTCCCCAGTGACTCTGTCCCCCGTCCCCAGTGACTCTGTCCCCCGTCCCCAGTGACTCTGTCCCCCGTAACCATGTCCCCCGTCCCCAGTGACTCTGTCCCCCGTCCCCAGTGACTCTGTCCCCCGTCCCCAGTGACTCTGTCCCCCGTCCCCAGTGACTCTGTCCCCGTCCCCAGTGACTCTGTCCCCCGTCCCCAGTGACTCTGTCCCCGTCCCCAGTGACTCTGTCCCCGTCCCCAGTGACTCTGTCACCGTCCCCAGTGACTCTGTCCCCCGTCCCCAGTGACTCTGTCCCCCGTCCCCAGTGACTCTGTCCCCCGTCCCCAGTGACTGTGTCCCCGTCCCCAGTGACTGTGTCCCCCGTCCCCAGTGACTGTGTCCCCCGTCCCCAGTGACTGTGTCCCCCGTCCCCAGTGACTCTGTCCCCGTCCCCAGTGACTGTGTCCCCCGTCCCCAGTGACTCTGTCCCCCGTCCCCAGTGACTCTGTCCCCCGTCCCCAGTGACTCTGTCCCCGTCCCCAGTGACTCTGTCCCCGTCCCCAGTGACTCTGTCCCCGTCCCCAGTGACTGTGTCCCCCGTCCCCAGTGACTCTGTCCCCCGTCCCCAGTGACTCTGTCCCCCGTCCCCAGTGACTCTGTCCCACGTAACTATGTCCCCCGTCCCCAGTGACTCTGTCCCCCGTCCCCAGTTACTCTGTCCCCCGTCCACCGTGACTCTGTCCCCGTCCCCAGTGACTCTGTCACCGTCCCAAGTGACTCTGTCCCCGTCCCCAGTGACTCTGTCCCCCGTCCCCAGTGACTCTGTCCCCCGTAACTATGTCCCCCGTCCCCAGTGACTCTGTCCCCCGTCCCCAGTGACTCTGTCCCCCGTCCACCGTGACTCTGTCCCCCGTCCCCCGTGACTCTGTCCCCCGTCCCCCGTGACTCTGTCCCCCGTCCCCCGTGACTCTGTCCCCCGTCCCCCGTGACTCTGTCCCCCGTCCCCAGTGACTGTGCCTCCCGTCCCCAGTGACTGTCTCCCCCGTACCCAGTGACTGTGTCCCCACGTTCCCAGTGACTGTGTCCCCCGTCCCCAGTGACTCTGTCCCCCGTCCCCAGTGACTGTGTCCCCCGTCGCCAGTGACTGTGTCCCCCGTCGCCAGTGACTGTGTCCCCCGTCCCCAGTGACTGTGTCCCCCGTCCCCAGTGACTGTGTCCCCCGTCCCCAGTGACTGTGGCCCCCGTCCCCAGTGACTGTGTCCCCCGTCCCCAGTGACTGTGTCCCCCGTCCCCAGTGACTGTGTCCCCCGTCCCCAGTGACTGTGTCCCCCGTCCCCAGTGACTGTGTCCCCCGTCCCCAGTGACTGTGTCCCCCGTCCCCAGTGACTGTGTCCCCCGTCCCCAGTGACTGTGTCCCCCGTCCCCAGTGACTGTGTCCCCCGTCCCCAGTGACTGTGTCCCCCGTCCCCAGTGACTGTGTCCCCCGTCCCCAGTGACTGTGTCCCCCGTCCCCAGTGACTGTGTCCCCCAGTGACTGTGTCCCCCGTCCCCAGTGACACTGTCCCCCATCCCCAGTGACTCTGTCCCCCATCCCCAGTGACTCTGTCCCCCATCCCCAGTGACTCTGTCCCCCGGCCCCAGTGACTCTGTCCCCCATCCCCAGTGACTCTGTCCCCCATCCCCAGTGACTCTGTCCCCATCCCCAGTGACTCTGTCCCCATCCCCAGTGACTCTCCCAATCCCCAGTGACTCTGTCCCCATCCCCAGTGACTCTGTCCCCAAAACCATCGACTATGTCCCTGTCCCCAGTGACTCTGTCCCCCGTCCCCAGTGACTCTGTCCCCCGTCCCCAGTGACTCTGTCCCCCGTAACCATGTCCCCCGTCCCCAGTGACTCTGTCCCCCTTCCCCAGTGACTCTGTCCCCCGTCCCCAGTGACTCTGTCCCCCGTCCCCAGTGACTCTGTCCCCCGTCCCCAGTGACTCTGTCCCCGTCCCCAGTGACTCTGTCCCCCGTCCCCAGTGACTCTGTCCCCGTCCCCAGTGACTCTGTCACCGTCCCCAGTGACTCTGTCCCCCGTCCCCAGTGACTCTGTCCCCCGTCCCCAGTGACTCTGTCCCCCGTCCCCAGTGACTGTGTCCCCGTCCCCAGTGACTGTGTCCCCCGTCCCCAGTGACTGTGTCCCCCGTCCCCAGTGACTGTGTCCCCCGTCCCCAGTGACTCTGTCCCCGTCCCCAGTGACTGTGTCCCCCGTCCCCAGTGACTCTGTCCCCCGTCCCCAGTGACTCTGTCCCCCGTCCCCAGTGACTCTGTCCCCGTCCCCAGTGACTCTGTCCCCGTCCCCAGTGACTGTGTCCCCCGTCCCCAGTGACTCTGTCCCCCGTCCCCAGTGACTCTGTCCCCCGTCCCCAGTGACTCTGTCCCACGTAACTATGTCCCCCGTCCCCAGTGACTCTGTCCCCCGTCCCCAGTTACTCTGTCCCCCGTCCACCGTGACTCTGTCCCCGTCCCCAGTGACTCTGTCACCGTCCCAAGTGACTCTGTCCCCGTCCCCAGTGACTCTGTCCCCCGTCCCCAGTGACTCTGTCCCCCGTAACTATGTCCCCCGTCCCCAGTGACTCTGTCCCCCGTCCCCAGTGACTCTGTCCCCCGTCCACCGTGACTCTGTCCCCCGTCCCCCGTGACTCTGTCCCCCGTCCCCCGTGACTCTGTCCCCCGTCCCCCGTGACTCTGTCCCCCGTCCCCCGTGACTCTGTCCCCCGTCCCCAGTGACTGTGCCTCCCGTCCCCAGTGACTGTCTCCCCCGTACCCAGTGACTGTGTCCCCACGTTCCCAGTGACTGTGTCCCCCGTCCCCAGTGACTCTGTCCCCCGTCCCCAGTGACTGTGTCCCCCGTCGCCAGTGACTGTGTCCCCCGTCGCCAGTGACTGTGTCCCCCGTCGCCAGTGACTGTGTCCCCCGTCCCCAGTGACTGTGTCCCCCGTCCCCAGTGACTGTGGCCCCCGTCCCCAGTGACTGTGGCCCCCGTCCCCAGTGACTGTGTCCCCCGTCCCCAGTGACTGTGTCCCCCGTCCCCAGTGACTGTGTCCCCCGTCCCCAGTGACTGTGTCCCCCGTCCCCAGTGACTGTGTCCCCCGTCCCCAGTGACTGTGTCCCCCGTCCCCAGTGACTGTGTCCCCCGTCCCCAGTGACTGTGTCCCCCGTCCCCAGTGACTGTGTCCCCCGTCCCCAGTGACTGTGTCCCCCGTCCCCAGTGACTGTGTCCCCCAGTGACTGTGTCCCCCGTCCCCAGTGACACTGTCCCCCATCCCCAGTGACTCTGTCCCCCATCCCCAGTGACTCTGTCCCCCATCCCCAGTGACTCTGTCCCCCGGCCCCAGTGACTCTGTCCCCCATCCCCAGTGACTCTGTCCCCCATCCCCAGTGACTCTGTCCCCCATCCCCAGTGACTCTGTCCCCATCCCCAGTGACTCTGTCCCCATCCCCAGTGACTCTCCCAATCCCCAGTGACTCTGTCCCCATCCCCAGTGACTCTGTCCCCAAAACCAGCGACTATGTCCCCGTCCCCAGTGACTCTGTCCCCCGTCCCCAGTGACTCTGTCCCCCGTCCCCAGTGACTCTGTCCCCCGTAACCATGTCCCCCGTCCCCAGTGACTCTGTCCCCCTTCCCCAGTGACTCTGTCCCCCGTCCCCAGTGACTCTGTCCCCCGTCCCCAGTGACTCTGTCCCCCGTCCCCAGTGACTCTGTCCCCCGTCCCCAGTGACTCTGTCCCCGTCCCCAGTGACTCTGTCCCCGTCCCCAGTGGCTCTGTCCCCGTCCCCAGTGACTCTGTCACCGTCCCCAGTGACTCTGTCCCCCGTCCCCAGTGACTCTGTCCCCCGTCCCCAGTGACTCTGTCCCCCGTCCCCAGTGACTCTGTCCCCCGTCCCCAGTGACTCTGTCCCCGTCCCCAGTGACTGTGTCCCCCGTCCCCAGTGACTGTGTCCCCCGTCCTCAGTGACTGTGTCCCCCGTCCTCAGTGACTGTGTCCCCCGTCCTCAGTGACTGTGTCCCCCGTCCCCAGTGACTGTGTCCCCCGTCCCCAGTGACTGTGTCCCCCGTCCCCAGTGACTCTGTCCCCCATCCCCAGTGACTCTGTCCCCCGGCCCCAGTGACTCTGTCCCCCATCCCCAGTGACTCTGTCCCCCATCCCCAGTGACTCTGTCCCCCATCCCCAGTGACTCTGTCCCCATCCCCAGTGACTCTGTCCCCATCCCCAGTGACTCTGTCCCCATCCCCAGTGACTCTGTCCCCATCCCCAGTGACTCTCCCAATCCCCAGTGACTCTGTCCCCATCCCCAGTGACTCTGTCCCCAAAACCATCGACTATGTCCCCGTCCCCAGTGACTCTGTCCCCCGTCCCCAGTGACTCTGTCCCCCGTCCCCAGTGACTCTGTCCCCCGTAACCATGTCCCCCGTCCCCAGTGACTCTGTCCCCCTTCCCCAGTGACTCTGTCCCCCGTCCCCAGTGACTCTGTCCCCCGTCCCCAGTGACTCTGTCCCCCGTCCCCAGTGACTCTGTCCCCCGTCCCCAGTGACTCTGTCCCCGTCCCCAGTGACTCTGTCCCCGTCCCCAGTGACTGTGTCCCCGTCCCCAGTGACTCTGTCCCCATCCCCAGTGACTCTGTCCCCATCCCCAGTGACTCTCCCAATCCCCAGTGACTCTGTCCCCATCCCCAGTGACTCTGTCCCCAAAACCATCGACTATGTCCCCGTCCCCAGTGACTCTGTCCCCCGTCCCCAGTGACTCTGTCCCCCGTCCCCAGTGACTCTGTCCCCCGTAACCATGTCCCCCGTCACCAGTGACTCTGTCCCCCTTCCCCAGTGACTCTGTCCCCCGTCCCCAGTGACTCTGTCCCCCGTCCCCAGTGACTCTGTCCCCCGTCCCCAGTGACTCTGTCCCCGTCCCCAGTGACTCTGTCCCCGTCCCCAGTGGCTCTGTCCCCGTCCCCAGTGACTCTGTCACCGTCCCCAGTGACTCTGTCCCCCGTCCCCAGTGACTCTGTCCCCCGTCCCCAGTGACTCTGTCCCCCGTCCCCAGTGACTCTGTCCCCGTCCCCAGTGACTGTGTCCCCCGTCCCCAGTGACTGTGTCCCCCGTCCCCAGTGACTGTGTCCCCCGTCCCCAGTGACTCTGTCCCCGTCCCCAGTGACTGTGTCCCCCGTCCCCAGTGACTCTGTCCCCCGTCCCCAGTGACTCTGTCCCCCGTCCCCAGTGACTCTGTCCCCCGTCCCCAGTGACTCTGTCCCCGTCCCCAGTGACTGTGTCCCCCGTCCCCAGTGACTCTGTCCCCCGTCCCCAGTGACTCTGTCCCCCGTCCCCAGTGACTCTGTCCCACGTAACTATGTCCCCCGTCCCCAGTGACTCTGTCCCCCGTCCCCAGTTACTCTGTCCCCCGTCCACCGTGACACTGTCCCCGTCCCCAGTGACTCTGTCACCGTCCCAAGTGACTCTGTCCCCGTCCCCAGTGACTCTGTCCCCCGTCCCCAGTGACTCTGTCCCCCGTAACTATGTCCCCCGTCCCCAGTGACTCTGTCCCCCGTCCCCAGTGACTCTGTCCCCCGTCCACCGTGACTCTGTCCCCCGTCCCCCGTGACTCTGTCCCCCGTCCCCCGTGACTCTGTCCCCCGTCCCCCGTGACTCTGTCCCCCGTCCCCCGTGACTCTGTCCCCCGTCCCCAGTGACTGTGCCTCCCGTCCCCAGTGACTGTCTCCCCCGTACCCAGTGACTGTGTCCCCACGTTCCCAGTGACTGTGTCCCCCGTCCCCAGTGACTCTGTCCCCCGTCCCCAGTGACTGTGTCCCCCGTCGCCAGTGACTGTGTCCCCCGTCGCCAGTGACTGTGTCCCCCGTCCCCAGTGACTGTGTCCCCCGTCCCCAGTGACTGTGTCCCCCGTCCCCAGTGACTGTGTCCCCCGTCCCCAGTGACTGTGGCCCCCGTCCCCAGTGACTGTGTCCCCCGTCCCCAGTGACTGTGTCCCCCGTCCCCAGTGACTGTGTCCCCCGTCCCCAGTGACTGTGTCCCCCGTCCCCAGTGACTGTGTCCCCCGTCCCCAGTGACTGTGTCCCCCGTCCCCAGTGACTGTGTCCCCCGTCCCCAGTGACTGTGTCCCCCGTCCCCAGTGACTGTGTCCCCCGTCCCCAGTGACTGTGTCCCCCGTCCCCAGTGACTGTGTCCCCCGTCCCCAGTGACTCTGTCCCCGTCCCCAGTGACTGTGTCCCCCGTCCCCAGTGACTGTGTCCCCCGTCCCCAGTGACTGTGTCCCCCGTCCCCAGTGACTGTGTCCCCCGTCCCCAGTGACTCTGTCCCCCGTCCCCAGTGACTCTGTCCCCCGTCCCCAGTGACTCTGTCCCCCGTAACCATGTCCCCCGTCCCCAGTGACTCTGTCCCCCTTCCCCAGTGACTCTGTCCCCCGTCCCCAGTGACTCTGTCCCCCGTCCCCAGTGACTCTGTCCCCCGTCCCCAGTGACTCTGTCCCCCGTCCCCAGTGACTCTGTCCCCCGTCCCCAGTGACTCTGTCCCCGTCCCCAGTGACTCTGTCCCCGTCCCCAGTGACTCTGTCCCCGTCCCCAGTGACTCTGTCCCCATCCCCAGTGACTCTGTCCCCATCCCCAGTGACTCTCCCAATCCCCAGTGACTCTGTCCCCATCCCCAGTGACTCTGTCCCCAAAACCATCGACTATGTCCCCGTCCCCAGTGACTCTGTCCCCCGTCCCCAGTGACTCTGTCCCCCGTCCCCAGTGACTCTGTCCCCCGTAACCATGTCCCCCGTCCCCAGTGACTCTGTCCCCCTTCCCCAGTGACTCTGTCCCCCGTCCCCAGTGACTCTGTCCCCCGTCCCCAGTGACTCTGTCCCCCGTCCCCAGTGACTCTGTCCCCGTCCCCAGTGACTCTGTCCCCGTCCCCAGTGGCTCTGTCCCCGTCCCCAGTGACTCTGTCACCGTCCCCAGTGACTCTGTCCCCCGTCCCCAGTGACTCTGTCCCCCGTCCCCAGTGACTCTGTCCCCCGTCCCCAGTGACTCTGTCCCCGTCCCCAGTGACTGTGTCCCCCGTCCCCAGTGACTGTGTCCCCCGTCCCCAGTGACTCTGTCCCCGTCCCCAGTGACTGTGTCCCCCGTCCCCAGTGACTCTGTCCCCCGTCCCCAGTGACTCTGTCCCCCGTCCCCAGTGACTCTGTCCCCCGTCCCCAGTGACTCTGTCCCCGTCCCCAGTGACTGTGTCCCCCGTCCCCAGTGACTCTGTCCCCCGTCCCCAGTGACTCTGTCCCCCGTCCCCAGTGACTCTGTCCCACGTAACTATGTCCCCCGTCCCCAGTGACTCTGTCCCCCGTCCCCAGTTACTCTGTCCCCCGTCCACCGTGACTCTGTCCCCGTCCCCAGTGACTCTGTCACCGTCCCAAGTGACTCTGTCCCCGTCCCCAGTGACTCTGTCCCCCGTCCCCAGTGACTCTGTCCCCCGTAACTATGTCCCCCGTCCCCAGTGACTCTGTCCCCCGTCCCCAGTGACTCTGTCCCCCGTCCACCGTGACTCTGTCCCCCGTCCCCCGTGACTCTGTCCCCCGTCCCCCGTGACTCTGTCCCCCGTCCCCCGTGACTCTGTCCCCCGTCCCCCGTGACTCTGTCCCCCGTCCCCAGTGACTGTGCCTCCCGTCCCCAGTGACTGTCTCCCCCGTACCCAGTGACTGTGTCCCCACGTTCCCAGTGACTCTGTCCCCCGTCCCCAGTGACTGTGTCCCCCGTCGCCAGTGACTGTGTCCCCCGTCGCCAGTGACTGTGTCCCCCGTCCCCAGTGACTGTGTCCCCCGTCCCCAGTGACTGTGTCCCCCGTCCCCAGTGACTGTGTCCCCCGTCCCCAGTGACTGTGTCCCCCGTCCCCAGTGACTGTGTCCCCCGTCCCCAGTGACTGTGTCCCCCGTCCCCAGTGACTGTGTCCCCCGTCCCCAGTGACTGTGTCCCCCGTCCCCAGTGACTGTGTCCCCCGTCCCCAGTGACTGTGTCCCCCGTCCCCAGTGACTGTGTCCCCCGTCCCCAGTGACTGTGTCCCCCGTCCCCAGTGACTGTGTCCCCCGTCCCCAGTGACTGTGTCCCCCGTCCCCAGTGACTGTGTCCCCCGTCCCCAGTGACTGTGTCCCCCGTCCCCAGTGACTGTGTCCCCCGTCCCCAGTGACTGTGTCCCCCGTCCCCAGTGACTGTGTCCCCCGTCCCCAGTGACTGTGTCCCCCGTCCCCAGTGACTGTGTCCCCCGTCCCCAGTGACTGTGTCCCCCGTCCCCAGTGACTGTGTCCCCCAGTGACTGTGTCCCCCGTCCCCAGTGACACTGTCCCCCATCCCCAGTGACTCTGTCCCCCATCCCCAGTGACTCTGTCCCCATCCCCAGTGACTCTGTCCCCATACCCAGTGACTCTGTCCCCATCCCCAGTGACTCTGTCCCCATCCCCAGTGACTCTGTCCCCATCCCCAGTGACTCTGTCCACATCCCAGTGACTCTGTCCCCATCCCCAGTGACTCTGTCCCCATCCCCAGTGTCTCTGTCCCCATCCCCAGTGTCTCTGTCCCCATCCCCAGTGACTCTCCCAATCCCCAGTGACTCTGTCCCCATCCCCAGTGACTCTGTCCCCAACACCAGCGACTATGTCCCCGTCCCCAGTGACTCTGTCCCCCGTCCCCAGTGACTCTGTCCCCCGTCCCCAGTGACTCTGTCCCCCGTAACCATGTCCCCCGTCCCCAGTGACTCTGTCCCCCTTCCCCAGTGACTCTGTCGCCCGTCCCCAGTGACTCTGTCGCCCGTCCCCAGTGACTCTGTCGCCCGTCGCCAGTGACTCTGTCGCCCGTCCCCAGTGACTCTGTCCCCCGTCCCCAGTGACTCTGTCCCCCGTCCCCAGTGACTCTGTCCCCCGTCCCCAGTGACTCTGTCCACCGTCCCCAGTGACTCTGTCCCCCGTAACTATGTCCCCCGTCCCCAGTGACTCTGTCCCCCGTAACTATGTCCCCCGTCCCCAGTGACTCTGTCCCCCGTCCCCAGTTACTCTGTCCCCCGTCCACCGTGACTCTGTCCCCGTCCCCAGTGACTCTGTCACCGTCCCAAGTGACTCTGTCCCCGTCCCCAGTGACTCTGTCCCCCGTCCCCACGGACTCTGTCCCCCGTAACTATGTCCCCCGTCCCCAGTGACTCTGTCCCCCGTCCCCAGTGACTCTGTCCCCCGTCCACCGTGACTCTGTCCCCCGTCCCCCGTGACTCTGTCCCCCGTCCCCCGTGACTCTGTCCCCGTCCCCAGTGACTCTGTCCCCGTCCCCCGTGACTCTGTCCCCGTCCCCAGTGACTCTGTCCCCGTCCCCAGTGACTCTGTCACCGTCCCAAGTGACTCTGTCCCCGTCCCCAGTGACTCTGTCCCCCGTCCCCAGTGACTCTGTCCCCCGTAACTATGTCCCCCGTCCCCAGTGACTCTGTCCCCCGTCCCCAGTTATTCTGTCCCCCGTCCACCGTGACTCTGTCCCCGTCCCCAGTGACTCTGTCACCGTCCCAAGTGACTCTGTCCCCGTCCCCAGTGACTCTGTCCCCCGTCCCCAGTGACTCTGTCCCCCGTAACTATGTCCCCCGTCCCCAGTGACTCTGTCCCCCGTCCCCAGTGACTCTGTCCCCCGTCCACCGTGACTCTGTCCCCCGTCCCCCGTGACTCTGTCCCCCGTCCCCCGTGACTCTGTCCCCCGTCCCCCGTGACTCTGTCCCCCGTCCCCAGTGACTGTGCCTCCCGTCCCCAGTGACTGTCTCCCCCGTCCCCAGTGACTGTGTCCCCACGTTCCCAGTGACTGTGTCCCCCGTCCCCAGTGACTCTGTCCCCCGTCCCCAGTGACTGTGTCCCCCGTCGCCAGTGACTGTGTCCCCCGTCCCCAGTGACTGTGTCCCCCGTCCCCAGTGACTGTGTCCCCCGTCCCCAGTGACTGTGTCCCCCGTCCCCAGTGACTGTGTCCCCCGTCCCCAGTGACTGTGTCCCCCGTCCCCAGTGACTGTGTCCCCCGTCCCCAGTGACTGTGTCCCCCGTCCCCAGTGACTGTGTGCCCCGTCCCCAGTGACTGTGTCCCCCGTCCCCAGTGACTGTGTCCCCCGTCCCCAGTGACTGTGTCCCCCGTCCCCAGTGACTGTGTCCCCCGTCCCCAGTGACTGTGTCCCCCGTCCCCAGTGACTGTGTCCCCCGTCCCCAGTGACTGTGTCCCCCTTCCCCAGTGACTGTGTCCCCCATCCCCAGTGACACTGTCCCCCATCCCCAGTGACTCTGTCCCCCATCCCCAGTGACTCTGTCCCCCATCCCCAGTGACTCTGTCCCCATCCCCAGTGACTCTGTCCCCATCCCCAGTGACTCTGTCCCCATCCCCAGTGACTCTGTCCCCATCCCCAGTGACTCTGTCCCCATCCCCAGTGACTCTGTCCACATCCCCAGTGACTCTGTCCCCATCCCCAGTGACTCTGTCCCCATCCCCAGTGTCTCTGTCCCCATCCCCAGTGACTCTCCCAATCCCCTGTGACTCTGTCCCCATCCCCAGTGACTCTGTCCCCAACACCAGCGACTATGTCCCCGTCCCCAGTGACTCTGTCCCCCGTCCCCAGTGACTCTGTCCCCCGTCCCCAGTGACTCTGTCCCCCGTAACCATGTCCCCCGTCCACAGTGACTCTGTCCCCCTTCCCCAGTGACTCTGTCGCCCGTCCCCAGTGACTCTGTCGCCCGTCCCCAGTGACTCTGTCGCCCGTCCCCAGTGACTCTGTCGCCCGTCCCCAGTGACTCTGTCGCCCGTCCCCAGTGACTCTGTCGCCCGTCCCCAGTGACTCTGTCCCCCGTCCCCAGTGACTCTGTCCCCCGTCCCCAGTGACTCTGTCCCCCGTCCCCAGTGACTCTGTCCCCCGTCCCCAGTGACTCTGTCCCCCGTAACTATGTCCCCCGTCCCCAGTGACTCTGTCCCCCGTAACTATGTCCCCCGTCCCCAGTGACTCTGTCCCCCGTCCCCAGTTACTCTGTCCCCCGTCCACCGTGACTCTGTCCCCCGTAACTATGTCCCCCGTCCCCAGTGACTCTGTCCCCCGTCCCCAGTGACTCTGTCCCCCGTCCACCGTGACTCTGTCCCCCGTCCCCCGTGACTCTGTCCCCCGTCCCCCGTGACTCTGTCCCCCGTCCC
Organism: Scyliorhinus torazame; assembly: GCF_047496885.1. Lineage (NCBI taxonomy): Eukaryota > Metazoa > Chordata > Chondrichthyes > Carcharhiniformes > Scyliorhinidae > Scyliorhinus > Scyliorhinus torazame. The sequence goes on along the minus strand of NC_092720.1, from coordinate 213,001,092 downwards.
CCGTGACTCTGTCCCCCGTCCCCAGTGACTGTGCCTCCCGTCCCCAGTGACTGTCTCCCCCGTCCCCAGTGACTGTGTCCCCACGTTCCCAGTGACTGTGTCCCCCGTCCCCAGTGACTCTGTCCCCCGTCCCCAGTGACTGTGTCCCCCGTCGCCAGTGACTGTGTCCCCCGTCCCCAGTGACTGTGTCCCCCGTCCCCAGTGACTGTGTCCCCCGTCCCCAGTGACTGTGTCCCCCGTCCCCAGTGACTGTGTCCCCCGTCCCCAGTGACTGTGTCCCCCGTCCCCAGTGACTGTGTCCCCCGTCCCCAGTGACTGTGTGCCCCGTCCCCAGTGACTGTGTCCCCCGTCCCCAGTGACTGTGTCCCCCGTCCCCAGTGACTGTGTCCCCCGTCCCCAGTGACTGTGTCCCCCGTCCCCAGTGACTGTGTCCCCCTTCCCCAGTGACTGTGTCCCCCATCCCCAGTGACACTGTCCCCCATCCCCAGTGACTCTGTCCCCCATCCCCAGTGACTCTGTCCCCCATCCCCAGTGACTCTGTCCCCATCCCCAGTGACTCTGTCCCCATCCCCAGTGACTCTGTCCCCATCCCCAGTGACTCTGTCCCCATCCCCAGTGACTCTGTCCCCATCCCCAGTGACTCTGTCCACATCCCCAGTGACTCTGTCCCCATCCCCAGTGACTCTGTCCCCATCCCCAGTGTCTCTGTCCCCATCCCCAGTGACTCTCCCAATCCCCTGTGACTCTGTCCCCATCCCCAGTGACTCTGTCCCCAACACCAGCGACTATGTCCCCGTCCCCAGTGACTCTGTCCCCCGTCCCCAGTGACTCTGTCCCCCGTCCCCAGTGACTCTGTCCCCCGTAACCATGTCCCCCGTCCACAGTGACTCTGTCCCCCTTCCCCAGTGACTCTGTCGCCCGTCCCCAGTGACTCTGTCGCCCGTCCCCAGTGACTCTGTCGCCCGTCCCCAGTGACTCTGTCGCCCGTCCCCAGTGACTCTGTCGCCCGTCCCCAGTGACTCTGTCGCCCGTCCCCAGTGACTCTGTCCCCCGTCCCCAGTGACTCTGTCCCCCGTCCCCAGTGACTCTGTCCCCCGTCCCCAGTGACTCTGTCCCCCGTCCCCAGTGACTCTGTCCCCCGTAACTATGTCCCCCGTCCCCAGTGACTCTGTCCCCCGTCCCCAGTTACTCTGTCCCCCGTCCACCGTGACTCTGTCCCCGTCCCCAGTGACTCTGTCACCGTCCCAAGTGACTCTGTCCCCGTCCCCAGTGACTCTGTCCCCCGTCCCCAGTGACTCTGTCCCCCGTAACTATGTCCCCCGTCCCCAGTGACTCTGTCCCCCGTCCCCAGTGACTCTGTCCCCCGTCCCCAGTGACTCTGTCCCCCGTCCCCAGTGACTCTGTCCCCCGTCCCCCGTGACTCTGTCCCCCGTCCCCCGTGACTCTGTCCCCCGTCCCCCGTGACTCTGTCCCCCGTCCCCCGTGACTCTGTCCCCCGTCCCCCGTGACTCTGTCCCCCGTCCCCCGTGACTCTGTCCCCCGTCCCCAGTGACTGTGCCTCCCGTCCCCAGTGACTGTCTCCCCCGTCCCCAGTGACTGTATCCCCACGTTCCCAGTGACTGTGTCCCCCGTCCCCCGTGACTCTGTCCCCCGTCCCCAGTGACTGTGTCCCCCGTCCCCAGTGACTGTGTCCCCCGTCCCCAGTGACTGTGTCCCCCGTCCCCAGTGACTGTGTCCCCCGTCCCCAGTGACTGTGTCCCCCGTCCCCAGTGACTGTGCCCCCGTCCCCAGTGACTGTGTCCCCCGTCCCCAGTGACTGTGTCCCCCGTCCCCAGTGACTGTGTCCCCCGTCCCCAGTGACTGTGTCCCCCGTCCCCAGTGACTGTGTCCCCCGTCCCCAGTGACTGTGTCCCCCGTCCCCAGTGACTGTGTCCCCCGTCCCCAGTGACTGTGTCCCCCGTCCCCAGTGACTGTGTCCCCCGTCCCCAGTGACTGTGTCCCCCGTCCCCAGTGACTGTGTCCCCCGTCCCCAGTGACACTGTCCCCCATCCCCAGTGACTCTGTCCCCCATTCCCAGTGACTCTGTCCCCCATCCCCAGTGACTCTGTCCCCATCCCCAGTGACTCTGTCCCCATCCCCAGTGACTCTGTCCCCATCCCCAGTGACTCTGTCCACATCCCAGTGACTCCGTCCCCATCCCCAGTGACTCCGTCCCCATCCCCAGTGACTCCGTCCCCATCCCCAGTGACTCTGTCCCCATCCCCAGTGACTCTCCCAATCCCCAGTGACTCTGTCCCCATCCCCAGTGACTCTGTCCCCAACACCAGCGACTATGTCCCCTCCTCAGTGACTCTGTCCCCAGTCCCCAGTGACTCTGTCCCCCGTCCCCAGTGACTCTGTCCCCCGTAACCATGTCCCCCGTCCCCAGTGACTCTGTCCCCCTTCCCCAGTGACTCTGTCGCCCGTCCCCAGTGACTCTGTCGCCCGTCCCCAGTGACTCTGTCGCCCGTCCCCAGTGACTCTGTCGCCCGTCCCCTGTGACTCTGTCGCCCGTCCCCAGTGACTCTGTCCCCCGTCCCCAGTGACTCTGTCCCCCGTCCCCAGTGACTCTGTCCCCCGTCCCCAGTGACTCTGTCCCCCGTCCCCAGTGACTCTGTCCCCCGTCCCCAGTGACTCTGTCCCCCGTCCCCAGTGACTCTGTCCCCCGTCCCCAGTGACTCTGTCCCCCGTCCCCAGTGACTCTGTCCCCGTCCCCAGTGACTCTGTCCCCGTCCCCAGTGACTCTGTCACCGTCCCCAGTGACTCTGTCCCCTGTTCCAGTGACTCTGTCCCCCGTAACTCTGTCCCCCGTCCCCAGTGACTCTGTCCCCCGTCCCCAGTGACTCTGTCCCCCGTCCCCCGTGACGCTGTCCCCCGTCCCCCGTGACTCTGTCCCCCGTCCCCCGTGACTCTGTCCCCCGTCCCCCGTGACTCTGTCCCCCGTCCCCCGTTTCTATGTCCCCCGTTCCCAGTGACTCTGTCCCCCGTCCCTAGTGACTGTGTCCCCCGTCCCCATTGACTGTGTCCCCCGTCCCCATTGACTGTATCCCCCGTCCCCAGTGACTGTGTCCCCCGTCCCCAGTGACACTGTCTCCCGTCCCCAGTGAACCTGTCCCCCGTCCCCAGTGACTCTGTCCCCGTAACTTTGTCCCCATCCCCAGTGACTCTGTCCCTCGTCCCCAGTGACACTGTCCCCCGTCCCCAGTGACTCTCTCCCCCGTCCCCGGTGACTCTGTCCCCCGTCCCCGGTGACTCTGTCTCCCGTCCCCAGTGACACTGTCCCCCGGCCCCAGTGACTCTGTCCCCCGTCCCCAGTGACTCTGTCCCCCGGCCCCAGTGACTCTGTCCCCCGGCCCCAGTGACTCTGTCCCCCATCCCCAGTGACTCTGTCCCCATTCCCAGTGACTCTGTCCCCAACCCCAGTGATTCTGTCCCACATCCGCAGTGACTCTGTCCCCATCCCCAGTGACTCTGTCCCCCATCCCCAGTGACTCTGTCCCCATCCCCAGTTACTCTGTCCCCCCATCCTCAGTGACTCTGTCCCCCATCCCCAGTGGCTCTGTCCCCCATCCCCAGTGGCTCTGTCCCCCATCCCCAGTGGCTCTGTCCCCCATCCCCAGTGGCTCTGTCCCCCATCCCCAGTGGCTCTGTCCCCCATCCCCAGTGACTCTGTCCCCCATCCCCAGTGACTCTGTCCCCATCCCCTGTGACTGTCCCCATCCCCAGTGACTCTGTCCCCATCCCCAGTGACTCTGTCCCCCATCCCCAGTGACCCTGTCCCCCATCCCCAGTGACTGTCTCCACCCCCAGTGACTCCCCTATTTCCAGTGGCTCTGTCCCCATCCCCAGTGACTCTGTCCCCCATCCCCAGTGACTCTGTCCCCCATCCCCAGTGACTCTGTCCCCATCCCCAGTGACTGTCCCCATCCCCAGTGACTCTGTCCCCATCCCCAGTGACTCTGTCCCCATCCCCAGTGACTCTGTCCCCATCCCCAGTGACTCTCCCAATCCCCAGTGACTCTGTCCCCATCCTCAGTGACTCTGTCCCCATCCCCAGAGACTCTGTCCCCAACACCAGCGACTATGTCCCCGTCCCCAGTGACTCTGTCCCCCGTCCCCAGTGACTCTGTCCCCCGTCCCCAGTGACTCTGTCCCCCGTCCCCAGTGACTCTGCCCCCCGTCCCCAGTGACTCTGTCCCCCGTAACCATGTCCCCCGTCCCCAGTGACTCTGTCCCCCGTCCCCAGTGACTCTGTCCCCCGTCCCCAGTGACTCTGTCCCCCGTCCCCAGTGACTCTGTCCCCCGTCCCCAGTGACTCTGTCCCCCGTCCCCAGTGACTCTGTCCCCCGTCCCCAGTGACTCTGTCCCCCGTCCCCAGTGACTCTGTCCCCCGTCGTCAGTGACTCTGTCCCCCGTCCCCAGTGACTGTGTCCCCCGTCCCCAGTGACTCTGTCCCCCGTCCCCAGTGACTGTGTCCCCCGTCCCCACTGACTGTGTCCCCCGTCCCCAGTGACTGTGTCCCCCGTCCCCAGTGACTGTGTCCCCCGTCCTCAGTGACTGTGTCCCCCGTCCTCAGTGACTGTGTCCCCCGTCCTCAGTGACTGTGTCCCCCGTCCTCAGTGACTGTGTCCCCCGTCCTCAGTGACTCTGTCGCCCGTCCCCAGTGACTCTGTCCCCATCCCCAGTGACTCTGTCCCCCATCCGCAGCGGCTCTGTCCCCTTCGCCAGCGATTCTGTCCCCATCCCCAGTGTCTGTGTCCCCCGTCCCCAGTGACTGTGTCCCCCGTCCCCAGTGACTGTGTCCGCCGTCCCCAGTGACTGTGTCCCCCGTCCCCTGTGACTGTGTCCCCCGTCCCCAGTGACTGTGTCCCCCGTCCCCAGTGACTGTGTCCCCCGTCCCCAGTGACTGTGTCCCCAGTCCCCAGTGACTGTGTCCCCCGTCCCCAGTGACTGTGTCCCCCGTCCCCAGTGACTGTGTCCCCCGTCCCCAGTGACTGTGTCCCCCGTCCCCAGTGACTGTGTCCCCCGTCCCCAGTGACTGTGTCCCCCGTCCCCAGTGACTGTGTCCCCCGTCCCCAGTGACTGTGTCCCCCGTCCCCAGTGACTGTGTCCCCCGTACCAAGTGACTGTGTCCCCCATCCCCAGTGACTTTCCCCCGTCCCCTGTGACTCTGTCCCCGTAACTTTGTCCCCATCCCCAGTGACTCTGTCCCCCGTCCCCAGTGACTCTGTCCCCCGTCCCCAGTGACTCTGTCCCCCGTCCCCAGTGACTCTGTCCCCCGTCCCCAGTGACTCTGTCCCCCGTCCCCAGTGACTCTGTCCCCCGTCCCCAGTGACTCTGTCCCCCGTCCCCAGTGACTCTGTCCCCCGTCCCCAGTGACTCTGTCCCCCGTCCCCAGTGACTCTGTCCCCCGTCCCCAGTGACTCTGTCGCCCGTCCCCAGTGACTCTGTCCCCCGTCCCCAGTGACTCTGTCCCCCGTCCCCAGTGACTCTGTCCCCCGTCCCCAGTGACTCTGTCCCCCGTCCCCAGTGACTCTGTCCCCCGTCCCCAGTGGCTCTGTCCCCCATCCCCAGTGGCTCTGTCCCCCATCCCCAGTGGCTCTGTCCCCCATCCCCAGTGGCTCTGTCCCCCATCCCCAGTGGCTCTGTCCCCCATCCCCAGTGGCTCTGTCCCCCATCCCCAGTGGCTCTGTCCCTCATCCCCAGTGACCCTGTCCCCCATCCCCAGTGACTCTGTCCCCCTTCCCCAGTGACTCTGTCGCCCGTCCCCAGTGACTCTGTCCCCCGTCCCCAGTGACTCTGTCCCCCGTAACCATGTCCCCCGTCCCCAGTGACTCTGTCCCCCTTCCCCAGTGACTCTGTCGCCCGTCCCCAGTGACTCTGTCCCACGTCCCCAATGACTCTGTCCCCCGTCCCCAGTGACTCTGTCCCCCATCCCCAGTGACTCTGTCCCCATCCCCAGTGCCTCTGACCCCCCATCCTCAGTGACTCTGTCCCCCATCCCCAGTGACTCTGTCCCCATCCCCAGTGACTCTGTCCCCCATTCCCACTGACTCTGTCCCCAACCCCAGTGATTCTGTCCCACATCCGCAGTGACTCTGTCCCCATCCCCAGTGACTCTGTCCCCCATCCCCAGTGACTCTGTCCCCCATCCCCAGTGACTCTGTCCCCCATCCCCAGTGACTCTGTCCCCATCCCCAGTGACTCTGTCCCCCATCCCCAGTGACTCTGTCCCCCATCCCCAGTGACTCTGTCCCCCATCCCCAGTGACTCTGTCCCCCATCCCCAGTGACTCTGTCCCCCATCCCCAGTGACCCTGTCCCCCATCCCCAGTGACTCTTTCCACTATTTCCAGTGGCTCTGTCCCCATCCCCAGTGACTCTGTCCCCCATCCCCAGTGACTCTGTCCCCCATCCCCAGTGACTCTGTCCCCCATCCCCAGTGACTCTGTCCCCATCCCCAGTGACTCTGTCCCCCGTCCCCAGTGACTCTGTCCCCCGTCCCCAGTGACTCTGTCCCCCGTCCCCAGTGACTCTGTCCCCCGTCCCCAGTGACTCTGTCCCCCGTCCCCAGTGACTCTGTCCCCCGTCCCCAGTGACTCTGTCCCCCGTCCCCAGTGACTCTGTCGCCCTTCCCCAGCGACTCTGTCCCCCATCCCCAGTGACTCTGTCCCCCGTCCCCAATGACTCTGTCCCCCGTCCCCAGCGACTCTGTCCCCCGTCCCCAGCGACTCTGTCCCCCGTCCCCAGCGACTCTGTCCCCCGTCCCCAGCGACTCTGTCCCCCGTCCCCAGCGACTCTGCCCCCCGTCCCCAGCGACTCTGTCCCCCGTCCCCAGCGACTCTGTCCCCCGTCCCCAGCGACTCTGTCCCCCGTCCCCAGCGACTCTGTCCCCCGTCCCCATTGACTTTGTCCCCCGTCCCCAGTGACTCTGTCCCCCGTCCCCAGCGACTCTGTCCCCCGTCCCCAGTGACTCTGTCCCCCGTCCCCAGTGACTCTGTCCCCCGTCCCCAGTGACTCTGTCCCCCGTCCCCAGTGACTCTGTCCCCCGTCCCCAGTGACTCTGTCCCCCGTCCCCAGTGACTCTGTCCCCCATCCCCAGTGACTCTGTCCCCATCCCCAGTGACTCTGTCCCCCATCCCCAGTGACTCTGTCCCCATCCCCAGTGACTGCCTCCATCCCCAGTGACTCTTTCCCCTATTTCCAGTGGCTCTGTCCCCATCCCCAGTGACTCTGTCCCCCATCCCCAGTGACTCTGTCCCCCATCCCCAGTGACTCTGTCCCCCATCCCCAGTGACCCTGTCCCCCATCCCCAGTGACTGTCTCCACCCCCAGTGACTCCCCTATTTCCAGTGGCTCTGTCCCCATCCCCACTGACTCTGTCCCCCATCCCCAGTGACTCTGTCCCCATCCCCAGTGACTGTCCCCATCCCCAGTGACTCTGTCCCCATCCCCAGTGACTCTGTCCCCATCCCCAGTGACTCTCCCAATCCCCAGTGACTCTGTCCCCATCTCCAGTGACTCTGTCCCCAACACCAGCGACTCTGTCCCCATCCCCAGTGACTCTGTCCCCCGTCCCCAGTGACTCTGTCCCCCGTCCCCAGTGACTCTGTCCCCCTTACCCAGTGACTCTGCCCCCGTCCCCAGTGACTATGTCCCCCGTCCCCAGTGACTCTGTCCCCCGTAACCATGTCCCCCGTCCCCAGTGACTCTGTCCCCCTTCCCCAGTGACTCTGTCCCCCATCCCCAGCGGCTCTGTCCCCTTCGCCAGCGATTCTGTCCCCATCCCCAGTGTCTGTGTCCCCCGTCCCCAGTGACTGTCCCCCCCGTCCCCAGTGACTGTCCCCCCCGTCCCCAGTGACTGTGTCCCCCGTCCCCAGTGACTGTGTCCCCCGTCCCCAGTGACTGTGTCCCCCGTCCCCAGTGACTGTGTCCCCCGTCCCCAGTGACTGTGTCCCCCGTCCCCAGTGGCTGTGTCCCCCGTCCCCAGTGGCTGTGTCCCCCGTCCCCAGTGGCTGTGTCCCCCGTCCCCAGTGACTGTGTCCCCCGTCCCCAGTGACTGTGTCCCCCGTCCCCAGTGACTGTGTCCCCCGTCCCCAGTGACTGTGTCCCCCGTCCCCAGTGACTGTGTCCCCCGTCCCCAGTGACTGTGTCCCCCGTCCCCAGTGACTGTGTATCCCGTCCCCAGTGACTGTGTCCCCCGTCCCCAGTGACTGTGTCCCCCGTCCCCAGTGACTGTGTCCCCCGTCCCCAGTGACTGTGTCCCCCGTCCCCAGTGACTGTGTCCCCCGTCCCCAGTGACTGTGTCCTCCATCCAAAGTGACTGTCCCCCGTCCCCTGTGACTCTGTCCCCCGTCCCCAGTGACTGTGTCGCCCGTCCCCAGTGACTCTGTCCCCCGTCCCCAGTGACTCTGTCCCCCGTCCCCAGTGACTCTGTCCCCCGTCCCCAGTGACTCTGTCCCCCGTCCGCAGTGACTCTGTCCCCCGTCCCCAGTGACTCTGTCCCCCGTCCCCAGTGACTCTGTCCCCCGTCCCCAGTGACTGTGTCCCCCGTCCCCAGTGACTGTGTCAACCCGTCCCCAGTGACTGTGTCCCCCGTCCCCAGTGACTGTGTCCCCCGTCCCCAGTGACTGTGTCCCCCGTCCCCAGTGACTGTGTCCCCCGTCCCCAGTGACTGTGTCCCCCGTCCCCAGTGACTGTGTCCCCCGTCCCCAGTGACTGTGTCCCCCGTCCCCAGTGACTGTGTCCCCCGTCCCCAGTGACTGTGTCCCCCGTATCCAGTGACTGTGTCCTCCATCCAAAGTGACTGTCCCCCGTCCCCTGTGACTCTGTCCCCCGTCCCCAGTGACTGTGTCGCCCGTCCCCAGTGACTCTGTCCCCCGTCCCCAGTGACTCTGTCCCCCGTCCCCAGTGACTCTGGCCCCCGTCCCCAGTGACTCTGTCCCCCGTCCCCAGTGACTCTGTCCCCCGTCCCCAGTGACTCTGTCCCCCGTCCCCAGTGACTCTGTCCCCCGTCCCCAGTGACTCTGTTCCCCGTCCCCAGTGACTGTGTCCCCCGTCCCCAGTGACTGTGTCAACCCGTCCCCAGTGACTGTGTCCCCCGTCCCCAGTGACTGTGTCCCCCGTCCCCAGTGACTGTGTCCCCCGTCCCCAGTGACTGTGTCCCCCGTCCCCAGTGACTGTGTCCCCCGTCCCCAGTGACTGTGTCCCCCGTCCCCAGTGACTGTGTCCCCCGTCCCCAGTGACTGTGTCCCCCGTCCCCAGTGACTGTGTCCCCCGTCCCCAGTGACTGTGTCCCCCGTATCCAGTGACTGTGTCCTCCATCCCCAGTGACTGTCCCCGTCCCCTGTGTCTCTGTCCCCGTAACTTTGTCCCCATCCCCAGTGACTCTGTCCCCCGTCCCCAGTGACTCTGTCCCCCGTCCCCAGTGACTCTGTCCCCCGTCCCCAGTGACTCTGTCCCCCGTCCCCAGTGACTCTGTCCCCCGTCCCCAGTGACTCTGTCCCCCGTCCCCAGTGACTCTGTCCCCCGTCCCCAGTGACTCTGTCCCCCGTCCCCAGTGACTCTGTCCCCCGTCCCCAGTGACTCTGTCCCCCGTCCCCAGTGACTCTGTCGCCCGTCCCCAGTGACTCTGTCCCCCGTCCCCAGTGACTCTGTCCCCCGTAACCATGTCCCCCGTCCCCAGTGACTCTGTCGCCCGTCCCCAGTGACTCTGTCCCACGTCCCCAATGACTCTGTCCCCCGTCCCCAATGACTCTGTCCCCCGTCCTCAGTGACTCTGTCCCCCGTCCTCAGTGACTCTGTCCCCCATCCCCAGTGACTCTGTCCCCCGTCCTCAGTGACTCTGTCCCCATCCCCAGTAACTCTGTCTCCATCCCCAGTGACTCTGTCCCCTGTCCCCAATGACTCTGTCCCCCGTCCTCAGTGACTCTGTCCCCCGTCCCCAATGACTCTGTCCCCCGTCCCCAATGACTCTGTCCCCCGTCCTCAGTGACTCTGTCCCCCGTCCTCAGTGACTCTGTCCCCCATCCCCAGTGACTCTGTCCCCCGTCCCCAGTGACTCTGTCCCCATTCCCAGTGACTCTGTCCCCATCCGCAGTGACTCTGTCCCCATCCGCAGTGACTCTGTCCCCCATCCCCAGTGACTCTTTCCCCTATTCCCAGTGACTCTGTCCCCCATCCCCAGTGACTCTGTCCCCCATCCCCAGTGGCTCTGTCCCCCATCCCCAGTGGCTCTGTCCCCCATCCCCAGTGGCTCTGTCCCCCATCCCCAGTGGCTCTGTCCCCCATCCCCAGTGGCTCTGTCCCCCATCCCCAGTGGCTCTGTCCCCCATCCCCAGTGGCTCTGTCCCCCATCCCCAGTGGCTCTGTCCCCCATCCCCAGTGGCTCTGTCCCCCATCCCCAGTGGCTCTGTCCCCCATCCCCAGTGGCTGTGTCCCCCATCCCCAGTGACTCTGTCCCCCATCCCCAGTGACTCTGTCCCCATCCCCAGTGACTCTGTCCCCATCCCCAGTGACTCTGTCCCCAACACCAGTGACTCTGTCCCCATTCCCAGTGACTCTGTCCCCAACCCCAGTGATTCCGACCCACATCCGCAGTGACTCTGTCCCCCATCCCCAGTGACTCTGTCCCCATCCCCAGTTACTCTGTCTCCCCATCCTCAGTGACTCTGTCCCCCATCCCCAGTGACTCTGTCCCCCATCCCCAGTGACTCTGTCCCCCATCCCCAGTGACTCTGTCCCCAACCCCAGTGACTCTGTCCCCCATCCCCAGTGACTCTGTCCCCCATCCCCAGTGGCTCTGTCCCCATTCCCAGTGACTCTATCCCCATCCCCAGTGACTCTGTCCCCCATTCCCAGTGACTCTGTCCCCCATCCCCAGTGACTCTGTCCCCCATCCCCAGTGACTCTGTCCCCCATCCCCAGTGACTCTGTCCCCATCCCCAGTGACTCTGTCCCCATCCCCAGTGACTCTGTCCCCCATCCCCAGTGACTCTGTCCCCCATCCCCAGTGACTCTGTCCCCCATCCCCAGTGACTCTGTCCCCCATCCCCAGTGACTCTGTCCCCCATCCCCAGTGACTCTGTCCCCCATCCCCAGTGACTCTGTCCCCCATCCCCAGTGACTCTGTCCCCCATCCCCAGTGACTCTGTCCCCCATCCCCAGTGACTCTGTCCCCCATCCCCAGTGACTCTTTCCCCTATTTCCAGTGGCTCTGTCCCCATCCCCAGTGACTCTGTCCCCCATCCCCAGTGACTCTGTCCCCCATCCCCAGTGACTCTGTCCCCCATCCCCAGTGACTCTGTCCCCCATCCCCAGTGACTCTGTCCCCATCCCCAGCGACTCTGTCCCCCGTCCCCAGCGACTCTGTCCCCCGTCCCCAGCGACTCTGTCCCCCGTCCCCAGCGACTCTGTCCCCCGTCCCCAGCGACTCTGTCCCCCGTCCCCAGCGACTCTGTCCCCCGTCCCCAGTGACTCTGTCCCCCGTCCCCAGTGACTCTGTCCCCCGTAACCATGTCCCCCGTCCCCAGTGACTCTGTCCCCCGTCCCCAGTGACTCTGTCCCCCTTCCCCAGCGACTCTGTCGCCCGTCCCCAGCGACTCTGTCCCCCGTCCCCAGCGACTCTGTCCCCCGTCCCCAGCGACTCTGTCCCCCGTCCCCAGCGACTCTGTCCCCCGTCCCCAGCGACTCTGTCCCCCGTCCCCAGCGACTCTGTCCCCCGTCCCCAGTGATTCTGTCCCCCGTCCCCAGTGACTCTGTCCCCCGTCCCCAGTGACTCTGTCCCCCGTCCCCAGTGACTCTGTCCCCCGTCCCCAGTGACTCTGTCCCCCGTCCCCAGTGACTCTGTCCCCCGTCCCCAGTGACTCTATCCCCATCCCCAGTGACTCTGTCCCCCATCCGCAGCGGCTCTGTCCCCTTCGCCAGCGATTCTGTCCCCATCCCCAGTGTCTGTGTCCCCCGTCCCCAGTGACTGTGTCCCCCGTCCCCAGTGACTGTGTCCGCCGTCCCCAGTGACTGTGTCCCCCGTCCCCAGTGACTGTGTCCCCCGTCCCCAGTGACTGTGTCCCCCGTCCCCAGTGACTGTGTCCCCCGTCCCCAGTGACTGTGTCCCCCGTCCCCAGTGACTCTGTCCCCATCCCCAGTGACTCTGTCCCCCATCCGCAGCGGCTCTGTCCCCTTCGCCAGCGATTCTGTCCCCATCCCCAGTGTCTGTGTCCCCCGTCCCCAGTGACTGTGTCCCCCGTCCCCAGTGACTGTGTCCGCCGTCCCCAGTGACTGTGTCCCCCGTCCCCAGTGACTGTGTCCCCGTCCCGTGACTGTGTCCCCCGTCCCCAGTGACTGTGTCCCCCGTCCCCAGTGACTGTGTCCCCCGTCCCCAGTGACTGTGTCCCCCGTCCCCTGTGACTGTGTCCCCCGTCCCCAGTGACTGTGTCCCCCGTCCCCAGTGACTGTGTCCCCCGTCCCCAGTGACTGTGTCCCCCGTCCCCAGTGACTGTGTCCCCCGTCCCCAGTGACTGTGTCCCCCGTCCCCAGTGACTGTGTCCCCCGTCCCCAGTGACTGTGTCCCCCGTCCCCAGTGACTGTGTCCCCCGTCCCCAGTGACTGTGTCCCCCGTCCCCAGTGACTGTGTCCCCCGTCCCCAGTGACTGTGTCCCCCATCCCCAGTGACTTTCCCCCGTCCCCTGTGACTCTGTCCCCGTAACTTTGTCCCCATCCCCAGTGACTCTGTCCCCCGTCCCCAGTGACTCTGTCCCCCGTCCCCAGTGACTCTGTCCCCCGTCCCCAGTGACTCTGTCCCCCGTCCCCAGTGACTCTGTCCCCCGTCCCCAGTGACTCTGTCCCCCGTCCCCAGTGACTCTGTCCCCGTCCCCAGTGACTCTGTCCCCCGTCCCTAGTGACTCTGTCCCCCGTCCCCAGTGACTCTGTCCCCCGTCCTCAGTGACTCTGTCCCCCGTCCCCAGTGACTCTGTCCCCCGTCCCCAGTGACCCTGTCCCCCGTCCCCAATGACTCTGTCCCCCGTCCCCAGTGACTCTGTCCCCCGTCCCCAGTGACTCTGTCCCCCTTCCCCAGTGACTCTGTCCCCCTTCCCCAGTGACTCTGTCGCCCGTCCCCAGTGACTCTGTCCCCCGTCCCCAGTGATTCTGTCCCCCGTAACCATGTCCCCCGTCCCCAGTGACTGTGTCCCCCGTCCCCAGTGACTGTGTCCCCCGTCCCCAGTGACTGTCCCCCGTCCCCTGTGACTCTGTCCCCGTAACTTTGTCCCCATCCCCAGTGACTCTGTCCCCCGTCCCCAGTGACTCTGTCCCCCGTCCCCAGTGACTCTGTCCCCCGTCCCCAGTGACTCTGTCCCCCGTCCCCAGTGACTCTGTCCCCCGTCCCCAGTGACTCTGTCCCCCGTCCCCAGTGACTCTGTCCCCCGTCCCCAGTGACTCTGTCCCCCGTCCCCAGTGACTCTGTCGCCCGTCCCCAGTGACTCTGTCGCCCGTCCCCAGTGACTCTGTCGCCCGTCCCCAGTGACTCTGTCCCCCGTCCCCAGTGGCTCTGTCCCCCGTCCCCAGTGTCTCTGTCCCCCATCCCCAGTGGCTCTGTCCCCCATCCCAAGTGGCTCTGTCCCCCATCCCCAGTGGCTCTGTCCCCCATCCCCAGTGGCTCTGTCCCCCATCCCCAGTGGCTCTGTCCCCCATCCCCAGTGGCTCTGTCCCCCATCCCCAGTGGCTCTGTCCCTCATCCCCAGTGACTCTGTCCCCCATCCCCAGTGACTCTGTCCCCATCCCCAGTGACTCTGTCCCCAACACCAGTGACTCTGTCCCCATTCCCAGTGACTCTGTCCCCAACCCCAGTGATTCCGACCCACATCCGCAGTGACTCTGTCCCCCATCCCCAGTGACTCTGTCCCCATCCCCAGTTACTCTGTCTCCCCATCCTCAGTGACTCTGTCCCCCATCCCCAGTGACTCTGTCCCCCATCCCCAGTGACTCTGTCCCCAACCCCAGTGACTCTGTCCGCATCCCCAGTGACTCTGTCCCCCATCCCCAGTGACTCTGTCCCCCATCCCCAGTGGCTCTGTCCCCATTCCCAGTGACTCTGTCCCCATCCCCAGTGACTCTGTCCCCCATCCCCAGTGACTCTGTCCCCCATCCCCAGTGACTGTCTCCATCCCCAGTGACTCTGTCCCGCATCCCCAGTGCCTCTGTCCCTATTCCCAGTGACTCTGTCCCCCATCCCCAGTGACTCTGTCCCCCATCCCCAGTGACTCTGTCCCCATCCCCAGTGACTCTGTCCCCCATCCCCAGTGACTCTGTCCCCCATCCCCAGTGACTCTGTCCCCCATCCCCAGTGACTCTGTCCCCCATCCCCAGTGACTCTGTCCCCCATCCCCAGTGACTCTGTCCCCCGTCCCCAGTGACTGTGTCCCCCGTCCCCAGTGACTGTGTCCCCCGTCCCCAGTGACTGTGTCCCCAGTCCCCAGTGACTGTGTCCCCAGTCCCCAGTGACTGTGTCCCCAGTCCCCAGTGACTGTGTCCCCCGTCCCCAGTGACTGTGTCCCCCGTCCCCAGTGACTGTGTCCCCCGTCCCCAGTGACTGTGTCCCCCGTCCCCAGTGACTGTGTCCCCCGTCCCCAGTGACTGTGTCCCCCGTCCCCAGTGACTGTGTCCCCCGTCCCCAGTGACTGTGTCCCCCGTCCCCAGTGACTGTGTCCCCCGTCCCCAGTGACTGTGTCCCCCGTCCCCAGTGACTGTGTCCCCCGTCCCCAGTGACTGTGTCCCCCGTCCCCAGTGACTGTGTCCCCCGTCCCCAGTGACTGTGTCCCCCGTCCCCAGTGACTGTGTCCCCCATCCCCAGTGACTTTCCCCCGTCCCCTGTGACTCTGTCCCCGTAACTTTGTCCCCATCCCCAGTGACTCTGTCCCCCGTCCCCAGTGACTCTGTCCCCCGTCCCCAGTGACTCTGTCCCCCGTCCCCAGTGACTCTGTCCCCCGTCCCCAGTGACTCTGTCCCCCGTCCCCAGTGACTCTGTCCCCCGTCCCCAGTGACTCTGTCCCCGTCCCCAGTGACTCTGTCCCCCGTCCCTAGTGACTCTGTCCCCCGTCCCCAGTGACTCTGTCCCCCGTCCCCAGTGACTCTGTCCCCCGTCCCCAGTGACTCTGTCCCCCGTCCCCAGTGACTCTGTCCCCCGTCCCCAGTGACTCTGTCCCCCGTCCCCAGTGACTCTGTCCCCCGTCCCCAGTGACTCTGTCCCCCGTCCCCAGTGACTCTGTCCCCCGTCCCCAGTGACTCTGTCCCCCTTCCCCAGTGACTCTGTCGCCCGTCCCCAGTGACTCTGTCCCCCGTCCCCAGTGATTCTGTCCCCCGTAACCATGTCCCCCGTCCCCAGTGACAGTGTCCCCCGTCCCCAGTGACTGTGTCCCCCGTCCCAAGTGACTGTGTCCCCCGTCCCAAGTGACTGTGTCCCCCGTCCCCAGTGGCTCTGTCCCCCATCCCCAGTGGCTCTGTCCCCCATCCCCAGTGGCTCTGTCCCTCATCCCCAGTGACTCTGTCCCCCATCCCCAGTGACTCTGTCCCCATCCCCAGTGACTCTGTCCCCAACACCAGTGACTCTGTCCCCATTCCCAGTGACTCTGTCCCCAACCCCAGTGATTCCGACCCACATCCGCAGTGACTCTGTCCCCCATCCCCAGTGACTCTGTCCCCATCCCCAGTTACTCTGTCTCCCCATCCTCAGTGACTCTGTCCCCCATCCCCAGTGACTCTGTCCCCCATCCCCAGTGACTCTGTCCCCAACCCCAGTGACTCTGTCCGCATCCCCAGTGACTCTGTCCCCCATCCCCAGTGACTCTGTCCCCCATCCCCAGTGGCTCTGTCCCCATTCCCAGTGACTCTGTCCCCATCCCCAGTGACTCTGTCCCCCATCCCCAGTGACTCTGTCCCCCATCCCCAGTGACTGTCTCCATCCCCAGTGACTCTGTCCCGCATCCCCAGTGCCTCTGTCCCTATTCCCAGTGACTCTGTCCCCCATCCCCAGTGACTCTGTCCCCCATCCCCAGTGACTCTGTCCCCATCCCCAGTGACTCTGTCCCCATCCCCAGTGACTCTGTCCCCCATCCCCAGTGACTCTGTCCCCCATCCCCAGTGACTCTGTCCCCCATCCCCAGTGACTCTGTCCCCCGTCCCCAGTGACTGTGTCCCCCGTCCCCAGTGACTGTGTCCCCCGTCCCCAGTGACTGTGTCCCCCGTCCCCAGTGACTGTGTCCCCAGTGACTGTGTCCCCCGTCCCCAGTGACTGTGTCCCCCGTCCCCAGTGACTGTGTCCCCCGTCCCCAGTGACTGTGTCCCCCGTCCCCAGTGACTGTGTCCCCCGTCCCCAGTGACTGTGTCCCCCGTCCCCAGTGACTGTGTCCCCCGTCCCCAGTGACTGTGTCCCCCGTCCCCAGTGACTGTGTCCCCCGTCCCCAGTGACTGTGTCCCCCGTCCCCAGTGACTGTGTCCCCCGTCCCCAGTGACTGTGTCCCCCGTCCCCAGTGACTGTGTCCCCCGTCCCCAGTGACTGTGTCCCCCATCCCCAGTGACTTTCCCCCGTCCCCTGTGACTCTGTCCCCGTAACTTTGTCCCCATCCCCAGTGACTCTGTCCCCCGTCCCCAGTGACTCTGTCCCCCGTCCCCAGTGACTCTGTCCCCCGTCCCCAGTGACTCTGTCCCCCGTCCCCAGTGACTCTGTCCCCCGTCCCCAGTGACTCTGTCCCCGTCCCCAGTGACTCTGTCCCCCGTCCCTAGTGACTCTGTCCCCCGTCCCCAGTGACTCTGTCCCCCGTGCTCAGTGACTCTGTCCCCCGTCCCCAGTGACTCTGTCCCCCGTCCCCAGTGACTCTGTCCCCCGTCCCCAGTGACTCTGTCCCCCGTCCCCAGTGACTCTGTCCCCCGTCCCCAGTGACTCTGTCCCCCGTCCCCAGTGACTCTGTCCCCCTTCCCCAGTGACTCTGTCGCCCGTCCCCAGTGACTCTGTCCCCCGTCCCCAGTGATTCTGTCCCCCGTAACCATGTCCCCCGTCCCCAGTGACTGTGTCCCCCGTCCCCAGTGACTGTGTCCCCCGTCCCAAGTGACTGTGTCCCCCGTCCCCAGTGACTGTCCCCGTCCCCTGTGACTCTGTCCCCGTAACTTTGTCCCCATCCCCAGTGACTCTGTCCCCCGTCCCCAGTGACTCTGTCCCCCGTCCCCAGTGACTCTGTCCCCCGTCCCCAGTGACTCTGTCCCCCGTCCCCAGTGACTCTGTCCCCCGTCCCCAGTGACTCTGTCCCCCGTCCCCAGTGACTCTGTCCCCCGTCCCCAGTGACTCTGTCCCCCGTCCACAGTGACTCTGTCCCCCGTCCCCAGTGACTCTGTCGCCCGTCCCCAGTGACTCTGTCCCCCGTCCCCAGTGACTCTGTCCCCCGTCCCCAGTGACTCTGTCCCCCGTCCCCAGTGGCTCTGTCCCCCATCCCCAGTGGCTCTGTCCCCCATCCCCAGTGGCTCTGTCCCCCATCCCCAGTGGCTCTGTCCCCCATCCCCAGTGGCTCTGTCCCCCATCCCCAGTGGCTCTGTCCCCCATCCCCAGTGGCTCTGTCCCCCATCCCCAGTGGCTCTGTCCCCCATCCCCAGTGGCTCTGTCCCCCATCCCCAGTGGCTCTGTCCCCCATCCCCAGTGGCTCTGTCCCCCATCCCCAGTGGTTCTGTCCCTCATCCCCAGTGACTCTGTCCCCCATCCCCAGTGACTCTGTCCCCATCCCCAGTGACTCTGTCCCCAACACCAGTGACTCTGTCCCCATTCCCAGTGACTCTGTCCCCAACCCCAGTGATTCCGACCCACATCCGCAGTGACTCTGTCCCCCATCCCCAGTGACTCTGTCCCCATCCCCAGTTACTCTGTCTCCCCATCCTCAGTGACTCTGTCCCCCATCCCCAGTGACTCTGTCCCCCATCCCCAGTGACTCTGTCCCCAACCCCAGTGACTCTGTCCGCATCCCCAGTGACTCTGTCCCCCATCCCCAGTGACTCTGTCCCCCATCCCCAGTGGCTCTGTCCCCATTCCCAGTGACTCTGTCCCCATCCCCAGTGACTCTGCGCCCATCCCCAGTGACTCTGTCCCCCATCCCCAGTGACTCTGTCCCCCATCCCCAGTGACTCTGTCCCCCATCCCCAGTGACTGTCTCCATCCCCAGTGACTCTGTCCCGCATCCCCAGTGCCTCTGTCCCTATTCCCAGTGACTCTGTCCCCCATCCCCAGTGACTCTGTCCCCCATCCCCAGTGACTCTGTCCCCATCCCCAGTTACTCTGTCTCCCCATCCTCAGTGACTCTGTCCCCCATCCCCAGTGACTCTGTCCCCCATCCCCAGTGACTCTGTCCCCAACCCCAGTGACTCTGTCCGCATCCCCAGTGACTCTGTCCCCCATCCCCAGTGACTCTGTCCCCCATCCCCAGTGGCTCTGTCCCCATTCCCAGTGACTCTGTCCCCATCCCCAGTGACTCTGCGCCCATCCCCAGTGACTCTGTCCCCCATCCCCAGTGACTCTGTCCCCCATCCCCAGTGACTCTGTCCCCCATCCCCAGTGACTGTCTCCATCCCCAGTGACTCTGTCCCGCATCCCCAGTGCCTCTGTCCCTATTCCCAGTGACTCTGCCCCCATCCCCAGTGACTCTGTCCCCCATCCCCAGTGACTCTGTCCCCATCCCCAGTGACTCTGTCCCCCATCCCCAGTGACTCTGTCCCCCATCCCCAGTGACTCTGTCCCCCATCCCCAGTGACTCTGTCCCCCATCCCCAGTGACTCTGTCCCCCATCCCCAGTGACTCTGTCCCCCATCCCCAGTGACTCTGTCCCCCATCCCCAGTGACTCTGTCCCCCATCCCCAGTGACCCTGTCCCCCATCCCCAGTGACTCTTTCCCCTATTTCCAGTGGCTCTGTCCCCATCCCCAGTGACTCTGTCCGCATCCCCAGTGACTCTGTCCCCCATCCCCAGTGACTCTGTCCCCCATCCCCAGTGGCTCTGTCCCCATTCCCAGTGACTCTGTCCCCATCCCCAGTGACTCTGCGCCCATCCCCAGTGACTCTGTCCCCCATCCCCAGTGACTCTGTCCCCCATCCCCAGTGACTCTGTCCCCCATCCCCAGTGACTGTCTCCATCCCCAGTGACTCTGTCCCGCATCCCCAGTGCCTCTGTCCCTATTCCCAGTGACTCTGTCCCCCATCCCCAGTGACTCTGTCCCCCATCCCCAGTGACTCTGTCCCCATCCCCAGTGACTCTGTCCCCCATCCCCAGTGACTCTGTCCCCCATCCCCAGTGACTCTGTCCCCCATCCCCAGTGACTCTGTCCCCCATCCACAGTGACTCTGTCCCCCATCCCCAGTGACTCTGTCCCCCATCCCCAGTGACCCTGTCCCCCATCCCCAGTGACTCTTTCCCCTATTTCCAGTGGCTCTGTCCCCATCCCCAGTGACTCTGTCCCCCATCCCCAGTGACTCTGTCCCCCATCCCCAGTGACTCTGTCCCCCATCCCCAGTGACTCTGTCCCCCATCCCCAGTGACTCTGTCCCCATCCCCAGCGACTCTGTCCCCCGTCCCCAGTGACTCTGTCCCCCATCCCCAGTGACTCTGTCCCCCATCCCCAGTGACTCTGTCCCCATCCCCAGTGACTCTGTCCGCATCCCCAGTGACTCTGTCCCCCATCCCCAGTGGCGCTGTCCCCATTCCCAGTGACTCTGTCCCCATCCCCAGTGACTCTGTCCCCCATCCCCAGTGACTCTGTCCCCCATCCCCAGTGACTGTCTCCATCCCCAGTGACTCTGTCCCGCATCCCCAGTGGCTCTGTCCCTATTCCCAGTGACACTGTCCCCCATCCCCAGTGACTCTGTCCCCCATCCCCAGTGACTCTGTCCCCCATCCCCAGTGACTCTGTCCCCCATCCCCAGTGACTCTGTCCCCATCCCCAGTGACTCTGTCCCCCATCCCCAGTGACTCTGTCCCCCATCCCCAGTGACTCTGTCCCCCATCCCCAGTGACCCTGTCCCCCATCCCCAGTGACTGTCTCCACCCCCAATGACTCTTTCCCCTATTTCCAGTGGCTCTGTCCCCATCCCCAGTGACTCTGTCCCCCATCCCCAGTGACTCTGTCCCCCATCTCCAGTGACTCTGTCACCATCCCCAGTGACTCTGTCACCATCCCCAGTGACCCTGTCCCCCATCCCCAGTGACTCAGTCCCCCATCCCCAGTGACTCTGTCCCCCATCCCCAGTGACCCTGTCCCCCATCCCCAGTGACTGTCTCCACCCCCAGTGACTCTTTCCCCTATTTCCAGTGGCTCTGTCCCCATCCCCAGTGACTCTGTCCCCCATCCCCAGTGACTCTGTCCCCATCCCCAGTGACTGTCCCCATCCCCAGTGACTCTGTCCCCATCCCCCGTGACTCTGTCCCCATCCCCAGTAACTCTCCCAATCCCCAGTGACTCTGTCCCCATCCCCAGTGACTCTGTCCCCAACACCAGCGACTATGTCCCCGTCCCCAGTGACTCTGTCCCCCATCCCCAGCGACTATGTCCCCGTCCCCAGTGACTTTGTCCCCCATCCCCAGTGACTCTGTCCCCCATCCCCAGTGACTCTGTCCCCCATCCCCAGTGACTCTGTCCCCCATCCCCAGTGACCCTGTCCCCCATCCCCAGTGACTGTCTCCACCCCCAGTGACTCTTTCCCCTATTTCCAGTGGCTCTGTCCCCATCCCCAGTGACTCTGTCCCCCATCCCCAGTGACTCTGTCCCCCATCCCCAGTGACTTTGTCCCCCATCCCCAGTGACTCTGTCCCCCATCCCCAGTGACTCTGTCCCCCATCCCCAGTGACTCTGTCCCCCATCCCCAGTGACTCTGTCCCCCATCCCCAGTGACTCTGTCCCCCATCCCCAGTGACTCTGTCCCCCATCCCCAGTGACCGTGTCCCCCATCCCCAGTGACTGTCTCCACCCATTTCCAGTGGCTCTGTCCCCATCCCCAGTGACTCTGTCCCCCATCCCCAGTGACTCTGTCCCCATCCCCAGTGACTCTGTCCCCATCCCCAGTGACTGTCCCCATCCCCAGTGACTCTGTCCCCATCCCCAGTGACTCTGTCCCCATCCCCAGTGACTCTCCCAATCCCCAGTGACTTTGTCCCCATCCCCAGTGACTCTGTCCCCAACACCAGCGACTATGTCCCCGTCCCCAGTGACTCTGGTCCCCGTCCCCAGTGACTCTGTCCCCCGTCCCCAGTGACTCTGTCCCCCGACCCAGTGACTCTGCCCCCCGTCCCCAGTGACTCTGTCCCCCGTAACCATGTCCCCCGTCCCCAGTGACTCTGTCCCCCTTCCCCAGTGACTCTGTCGCCCTTCCCCAGTGACTCTGTCCCCCGTCCCCAGTGAACTGTCCCCCGTCCCCAGTGACTCTCCCCCCCGTCCCCAGTGACTCTCCCCCCCCCCGTCCCCAGTGACTGTGTCCGCCGTCCCCAGTGACTCTGTCCCCCAGCCCCAGTGAGACTGTCTCCATCCCCAGTGACTATGTCCCCGTCCCCAGTGACTCTGTCCCCCGTCCCCAGTTACTCTGTCCCCCGTCCCCAGTTACTCTGTCCCCCGTCCCCAGTTACTCTGTCCCCAGCCCCAGTGACTGTGTCCCCCGTCCTCAGTGACTGTGTCCCCCGTCCTCAGTGACTGTGTCCCCCGTCCCAAGTGACTGTGTCCCCCGTCCCCAGTGACTCTGTCCCCCTTCCCCAGTGACTCTGTCGCCCGTCCCCAGTGACTCTGTCCCCCGTCCCCAGTGACTCTGTCCCCCTTCCCCAGTGACTCTGTCGCCCGTCCCCAGTGACTCTGTCCCCCGTCCCCAATGACTCTGTCCCCCGTCCCCAATGACTCTGTCCCCCGTCCCCAGTGACTGTGTCCCCCGTCCCCAGTGACTGTGTCCCCCGTCCCCAGTGACTGTGTCCCCCGTCCCCAGTGACTGTGTCCCCCGTCCCCAGTGACTCTGTCCCCCGTCCCCAGTGACTCTGTCCCCCGTCCCCAGTGACTCTGTCCCCCGTCCCCAGTGACTCTGTCCCCCGTCCCCAGTGACTCTGTCCCCCGTCCCCAGTGACTCTGTCCCCCGTCCCCAGTGACTCTGTCCCCCGTCCCCAGTGACTCTGTCCCCCGTCCCCAGTGACTCTGTCCCCCGTCCCCAGTGACTCTGTCCCCGTCCCCAGTGACTCTGTCCCCGTCCCCAGTGACTCTGTCCCCGTCCCCAGTGACTCTGTCTCCCGTCCCCAGTGACTCTGTCCCCCGTCCCCAGTGTCTGTGTCCCCGGTCCCCAGTGACTGTGTCCCCCGTCCCCAGTGACTGTGTTCCCCGTCCCCAGTGACTGTGTCCCCCGTCCCCAGTGACTGTGTCCCCCGTCCCCAGTGACTGTGTCCCCCGTCCCCAGTGACTGTGTCCCCCGTCCCCAGTGACTGTGTCCCCCGTCCCCAGTGACTGTGTCCCCCGTCCCCAGTGACTGTGTCCCCCGTCCCCAGTGACTGTGTCCCCCGTCCCCAGTGACTGTGTCCCCCGTCCCCAGTGACTGTGTCCCCCGTCCCCAGTGACTGTGTCCCCCGTCCCCAGTGACTGTGTCCCCCGTCCCCAGTGACTGTGTCCCCCGTCCCCAGTGACTGTGTCCCCCATCCCCAGTGACTCTGTCCCCCATCCCCAGTGACTCTGTCCCCCATCCCCAGTGACTCTGTCCCCCATCCCCAGTGACTCTGTCCCCCATCCCCAGTGACTCTGTCCCCCATCCCCAGTGACCCTGTCCCCCATCCCCAGTGACTCTTTCCCCTATTTCCAGTGGCTCTGTCCCCATCCCCAGTGACTCTGTCCCCCATCCCCAGTGACTCTGTCCCCCATCTCCAGTGACTCTGTCCCCATCCCCAGTGACTCTGTCCCCCATCCCCAGTGACTCTGTCCCCCATCCCCAGTGACTCTGTCCCCCATCCCCAGTGACTCTGTCCCCCATCCCCAGTGACTCTGTCCCCCATCCCCAGTGACTCTGTCACCCATCCCCAGTGACTCTGTCCCCCATCCCCAGTGACCCTGTCCCCCATCCCCAGTGACTGTCTCCACCCCCAGTGACTCTTTCCCCTATTTCCAGTGGCTCTGTCCCCATCCCCAGTGACTCTGTCCCCCATCCCCAGTGACTCTGTCCCCATCCCCAGTGACTCTGTCCCCATCCCCAGTGACTCTGTCCCCATCCCCAGTGACTCTGTCCCCATCCCCAGTGACTCTGTCCCCATCTCCAGTGACTCTGTCCCCATCCCCAGTGACCCTGTCCCCCATCCCCAGTGACTGTCTCCACCCCCAGTGACTCTTTCCCCTATTTCCAGTGGCTCTGTCCCCATCCCCAGTGACTCTGTCCCCCATCCCCAGTGATTCTGTCCCCATCCCCAGTGACTGTCCCCATCCCCAGTGACTCTGTCCCCATCCCCAGTGACTCTGTCCCCATCCCCAGTGACTCTCCCAATCCCCAGTGACTCTGTCCCCAACACCAGCGACTATGTCCCCGTCCCCAGTGACTCTGTCCCCCATCCCCAGCGACTCTGTCCCCCGTCCCCAGTGACTCTGTCCCCCATCCCCAGTGACTCTGTCCCCCATCCCCAGTGACTCTGTCCCCCATCCCCAGTGACTCTGTCCCCCATCCCCAGTGACCCTGTCCCCCATCCCCAGTGACTGTCTCCACCCCCAGTGACTCTTTCCCCTATTTCCAGTGGCTCTGTCCCCATCCCCAGTGACTCTGTCCCCCATCCCCAGTGACTCTGTCCCCCATCCCCAGTGACTTTGTCCCCCATCCCCAGTGACTCTGTCCCCCATCCCCAGTGACTCTGTCCCCCATCCCCAGTGACTCTGTCCCCCATCCCCAGTGACTCTGTCCCCCATCCCCAGTGACTCTGTCCCCCATCCCCAGTGAATCTGTCCCCCATCCCCAGTGACCGTGTCCCCCATCCCCAGTGACTGTCTCCACCCATTTCCAGTGGCTCTGTCCCCATCCCCAGTGACTCTGTCCCCCATCCCCCGTGACTCTGTCCCCATCCCCAGTGACTCTGTCCCCATCCCCAGTGACTGTCCCCATCCCCAGTGACTCTGTCCCCATCCCCAGTGACTCTGTCCCCATCCCCAGTGACTCTGTCCCCATCCCCAGTGACTCTCCCAATCCCCAGTGACTTTGTCCCCATCCCCAGTGACTCTGTCCCCAACACCAGCGACTATGTCCCCGTCCCCAGTGACTCTGTCCCCCGTCCCCAGTGACTCTGTCCCCCGTCCCCAGTGACTCTGTCCCCCGACCCAGTGACTCTGCCCCCCGTCCCCAGTGACTCTGTCCCCCGTAACCATGTCCCCCGTCCCCAGTGACTCTGTCCCCCTTCCCCAGTGACTCTGTCGCCCTTCCCCAGTGACTCTGTCCCCCGTCCCCAGTGACTCTGTCCCCCGTCCCCAGTGACTCTCCCCCCCCCGTCCCCAGTGACTCTCCCCCCACGTCCCCAGTGACTGTGTCCGCCGTCCCCAGTGACTCTGTCCCCCAGCCCCAGTGAGACTGTCTCCATCCCCAGTGACTATGTCCCCGTCCCCAGTGACTCTGTCCCCCGTCCCCAGTTACTCTGTCCCCAGCCCCAGTGACTGTGTCCCCCGTCCTCAGTGACTGTGTCCCCCGTCCTCAGTGACTGTGTCCCCCGTCCTCAGTGACTGTGTCCCCCGTCCCAAGTGACTGTGTCCCCCGTCCCCAGTGACTCTGTCCCCCTTCCCCAGTGACTCTGTCGCCCGTCCCCAGTGACTCTGTCCCCCGTCCCCAGTGACTCTGTCCCCCTTCCCCAGTGACTCTGTCGCCAGTCCCCAGTGACTCTGTCCCACGTCCCCAATGACTCTGTCCCCCGTCCCCAATGACTCTGTCCCCCGTCCCCAGTGACTCTGTCCCCCGTCCCCAGTGACTCTGTCCCCATCCCCAGTGACTCTGTCCCCATCCCCAGTGACTCTCCCAATCCCCAGTGACTTTGTCCCCATCCCCAGTGACTCTGTCCCCAACACCAGCGACTATGTCCCCGTCCCCAGTGACTCTGTCCCCCGTCCCCAGTGACTCTGTCCCCCGTCCCCAGTGACTCTGTCCCCCGACCCAGTGACTCTGCCCCCCGTCCCCAGTGACTCTGTCCCCCGTAACCATGTCCCCCGTCCCCAGTGACTCTGTCCCCCTTCCCCAGTGACTCTGTCGCCCTTCCCCAGTGACTCTGTCCCCCGTCCCCAGTGACTCTGTCCCCCGTCCCCAGTGACTCTCCCCCCCCCCGTCCCCAGTGACTCTCCCCCCACGTCCCCAGTGACTGTGTCCGCCGTCCCCAGTGACTCTGTCCCCCAGCCCCAGTGAGACTGTCTCCATCCCCAGTGACTATGTCCCCGTCCCCAGTGACTCTGTCCCCCGTCCCCAGTTACTCTGTCCCCAGCCCCAGTGACTGTGTCCCCCGTCCTCAGTGACTGTGTCCCCCGTCCTCAGTGACTGTGTCCCCCGTCCTCAGTGACTGTGTCCCCCGTCCTCAGTGACTCTGTCCCCCTTCCCCAGTGACTCTGTCGCCCGTCCCCAGTGACTCTGTCCCCCGTCCCCAGTGACTCTGTCCCCCTTCCCCAGTGACTCTGTCGCCAGTCCCCAGTGACTCTGTCCCACGTCCCCAATGACTCTGTCCCCCGTCCCCAATGACTCTGTCCCCCGTCCCCAGTGACTCTTTCCCCCGTCCCCAGTGACTCTGTCCCCCGTCCCCAGTGACTCTGTCCCCCGTCCCCAGTGACTCTGTCCCCCGTCCCCAGTGATTCTGTCCCCCGTCCCCAGTGACTCTGTCCCCCGTCCCCAGTGACTCTGTCCCCCGTCCCCAGTGACTCTGTCCCCCGTCCCCAGTGACTCTGTCCCCCGTCCCCAGTGACTCTGTCCCCCGTCCCCAGTGACTCTGTCCCCCGTCCCCAGTGACTCTGTCCCCGTCCCCAGTGACTCTGTCCCCGTCCCCAGTGACTCTGTCTCCCGTCCCCAGTGACTGTGTCCCCCGTCCCCAGTGACTGTGTCCCCCGTCCCCAGTGACTGTGTCCCCCGTCCCCAGTGACTGTGTCCCCCGTCCCCAGTGACTGTGTCCCCCGTCCCCAGTGACTGTGTCCCCCGTCCCCAGTGACTGTGTCCCCCGTCCCCAGTGACTGTGTCCCCCGTCCCCAGTGACTGTGTCCCCCGTCCCCAGTGACTGTGTCCCCCGTCCCCAGTGACTGTGTCCCCCGTCCCCAGTGACTGTGTCCCCCGTCCCCAGTGACTGTGTCCCCCGTCCCCAGTGACTGTGTCCCCCGTCCCCAGTGACTGTGTCCCCCGTCCCCAGTGACTGTGTCCCCCGTCCCCAGTGACTCTGTCCCCCCTCCCCAGTGACTCTGTCCCCCATCCCCAGTGACTCTGTCCCCCATCCCCAGTGACTCTGTCCCCCATCCCCAGTGACTCTGTCCCCCATCCCCAGTGACTCTGTCCCCCATCCCCAGTGACTCTGTCCCCCATCCCCAGTGACTCTTTCCCCTATTTCCAGTGGCTCTGTCCCCATCCCCAGTGACTCTGTCCCCCATCCCCAGTGACTCTGTCCCCCATCTCCAGTGACTCTGTCCCCATCCCCAGTGACTCTGTCCCCCATCCCCAGTGACTCTGTCCCCCATCCCCAGTGACTCTGTCCCCCATCCCCAGTGACTCTGTCACCCATCCCCAGTGACTCTGTCCCCCATCCCCAGTGACCCGGTCCCCCATCCCCAGTGACTGTCTCCACCCCCAGTGACTCTTTCCCCTATTTCCAGTGGCTCTGTCCCCATCCCCAGTGACTCTGTCCCCCATCCCCAGTGACTCTGTCCCCATCCCCAGTGACTGTCCCCATCCCCAGTGACTCTGTCTCCACCCCCAGTGACTCTTTCCCCTATTTCCAGTGGCTCTGTCCCCATCCCCAGTGACTCTGTCCCCCATCCCCAGTGATTCTGTCCCCATCCCCAGTGACTGTCCCCATCCCCAGTGACTCTGTCCCCATCCCCAGTGACTCTGTCCCCATCCCCAGTGACTCTCCCAATCCCCAGTGACTCTGTCCCCATCCCCAGTGACTCTGTCCCCAACACCAGCGACTATGTCCCCGTCCCCAGTGACTCTGTCCCCCGTCCCCAGTGACTCTGTCCCCCGTCCCCAGTGACTCTGTCCCCCGTCCCCAGTGACTCTGCCCCCCGTCCCCAGTGACTCTGTCCCCCGTAACCATGTCCCCCGTCCCCAGTGACTCTGTCCCTCTTCCCCAGTGACTCTGTCCCTCTTCCCCAGTGACTCTGTCCCCCTTCCCCAGTGACTCTGCCCCCCGTCCCCAGTGACTCTGTCCCCCGTAACCATGTCCCCCGTCCCCAGTGACTCTGTCCCTCTTCCCCAGTGACTCTGTCCCTCTTCCCCAGTGACTCTGTCCCCCTTCCCCAGTGACTCTGTCCCCCGTCCCCAGTGACTCTGTCCCCCGTCCCCAGTGACTCTGTCCCCCGTCCCCAGTGACTCTGTCCCCCGTCCCCAGTGACTCTGTCTCCCGTCCCCAGTGACTCTGTCCCCCGTCCCCAGTGACTCTGTCCCCCGTCCCCAGTGACTCTGTCCCCCGTCCCCAGTGACTCTGTCCCCCGTCCCCAGTGACTCTGTCCCCCGTCCCCAGTGACTCTGTCCCCCGTCCCCAGTGACTCTGTCCCCCGTCCCCAGTGACTGTGTCCCCCGTCCCCAGTGACTGTGTCCCCCGTCCCCAGTGACTGTGTCCCCCGTCCCCAGTGACTCTGTCCCCCGTCCCCAGTGACTCTGTCCCCCGTCATCAGTGACTCTGTCCCCTGTCCCCAGTGACTGTGTCCCCCGTCCCCAGTGACTGTGTCCCCCGTCCCCAGTGACTCTGTCCCCCGTCCCCAGTGACTCTGTCCCCATCCCCAGCGTCTCTGTCCCCCATCCGCAGCGGCTCTGTCCCCTTCGCCAGCGATTCTGTCCCCATCCCCAGTGACTGTCCCCCCCGTCCCCAGTGACTGTCCCCCCCGTCCCCAGTGGCTGTGTCCCCCGTCCCCAGTGACTGTGTCCGCCGTCCCCAGTGACTCTGTCCCCCAGCCCCAGTGAGACTGTCTCCATCCCCAGTGACTATGTCCCCCGTCCCCAGTGACTCTGTCCCCCGTCCCCAGTTACTCTGTCCCCCGTCCCCAGTTACTCTGTCCCCAGCCCCAGTGACTGTGTCCCCCGTCCTCAGTGACTCTGTCGCCCGTCCCCAGTGACTCTGTCCCCCGTCCCCAGTGACTCTGTCCCCCGTAACCATGTCCCCCGTCCCCAGTGACTCTGTCCCCCTTCCACAGTGACTCTGTCGCCCGTCCCCAGTGACTCTGTCCCACGTCCCCAATGACTCTGTCCCCCGTCCCCAATGACTCTGTCCCCCGTCCCCAGTGACTCTGTCCCCCGTCCCCAGTGACTCTGTCCCCCGTCCCCAGTGACTCTGTCCCCCGTCCCCAGTGACTCTGTCCCCCGTCCCCAGTGACTCTGTCCCCCGTCCCCAGTGACTCTGTCCCCCGTCCCCAGTGACTCTGTCCCCCGTCCCCAGTGACTCTGTCCCCCGTCCCCAGTGACTCTGTCCCCCGTCCCCAGTGACTCTGTCCCCCGTCCCCAGTGACTCTGTCCCCCGTCCCCAGTGACTCTGTCCCCCGTCCCCAGTGACTCTGTCCCCCGTCCCCAGTGACTCTGTCCCCCGTCCCCAGTGACTCTGTCCCCGTCCCCAGTGACTCTGTCCCCCGTCCCCAGTGACTCTGTCCCCCGTCCCCAGTGACTCTGTCCCCCGTCCCCAGTGACTCTGTCCCCCGTCCCCAGTGACTCTGTCCCCCGTCCCCAGTGACTCTGTCCCCCGTCCCCAGTGACTCTGTCCCCGTCCCCAGTGACTCTGTCTCCCGTCCCCAGTGACTCTGTCCGCCGTCCCCAGTGACTGTGTCCCCCGTCCCCAGTGACTGTGTCCCCCGTCCCCAGTGACTGTGTCCCCCGTCCCCAGTGACTGTGTCCCCCGTCCCCAGTGACTGTGTCCCCCGTCCCCAGTGACTGTGTCCCCCGTCCCCAGTGTCTGTGTCTCCCGTCCCCAGTGACTGTGTCCCCCGTCCCCAGTGACTGTGTCCCCCGTCCCCAGTGACTGTGTCCCCCGTCCCCAGTGACTGTGTCCCCCGTCCCCAGTGACTGTGTCCCCCGTCTCCAGGGACTGTGTCCCCCGTCCCAAGTGACTGTGTCCCCCGTCCCCAGTGACTCTGTCTCCCCATCCTCAGTGACTCTGTCCCCATCCCCAGTGACTCTATCCCAATCCCCATTGACTCTGTCCCCATCCCCAGTGACTCTGTCCCCCATCCCCAGTGACTCTGTCCCCCATCCCCAGTGACTCTGTCCCCCGCCCCCAGTGACTCGGTCCCCGGCCCCAGGGACTCTGTCCCCCGTCCCCCGTGACTCTGTCCCCCGTGACTCTGTCCCCCGTCCCCCGTGACTCTGTCCCCCGTCCCCAGGGACTCTGTCCCCCGTCCCGTGACTCTGTCCCCCGTCCCCAGTGACTCTGTCCCCAACCCCAGTGACTCTGTCTCCATCTCCAGTGACTCTGTCCCCATCCCCAGTGACTCTGTCCCCCATCCCCAGTGACTCTTTCCCCTATTCCCAGTGACTCTGTCCCCCATTCCCAGTGACTCTGTCCCCCATCCCCAGTGGCTCTGTCCCCCATCCCCAGTGGCTCTGTCCCCCATCCCCAGTGACTCTGTCCCCCATCCCCAGTGACTCTGTCCCCAACACCAGTGACTCTGTCCCCAACACCAGTGACTCTGTCCCCATTACCAGTGACTCTGTCCCCATTACCAGTGACTCTGTCCCCATTACCAGTGACTCTGTCCCCAACCCCAGTGACTCTGTCCCACTTCCGCAGTGACTCTGTCCCCATCCCCAGTGACTCTGTCCCCCATCCCCAGTGACTCTGTCCCCATCCCCAGTTACTCTGTCCCCCCATCCCCAGTGACTCTGTCCCCCATCCCCAGTGACTCTGTCCCCATCCCCAGTGACTCTATCCCGATCCCCAGTGACTCTGTCCGCATCCCCAGTGACTCTGTCCGCATCTCCAGTGACTCTGTCCCCCATCCCCAGTGGCTCTGTCCCTATTCCCAGTGACTCTGTCCCCCATCCCCAGTGACTCTGTCCCCCATCCCCAGTGACTCTGTCCCCATCCCCAGTGACTCTGTCCCCCATCCCCAGTGACTCTGTCCCCCATCCCCAGTGACTCTGTCCCCCATCCCCAGTGACTCTGTCCCCCATCCCCAGTGACTCTGTCCCCCATCCCCAGTGACCCTGTCCCCCATCCCCAGTGACTGTCTCCACCCCCAATGACTCTTTCCCCTATTTCCAGTGGCTCTGTCCCCATCCCCAGTGACTCTGTCCCCATCCCCAGTGACTCTATCCCCATCCCCATTGACTCTGTCCCCATCCCCAGTGACTCTGTCCCCCATCCCCAGTGACTCTGTCCCCCATCCCCAGTGACTCTGTCCCCCATCCCCAGTGACTCTGTCCCCCATCCCCAGTGACTCTGTCCCCCATCCCCAGTGACTCTGTCCCCCATCCCCCGTGACTCTGTCCCCCATCCCCCGTGACTCTGTCCCCCATCCCCAGTGACTCTGTCCCCATCCCCAGTGACTCTGTCCCCAACCCCAGAGACTCTGTCCCCAACCCCAGTGACTCTGTCCCCATCCCCAGTGACTCTGTCCCCAACCCCAGAGACTCTGTCCCCCATCCCCAGTGACTCTGTCCCCATCCCCAGTGACTCTGTCCCCAACCCCAGAGACTCTGTCCCCAAACCCAGTGACTATGTCCCCATCCCCAGTGATTCT